>NC_050073.1:118397026-118998693 GCF_009764565.3 Dermochelys coriacea
GTGATTTGTGTATAACTTGATGCCATCAGTCCCCAATTTAAAATGTATAGAAGTGTGTAAAAGCTCCCTGGCTAGTAAGCTAAGGAAGAGGCTGCCCTTCGTTTCCGTTAGGTCCATTAGGATTTGCAAGGGTATGAGTGTCCATTTTACACGGTGGGTGCACTGGCCCAGAAAAGAGATCCCAGGTTCTGACCTTGAGTGATAGGCAATGCAAACCAGCAGGCACGGTGGGAAAGGAAAGGGAGAACTGAAGACACAATAACCATCCCTTCTAGATGGACAAGTGTCTTCACTAGAATCGCCAACTTTGTGATATATAAAAAACAGAAATTTTGTAATATATAAAAAATGGAACCTCCCCTGCCCCGCCCGTTCCTCTTGAGGCCCCACCCCCCATTCACTACTTTTTCCCCCTCCCCCCGTCACTTGCTGCTCTTCCCCTCCTGTGTGGGTTGGGAGGGTCCTGCTTCCAGAGGCGGGGCTGGGAGCTGCAGCCGCCCGATGCAGCTAGGAGGTGGCCCTGGTTGAGTAGGGGCTGGTGCAGGTGATGACTCGGGGCTTCCTCCAGCCGCAGTAGATCCGACCGGACACTGTCGGGTCCCCTTTTCGATTGGACTGCTGGTCACCCTCTTGTTCACCAGTGTGTTACCTCTCCGTTTATCTTAGGTCTTTCTATAGCGCTCATCGCTGTAGTCTCTAAGCCCCTAAGGATAGTAAGAGTCTATTGTAGAGATCTTAGCACAAGCCTCACCTGAGACTAAGACTCCACAGGGGCTGCAGACAGGTGTTCTCTGGGCCCCTGCTAGGATCCTGGTCGGCAGATGCACTCTGAGTGGAATGAACACCCTGCAGCGTGAACAGTGTGTAGGTGAATCTGAACTGCCTGGGCTGGCTGACAGGGATCTGGAAAGAATATAGATGCTGCAGCAGAATATGCCCCCCGTCCCCCGGATATCAATTGACATCAGCCCATGTGCTGCATATTATTATGCCATAGGGCTTTGCTGTGTGCAGACATTTTTTGGCAAGCTGCCAGTGGGGCCAGGATGTCTGGTGATTGGCAGCATCTGGACTACATGCAGAGGGAGCTGTCCAGTGCCACCAGCAGTAGTCCTGTCCTCTTTATGGGATACACAGCTGAATACTTTACCTGGATTCTTACAGTGAATGCAGAGTATGGCTTACTACCACTTCACTGTGTAGCTTGATCACTGCACTGTGACCTTACCTAGCGCTCTGGGATGAAGGAGTGAATGTGGCCGTGTGTATGTGCAGATGTAGAAAATAAGCTCTTTATTTTGTTAGCTTGATATAGTAGCTTCCAGTTTTTAGTGATTTACTTTGACAGTTCGAGCCCTGATTCAGCAAAGCACTTAAGCACATGCCTAACTTTAAGCCAATTGGATTTAATCCTGTGTTTAACATTAAGCATGTGCTTTGATGGATAAGGTTGGGATTACACACTTGCTTGAGTGATTTGCTGAATCAGGGCCATAGCTTCTACAGCTCCAGCCCACAGCTTTTACCCTTTAAAAAATAAGAAGTCACGAAGCAGAAACAAACTCCAAAACAACACACTGAATTGTCTGCTGGCTATTACAGTAGCTGTATCAGTAGCCTTGCCATAGTAAGAAGCAAAGGACAGAACAAGAACATCTCAACATTTACCAAGTGACGTGCCCTGCAGGTAGGTCACCACTTTCAGTGAGGAAAATGAAGTCCTGATCTGTTTTCTGAAAATAGCCTGACACTTTCTGTAGACCCCCCCCCCTTCTACCATCAAAGCATGATTTTAAGATACTCAATGCATACAGAACGTGTGATTGTGTGGTTTAATTGAATTTGTAAAGAAAGCTCCTTTGAAACTGTTGGCAGATAACAGAAGTCTGGCTGAGCTATGTATGGGGCAGGACCTGAGATGGGGCAAAGATGACTAAGGCCAGGTGATAAATAAAAGGTTAGGTCAACCCAGCTACAGCACTCAGGGGTATGAAATATCCACACCCTGAGTGACATCGTTAAGACAACCTAATCCCTGGTGTAGACAGTGCTAGGGCAGTGGAAGAACTCTTCCATCAACTTAGCTACTGCCTCTTGGGAAGTTGGATAAAGTACAACTTTATTTTTTTTTTGATAAATATACGTGTTGCTATGCATTATGTTAGAGAAGGCAAGGTCAAAGAAATGTACCTTGCACTTGGGATGGAAAGTGGTGAGGTTTGTGATGGTCTGTAGTTCCTGGGGGAGTTCATTCCACAGTCTGGGACCAGCCCCCCAAGAAAGTTCTGTTTCCTGTACAGACAAACTTTACCCTTATTTATGAGAGTTCCAGTGCACCAGAGGAGTTAAATTGTCAAGTGTGGTCTTTGTCCTAGACCTTCCGATGATCTTTTAGGTATCATGAGCCCAGGCCATGAAGTGCTTTGAAGATAAGCACCGAGACATTGACTTGGATTAGAAATTCTGTGGGAAGCCAGCATAGAGAGCAACGGACAGGTGTGACGTGGTCATGGTAGCCTGTGTTGCTGAGGAGATGCACTGCAGCGTTTCATTCTAGTTGGAGTTTCCTAAGTGCTGAAGATGTCATGGTATATCACATTGCTGTCATGAGAGGTGAGGAAGGTGTGAATAACTGAGGTCTGGTCTTTGTATGCAAGGATGGGGTGGAGTCTCCTAGCCAACCAGAGATGGTAGAAAATTTTAAATGTGGCTGTTGCTATGTGAGAGCTCAGCATCAGTGAGGAATCCAAGAGTACTTCTAGACTACAGAGTGAAGTAACCAATTGTGGTTTTGAACCTGCCACTAATGGAGCCTGCACTGTGGGTGCAAGTTCTTGAAAAGACTTTCCTCTGCCCACCAGCATCACCTCTTCATTGCTTGGGTTCAGCTTCAGCCAGCTCTTCTTCATCCATGAGCTGATCTCATCTGTCTTGGTGATAGTGGTGTGGCTGTGTGGGGTGAAGGATAGGTGGGGATGTGTCATCTGCATATTATCAGCACTCTGATGGAAAAAATTTCCTGTTTGGCTTGGTTTTCTTGTATAATTCTGTGGCCTCATGCTGACTCATGATCTTTCTTTGTCTTCTGGTTTCAAAGTCTGTTCCAGAGCTGTGTGTGGATTTGACTTTGAAGAATCTGTGTTTAGGGCTTAGATATCATAGAGGTCCATAGTGATGGGTGACCGTATAAATACCCTGATAGACAGTAGAGAATCCCAAGCTGTAAGGCAACTAGGATCCATAAAACAAGGATGTTGCATGTTATCACATACCCTCAGCCAGGCTGAAAAGCCATGTATTTTTCCTTTGAGGTGGTTCTCTTATTCTTGGCCAAAATGATGAAAGAGTAGAGACTTTAGCACTCTGCTGTCCCTAGCTGGGTTCCTTGTTTGTGGATCTGGTCTGTTGAATTCAGAAGATGTCTTGTTTGAGCATTAATATAGAAGTACTTACCGCTCTTGGATCTGGTTCTCCCACTGCTCTAGCCTAGGTACAAAGGTGTCTGTGTAACCTACCGGTAAGTGTGCATTACAGAGCTCCCCTGTGCCTGTTTTCAGAGAATGTGAATTGTTACGGCCCCCAGCTGTGGAGCCTGGGCACTTCCACTCAAACTGTAGCAGCTCGAGCTTTTTAGCTCTAGAGGTCCTTGTGCACCAGCCAAGAGGGTGGCTGTCACACCTACGTCCCCGCTCTTGAGCTAGTCTCTCTTCTTTCACAGGAATGTAGTGATAAAGCTGTCTCTGAACCATATGGTAAAAACTCGCCCTAGACTTTTCCCTTGTGGAAGTGTAAATTCACTAATATTTGTTAGTGAGTTGTACGTGAGCTACTGTAAAATAAGACCGGGCGAGCAGGACTGGGTCTGACACAGGTTTAGCCTCCTGCTCTATTCAGAGAGGGAGAGAGAGAAGCTAGTTTGCTTCTATTCCAGTTTCATTGGGAGTGGGAGTGAAGGGGGCAGAGCTCAGCTCCCCTTCCTCTACTTACAGCTGAGAGGAGCCTTCCCTCTGCTCCCTGGCTTCAGGGAGCCACGTTCCTTCAAAGCTCCCCTCTCTCCTTGTGTGGGATAGGGAGAGCTCCCAGGCTTGTTTCAATCTAATTATGACTCTTTCTCGGCCAAACACTGGCAGTTCTGCTGACGGGCAATGCGACGGCTCTGTCCCTGGTATGACTCCACTAAATTCACCTCAGGTTAAACAGTGACTAGGCCTCCATATACAGAACAAGGGGAGGGACAGACCACGAGGCATAAATCACCTTCCTCTCCAATTTTTGTTCCTTCCTGTTTAAGATACTGCGCTCTGCCCAGGTTACATCACTAAATTGTTGCTTGGGAAGTGACTTTCTGGAATTGAAGCCAATGGTACAAATGTTCTCAGCTGCTGAGGAACGATGCTGCGTAGCCATCTCTCTCCTTTGTGGAGACTGGGTCTTTTGGGGAGCATTTTCCATGAGATTTAGCATGCAGCCCCCATTGTTATGAATGGAGTTGTTGGGGAAATGATGCACTGAAAAAAACCCATCCCACTGGGGGGCTGATTTTCAGCATGATTCATAGGGATTTAGCCACACAACTCTATCAAAGCTAATGAAAGTCAGATGATGGCATCTCTGAGGACAGTGATGAGAACTCATCCCAATGTGTCGGAGAGCTATCTGAGAACCTGGGACTGTACGTATGTCATCTGTCAGGGCTTTCTGGGACAGCAGGCTGCACTAGCTAGTGTGATGTGTGTTTAAATTGATCATCCTCAATTTAAAATGTCATCTTCTAGTGCATTTTCTTCAGGAACTTTCATTTTGTTTGGTTTAAAGTTCAGTCACTTTTAGTTCTTTATAGGACAGACCTTGACAGGCATGTTTTGAGCCCTGCAATCGTGAAACTTGATTGCGCGTTTTAGTGTTGCAGGACAGCGGCAGTAATATCAGTCTCCTGTACGACGCAGTAGGTGGGATTTGAACCTACGACTACTTACACATGACACACGATGCTTTCTACTGCTCTGCAGAATGGACACCTTGGAGATGTACAGCATGTGCAGTAACGTGGCGACTTCCCCACACAGCCCTCACCAGTGGGTCTGCCCCTGGACAGATCACTTCTGGGCAGAGGCAACACATACCTGTTGATAGGGGGAAGGGGCACAATTCTGAACCCACTCCTAGTATAAAAAAGAAATAAAATTATAAACCCCAGCAGAAGGCTGGGAGGTGGGCATGTGACACCCCGCCCTGCACATCGGCTCTGCTTCTGTGTATGAAAAAGCAGTTAGTTAATTCTCAATCCTTGGCATACCTCAGGAGATTACCAGCAAATATAGCTGGTCTGAAAGGGGAAATATGTCTCATGGAAAGTTTAAGATAAATTTTTTTTTTTCCAAATTTTTCCCTGTAAAGTTTCCAATTTACCCCTGCTCCCTTACCGCCATTTTTTTTGTTTAACTTTTTTTTCTCCCCTTCATCCTGTTTCCATTCTTCCACTGGAAAAAGTAGGCAAACAAAATTGTTTCTGAAAACTGAAAGTTTTCTGGCTTTTTGTCAAAACCCTGGAAAATTTCACAACACCGCCCCCCCCCCGCAAAATTTTTTTTTTGGGGGAAAAAGGCCTTTTTGTCAAAACCTTTTTTTTTTTTTCAAATGAAAAACTTTGACTAGTTCTGCCAGCAAGGCTTATCAATTCAAGTCAATGCGGTAGGAACACTTGTCCCTGGAGAACAGACTGCCACACGGGGTATGTCTCCACAGCATTTTGGAGCGAGTCTCCCAGTTCAGGTGGGCTGACTTGGGCAAGCAAGGCTTGCATCGGTGCTCTACAAATCACTGTATAGACAGTGCTTTCAGGTTGCAGCGTGGGATGTAGCTTGGGCTCAGAAGCCTGAGTCTGTCGATCTGGGCTGGGAGCCTTGCTCCCAAATGCTGTGTAAATATACCCATAGTCACAACTTTCAGTCGATGTCTAGCTGGGCTAGATTCTCACTAGTCACCAGAAGGTCTGAGACACTATCTTATCTATAGCACCCATCCCTGCAGTGTCTGAGTGCTCGATTTTTAAAAGATAGGCACCTTGTGGGATTTTGAAAAGTGCCTCATTGCCTTACATGGATTTTTGCATCTTTAGGCACCTAAAGACCTTTAAAAATCTGGCTCTAGGTGCTTAAGTAACAACCAGAAGCAACGTACAAAGCAAACACAGGATACATGCGGCAGTACTATAGCCTGGCCAAATTCTTTCTAGATCCCTTTACCAATTCACTGAGAGTCATAAAGTTATTTTATTACAATATTTGGTTTAAATTGGGTTAAATCTTGTTTTTAGACATGCATAAAAATGGTAAAATTCTCAGGATTTCAAAAGTCCGTGTTTGTTTCCATGAAGTTCAAGAGCAAATTTTGAACAAAATATTTGTTAGCTAGATTGTCACCACTTTCCTGTTCTGTGGCCAAATGAACATGTTTCTTCTCTGTAAGCTTCCACAGAAGCCTGAGGGTAAAATGGACTAATCACTTATTTATAAAATGCTTTGTTTGTTTTAAAGACATCTAAATTACTTGTGTTTGAAAAATGTCTAGTTGTCTTTGAAAAATGTTAGCTTCCTGTGCCTTATTTTTCTGTCTCTATATTGTATAGTATGAAAACCGAACAAAGTCCCAGTGACTTCTGTGGATTTTCATTTTAAGTTTTACATTCTAATGGCCATGTTTTTGGAAATGTTTCGCTCCCATTTATGCACTTAAATACAGTGGCCATATCTTCTGTACATTGCATTTAGGTGCCTAAATGAGAACTGAGCTCCCTGGTTACAAGTGCACAATTCTGCTCTTAATTGCATGGTGTTAACTCCCATCGGAGTGCCATAAAAGTTAAAACCATGGTAGTTGAACCCCTGTAGTAGAGGGCAAAATAATTTTTATTGTCATTTTGTGTGGTCAAAAGGAGCTGATTTTATATTCATGGGAATCTTGTGGTAATATCTAAGATGATCTTAACTATAGAATCGTAGGGCTAGGATGAACCTTGAGAGGTCATCTAGTCTAGTCCCCTGCTCTCATGGCAGGACTAAGTATTATCTAGACCATTCCTGACAGGTGTTTGTCTAACCTGTTTTTGAAAATCTCCAGTGATGGAGATTCCACAACCTCTGTAGGCAATTTATTCCAGTGCTTAATCACCCTGACAGTTAGAAAGTTTTTCCTAATGTCCAACCTAAACATTCCTTGCTTCAATTTAGGCCCATTGCTTCTTGTCCTATCCTCAGAAGTTAAGGAGAACAATTTACCTCCCTCCTCCTTGTAACAACCTTTATGTACTTGAAAACAGTTATCATGTCCCCTCTGAGTATTCTCTTCTCCAGACTAAACGAACCCCAGTTCTTTCAATCTTCCCTCATAGGTCATGTTTTCTAGACATTTAATCATTTTTGTTGCTCTCCTCTGAACTTTCTCCAATTTGTCCACATCTTTCCTGAAATGCGTTGCCCAGAATTGGACACAATGCTCCAGTTGAGGCCTAGTCAGCATGGAGTAGAGAGGAAGTATTACTTCTTCGGTCTTGCTTACAACAGTCCCGCTAATACATCCTAGAATGATATTTTCCTTTTTTGCAACAGCGTTACACTGTTGACTCATATTTAGCTTGTGATCCCCTATGACCCCCAGATTTCTTCCCGCAGTACTCCTTCCTAGGCAGTCATTTCCCATTTTGTATGTGTGCAACTGATCCATCCTAAGTGGAGTACTGTGCATTTTTCCTTCTTCAATTTCATCCTGTTTACTTCAGACCATTCTTCTGTTTGTCCATATCATTTTGATTTTTTATCCTATCCTCCAAAGCATTTGCAATCCCTCCCAGATTGGTATTGTCCATAAACTTTATAAGTGTACTCTCTATGCCATTATATAAATCACTGATGAAGATATTAAACAGAATCGGACCCAGAATTGATCCCTGCAGGACCCCACTTGATATGCCCTTCTAGCTTGACTGTGAACCACTGATAAGTATTCTCTGGGAACAGTTTTCCAACCAGTTATGCACCCACCTCATAGTCACTCCATCTAGGTTTATTTGCAAAAACAACAAGGGGTCTTCGTGGCACCTTAGAGACTAACAAATCTATTAGTCTCTAAGGTGCTACAAAGACTCCTCATTGTTTTTGTTGATACAGACTAACAGGGCTACCACTCTGAAATCCATCTAGGTTGTATTTCCCTAGTTTGTTTATGAGAAGGTCATGTGAGATAGTATCAAAAGCCTTACTAAAGTCAAGATATACCACATCTACTGCTTCCCTTATCCACAAGGCTTGTTACCCTGTCAAAGAAAGCTATTAGGTTGGTTTGACACAATTTATTCTTGACCAATCCATGCTGACTGTTACTTATCACCTTATTATCTTCTAGGTATTTGCAAATTGATTGCTTAATTATTTGCTCCATTATCTTTCTGGGCATAGAAGTTAAGCTGACTGGTCTGTAATTCCCTTGGTTGTCCTTATTCCCCTCTTTATAGGTTGGCATTATATTTGCCTTTTTCTAGTCTTCTGAAATCTCTCCTGTCTTCC
This sequence comes from Dermochelys coriacea, assembly GCF_009764565.3. Classification (NCBI taxonomy): domain Eukaryota; kingdom Metazoa; phylum Chordata; order Testudines; family Dermochelyidae; genus Dermochelys; species Dermochelys coriacea. The sequence continues at coordinate 118,405,588 of NC_050073.1, forward strand.
ATGACTTTTCAAAGATAATTGCTAATGGCTCAGATATCTCCTCAGTCAGCTCCTTGAGTATTCTAGGATGCATTTCATCAGGCCCTGGTGACTCAAAGACATCTAACTTGTCTAAATAATTTTTAACTTGTTCTTTCCCTATTTTAGCCTCTGATCTGACCTCATTTTCACTGGCATTCACTATGTTAGACGTCCAATTGCTACTAACCCTTCTGGTGAAAAAAGTCATTTAGTACATCTGCCATTTCCACGTTTTCTGTAAATGTCAGCAAAAATTTCAAAAACTAACTAAGACATTGACTATGAATTTACACTCACTGGGATTTTGTGTGAGATTCTTAGGGCCTGTCTAAACTTATGTTTTATGGCGCTCTAACTTGCTGGCTCAGGGGTGTGAAAAATCAGCCCCCTGAGCACAGCAAGTTTGAGCGCTTTAAAGCGCTAGCTGCGCTCTCAGTGCTCGGAGCTATTCCCCTCATGGAGGTGGATTACCAGGCGCACCAGAAGAGCTCTCTCCCAGCGCTCGCACGTGACCACACTTGTGTTTCAAAGCGCTGCTGCAGGAGTGCTCCCGCAGCAGCGCTTTGAAGTTTCTAGTGTAGACGTAGCCGACATCTGCAATATGTATTGTTTGTTGTATTAAGTATTCTCGGCAAGCAAAAATATACTCTGAAATTTTGAAAGTTCAGATTACTGCTCTGCATTGAAGTGTAATGCTGTTAATTGGTTTTTGGAGTAGATTTTGTTAAAAAAAACCACAACAAAAGACTGATATTAATGTTCGTCCCTTCATTGACTCCATATTAAAAACAAGAGACAGCCTACAAGGGGAAGAGTGAACACTGCAGGTTTTTTAAACAAAACTGCCACTAAAGAAACAAAACCAATAAGATACAAACATCTGTTTAAAGAAGCTTCCTCCCTCATCCTGCCCCATATTTCCAAATCTGGGTCCAATGATTTATCTACATTACCTTCAATGAAAATCCTGGACCCAAATTTCCAAATATCGGCAATCAAAGAAGCAAGGAAATTCAGAGATAAGAAGTTGCATCTTGTAGTGCCAAGATCCCTCACGTGACATAGTATCCACTGCCCCATTGGAGGCTGGTGATGGAGTATGCTATAGAACGCAGCCGTCACAACCGTTATTTGCAGTGGGCAACATGTACTGTCACCTATTGCACGACTTGTGTAACCATACAATTCTTTAACTGAATGGTACTGACCTCCTTTGAAAAGTGCTTTGAGATCTGCTGATGAAAAGCGGTTTATAAGAGGCTAGTTGTTGTTATTTATTAACTTCTCTTACCAGAGTAGGACCATCGGCTTAGGGTGCCCATATTTTCCCAAAGAGAAAATGGGACACTGCAGGGGGCTGGCCCAAAGCCCCCCACCCCTGCGAGGCCCTGAGCGCCCGCTTCCTCGGAGGACCACCTCTGCTGCCCACCCACGCGGGGCTGGCGTTGCCACTCATCCCCCTGCCCCCACACACGTTCCGCCATGCCTCGCTAGGGTCACACCCCACTTTTTTGGCAAAACTGCATTCATCCCATATGCTCTTGCCACTGATGATTGGATGGCAAGAGCGAATGGGACAAATGCCCAGTTTTGCCTAAAGAGTCAGGATGGCCAGAACAGGGCTTAAAAAAGGGACTCTCCTGGCCAAAACGGGATGTATGGTCACTCTACATAGACTATGCTAAGACCATCACAATATGTTGATAAAGAGAGTGCACTGGGAGGTGGAGAAGCTAAAGCGGAAGACAGGGAACTAGGAGAGTAGTTCTGTTCCTTGCTTTGCTAGAAGCTTCCCTGGGCTAATCGCTGCCTGCTCATGCCTCAGTTTCCATTGCCATTGTTGAAGAGTTAGTAACATTTTGAGCTCTTAATTTTGGGGGTGGGTGGGAGGAATACAGCACTGCAGCCCAAAACTGCATAACTGTATCAGCGGTGTCCAGAAAGTTCAGTTAGACACAAATGGATAAATTCGACCCAGTTACATGAAGTGCCCCTCACAGAGCCAACATTTCCAAGGCAGGTACCTGAACATACTACATCTGTGTATATGGACGTGCAGAGAGGAACTCAGATGCACTACTAACCAACGTGTGTGAGGGATTATACAGGAATTGCAGTGCCCATAGAAACATTACAGGCATAACTTAGAGTGCCTTTGAAAACTTGCTCCTTGCTGATTATTATAATCAAACATTTATACAGTGCATAAATTTAAATGGCACTTTACAAACATAGATAAGACATTCCCAGCACTGAAGAGTTTACAGTCTTAATAAGACAAGCCAGGCAGGTGCAGCCCCCAAACTTGGTGGAGGGGGAAAAGAGACCCAACAGCATTGCTGACGAGACCCTGCACATGTACAACATTAAGGCGAGATCCAGGGTTTGGGTTTGGCTCAGTGAAACAATGAGGAGCCAATAACCTATTTAGATGTTAATTTTTTGGGGCAGGTCTGTCTCTCTGTTTGTACTGCACCTAGCACAGTGGGGACCCAATGGGCTACTGCAATAGTAGTATTTAAGACAGGCCCCGTATAAAGAGAGAGATCATTTGCATGGGTCCAGGTCCAGGTTTAGATTCCACAGCTTCTCCTACTTCAGGGATGTTCAGAAGTGAGGGATGGTTCTAGGCCCAGTTCTAGACAAAAGCTAAGCCTTACCCAGATCTTTTTCCATCTTCCCCCAATGAACACTACTCTCAAGCTGGATATCAGGGCCCCAACCACTGCTTTGCTCCATCTGCCTCACCTTGCTCAACGATACAAAGTAGCACTAACACCAGTATGGCAGGATCACCCCAGTGCAGGGAAAACTCTTGTGGGGTTTAGCTGCCGTAATGGCACCTATGCTACACAGCCTCCATGTGGCTGGCACAGAGGGTATGGCCAGGGGAAAAGATGTGGCTGGGCATACCTGCACCCTGGTGTTCCCCACGCCGTGGCATTTCCCAGCTGACATGGTGACCCTTTGGTACAGCTGACAGCTGGTGTAACTCAGAGCAGCCTGCAGGCTTTTAATTTACAATGGCCCTGCATGGGGGCGGGATGTGGAGCATACAAAGATCCTCAGATAACAGTCGCAGCCCCAGACTTTATCTCCTCTGATGTATTCAGAGGCCAGCTTCCCTGGAGGCCAGACAGACGAAGGCTAGCTCTGACTGTGATCTGAAAATGTGCAATGTCAGGTCCCCGCTTCACTTCCATTTCCTGTAGGTTGAGTGGATTAGGCCATTGACTTTGGCCAACACCTTTCGTTTCCCCTCCCCTCCGTCGTGTATTGTGCAGGTTGGGGTGGAGATCTGTTAGGAAATATATTTGGTGCCTTTGCTGTAATGGAGCCTTTTTTGGCAGACTAGGAGCAAAAATGGTTTCTGTGTATTCAAAGCTGGCAAACACATGATTGCTATTCCCCGCCTCCCTTTGAGGACAGGGTTTGACATCATTTGTACTCTATAATTTATGATATTTTGTAGCAGGCTGTTAGGGGCTGGAAGCAAGTGGCAGGGATGATTCTAAAGTAAAAGAATGGCAGAGCGGGTGGTAGTAGGTCTATAACGTGTAGGTTCCTGGAGCAGTTTGCTCAGCTTAAAGCAGTATGCTCTTCTAAGAACTGCAGGCTCTCCGTTTTCACCACCACCATGTTTTTGCTCCCTGCCATATGTATCCCGTATGTCTCATTAGGACTTTGTACCTGTCTCTCAGGTGGCTTAGAGGGGGTTCGCTGTTCCTATATATTACAGAATTCCTTCTGATTCTTTTTTTCCTTTTACTGCCATCCCCATGGGTGGTGATTCTGCAGCTGCTGCATGAGGGTAACGTCTGTTAACGTGCAGAATCGGATGCTGTATGTTTATTCAAAGGCATATGGGTACTAATGAAGGGAGGGAGAGAGACATATAAAGGATTGATCAGTCTGGTTTGAAATAGGGATTATCCTGGAACAACGAGAACATCTCTCTCATTCCTCACAGATTCAGTATGGTCCAGTGGGTGGAGTACTGGATCAGGGATCAAGCAACATTGGTACTTTTCCCAGGTCTGCTAGCTTGGACAAGTCACTTCATTTCTGTGTCTCTGTTTTCCCTCCCATCCATTGTCTCTTCAGGGCACTGACTGTCTCTTATGATGTGTCTGCGCTTGGTTGGGACTTTGAGTGTTACTGGAATATAAATAACAATAATGGTCCCACATAAAAGTTTCAAGTTTTGGCCTGAAATTGGATCATTAAGAGGTTAATTTACAGGCCAGCAAGTATTAGTAAAAGACTCCGAACTATTATGCTATGGCAGGAAGCCAGTTCAGATTTATAGTTAATAAAAATGGAGTGAATGCAGGAATTCTTATCAAATATTCATGACTATCATCTATACTTATTTGAAATAATAAAATCCAATCTTAATTTCATATTTGCAAAATAACTGCTGTTGCTTATTAGCTCTCTGTTTCTCTGCCTGGGTAACGTAAAAATGATAGTTCATGTTTTATCTACTTTGCAGAGACGTTATTTGGTTCACAAATGTGCCAAGGTCTCTTGGGAATAAAAGGGAAGATTTTTTTTTTTAACCTTGCAGATTGAAATAAAGGAAAGTGCAATCATTGCAGACATCTCTTTGGCTGCTAAAGGAAATGTTCAGGAAAACCATGTACGGAAGAGCTCGTTGATTCATACAATGCTGCCATAATCCAGAGGTGGTTGTAACACTTTGAGTAGCTCTGAATCTTTAGTTAAAAAATAAGAATAAGGAAACGATCCCATGTCTGTTTATTAAAGAATTAAATTCCTAGCAATGATTTCGCTCTGCTCGCACTGCAGAGGGTTGCCAGTCATTACATTTCTGACCCACGTAGAAAGTTAGCATGTGACGTTGCTGTGACCAAGCTAAATAAGGAAAACACTCCAAGGTTTTATCAATATAATTCAGAACAAGTTTTTCTTTGGTTGCACTTGATTATTTTGCTGTATGTCATCCGCCACTCTCCCAAAAGCAACTGATGATTTTAATACTGCCATGTAGCGACAGCATGAACGTTTTTAGTTGCTGTTTTTGCACAAACTAATGTAAAGTCTGACATCCCTTTGAAGGGTTGTTTTTATCCAGTGCTGCTATTTTTATTTGAGAATTGTTCTGCGCTAGAATTTTTTCACCTTTAGTTTGTCCTCATCTGCCCTGAATTTTCTGAAATGTTTTCAGATCAGATTACAACAGATCAATTGATCTTTCCTTATTTATTCCTTCCTCCCAAAAGTAACTTTGTACTGAGCCATTCTTACCCGAACTTAGTTGGGGGATAGTTTGTGAATGCAAGTCATTGCTTTCCCTAGACTCAAATCACAATAGTCTTTGGAGAAATCGCAGTTAGAAGCCTTGGCCCACGAAATCTGTTGAGTTGTCCTTATCACTGTGAAAGTAATGTCCGTAACTGTGTGCAGTCATTCAAATCTGGTACTACTGTTTAGAAATGATGCAAAGATCTAGCCTGTAAAAAATATAGCATTCTTAATGAAATGTAATTCACAAATATATTGAATGAGGGTTTATAAACTTGGAAACTAAGAAAGCACATGTATAAAAAGAAATATTAAAATTACTGTACAAGTAAATTTAGGGACCCTAGACCTTTTATGCTGCTCGGATTGCATAAAGAGGGCCATAGGGAATACCTACGAGAACAGGGAATTCTTGAGTAATATAGATGTAAGCGGGGGAATAGTCCCGCTCTTGTGGGGAACTTTCCTGGCTTCTGCACTACCCGGGTGAAGTGGGCTAGCGAAAGGATCTGAGTCCTCACTCCCACTTCCTTTACCCAGTGGCCTCCCTGCCCTTGAGGACTCTCCTTCCACTCTCGTATCTGGCAGAGTCCTCGTAACCCCAACAAGGCTGGGCCCAGGATTCCTGGGGGGGCTTGACCCCCAACCTTGCTGTGGTCACCTAGGACAGGTGCTAGGGTGTCCCCACTCTGGGGTACTCTCTCTGCACTGGGCACTTCTCTGACCCACTGACCAGTACATACAAGTTAAAGCAAATGCAAGTTATTTAATCAACAATTAATTTTAAAAAGAATAAGGAAAAATGGGAAAGGTTAAAGGAAACACATCAACCTGCTCTGTGGCAGGGAACATCACAAACAGGGTCTCTGGAATGTCCGGGCAGTTCACAGTCTGTTCCTTGCAAGTCCCCGGCCTTCTTCTCAGGCCCTGGCTGTGCTGCAGGGATGCTGTGGGTTGGACACTTGCTCTGGTGGTGGCCACACGCTCTCAGGCTCTAAGTGGTAGGACCCTTCTTCCCAGTGTCGTCCCCGCCCTGTCGGGGTTACAATCCAAGCCTGGCCTGCAGAGCCCCTTGGCTGAGGCGTCTCCCTGTGCTGGGCCCGCTGCCCACGGTCCCCCTCGGTCTCCCCAGCTGCTCACCGCACCCAGCTCCAGACTGCTCCAGCCCCAGCTCCACCACTCGGTCTCAGCACTGCTGCTGTTGCTCTGCCTCCAGCTCCCTGGGCTGCTTCTTTGGCCCCTCTGGCTCTGGTTGCTACAGCTCTGCTCCCAGGACAGATCTGCTCTGCAGGCTGCTTCTGAGACTCTGCTCCCAGCACTGACCTGCTTCGGGGCTGCTTCTTTGGCCCCTCTGGCTCTGGTTGCTGCAGCTCGGCTCCCAGGACAGGTCTGCTCCGCAGGCTGCTTCTATGACTCTGCTCCCAGCACTGACCGGCTTCCTGGGCTGCTTTTCTGGCCCCTCTGGCTTGCTGCAGCTTGGCTCCCAGGGCAAATCCGCTGTTTCTGGGCTGTGCCTCTGGCTTTGGGGCTGCAGCTCTGCTCACAGGACAGGGTCTGCTCTTTCTGGATCTGGCACAGCTCTGCTCCTAGGACAGCTCAGTCCCCTGCTTTCTCCTTAGCTCGGCCCCACTCTGTCGGACCAAGGCAAATCCAGCTCACATGGAGGATGGGACCTCCCTGGCCTCCTGATTAGCCTGCCTGCCCTGTCATTCAGGCTAACCTGGAGAATTGGCCTCTCCCCATTATTCCTGGGGACTGTCAGTCTCAGGGTCCTGATTCCCCATCGACCCTTCCCCCTTTTGGTACTGGGAGCTAGCCAACCAAAACACCCCCACCGACTGTTAGTAAGGGGGCAACAGTCCCCTTACATAGAGCTGCTGCAGTAGCCGTGTACTACCGCTGTCATAGTCTGTGGTGTAAGGGGGCATGTTGGGGAGGTAGAGGGCATTGCTGGAGTTCTCCAGGAATTTTAGGCTGATGGACTGTCCATAAGGGGCCACTGCAGCTACAATGTAAACTTGAGCAGACCTGAGGCTGCTCTAATTTATATTAGAGGCTAGGCAAGGCTCCAGGCAGCCTGAGAATAGAAGTAGTTCAAAGGTGGCTCTAAGCCACATACTGCATTTTGTATCAATAAGCCCTGGACAATCAAGTCCTCAGTGTGAGTGAAAGTTGCCTGGTGACAGCCTTGGAGAATGGAGTCCTCTTTTTAGTCACAGAACTGATACAACACGGGCAGCAGTAGGGCAAGCCCAGCAACGCGCAGCGATGTGCTTCGACTCTGCTCAGGAAGGACCAGCTCTAGGGGGCAGTAGTTTAGTCTTAATCTCAGCTATCCCAAGAGAGCAGGGACCAGGTGAGGTCAACAGCACCCATGCATTTGCTGCCTACTGTATAAATGAGTGTACTGGTTTCTGCAGGTTTTTTTTTTTTTCCACCAAATGCATCCGATGAAGTGAGCTGTAGCTCACGAAAGCTTATGCTCTAATAAATTTGTTAGTCTCTAAGGTGCCACAAGTACTCCTTTTCTTTTTGCGAATACAGACTAACACGGCTGCTACTCTGAAACCGGTTTCTGCAGTGTTATGGTCAGTGCCTTCTGGAGAGGATAGGCCTCCTCACAGTAGCCATGTGCTTGCATATGAATTGTTTACAAAGAGGTGGGCTGAGAGCTGATGTAAAGAGGGGCACAAAGGAAGCGGTTTGCAGTGCATGCACAACAGAGGTGTTTCTTTTATAAAGAGAGCGTGTCTGTGTTGTAAAGTACCTTAGCAGAAACCTAAAACATGGGAGTCCAGACAAGGGACTGCAATAAAAGAACTTTATTTAATTTAGCCTCTAGGGCTCTGTTTCAGGTCATGCTTTATATGAAGGTTACGTTTATAAAAAGATGACTGAAAGATGTTATAACCATGTTGAGTTGTATGCATTACAGATGATTATAAGCACATCAACGGAAGGTGCTATAGAGGGTTCTAGATGATCTGTCAATCTACTTGACTTCAATGCCCAGTGGCTGAAGTGGGCTAGGGACAGTCCAGGGCCAGGGTTGGAGTTCTCACAGGGGATCAGTAGCCGGGAAAGTCAATTCAAGGGGGCAGGTTGGCAGGACAGTTAGGCGAGGTGGCGTGGCAAGGCGCTGTAGGCAGCAACCAGCAGACAGTGGCCTGTAGCTCAGACAGCTTCCTCTTCCTGTGGGGATCTTTATATAGTCCAAGTACCCCACGAGAATGCTGTCTGTCCAGCCAGTTGTGCCTAAGCCTTTAGAATGAAGGCTATTGGTTAGGGGGAGTAGGTCAGCACATCGCTGTGGCATGGAGGTGAGGGACACCGTCTTGGGACCAGCTGGGCATAGGTTCATTATTGGGGTCCTGACATCAGTGCTAACAATCTAGAATAGTTGACTAACCATTTCTTAGAAGATCTATTCACCGTTTATGAACTTTTTACAAACATACCTTAACTGTAAAGTGTGACCCAATTCAGAATGCTCAACTCTCTGCTCTTCTGGAGAACCTTCCACCACAATGATGGGGAACCCAAGCCACCCATGACTGCCCCATCATAGACTCCCCTGCTTCATGTTACACAATAACCCAAGTTATTGGGCTCAATATAATGGTAACTAGGTGAAATTTAATGGCCTGTTACATACAGAAGTTCAGACTGTATGATCTAATGGTCCCTTCTAGTTCCTACTCTGTGTGTACATGAGGGAGAGCTGAAATGAGCACTGCTTTCCCAAAATAATTTTGAATATGGCTTTCAAATCAATGGAGAGGATTTAGACACATCCCATGCATTAATTTTAATGAAAGATGTGTCTAAATCCTTTAGACTGTTTTGAAAGTCTCAGCCATAGTCTTTTTTGGAAAGGATTTGAAATCTGTCTATTCCTGTAGTGCAATTTCCTGGTTAGCCTTTGGCACTGCTAAAGGGAAAATGGGCTCATATGTCTCACAGCCAAATTCATAACCCTTCCCACCCCCCGCCAACTAATAGAGAGATAGAACAGAAAATATTATGTCTGCTCTTTCTGTAACCCTGCATAATTTCATATGATTACTGGATTGCTACAGAACAGTTTCTAGTAGTTGTAGGAAAAGTTTGAGTAGCAGCCGGGTTAGTCTGTATTTGCAAAAAGAAAAGGAGTAATTGTGGCACCTTAGAGACTAACAAAATTATTTGAGCATAAGCTTTCGTGCGCTACAGCTACTGTACCAACGGGCAAATTGACTACTAAAGCACATGTACAATACAGTTTTTCATTGCTCCACTGAAAACTTTTAATGAAATTTGTATGTTAAAATGCATTTCCATTATACTATCTTTATATTTGTCTATAGATCAGTCAATGCTGGAAAGAGAGTGAGTGAACTTGTGAACCTTTCAGTGACTTCTAAATATAAATTTATATCAACGATTTTCATTATTTTAAGCTTGTTGCCAGCATTCGTGGGAGTGAAGGCTTCTTGTATGTAATTCAACTGGCAGTACAAAGACTACTCACCACTTGAATCCCATTTATGCCTTAGCCCTGGATTTAAGCATTGCGCTGACCCTCTTCGCAGGGATGAAATTCCCCCATAAAGCGAATTACGGGCCTGTAGCTGGGACTTGCTGAATCCCAGAGTAAATTTGTGTAATGACCAAACTAACGTAATTTTATGCAGAAGTGGGTGTATTTCATAAAAGATTAAGGAACAGAAATGGGACTACATGATTTAAATGAGTGGCAGGGCCAGATTTAGGCAATCTGGGGCTTTAGATGCACCATAATTTAGGTCTCTATGCCCCATGGCTGCCACCTCCTTGGCTTTGCAGAAGGGTCTCCTTTCCAGAGAGGAAGGGCAGCAGCATGGGGCCTGCCACAGGAGTGACAGCAGGGGCAATGCTCCCCCTGGGGAAGCAAATCTAGCAGCAGGGAGGGGATGGCCCTTATTCCAGAAGCTGGGATATATCAGAGTGGGTGGGCTGGGCTCACTGAACTCTGCCTCCTGCCATGCACAGAGTCCCTTGTTGGGGTCTTATTGGCTGGGCCCCCAGAGCAGTGGGTCTTTGAGTTGAAATCCCATTGAGATCCATGGGGCAGCTCATGCCTCTTGGAGCTCTTGTTTCAGACTCTTTGCAGACTATGGCAGATGCTGCATCGGTTGCACTTGAGTCACATTTTCAAGCTTTTCTTTACAACTTTGAGGGCTAGACATTTCCTTTTCAAAAAGAAAGAAAATTGAGGTTCTGATGTAATGACATGACTCTGGGATCTGGTAGCATAGACATTTTCTGTGCCTTAATCCAGCCCTGGTGACCAGTTACACAGTTTAAATTTCAGATGCTTGCAACAGACAATTTGTGAGCCATCCACAGGCTTAGGATTCCTTGCACAAAATGTTCATCAAATCATTTCGGATGGCGAAACAGTTAATAAAAATTCCAATCAGTTTGTGAACAGGAAAAAGTACTAAATTTGCTGAATGAATTGTTTGTGGATACTTTGTTCAGCTCTAATTAAGGTCCAAATCTGCATTCCTGACTCAGGCAAACTTCCAGTTGATTTCAATGCGAGTTTTGCTTGACTCAGGTCCACAGGATGGAGCGCAAGGTGTTTTTCAGTTTGCTGCATTTTGTTTGACTTGAGTCTGCTTGCAAATAGACTGTACTTATTGGTGCATAAAGTGAGTTAATTTTGATCTTGGTGCTTGTTTGCAGGTACCTGTCTATCAGTATTCTGTCTCTGATTTTGTTTTTGCATCGTTCAGTAATTACCTCTGCACATTCCAGTTTGCAAAATTGAGAAAAACAAAGGGGGAAGCCAGAGCATTTATGCCACATTTAGGTTTTGTTTCTTTTGTTGTTGTCTTTTTATTTGAAAAATAAAAATGGTTTCTTAAAGGAATAACACTGCCATTAATTTAGACACCACACAAATGCAGGAATAGTCTGTGAAATTAGAGGCAATTGTGTCTGTGTTGTTTTCTTTTATCTGGAAAAGTAATAAAGCCTTGCTGTATTAGTCTTCTCTAGAGCAGCAATATGTCCTTATCTTAAACATGCCATGTGGTGTTAATAATTAATCACAAGGATTAAAAATAGAATCAAACCGTAGTGTTTATTTCTAATCTCATTTATATCCAGGTAAATTAGGCATACCTCCATTGAAATCAGTGGAGCTACGCCTGTATAAAACTGGTGTGAATGAGATCAAAATCAGATCCCTTAATTTTTTGTTTGCCCTATCCATATCTGATCATTCTTATCTTGATGCATTTCAGAGGATGGCTAGAATCTATTTATAGAGCAGTACTTGAGCGTCTGACCGCGGAATTCTGCGGACAATGCGGGAAATTTTTAAATGTACATACAAAGAACATATTTTCCAGTTGGAGGAAATTCTTTAAATTTTTCTAATTAAATTGTCTTGTTTTAAGATTTTCATGGGCCAGATTATGATCTCAGGAACATCAGTATAAATCCATAGTTACTCTTTACAAATAAATCCTTACTCCTCTGTAACATTAAGGAGTTACTCCAGGTTTACACAGAAGTAACTGGGATCAGGATTTTGCTTGCACACTTAATTTTTTACTGGGTACGTAAATACTGCAGTAGCTACATTTGTTTAGTTACAATGGCATGCAGTAACTGAATAGTCAATGGGAGTTGAAAATTGCCTTTCAGCAACCCAGTGGACATGCAGCAGTCCTTGTAATTTGCATATGAACTGGGTAGAAACCTGCCATACAGAAGTTGCATTTTTATTTGCAAAATTACCTCTGTTAATTGTGATACAAGACATCCCGGGTAAAGATTGTTCTATTCCTCTCCCCCGGGTAAAGATTGTTCTATTCCTCTCCTTAAGTGGCGATCAGTGCACATTACAAAACCCCACTACACCAATATTACTGTTTTCCATACTGGGTTCTGAATGACAGTTTCGACTCATAGCTTGAACTTGGGTGACAATAACTCTTACATTTCTTTATAGATCACAAATGAGGACATTGGAAACTGGTGATGGGAACTTGAAAGCACCTTGCATATTTTCTGCTCTGTGTGTAGACTTTTATGTCTAATGATAACTTTCATCCTCTAATTAATGTGATTACTGCACATACTGTATTAAGGAAAACAAGTGTAGGAGAAACTCCCGATTTCCCTTAGGGCAAATACAGAGTCAAAAAGTATTTGCAAGTGTGTGCTACTTTATTTTGAGCCTCTGTATTATAGGGCATCCTCTAATGAAACACGACCTTCATCGGGTCTCTAATTCCTAAAAATATCACTTCTTGGGTGAAACATGCATTGATGTTCTGTGTAGCAGAACTGTTGTCACTCAGAATGAACCGCTGCTAAGAGCAATAACGTTACTTGTATTTATATGTCCCTGATGATAAATTGTAATTATGGCGACAGGCCCAGAGAGTCACTTCTGTGGGAAATCGTGTGCAAGGGACGGGGGCCCAGTGAGGTTCCTATTACAGAGCTTCCACCAATATTTCCACTTGGAAGGAGGATGTGAAACAAACAAGTGGTTCCCTCCAAAAGCTCATTGATCCCCTGAGATGTGTATGGATCTCCCAGGGAGCCACTCTAGGTTAGAGTCGTCCTTATGGGGACCCTCTGCCTCAGTGCTCCCTCATGGAGTTCTCTTGGCCCCGTTTTGTTTTGTGGCTGCCAAGGTCTCCAATACCAGCTTCTGTCCCAGAAACTCCCCCTCCTATGTGGGCTGTGCAGCGTAGAAGATTAAATGTGAAATCAGACATTTAAAAATTTCTTCGATGTAAGTCCCACTCGGCCTCAATTCAACAACAGCTCAAGGCCCCCACTACCTGCAGACATCCACCATAGCAGAAATGGGAGACAAAAGCTTTTATCTCAGCCTCAGATGAGACCGCCAGACCATGGAACTGTTCCATACAGCACAGTGGATACTTGATCTTGAGTTAACCCACTCATCCTCAGACCCAAGGCCCCATGAAGCGAAGGGCTTTCTTCCATCACCAGTAAAATCCAACAGAGTTGGAGAGGGAATTGCTAAGACCAAACAGAACCAGTGAATCTGCCTAACCTATCACCCTTGACTGAGTTTTGCCAGTCAGATAGACAGGAGCTGTGGTGGCCCTTGTATGCAGATTAGATACCACAGTGCAATGTAATTTACAAATACCTCTGGTAGATAAGTGCTGGAGTCAGAATTGATTTTGCTGGGGTGGGGAATTACTGGTTGCGTCAGGGGGAGCTGAGGGATCATGCCCAGAGTATTTGTTCCCCTGTGACAGAGTGCAGGGCAACAGCAGCTGAGCCAGCACTCTGGTCACTTTAGCTGCAATAAATTACTCCAGAGTGGGCCTCATTCAGAAGAGCTGGGCCTAACTGGTGGGCTGAGGAGAGCTAACAGGCTAATTGGGCCATTAGGCAGATTCCACAAAAGGCACAGGAAGGAAGTGGGAAAGGGGGAAGCAGGAGGAGAGAGACTGTTCTTCCCTGCTTGCCTCAGGAGCTGCAGGTTCCCTAGGACTGTGGGTGTAAGGCTGTATAGCGTATAAGGGTGGTGGAAAGTAATGTTGTCAATAAACTGCATGGGGTGTTTTACCAGCAAAAAGTTCTCTGCGCTGTTTGTGGAGTTGAGCAGAAGCAGGAGCGAGCGGGACCTGCTGCAACCCCTCAGTCCTGGTCTTCCCCTTCCAGAGAGTGGATCTCGCACTCTGTGAAATTGCTGTTACATGGTCCAAGTGGAGGTGTATGACTTCCCACAAATGGCTCTCTCCTCCTCCTGCCTAGTTTTCATTCCATCTGCAGGGGGCTGATTCAGGCCCCCATGATTTATAGATTTTTCTTTTTGGGCCAGAAGATCACCTAGTTTGTTCCTATGCTCATTGTTTAAAATGTGCACCTTATTTCTGATTTTTTTTTTTTTTTAGCTTTGGCGTCTAACCATTGGCACTCATTATACCTTCTTCTGCTAGATTAAAGTGCTGTCTCCCATTGGTAATTTCTTCCCTAAGTATTGTGACAGACCAGTCTATGGTGGTACATGTCTATAGCCTCCTGCAAACTCCATTCTGTTTTGTGAATGCTAACTGGAGTGAACTGCTCTTCCTCCATGGTTGTCCTTTTACCTCCCTCTTGGACTGGAATTCCAAGTGATATTGGCCATGAGTTAATAATGCAGGGCAATCAAGTGTTGTTAAGCTGCACGGTCTCCCATTAAAATGGAATTCCCCTAGGGCAATGAGCTAGCTGCTGCCCAGAGGAACCATTTCTCCTAGGAGGGTTTGTAGCCAAGCAATAGAACATCTGATGAGTGGCTTGAGGAGAGTCACTTAATAGGAGCTGTGGGAGACTGGAACCATTATAAAATGAATACTTTCTTACTGGCTATTTGCGGGAGAAAGAGACCAGAATAAAAAGGCAAGGCTATACAGATGTAGAGGAGGGTTCTGGGACCCTGAAAGGACTGACCAAAACCCAGAGGGCTTTTGGTGTGGCAAGGCTGATGGATGCAGGGCTATGTATGCAGGTGGTGGTTGTTTATTCCAGAGATCTGTCTATCTCTTGTGCTTTGTTTCTGAGCAAAGTGTGGCTGGTTTAGAAATTCCTTTGCAAAGTCTCTGTCCCCTTGCTGTTATGGTCACAGAATCTCTGAAGGGGGGAAACAATCCAGGAGGCCCGTAACTTTGATGGAAATCCAGGAGTGTGCAAGAACTACTGGTGAGGCTTGGGAGAGCCAGCACTAGCTCCAGGGTATGAGCAGTTGGACTGTGGAGTCCTGATCTCTCAGAAAGTGGGGCTAGAGAGAGGATTTACACGCTGAGAGTGTGCCTAGACCGGTAACCAGGCTCCACCATCTTGACAGCATGTTGGCTTCAGTAGCTGGAGCTTCTAACCACTCATTCTCATTATGCCTTTTTTGGCTAGATTAAAAAGTTGTTTCCTATGTAGGGTGACCATATTTCCCTATGGTGAATATGGGACACCTGATAAAATTACTCATATTCAAGCGAGTTCAATGGCAATCAATCAGAACTATGCAATACAAATGTTCAAATTAACATCAAGCTGACTGAGCCCCCGTTAAAAAGAAATACTGAGTAGTTGGGTTCTTTTTATTTGCCTTATCTTTAAGACTTTAGGGTTCTCGCCGGGGAGAGGTGACACACACACTCCCGTACACCTCTCTCACACAGTGGGGGTGACCAACCGACCCGACCCTCCCTACCCAATGCTTTCTGCCCTTCATGCCTGGCAGTGTCGAAAGGCAGCTAACACCTCCAGGATGCTGCTGGCCACTGACATAACCCAGCTGCCTCCTGTCCCCCAGCCCTAAGGATGTATTGTGCATCAGGGCCCAGGGAACCTGACTGCAGGAGCTTCAGTGAACCTGGCCAGAGAAGTGGCTTAGCAGGGCAGGGTGCCTAGGGGACAGAGCAGCCCTGTGCTCCCTGGGGGCAGGACCCAGGGTGGGGGTGGGGCAGGTGAAGTGGGTGCTAAGCTTCTGCCCCGGGGGCTGCTGTGGAGCCTGCAGGTTTGAGGTGGGCATGGGCTGGAAATTGCTTTGCCCCGCTACAGAGCTTAGCTGAGGGACAGAGAGGCTTCCCCGTGCCAGGCTATGTGGGGCTTTGACACACGCAGGGCTTGGCTCCTCCTGGCCAGTGCCCCAGGCCAGAGGATTTTGGGCTTTACCGGGGTGCCGGCCCTGCCAGAGGCACTGGGGGAAGGAAGGAGCCTGCCAGCCAGGCTGTTGGTGAGCTGAGCGCTCTGACCTAGGGCTGGTTCTCTGCACAGTGCTAGGAGGTGACGTGCCCTGCTGGGTAGTGGTGGTCGGGGGGAGTATGGAGGAGCAGCGGGGCTGGGGGCGCGAAGAGGAAAAGCAGGAAGAGGACAGTGAGAGGGGGAGCATGTAAAGGGCTGATGGGTGGGCAGAGGTGACAGGTAACTGGTCACCACATGATGCCTGCCTGCACTGACCTGCCACCGCAGCTTGCAACGCGCAGCCAGTGCTGGCCAGAAATGGGACGAGGGATGGAGCACTGCTGGCCAAGAGCCAGCACCCAGCAGGGGCTGCGCTGATGGACCAACAGGGGGAGCAGCCAGCCCCATGTGCTGCATCTTTGCTCCACCACCAACCTTGCACACCCACCCCCATCATTGGCCACTGGGCCCCCCTCCCCACTCCACTCACTGTAGGTGGCTGGCGAGCAGGGATTCTGCTAGCAGCAGGACCCTCCAGTACTGATGGGAGGGAGATAGAAAATAGGCAACAATTTGCCCATTTTAAAGAAAAAGTTGGGACACCTGCAGGAGGGCTTAAATACAGGACTGTTCCATTAAAAACAGAACATCTGGTCACCCTACTCCTATCGGTAATCTCTTCTCCCTGTCGGTGTTGTGATGGGTTAGCATATAGCTGAACAGCGACTTGATGAGTGTCCACCAGGGGGACCCTGTTCAAGGTTGTAACAGGTATCTATAGACCATGATCAAGTCACTTCTTCACCTTCAAATAAAATTTGGGAAAATAATAGTTCAGGCAATTTTCTGAATTACAGAAAGGTGTTTGTAGTGTAGAGACCTCAGTCCAGCCTCTCCCCTAATATATCTCCAGCTGAAATCGGTGGAGGTGCATTTGGCCCTTCATGTAGTATAGAATATCAGGGTTGGAAGGGACCTCAGATGGTCATCTAGTCCAACCTCCTGCTCAAAGCAAGACTAATCCCCAATTTTTGGCCCAGATCCCTAAATAGCAGTTCTGCAGAAAAGGACCTAGGGGTTACAGTGGACGAGAAGCTGGATATGAGTCAACAGTGTGCCCTTGTTGCCAAGAAGGCCAATGGCATTTTGGGCTGTATAAGTAGGGTCATTGCCAGCAGATCGGGGGACATGATCGTTCCCCTCTATTGGACATTGGTGAGGCCTCATCTGGAGTACTGTGTCCAGTTTTGGGCCCCACACTACAAGAAGTATATGGAAAAACTGGAAAGAGTCCAGCAGAGGGCAACAAAAATGATTAGGGGACTGGAACACATGACTTCTGAGGAGAGGCTGAGGAAACTGGGATTGTTTAGTCTGCGGAAGAGAAGAATGAGGGGGGATTTGATAGCTGCTTTCAACTACCTGAAAGGGGGTTCCAAAGAGGATGGATCTAGACTGTTCTTAGTGGTAGCAGATGACAGAATGAGGAGTACTGGTCTCAAGTTGCAGTGTGGGAGGTTTAGGTTGGATATTAGGAAAAACTTTTTCACTAGGAGGGTGGTGAAACACTGGAATGTGTTAGCTAGGGAGGTGGTGGAATCTCCTTCCTTAGAAGTTTTTAAGGTCAGGCTTGACAAAGCCCTGGCTAGGATGATTTAGTTGGGGATTGGTCCTGCTTTGAGCAGGGGGTTGGACTAGATGACCTCCTGAGGTACCTTCCAACCCTGATAGTCTATGATTCTAGTACTACAGTAGTTAATTGTATGTCAGTGTGCCTCTTGCAGACAGTGTCCTACACTGGACACAGAGTATGTTTGGTAAAGTCTTACAAAAATTCTCAGTTGTTAAAGATACTGGGGCAGATTCTTCTGTTTGTGCCAGTGTAAATCAGGAATAACCCCACTGAAACCAATGGAGTTACTTTGATCACTTTTAAACCAATAATTCCTTTACTGGAGTTACTCCAGCTTTACACTGGTGTAATAAAGAGGAAAATCAGGACCAAGTATTTTTAAAAAAATGTCCTTACAGTGACTGGGTGACAGCAGACACATGACTTCGCTAAAACAGAAAAAATTTTAAATGGCTAATTCATGTTAAGCCCTCTATGTGGATGGTTTGCCAGTTGCACTTCACTGACCTTGGGCCATGAAGATAGACTTTCACTTTCATCTTCAGTTATTTTCGCTTCTTCCTTCTTTTGCCCATCTCGTGTATCCTGAATCTGCCTGACTGTTTTCAGCTGTTACTGTAAGATATATGCCAGCCAAATCCTCAGTGAGTGTAAATTGGTCCCACTGAAGTCAGAGGAGTGATGCTGATTTACACCAGTTGAACATTTGGCCTCTCGTATGCAAAATCACTTTCTGTTGGGAGTTTTATTTCAATACCTAGCTACAATGAGAAGGACTGAGGAGGATATCTCAACCTTCTCTCTGATTCTCCTGCCTTTGATCAGTTTAAATCCAGACTTTTAACATATTTTGGTCTGAATATTTAATGTATTGCCCAGCACAACACACCCATCCATGATAACTGCAATGCAAGAATAACTCCTAACACGCTGGGATTTCTTTGCAGCAGAAATTATGGTGTGATGCTGAATTAATGAGCTTTTAATGAAAACAAGACTAATTTATATAAACACTTGGAAAGGAAGGACAGGACGTCGATATGACGGTTAATAGCTGAAATAGTAAATGAGACTACAAAGAATAAGTCCTGGGTAAGAAATAATGTTTTTAGGTTTGCAACGTAATACGTTTCATTCTTAGGCACTGATAATATGAATTATACAGGAACATTATGAAGGGGTCTGCATTGCCTTCCTGCTGTTTGACTGGGCCTTTCCACATTTCAACTGTGTACGTTTGCCAAACACTCTTATTACTTCAGTCAATTTAAATTTGCGAGACTGATGATCCCGACGGAAGCCGTTGCCATGTCATGTGATCGGAGGAGCTAAAAATACTGTTCTCTACGGAGTGTACTTATTTCATGATCTGAAGCTCAAGGAG
The DNA here is from genome assembly GCF_009764565.3 of Dermochelys coriacea. Classification (NCBI taxonomy): domain Eukaryota; kingdom Metazoa; phylum Chordata; order Testudines; family Dermochelyidae; genus Dermochelys; species Dermochelys coriacea. The sequence continues at coordinate 118,424,586 of NC_050073.1, forward strand.
TGTTTGTTAAAATATATGAAGTTTGTACTTTATGCTTTTCAAGTACACGTCACAAATAATTTACAAAAGGCAAAACAATATCCAGTGCATTTTATGGAGTCTTAAAGACTATTATTATTATTTATTTGTATTTTGATTGTGCTTAGAGGGCCCCAACTCTGTTCAGGGCCCTATTGTGCTAGGAGCTGTGTATAAACATAATGGTAGACAGTGTCTGCCCCAAAGATCTTACACTCTAAAGATGCATGACAGAAAGGGTGGGAGGGGAACCAGAGACAAGAAATGACTTGCCCAAGCTCAGACAGCGGCAGAGCCTAGAATAGAATCCGGGTCTCCTCCCTCCCAGTTCCGTGTACTGTCCACTAGGCCATGGGGCCTAGTTTGAACCTTGGTTCACTGAGTTTAAGGCCAGAAGAGAGAATCAGATTGTCTAGCCTGACCTCTTATAACATATTTTTCTTGGCCATGGTAGTTGAAAGGCAGCTGTAGGGATCATTCTAAGGTCTGGACTGTATCTTGCCTGTTTATTTTAGAGGATGTTTTGGAGTCTTCCTGTGACTGGGCCCTTCCAGTCTGAGTCCTTTACCTATCCCACCTTGACTTGCCTCCAGTGTTTTGCCCCCATAGTGCATTGTGCATGTGGCGAGGAATGGTGAGAGCCTGTGGTATCCTCCTGTCCCTGGACAGGTCCTGCAATGTAGTGGGTTATTTTTGCTGAGGTCCCTCATTGCCACTCATGATAGAGGACACTATTGAGCAACTGAAGGTCCAGGAGAGTAGCTCAATGCCCCCATGATACTATCAGTGATATCCTACAACTTATTTGACTTTCATTATGTGGCTTCCCTTCCTAGACTTTGTGGGGGAGAGTGGCCTGCCTGTGATTGACATGTCATATTGCCTCAGTTTCTCAGCCTGAGATACCACTGTGAGTGCGTGTCTGTGTGTTGGGAGACAGAGTTTGGGCTCTTCCCACTCTGCAAAAGCAACAGACAGGAAACTTTCTCTTGGTTCACATGGCCCAATGGTCCTTGCCCATTGTTTCCAGTAGATAGCTCTTTCCTCCGGCTGCGGCATGACACCTAAGCTTTACCAAGGGACTGGTAGCGTTGGTGGACAAGTTGTGATGTTATGAGTGTAAAATATATCTCATTGAAAGGTGACATGGACAGAAAGAGTTAATTAACTCACAGACAGACCTGACCCATGGCCGAACTTTAAAGGCTGGTTATCCAGTAGGGATAAGGCGGTTTTAGTACCGTTATACAAGGCACTGGTGAGACCTCAGACGCAGTTCTGGTCTCCCATGTTTAAAAAGGATGAATTCAAACTGGAGCAGATACAGAGAAGGGCTACTAGGATGATCCGAGGAATGGAAAACTTGTCTTATGAAAGGAGACTTAAGGAGCTTGGCTTGTTTAGCCTAACTAAAAGAGGTTGAGGGGATATGATTGCTCTCTATAAATATATCAGAGGGCTAAATACAGGAGAGGGAGAGGAATTATTTCACTCAGCACCAATGTGGACACAGAACAAATGGGTATAAACTGCCACCAGGAAGTTTTGACTTGAAATCACGAAGGTTTTTAACCATCAGAGGAGTGAAGTTTTGGAATAACCTTCCAAGGGAAGCAGTGGGGGCAAAAGATCTATCTGGCTTTAAGATTCTCGATAAGTTTATGGAGGATGGTATGATGGGATAATGTGATTTTGTTAAGATCTTTAAATATTCAGGGTAAATAGGCCAAATCCCCTGAGATGGGATATTAGATGGATGGGATCTGAGTTACTATAGAAAATTCTTTCCTGGGTATCTGGCTGGTGAATCTTGCCCATATGCTCAGGGTTTAGCTGATTGCCATATTTGGGGTCAGGAAGGAATTTTCCTCCAGGGCAGATTGGAGAGGCCCTGGAGGTTTTCGCCTTCCTCTGTAGCATGGGCATGGTTGACTTGAGGGAGGCTTCTCTGCTCCTTGAAGTCTTTGAACCATGATTTAAGGACTTCAATAGCTCAGACATGGGTGAGGTTTTTCATAGGAGTTGGTGGGTGAGATTCTGTGGCCTACGCTGTGCAGGAGGTCGGACTAGATGATCAGAATGGTCCCTTCTGACCTTAGTATCTATGAATCTATAAGAGATGTAAATGAATAGAGCTTTGAAATGCAAGTCTGCATTGTTTGAGGTAGAAGGGTAGATGTTTGTTCAGGTCTTGTAATGTAAGCAAACAAGTCTTGTCTATTACTATGGCTTTGATTCCAAGATCAAAAAAGGAGTATTAATATTTAGATACTTGAGTGAAATAGTATTATTGTCTATATGTCTCTTTGAAGGTTGTGGTAACCTGTATCTGAACTGTTTAATGGATAAATTACCCTGTGCAAATTTCCATGATGTTTGGGAGAATGAAAGTTAAGCCTATTGTTTGCTCAGGCCAAAAAGGCTGCTGGAAATGTATAAAAACCCTGGGACACAATCCTTCTTTATCTCAGATCTGCTTTGGTTTTCAAGAGGGGGAAACCTTAAGCCATAAGGACTGAGATCCCCAGTCATTGACTGGAGTCACCCTGAATATGGACATTGGACTATAACTTATGGACTATTTCTAAAAGGACTTTTGCCAACTATAGGCTCGTCTCTGCTATGTATCTGAACCTCAAGAATTGAATTCAAGTCTGTCTGTATATTGATCTTTTAACCAACACTGTCTCTCTTTTCTTTTTTTTTAAAAATTTTAGCTTAGTTAACAAGAATTGACTATAAGCATGTATTTTGGGTAAGATCTAAGTTATAATTGGATCTGGGTGTGTGGCTGATCCTTTGGGGTTGGAAGAACCTTTTCTTTTATATGATGAGATAAGATTTTCAGTCATCAGCATCGTATCTGATGTGTGTGTCTGGATGGAGGCCTGAGGCTGGGGACTTTAGGGGAACTGCATTATTTGGACTGCTGAGTAACCAGGGAGGTGCTATAGAAGCTGTTTTGGGCTGGCTGGGTAAATCTAAGTATTGGAATATCCACCAGCTTTTGGGGTTTGTCTGCCCCGTTCTCTTTGCAGTTCATCCCAATTGAGTGACCTCAGGTGGCTCCCCCAGGCAGCAGCGTCACACAAGTCAAGACTGATGGGGTTAGCATGACAAAGTTAGAGGCAGAATCCAACTCCCAGAGCTATAGGGTTAATCAGAAAATCAACTTTTATAGCAAAACCCTTGAATCAGCATGACACCTGGCAGCAAGAGAATAATCTAATTTGTAAAATGGGAGGAATTCTATATTAGCAGGATGGAACAAGCAATAGAATTAAGAGCTAAATTAATATGTAGCACTTTGTACGTGATCAGATGTTCCTACTCCTATTACTCCATATTATGTTTGTCCCTTGAAGACCAGGAATGGGGTCCAAAGAGTGGGGTCCCTAGCGAAAGCCAAGGAACAGTTTTCTCTTTGTGTTGCAAATATATTTTCACATAAGAATGCCCCATACTGGTTCAGCCTCATGGTCCATCTAGCCCAGTATCCAGTGTTCTGACAGTACCTGGTGCCAGCTGCTTCAGAGGGAGTGAACAGAAATGGGCAATTTATTGAATGATCCATCCCTTGTCATCCAGTCCCAGCTTCTAGTCAATAAACATTGAAATGAATGCCTGCGACAGAAGACAAAGTAACCTTTTCAGAGGAGCTAAGGAAGAACCTCATTACAGCCTCTAATAAGTATCAAATAAAATTCAATTAACGCCCAAAGACTAAGTTCCTAGGGCTAATCCTCAATTCCTGCCTAGCTGCTTAATCATCAGCCAGCACACGGATTGCTGGCATCTGCGGCAGGCAGGAAACACACAAATGGATGCAGGCAGCGAGCCATTACAACCCTCCTTCCTTCTTTGCTTTATTACGAGACAAACAATAAGCTAAAACCCAATAACAGTTATTCAGGAATCATCCTGGGTCACGTGATGGAGAGCCTCATGGTGCAAAGTGCAAAGAAATCAAAAGTCTGCTGCCCGTGGAAACATCTATTCCTCTTTGAGGTTCACTGTCCTCATTTGCAAATGGGGGCAGTGACAGGTGGCAGCATCGCAATGGTGCCATGAAATAATTCATGTAAGCTTTTGAGTCCATGGGAGTTGAAGGGTCCTATCCTTTCCCAGGAGGTGTTCAGCAGGATCAGGCCCCCAGCAGAATTGCATATTTAAATCACAGCTGCCTTGCAGATTGGGCTGCTTAATGGAATGAGCGTTGGCATAACTCTAAGTAATTGCCAATATGTTGGCATCTGTGAGGAGGGGGGAGAAAGAAACCATGAAATCATTTTTTTATTAAACCAGTAATGAAATAGATTGCACTGGGCTTGCATCACTGGATTAGTCATGCTGGTGTAGAGCAGTGACCATTATTTTTAACTGAACTGTTTCATTCTGACAAACAGTGAAATTACATTTAATTTGATTGCTCCAAGATGTAGCTGCTAAGGAGGTGAACGCAGGAAGCTTACTCCGATGACACGTAGCTTCTCCGATACTTTCCATCCACGCTTCATTTAAACAGAACAGCACAATGGGGCACGAATCAATCAGAGGCTGTGATGGAGCACAAAGTAATCTTGATTCTTGGCTAATTCAAATTAGTGTTTTGCTGAACTGCGGACTGGTAGCAATACAGATTCAGCAGAAATCTTCCCTGTTGATTTATTCAGTGGTCTTTTTGCTGGTCATGTTACTGGAATAGGAACCCACAGGACCTCATCTGTGATAGGTAGTAAGGCTAAAGCAGATCCCACTTGGTCTGTATGTTAGAACTGTGATCGTAGTATGAAGGGGACAATCTTGCTCCCATTGAAACCATTGGATCATTTGCCATTGTTTTCAGTTGGAGCTGGGTGTGGGGAGGGAGGGTCTATGTTACACCATCTCTTAAGGGTCATTCTCATCTACACCCAACATGAACTGGGAATAGTAGGTCACAAGGGCATCATTTGCATCATCCCCTCAATCCTGGGATGGCTCAGTCCCTGCTGCAGCTTGCTACGCTGGTTACCCATGGCCCAGTTCCAGAAGCTGGGGCTCACCAGAGTACAGAGAGATCCCAGCCATGCCCCATTTTACCCTGGAACATCTCCTCTGCCAGGTGAGGGAGTGGCATGGAGCATTACCCCCATAGGTTGAATCTGCCAGGTTGATTTGTGCTGGGACACTGGCACCAAGCAGATCCAAGAATCAGGCCCACTGTTTATAAAGTACATATATAACAAAGAAATATGGGATTCTTGGAGAAGTTTGACATATAATGTAGGTTACCATCCTCAGTCTGAATTTAAACGACTATATTCTAATAAGAAACAGTGGCTCGGTTACATCCCTTGGGCTAAACCTGCGATAATACACACCTGTGACTAACAGAATACTATTGCTATACTCAGCTTCTTATTTCTAAAAGCTAACTTTCAAAGCCTGATTCGCAACACTGCTGTGGATCATACATGCTTAGTTGGCTGGATCCACTGCTGGTGCAAATCAGTGCAGCTCCAGGGAAATTCATTGGAGCTACCCCAATTTACACCGCTGACCATCTGATCCAGTGCTATTAACTGTGTTCCTCCCGGCCTTCCCATGGTGTGCAATGAAGAGAGAGGGGTTAAGAGGGCTTCTCCCTGCATCCTCCTTGAGAGCCCACATAAGACCAAGTAGAATTTCAGCCCCTCTGAACTGTTCAGTTGCCATGGTCCAACACTTGGATGTACTGGTCCATAGGACTGGCTGATAGTGCATAGATGGGCTGCATCCCTCAAAGAGGCACAACTGCGGGTGTTCGTTGGAATGGGAGTCATTCTGCTGCCCTGAGGTAGATGTCTCCTGGTGGTCACTGTGGGGTGGTGGAGCTCCCCATCACTCCTTAGTCTGGGTGGCGTGTATAAATGGCACAAGTAGCCATGTGCATATCATTTCCCAAGAGACGTACTTTGCAAAACAAAGCCCCATGCTACTAAGTAATCAAAATCCACACTAGAACCAACAAAATGCTCACAGAGAGAACCAAGCAAACCCATGAGCCGAACCCTTGTTCTTCGTTCCTCTTCCTGGTCTGCTGTTAAGCCTGAATGGTAAGATTTGGGGGGGCAAGGACCATTGGTTTTAAGCCCCCAGTGCACTGTGGCTTCCATACAAATAATTAATACTAATTTGTTTAGACTGGAAGATATTTGGGGCGGAGGCTGTCTCCCTTTCTGTTAATCCAGTGCAATAATGCAAGTGGCAACTGATATTTTAAAATGCTGGCTGAGTTACAGTCAGATTCAAACCATTTGAGACCGAGAGGATAAAATACCAAGCCCACACACTGGATTTGTTCCCTGGGTCAGCTTCAGCCCCACCTTAGCAGCATGGTACAACTTGCACCCCCTCGTGCAGCGGGTTTATTCCTGAGGAGGACAGTTTTAAATTCCAGATCTCGAGGGCATCCTTCCCAACAGAGCTTGCCTAAGGGTCAGTTTATGAAGATCCAGGGCCTTAGCCACATCATCAGATGAGATCCCATGTGGTTTTGCCTCCATCCCTTAGCCGTGCCCGCCTGGCAGGGGACACCATGGGAGCCATCTGCTGGGCTGCCCCGCTCCACTTTGACTCATCACCTGTCAGACTATCGGTGGGATTTTCAAAAGCTTCTAAACAGATTAGGCACCTAATTCCCATTGAAATCTATAGGCGTTAGGCATCTAACCTGCTTAAGAGTGTTTGAAAATCCTCCCAGGCACCCATCTTCACCTTTTAGGTGCCTAACTATCTTTATAAGTCTGGTCCAAAGTGATTTAGGACCAACCATGAATTTCAGTGGAATTTATGCTCCTGAACCACGTAGGCACTTTTGAAAAATCCCACCCTATATTATGGAAGTGCCACTTGCGGTTCCAGAGTTAAGGCGGAGTTGGAGTTTGCACTTAAAGCAGAGATTCTGCCGCTTTGCTACGGATGAAGAATACAGTGTAGGCCAGAGCTGGCACTTGGTTTACCAGTGTCACACCCATAAGTAGAGGTTTTTCAGAGCAGGTTGGATAAACACCTGCCAGGGATGGTCTAGGTCAGTGGTTCCCAAACTTTTTGGCATCAAGCCCCCTTTTTAATTTTGAGAAACCTGCATGCCCCCCATCTCTCTTTTACCATCATCCAATCCCCCCGATCCTTGTCCCCTGACTGCCCCCTCCAGGGACCCCCTGCACTTGGTTTACCAGTGTCACACCCATCATTAGAGGTTTTTCAGAGCAGGTTGGATAAACACCTGCCAGGGATGGTCTAGGTCAGTGGTTCCCAAACTTTTTGGCATCACACCCCCTTTTTAATTTTGAGAAACCTGCATGCCCCCCATCTCTCCTTTACCATCATCCAATCCCCCCGATCCTTGTCCCCTGACTGCCCCCTCCAGGGACCCCCTGCCCTTCCCTGCCTTAACTGCCCCTCCAGGACCCCACCCCCATCCAAGCCCGCTGCTCCTTGTCTCCTGACTACCCCCACCTACCCCCTCCGCCCCCCTACCCCCTCCTGGGACCCCCTGCCCTCCCCTGCCCTAACTCCCCCCCCCGGGACCCTGCTCCCTATCCAACCCCTCCGCTCCCTGTCCCCTGGCTGCCCCCCCTGGGACCTCCTGCCCCTTATCCAACCTGCCCGCTCCCCGCCTTAGCAGGCTGCTCAGAGCAGCAGGACTGGCTTATTGGAAAGCCTGGGAGGTGAGCAGGCGCAAGCCGTGCGGCCCGCATGGCGGTATGGCTACGGGGGAGGGTGGACAGGAGGGGAGAGGCCAGTGGCTAGCCTCCCTGGCTGGGAGCTCAAGGGCCAGGCAGCCTCACGGCCCCCTTGGAATTTCTTCAGGCCCCCCCAGTTTGGGAACCAGTGGTCTAGGTTTACTTGGTCCTGCCTCGGTACAGGCAGCTGGACTTGATGATTTACTGAGGTCACTTCCAGCCCTTCAATTCTTGATTCTCCTTATTGAAGACTAAGGGAGGGAGAGGTAGGACAGTGTGTGGCTGGAGTGGACTTTGCTGTGGCTATTCTCTGCTTCCCATGGCTTAGAGCAGCCTAAAGACTGCTCTGAGTGATTCCCAGGAGCACACTAGCTCCCGAACCTTCAGAATATGAGGAGGGCACGAAGCTACCTTTGCCTCTCTCTGCCGCCACTATTCCTGCCTTCACCACGGCCTGACTCACTGAGAAGCATAACTCCACTTCACCAGTGCTACTCCTGGCTTAAGTGAAAGTGGAATTGGGCCCATCATGTATCAAGAATGCCAGTGCCACATGGCAGCTTGTCAGCTAGAGCGGTGGTGCGGTTGTGGAAAAGCAGACAGAATGGCATGTGAGAACAAGATGTTCTGCTTCAGCTCGCAGAGCCAAGTTCCTTATTTATTTATTGTTGACCATTTACCGGGGCGATGTCTGCACAGCACGCGGGCTCAGTTCACCTGCTCATGCTCTGCCTGTAGGAAATGCTGTTCACTCTACGAGCAGTTGCCGCTGAAGTTTTATCTGCATTCTCGTAGACATGGAGGGTCTTGGCGGGCATTCCCCACAGGCCCCCAGAGTGATTTCATTCTCCTCATGCCTCAAAGAGTGATCTATCAAAGCCACGTCTCAAGCTGTAATGGGATTCTTCTGTAATGTGTAGTCCTGTGATAGATTCCTTTTTCCAGTTGCTGTTTGCATTCTGCAGGTGCCCTGTCTATGGTGTTTGCTTTCTGTTGTTATTCTCCGCTCTCTTTTCCCCTGCATCTTTCTCTTTCCCTCTCTTCCCCTCCCCCCATCTCCTCTTTACTTCTCTTTCCAACACGCTCAATATTTGTTTTCCTTCGGTTTTTAGGAATGATTTTAGATGGACTTTCTGAGTTGGAACTTGAATGGCTTTATTGTAATTGCTGGTTCTTGGCGTGAGGGCAAGAGAGAGGCTTTTTGCCTATTTTTGTCACAGGCTGTTCTGGCCCTTTAAGGAGGTGGGGAAAGAGGGTAGGGATCTAAGAAAGCAGCTTTTCCCTACCATTCTTTGCTTTCTGGTTTCTAGTCTGGGTGGACATCAGTAACATGTCCATGCTGGACCAGGGTCTGTCCTTAAAGAGTCAGCGTAGCCCGTTTCACTGCCTTTCTCCAAATACCAGGGCTTTTGTCTTACAATGAGTCCGCCTGGCCTTTTGCACGTGGAAATGTCTAAAAGTAGCCTATAGAGTTATCTGAGACTAATGCGGTCTTGAGTTACCTTTGCAGCCTGCCTAGTTCTACAGAAGATGGCTAAATCGATTCAGACACTAGCCCTCATTTAGCATTGCCAGATTAAAGACCTTGTCTCGGTGGGATTGTTGATTTTCTGCTTGGTGCTGATCTGCTCCATTAAGACCTGGGCCACGTTTTTGGTATGTTACTAAATTAATGTAAATTGTGAATAATCACAACAGCTATTCATGCATGATCTACAGACTAAGAATCACTTGCTGAAGAGTTTCACAAATAGCTTTCACAAATGGATTTTGTTATCTCAAACAGAAAGCAAGACAACATTTCTCTAGTGGCTTTTTTTTTGTTGCAAATTATTCGTTCAGCTCTGTTAAAAATCACAAACCTTCTTAAAAATACTCAGACACTATATCTTATTTCAGACAGCTGAATAGGAGAAATCTGGTTTTCTAGACCAAACTCTTTTGAGACAGAACAGTCCAAAAACCTTAGACTATTTTTCCAAAAGGTAAGAACCTCTCGTCTCTGCTATGCCTTCTCTGGCTTATAGTGAGCGTTGCAAACAAAATTTTACTTAAGTTAGAGATTATGTTGGAGAAAATTTTGAAGAGAAGGAGCCTTTTTGAGGAAGTTGGAATTAAATATCCCTTGTATATATTTTGCAGTTAGTTACAACCTTCACTATGAAATCACTATCATGGTTCCATAATTTAAGTGTTATAAAATGACATAGGTTTACAAAGATGCATCCGTGTGGTTTAGACTTAGTCTCCACCTTTAATAGAGAAGTGAGGATCAATCTAGGGTCTCATTCTCTTCTCATCTATATCCGTTCGCCACCAGTAGAACTCCACTGATTTCAGTGATGTCGCTCTTCAATTACACAGGAATTGCCACAGTGCAGATAATCCAGTATCCGCTCTCTGACAGTGACTGAACAGCTCCTGAGGCTTCAGAGAAACTGCAAGAAACCTTAAACTAGTCATTTATGGAATAACTTTCCCACAGGGAACTTTCTTCCTGTCTTTCATGAGCTAGAAGTCAGCTTATGTCTCGAAGCATGACAGTTTATATCAGTGCGAGAGGAGAATCAGACCAAACCTATATAACCTGTATTTGATCCTGTGCTTGTTGATATCAGTTTGAGATCAATGCACTGACAGAAATGAGGTGGCTTCCCTTGTGATTTTACATTCTTTGAGTTGTTTGGGGCTGAGTACAGAGCCTAAAGGGGTAATAATAATAAAGGTACTCGCGCTCACAAATCAGTATTAGGCGTGGCTGTAGGGGTCAGAATTCTGAAGGGATGCTCTTTGAGGCTGCATTAAGTTACTACAATAATAGGAAAGGAGTACTTGTGGCACCTTAGAGACTAACAAATAGTCTCTAAGGTGCCACAAGTACTCCTTTTCTTTTTGCGAATACAGACTAACACGGCTGCTACTCTGAAACCTACAATAATAGGGTGAAGCAGTTCATTGTAGTGCTCGTAGAAGCTGTAATTTCAAGTCATTCTTATATGCCAAGAAATTTCAACGGGTAAAAGCTTAATTTTGTATTGCGATTATAATATGTATGAGAGCACAGCAGACCTGGAGCTAGCGTGAAAGCTGAGCTGGTTCTTTCATTCTAAACACCTGTTTTCAGCTGCTCATGAATTTTGTCAAAAAAAATTACCCCTTGAGAAGAAATGTTTGTTCTTGGTTTCTGCCTAGAAGTGAATTTTTTGGAAATGTTTCAAACCGTTTGTAGCTATTTTGTTATTGTAGGTGATCAGGGCTGGAAAAATGGTATCCCAGGTCACCTAATCTAACTGGGAGCAGAATTTTCCTTTGCACTTAGGGCTTGATCCAGTGCTCATTGAAGTCAGTTCAAAGCTTCCTGTTGACTTCAGCGAGCTTTGGATCAGGCTCTTATTGCTCGGCGAGTCTTATGTTCTAACCTACCCTAAAATGCTTCTTGTGCTGGTGTTTTCGCTACTTCTTGCAGGCAGATCATCCCACTGCCTTGGCTGCTAGGAATTATACTGTTGAACTCAATTTAGCTCTTTTCTCTTTCAGACCATTGTGCTTCACTGTGCTATTCTCATTCACTGTGGTTTGGCTAACCCCACCTGTCTAAAGTTTGAAGACAGTCATCTCCTTCTCCTTTGCCTCTTCTTCTCCAAACTGCAGATACTCACTTGCTTTGTCCACTCCTCTCAGGTGCTATTTTCTAATCCTTTCATTGTTTCTCTCCCTTTTTTTTAATAATTGATATCTTTGTATAATGCTTTTCATCTCACAGTGCTTTACAAAGGAGGTTGGCATTTTACAGGTGGGGAAACTGAGGCACGGGGCAGTGCAGTGACTTGCACAAGGAGACCCAGCACTCCAATGACAGAGAGCTAGGAATCGAATCCAGGTTTTCTGAGTCCCTGTCCAGTGCTCTAGCCACTAGGCCATCCTATCTCTCTATTGCATTAGATACCACTGTGTGTATCTAATGAACCACGGCTGCAAAAGCATCGCAGCCACCAACTGGGATAGAATCTGGGACTGTTAAGTATGCACCTTGGGGCCCCGAGTTACCTTCCCACTGCATAAAAGGCAGCCTCCTACCAGACAGTCCTTCCAAGGATCCATTTTCAGGGCTTGCTCTTGCTCCGTGCAGGTGCAGACTGCTGTGTAAGAGGAAACGTGAGATCAGAAAAGAGAGCCCAGGGGAAGCAGATCCCACCCGAAGGAGAGTGCTCTTGTGCAGCCACCAAGTTGTTTGCCAGCAGCGGGAGTGAGGTCAGAGAGGGGTAGCTAAGCACCTCATTTGCATGCTGAGGATCACACAAAAAATCCATGTTTCCTCAAACATGCCCCTCTTCTCCCCACATGCCACCCCTGTGACACTGAGGGTTTAGGGACTGGGAGCATAAGAGGCTGAATGTGTACCTCTGCCTGGCTGTGACAGGTCCCGCTAGCGGGGGGCCACTTGGGTCATTTTATATCAGACCGTCCTTTTTCTGGCTGGTTTGTCCCCATCTGGTAAAGGGACAGAACTGGAGTGTTTTTGTCCAGTCTCAGATGGGGCACACTCCCCTTTGAACAGCACGCCGTTCCGCCTCCTTGACATCAGACACACGCTGCGTGCGAGGTCAGGCCGGCAGGAGCAGAACAGCATGCTCTTTAAAATGGCGTCCCCTCTGTGGTGTGACCTCGCATGCACCGTATGTATGGGGTCACGCAGGCAGGGGTGAGCCCACACTGTTCCTGGAAGTGTCCAAATAGCCCCTTTTCTGGGAATGTGTGAGCGGCCACTGGAGGTCCCACCCCTGCCTTCTGCTCTGCCTACACAGACGGTTCAGAGACCTTCAGTTGTTAATCACCGTCACCCTGTAGTTTACAGTAGAACCTCAGAGTTGCAAACTGACCGGTCAACTACACATCTCATTTGGAACCGGAAGTATGCAATCAGGCAGCATCGGAGACCAAAAAACCCCCCAACAACAAAAAAACCAGCAAACACAGGACAGTACTGTGTTAAACGTAAACTACTAAAAAAAAAAAAAATAAAGGGAAAGTTTAAAAAAAATTTGACAAGGTAATGAAACGTTCTGGGCCTGTTTCATTTAAATTAAGATGGTTAAAAGCAGCATTTTTCTTCTGCATAGTATAGTTTCAAAGCTGTTTTAAGTCAAGCTTTGGTGGTAAACTTTTGAAAGAACCCCCATAACGTTTTGTTCAGTTATGAACATTTCAGAGTTACGAACAACCTCCATTTCCAAGTGTCCGTAACCCTGAGGTTCTACTGTATTTACGCTGTTCTTCCCACCACCTTACTGATCCATGCCCCACAGCATTTATGACATCAGTTCCTCCTCTGCCAAGGGAAGGTGAGGGAAGAGATCTCTCCATGCAGAGATCCCCTTGTTCTGGCTCCACTAGCCTGTCTCTCCCCAAGCACTTTCTTCCTGTGCCATCTTCTACCCTCTGCGCTAATGGGATAATTAGTTCTTTAGTCCTCCCCAGCCCATTATAATCCACTCACTAGGCACGGTCAGGTCCGCTCTGGGGGAGTTAATTGGTGTTTGTGTGATCAGAATGCTGGCTTAGCTGTAGATTCCCAGCACTCTGTCATGCTAGCCCTCAGTCTTATATTTAAGCTGTGCTCACAGTTGAGCTAGAGTGCAACAACACTGCTAGGAGCTAAAAGACCAAGGTGCCATGAGCGACACATGTTAAGTTAACATGAATAAGGTCGGTATTGCCAACGCCAGTTGTTCAAAAATCATGAGTCAGGCCCCCCAGAATCATGAGATATAAAGAATGTTGGGCTCTGTTATTTGTCTTCTGGTTTCTGAACCACCAGGATGCCCCCAGGTCATGTTTTTGAGCTTTTCTTCACAACCTGGAGGGCAAGAAACTTATTATTTTTTAAAAATGAAAGCTGAGATTCTCATGTCATCACGGGACTCCAGGAGTTGGAGTTTGGAGAGACATGCCAAGCATCACAAGACTCGTGATAAAATCATCAGAGGTATCAATACTGCTTTATTTCACGGAAACTACTGTACATAGAAACTGTGCAGTGACTCCATTGAAAACAATGGTGATTGTGCAGTAACTTGGGTTAATGCTGCCACGTTATCCCCCAGTGTATGTAACCAAACCGTAAATCTAAAACATTTTCTCCACCATGTTAGTGTTTTTAATCATAAAGGAAATAAAGAGCCTCATGGAGCATATGCCTTTGCAGCCCCTCCCTACTTCACTCCCTGACAAATACTGCACAAGAAAATTGGGAGAACATTCCCTTTGAGATTTAAACATGGTATCAATTTCACGGTCAAAAGCCCTGCAAATAGAGACAGCAAGACTAATTGCACCAAGGAACTTTTTATTTCAGCTTCCAAGGACCTAAAACACATTGCTGATCCTCATTATGGGGCACGGGTATTTTCTCTAGGAAGTATCAATTGCTGGGCACAGAGTGTTGTCCTTCATCAATAACTTGGAGGAAAGTTCAGTCACTTCCGCTAGTTAGTACACAGTGCCTGGATCTTCTGACTTCTGTCGAGTCAGAGGATCTAAGCAAATGCACAGTATGGCGGTCAAGTCACTGAAAGTTTGTCTCATCACCCATTACCTCATGGGTGAGGTAATATCTTTTATTGGACCAACTTCTGTTGATGAGAGAGACAAGCTTTCTAGCTACACAGAGCTCTTCAGCTCTGGGAAAGGTAATCAGAGTATCACAGCTAAATACAAGATATTCATAATGATGTTGTTTACTCTAGGTAAGCCCCTTTGTTTTCAGTTTAAATGGATTTTTACTGAAAAAATCCCGGGTTTTACAAAAATTATTATTCTTTTTTTCCGATTTTCATCCTACTTTTGTATTATTCAAATATGAAAAATAACTTGTTTTATTCGGAAAATACAATAAATTAGAGCTATAATGAGTGGGGTCCTGCAGGGAACAGTTCTGGGTCCGGTTCTATCCCATATCTCATCAGTGATTTAGATAACTGGCATAGAGAGTACGTTATAAAGTTGTGGGACAATACCAAGCTGGGAGGGTTTGCAAGGGCTTTGGAGGATAGCATTAAAACTCAAAATGATCTGGACAAATGGGAGAAATGTTCTGAAGTAAATAGGATGAAATTCAATAAGGACAAATACAAAGTACTCCCTTAGGACAGAACATCAGTTGCACACATACAAAATGGGAAATGACTGCCTAGGAAGGAGTACTGCGGAAATGGATCTGGGGGTCATAGTGGCCCACAAGCTAAATATCAGTCAACAGTGTAACACTGTTGCAAAAAAAGCAAAACATCATTCTGGGATGTATTAGCAGGAGTGTTGTAAGCCAGACACAAGAAGTAATTCTTCCGCTCTACTCCATAGTGATTAGGCCTCAACTGGATTATTGTGTCCAGTTCTGGGCGCCACATTTCAGGAAGGATATGGACAAATTGGAGAGAGTCCTGAGAAGAGCAACAAAAATGATTAAAGGTCTAGAAAAAATGACCTATGAGGGAAGATTGAAAAAACTGGGTTTGTTTAGTCTGAGAGGGAACATAACAGTTTTCAAGTATGTAAAAAGTTGCTACGAGGAGACAGAAGAAAAATTGTTCTTCTTAACCTCTGAGGATAGGACAAGAAGCAATGGGCCTAAATTGCAACAAGGGAGGTTTAGGTTGGACATTATGAAAAAATTCCTAACTGTCAGGGTGGTTAAGCACTGGAATAAATTGCCATGGGAGGTTGTGGAATCTCCATCATTGGAGATTTGTAAGAGCAGGTTAGACAAACATCTGTTAGGAAGCATGTGACTAAAAGAACCAGGCAGAGGAAAAGACGGGCTAGTGAAGGAGAAATAGAGCTTAGGAATAGGTTTGCAGAATTGGAAAATGCAGAAGGGGCTCAGCAGATACTTGTTGAAGGTGGAAGGGTAAGGAAGAAGAGAAGAGAGGCTAGTCCTATAGGAAAAGCGGAAGAGTCAAGGGAGACTACAGCAAATATGAGCCCCAGGAGGATACAGGATGGGTTGAAGAGGATTATAAGGGAAAATAGGAATGGAAAGAACTTGCAGCCAGAGGGAACAGGGGAGATACTGGAGAATAGCACCGTCACCAGGAAAAGGCAGGTCTATGTGATCGGGGACTCTTTATTGAGAAGAATAGACAGGCCTGTAACTAGAGCTGATCCAGAGAATAGAAGGGTGTGCTGTCTTCCGGGTGCTAAGATACGGGATGTAGACCTGAGGTTGAAAAAGATCCTAAAGGGAGCAGGAAAGAATCCCCTAATTATCCTTCATGTGGGAACAAATGATACGGCTAGATTCTCGCTGGAAAGTATTAAGGGAGACTATGCTAGGCTGGGGAAGACGCTTAAGGAAATTGAGGCTCAGGTGATCTTTAGCGGGATCCTTCCTGTTCCTAGAGAAGGGCAACAAAGGTGTGACAAGATTGACTGTCAACAGATGGCTTAGGCAGTGGTGCTATAAGGAGGGCTTTGGGATGTATGGCCACTGGGAGGCATTCATGGACAGAGGACAGTTCTCTCGGGATGGACTTCATCTGAGTAGGGAAGGAAATAGACTTCTAGGATCAATGCTGGCACAACTGATAAAGAGAGCTTTAACTAGAATTAGTTTAGGGAGATGGATGGGAGATGTCCAGGTAATCTCCACGCCAGATTTTAGCATTGAGAGAGAAGAAGACAAAGTAAGAAAGGATACAGCTGTGGGTAGGAGAATGTATATAAGGAGCGAGGGCAGTGTGGATACTAGTCTAATAGGTTATACTGGCTGTAGAATGACTGTGCCTAATAGGGTACAAAATGTGAGCGAGGCCAAACAGCAAAAATTAACATGTTTATACATCAATGCGAGGAGCTTAGGTAACAAAATGGAGGAACTAGAGCTACTGGTGCAGGAACTGAAACCAGATATTATAGGGATAACAAACATGGTGGAATAGTAGTCATGACTGGACTACAGGTATTGAAGGGTATGTGCTGTTTAGGAAAGACAGAAACCAAAGGTAAAGGTGGTGGAGTAGCATTGTATATCAATGATGAGGTAGAATGTAAGAAATAAGATGCGATGCAATGGATAAGACAGAGTCCGTCTGGGCAAAAATTACATTGGGGAAGAAAACTAGTAAAGCCTCTCCTATGATAGTGCTTGGAGTGTGCTATAGACTTCCGGGATCTAATTTGGATATGGATAGAGCCCTTTTTAATGTCTTTAATAAAGTAATACTAATGGAAACTGTGTGATCATGGGAGACTTAACTTCCCAGATATAGACTGGAGGACCAGTGCAAGTAATATAATAGGGCTCAGATTTTCCTAGATGCGATAGCTGATGGATTCCTTCATCAAGTAGTTGCTGAACGGACTAGAGGGGATGCCATTTTAGATTTAATTTTGGTGAGTAGCGAGGACCTCATAGAAGAAATGGTTGTAGGGGACAATCTTGGCTCAAGTGATCATGAGCTAATTCAGTTCAAACTAAATGGAAGGATTAACAAAAATAAATCTGCAACTAGGGTTTTCGATTTCAAAAGGGCTGACTTTCAAAAATTAAGGAAATTAGTTAGGGAAGTGGATTGGACTGAAGAACTTATGGATCTAAAGGCAGAGGAGGCCTGGGATTACTTTAAATCAAAGCTGCACAAGCTATCGGAAGCCTGTATCCCAAGAAAGGGGAAAAAATTCATAGGCAGGAGTTGTAGACCAAGCTGGATGAGCAAGCATCTTAGAGAGGTGATTAAGAAGAAGCAGAAAGCATACAGGGAGTGGAAGATGGGAGGGATCAGCAAGGAAAGCTACCTAATTGAGGTCAGAACATGTAGGGATCAAGTGAGACAGGCTAAAGTCGAGTAGAGTTGGACCTTGCAAAGGGAATTAAAACTAATAGTAAAGGGTTCTATAGCCATATAAATAAGAAGAAAACTAAGAAAAAAGAAGTGGGGCCGCTAAACACTGAGGATGGAGTGGAGGTTAAAGATAATCTAGGCATGGCCCAATATCTAAACAAATACTTTGCCTCAGTCTTTAATAAGGCTAAAGAGGATCTTAGGGATAATGGTAGCATGACAAATGAGAATGAGGATATGGAGGTAGATATTACCATATCTGAGGTAGAAGCGAAACTGAAACATCTTAATGGGACTAAATCGGGGGGCCCAGATAATCTTCATCCAAGAATATTAAAGGAATTGGCACCTGAAATTGCAAGCCCATTAGCAAGAATTTTAATGAATCTGTAAACTCAGGAGTAGTACCGAATGATTGGAGAATTGCTAATATAGTTCCTATTTTTAAGAAAGGAAAAAAAAAGTGATCCGGGTAACTACAGGCCAGTTAGTTTGACATCTGTAGTATGCAAGGTCCTGGAAAAAATTTTGAAGGAGAAATTAGTTAAGGACACTGAAGTCAATGGTAAATGGGACAAAATACAACATGGTTTTACAAAAGGTAGATCGTGCCAAACCAACCTAATCTCCTTTTTTTGAAAAAATAACAGATTTTTAGATAAAGGAAATGCAGTGGATCTAATTTACCTAGATTTCAATAAGGCATTTGATACCGTGCCACATGGGGAATTATTAGTTAAATTGGAGAAGATGCGGATCAATATGAACATCAAAAGGTGGATAAGGAATTGGTTAAAGGGGAGACTGCAACGGGTCCTACTGAAAGGCGAACTGTCAGGTTGGAGGGAGGTTACCAGTGGAGTTCCTCAGGGATTGGTTTTGGGACCAATCTTATTTAATCTTTTTATTACTGACCTTGGCACAAAAAGTGGGAGTGTGCTAATAAAGTTTGCAGATGATACAAAGCTGGGAGGTATTGCCAATTCGGAGAAGGATCGGGATATATACAGGAGGATCTGGATGACCTTGTAAACTGGAGTAATAGTAATAGGATGAAATTTAATAGTGAGAAGTGTAAGGTTATGCATTTAGGGATTAATAACAAGAATTTTAGTTATAAGTTGGGGGCGCATCAATTAGAAGTAACAGAAGAGGAGAAGGACCTTGGAGTATTGGTTGATCATAGGATGACTATGAGCTGCCAATGTGATATGGCTGTGAAAAAAGCTAATGCGGTTTTGGGATGCATCAGGAGAGGCATTTCCAGTAGGGATAAGGAAGTTTTAGTACCATTATACAAGGCACTGGTGAGACCTCACCTAGAATACTGTGTGCCGTTCTGGTCTCCCATGTTTAAAAAGGATGAATTCAAACTGGAGCAGGTACAGAGAAGGGCTACTAGGATGATCCGAGGAATGGAAAACTTGTCTTATGAAAGGAGACTTAAGGAGCTTGGCTTGTTTAGCCTAACTAAAAGAAGGTTGAGGGGAGATATGATTGCTCTCTATAAATATATCAGAGGGCTAATACAGGAGAGGGAGAGGAATTATTTCAGCTCAGCACCAATGTGGACACAAGAACAAATGGGTATAAACTGGCCACCAGGAAGTTTAGACTTGAAATCAGACGAAGGTTTTTAACCATCAGAGGAGTGAAGTTTTGGAATAGCCTTCCAAGGGAAGCAGTGGGGGCAAAAGATCTATCTGGTTTTAAGATTCTACTTGATAAGTTTATGGAGGAGATGGTATGATGGGATAATGGGATTTTGGTAAGTAATTGATCTTTAAATATTCAGGGTATATAGGACTAATCCCGAGATGGGATATTAGATGGATGGGATCCGAGTTACCCAGGAAAGAATTTTCTGTAGTATCTGGCTGGTGAATCTTGCCCATATGCTCAGGGTTTAGCTGATTGCCATATTTGGGGTCGGGAAGGAATTTTCCTCCAGGGCAGATTGGAGAGGCCCTGGAGGTTTTTCGCCTTCCTCTGTAGCATGGGGTATGGTTGATTTGGGGGAGGCTTCTCTGCTCCTTGAAGTCTTTGAACCATGATTTAAGGACTTCAATAGCTCAGACATAGGTGAGGTTTTTCATAGGAGTGGGTGGGTGAGATTCTGTGGCCTGCGCTGTGCAGGAGGTCGGACTAGATGATCAGAATGGTCCCTTCTGACCTTAGTATCTATGAATCTATGAATGGTCTAGATAATTAGTCCTGACAAGAGTGCAAGGAACTGGACTAGATGACCTCTCAAGGTCCCGTCCAGTCCTATGATTCTATATATGTATTACGATAATGCATTAGTCTGTGTGTATATGCAAAGTTGCCTGTTGAAGTAAGGCTATGTATTAGTCTAGAAGATACACACAATAAAACAGGCACGCACACAAGCTCTGAAATTCATGCACATCTGAATGTATTGATGAATCTCACGCTCATCACATACACATTTCACGCTGTTAGCAGATAACGGTTTAAAGATTTAACACACTAAAATGGAAAGAAAATGAAAATCTGTATCAGGATACATTTCAGAACTCAAGAAAGTATTCGAAAATTAAAGAAAACAAAAACAGGAGAAAAGGGAGAAGTTGAGTGTATGCGCTGCAAGTGGTGTAAATATTTATAGGCTACTATGTAAATTTATAGGCTAATAGATCTAAGTCTACAACAGCAAACTGTTTATTCAAATGAAAAGTTTTATTTGGGGATTGTTTTCTTAAACTCAGAGGTGGCATTTTGTTTTGAGTTCTGTTTTAGTTCTGCAGAAAACCACAGTGAATTCCATTCATCAAAGCATTAATCTTCTGAATACTTTTTCCCTGTCCTTCGGTCCACCAAAATAAACCCTGGTATTTACCCAGAAAAAGTATATTTTTTTCCACTGATTTTCACCTGTATTTGTTGTTGTGGTAATAAACACTGATAAATTCTTGGGAAAAATTAAATAAAATAAAAACCGAAAATGAAAGGCCCCAACTCTGGGGAAGGATTATTTTGGCTATGCTGGAATCACTCTTGAATGCCTAACTGGTTGCCACCAAATAAGCCAGTGCTGAAAAAAGCATCTTGAAATAAACTCTTCCCACTTGCCCATCACTCAAAAAAACCAGACCAAGTGAAGGAAGGCACAGATGTTTGCCAAACTTGGATCAAAAAGCCATTTGCATGTCTATCTACTGACTAAAGTCTGCTAGCCCTGGCAAAAGGAAAAGTCTACAAACTACCTATGCCTTCTAGTTCTCTCTTTTGTTGAAAACATTTCCTGGATGACACTAAAAACACAGGTAAGGAGGGTAACAGCTAGATTTTAACGTATAGAGCAGAAGCAATGGACTCTCCCCCACACCCCGAATCACCAATGAAGAGCTGCCACATTCGTACCACCTCGTATAACTTTGGGCCACGAGTCAGTTGGCTTCTGCAAACAGCTTTATAGGGTTGCCAACTTTATAATATTTAAAAACTGGACACTCCGGCAGTAGTGCAAGAACCTCCCCTGTTCCACCTCTTCCCTCCTGAGGCCCCACCCCAGCCTGCCTCTTCCCCTGAGGCCTTGCCCCCCATTCATTCCTCTTCCCTCCTCTCCCATCGCCCACTGCTTTCCCCCTATCTTTCCCTCCCCTCTGCTTAGGTCAGGAGGCACTCGCGTGGAGCCAGGGCTGGGAGCTGCAGCCTCCCGACGCAGGGAGTAGAGTAGAGTAGAGGCTGGCACTGGTGATGACCCAGTTCCTCCCCACCTCTGCCACCTGCATTAACCAGACTTTTGGTGTCCGGTCACTGGATCTGACCAGACCCTGTCAGGTCCACTTTTTGACTGGACTTTCTGGTCAAAAACTGGACACCTGGCCCTCCTAAAACAGCAAATTGTAACATCAACATTTCGTATTGAGGTAGCACAACTCAGTCTGAAGATTCCAAAAGCACTTTATAGCTTGGGGGTCACTGATCTACACTGGAAATGCAGTTGTTTCCGGGGTGGAACATGGCAGCAGCACTACACAACAAGGTGTTTTTAAGATGGGCAGCAAAGGACAATTTCCTCAGCTGAAACTAGAGAAGGCTTTTGGGTTGGCAGAATGTAACTATCCAGTTAGTAATATCATATGTGATAAGGAGTCTGGTGGAGATTTCTATGTCCATTCAGCTGATAATGAACTAGCTCGAGGGGAAAATATGCATTGCTGCTGTTCAGCTGTCTGGGTAGGCAGTTAGTTACAAGACCAAGATGGTGTCGTGACTTAGACACAGCATGGGGAATGAGGAGACCTGGGGTCAGATTTTCCAAACCTGCACAATTGAGATTGGATTGTCAAAACATCTAAGCTCCCTTTTAGGTAGGTAATTTGAAGTAGCCAGGATTTCAGAAGTGATCAGCACCCCAGAGCAACCATTCTTGCCTGGTAGTAACTTATCCCTGTGAATATGCGGTACAGTTTATCCTGCACACAAAGCAAAAAAGCTAATAGAAAAAAATGGAAATAAAACTCTTGGGGGGAAAAAAGCCACTAAAACAACAATAAATCCAGTGTATTGTAATGGTACCTCCCCAATGATCCACTTAGAACAATGAAATAGAAACCAACATCCCCTGAGTAGAGTCTATAAAATTACAGCTCATTAAAGGGGAGGATGCACACTTTCATTGCAATTCAATCTGAAGTGCTTCGTGTTTAAGTACAAAGAGGTCATTTGTATTTCCAAGCATGGTTTTTATTTATTTATTTATTTGTTTTACTTGCAGCTTGGGGCAGAAACAAAACAATTAAGGAGCCACGGGCAGCATTTCTAGGTTAATACTGTATGCTTCAGGGGAGAGCTGAAGAGGGGAGGGATAGCTCAGTGGTTTGAGCGTTGGCCTGCTAAACCCAGGGTTGTGAGTTCAATCCTTGAGGGGACCATTTAGGGATCTGGGACGAAAATTGGGGATCGGTCCTGCTTTGAGCAGGGGGTGGGACTAGATGACCTCCTGAGGTCCCTTCCAACCCTGATATTCTATGATACTGTAAGGCACAAAGGCCAAGTGACTGCAACACAAGATTTTCCAACCCTAATAGTGCAATTCACACAATTGTGCTTGCACACCAGGTACTGCATGTGCCAGTGGCCAAACGGAGCTAAACTGAGCAGTGTGCAAGGACCCAAGAGGCTAATTTTGGGAAGGTGTTGTGCAGGGTTCCTTTGAGGGGTCAGAGCTGAAGTGAGTGTTTTGTGAAAAGCCCTCACCCACAGGTAATAGGGTGTTTTTGTCTTTTATCATTTTCCTGCATTCATTCGAGAGCATAGTGATTGTCTGGTTATATCCATATAGCTGTTGTTGGGGCATTTGATGAAGGCTACACAATATGCCTGTCTCATAATGGGCCACTTGGAGGAATAATTTCTGGGCAAATACACCACAGAATCAATGATATACCTGAGATACATCAATGACATTTCATCCTTTGGACAGATAACCTAAACTCCCTCACAGATATCCACCACAACTTCAACAACCACCCCCTCCCCCCAAACCCATTATACTCTCTCTAGAACACTGCCACACTTGCATCAGTTTCCTGGATACCATGATCAGCCTCCACAATGGAACCCTACAAACTACTATGTAAAAGAAACCCACAGATCACTCTTACCTTCACAGATCCAGTAACCACCCCAGACGTACCAAGAAATCTGTTCTCTACAGCCAGGCCCTCAGATACCTCAGAATATGCTCCAATGAGAAAGTCCGAGATACACACCTTAAGGCACTTAAAACTGCCTTTACCAAACAAGGACACTCCTCCAGAGAAGTAGATCACATCACAGAACAAGCCACCCAAATATCCTGAGAGACCTTGGTTCAATCCAAACAAAGCCCTGCACCAACCATACATGCCTAGTTGTCACCTATCACCCCACACTTAAACCTATATGGGATATCGTCAAACAGTTACAACCCACACTTGATAGGGCCACATCCTGAAATGAATCTTTCCTGAACTCCCTCTTCTGTCCTTCAAACAGCCCCCCAACCTTACCAAGCTCATCATCAAAAACAAGTGCCCCACAGACCAGAACACAACAACTCAAAACAGCACCAGACCCTGCCAAAACAACAGTTGCAAAACCTGCAGACATATCTCCACGGCTTCGATGATCAATATTCCCCACAGCACACCTTTCAAGATCCAAGAGTTTTACACATGCCTATCACAATGTGTGGTGTACCTCATCCAATGCATGTAGTAGAGTGGAAGAATTACTTCTTGTGTCTTGCTTACAATACTCCTGCTAATGCATCCCAGAATGTTTTTTGCAACAATGTTACACTGTTGACTGTTGTTTAACTTGTTCCACTGTGACCCCCAGATCCTTTTCCACAGAACTCCTTCCTAGGCAGTCATTTCCCATTTTGTATGTGTGCAATTGATTGTTCCTTCCTAAGTGGAGTACTTTGCATTTGTCATTAAATTTCATCCTATTTACTTCAGACTATTTCTCCAGTTTATCCAGATCATTTTGAGTTTTAATCCTATGCTCCAAAGCCCTTGCAACCCTCCCAGGTTGGTATTGTCTGCAAACTTTATAAGTGTACTCTCTATGCCATTATCTAAATCATTGATGAAGATATTGAACAGAATCGGATGCAGAACTGATCCCTGTGGGACCCGACTCATTATGCCCTTCCAGCATGACTGTGAACAACTGACAACTACACTCTGGGAACGGTTTTCCAACCAGTTTTGCACCCACCTTATAGTAGCTCCATCTAGATTGCATTTCCTTAGTTTGTTTATGAGAAGGTCATGTGAGACAATATCAAAAGCTTTACTAAAGTCAAGATATACCACATCTACTGCTTCCCCCCTATTCACAAGGCTTGTTACCCTGTCAAAGAAAGCTATTAGGTTGGTTCGACATGATTTGTTCTTGACAAATCCATGCTGACTGTTACTTATCACCTTATAATCTTCTAGATGTTTGCAAATTGATTGTTTAATTATTTGCTCCATTGCCTTAGTGGTGTCTATGCCAGGGTTTACCTTGGCTTAACTATGTCTCTCATGGGTGTGAATTTTGCTCCGCCCTGAGTGATGTAACTAGCTCGACCTATGTTTTAGGTGTGGGCCAGGCCTCAGGGTATATCTGTATGACAGCTGGGAGCATGCTTTCCAGCTCAAGTAGACAGATGCACTAACTCCTTGAGCTAGTGTGCTCAAAATAGCAGCAGAGATGGGGTTAGCATCACCATTTAGGCTTTCCAGAGTGATTCCAGCATAGAGCCAGAATAGTCTTTTCCCAGAGTGTACAACATCATTATACTGTACAGTGGATGTTAACCTCTGATCAAGAATGTATTTGGCCATAGAGCCAAGAGAACCAGCATTGGTTTGTATATCCTGAATGAGCTGTGGGAGTGGAGAAGGATCTCACTTAGCTGGATTTCGGGAAGCATCTCACCCGCTTTCGTAGATGCTTGTAGTGGATGCCAAGTTTGCATTACACACCTTACATGTTTCAGGGTAGCAGCTCTCATTGTAGACTTGATCCAGAGAAGCTCTTAATCCCATGTTTAATTTTAAACATATAAACTGTCCTCTTGACTTCACTATTCACAATTAGTAAAAATAAGCGCAGATTTAAGGGACATTGAAAGAGTCTGATTGACTTAAGGGCATTGAAACAGGCTATAAGTGCTTTGCAGGACTCTGGCTTTATACTGGTGCGTCCACATGGGATTGTACCAGTGTCCATGAAAGCAGATTCTGGGCCACTGTGCCTACCATCAGGAAACATCACATAATCAGATTAAGACAATGGCTGGAGCAAGAGATGTGAGCTGGGTTTTTGAAGGTTTTTTTGTTCTATTGTGACAAAGAAGCCCAAAGTGAGACTGCAAAGTGATCCAAATGGCAAGCAGATTTCAGCTGGTCTGGAAGGCTCCCAGCTGTGTGCATTTGTGGGAAATATGCTACTTGGTTTGCAATGGCTTCTCCCGTGAGTGCTGCTGCCAATGGCTGCTTAGAGGTGATGGTGAAACTGCTGGTGTCAGGCCCAGAAATAGGGCTGAAAATAAATATCTCCTCGGCCCAATCCTTTGGCTGCTTGTTTGTATTGGTAACAAAACACATGGCTTTACCCTTGGTGTGTCTGAAAGTATGGCTGTTTTGATGATTAAGATGTTACAAATATGAGGTATAGCAACACTGCGAAACATTCCAGATAGGAGGGATTGTCCTGCATGCTGTTTGACCATCTCTATTGCAGGACTAGTGCCTGTTTGTATATAAAGCAAGTTACATGTATAGAACGCCCAAACTCTGCATCACTCATTTCTCCTTCAACTGGAAGCTGACCTACAACACCCTGGATGTCTGTTACTGCTCAGCAGAGGGGTGGCATTATGATTATTCGCAAAAAGAAAAGGAGTACTTGTGGCACCTTAGAGACTAACAAATTTATTAGAGCATAAGCTTTCGTAAGCTACAGCTCACTTCATCGGATGCCTTTGGTGGAAAAAACAGAGGGGAGATTGATATACACACACAGAAAACATGAAACAATGGGTTTATCATACACACTGTAAGGAGAGTGATCACTTAAGATAAGCCATCACCAGCAGCGAGGGGGGGAAGGAGGAAAACCTTTCATGGTGACAAGGAAGGTAGGCTATTTCCGGCAGTTAACAAGAATATCTGAGGAATGGTGGGGGGTGGGGTGGGGGGAGAAATAACATGGGGAAATAGTTTTACTTTGTGTAATGACTCATCCATTCCCAGTCTCTATTCAAGCCTAAGTTAATTGTATCCAGTTTGCAAATTAATTCCAATTCAGCAGTCTCTCGTTGGAGTCTGTTTTTGACGCTTTTTTGTTGAAGGATAGCCACTCTTAGGTCTGTAATCGAGTGACCAGAGAGATTGAAGTGTTCTCCAACTGGTTTTTGAATGTTATAATTCTTGACGTCTGATTTGTGTCCATTTATTCTTTTACGTAGAGACTGTCCAGTTTGGCCAATGTACATGGCAGAGGGGCATTGCTGGCACATGATGGCATATATCACATTGGTAGATGCGCAGGTGAACGAGCCTCTGATAGTGTGGCTGATGTGATTAGGCCCTATGATGGTATCCCCTGAATAGATATGTGGACAGAGTTGGCAACGGGCTTTGTTGCAAGGATAGGTTCCTGGGTTAGTGGTTCTGTTGTGTGGTGTGTGGTTGCTGGCGAGTATTTGCTTCAGATTGGGGGGCTGTCTGTAAGCAAGGACTGGCCTGTCTTCCAAGATCTGTGAGAGTGATGGGTCGTCCTTCAGGATAGGTTGTAGATCCTTGATGATGCGTTGGAGAGGTTTTAGTTGGGGGCTGAAGGTGATGGCTAGTGGCGTTCTGTTGTTTTCTTTGTTGGGCCTGTCCTGTAGTTGGTGACTTCTGGGTACTCTTCTGGCTCTGTCAATCTGTTTCTTCACTTCAGCAGGTAGGTATTGTAGTTGTAGGAATGCATGATAGAGATCTTGTAGGTGTTTGTCTCTGTCTGAGGGGTTGGAGCAAATGCGGTTATATCGTAGAGCTTGGCTGTAGACAATGGATCGTGTGGTATGATCTGGATGAAAGCTAGAGGCATGTAGGTAGGAATAGTGGTCAGTAGGTTTCTGATATAGGGTGGTGTTTATGTGACCATCGCTTATTAGCACCGTAGTGTCCAGGAAGTGGGTCTCTTGTGTGGACTGGTCCAGGCTGAGGTTGATGGTGGGATGGAAATTGTTGAAATCATGGTGGAATTCCTCAAGGGCTTCTTTTCCATGGGTCCAGATGATGAAGATGTCATCAGTGTAGCACAAGTAGAGTAGGGGCATTAGGGGACGAGAGCTGAGGAAGCGTTGTTCTAAGTCAGCCATAAAAACGTTGGCATACTGTGGGGCCATGCGGGTACCCATCGCAGTGCCGCTGATTTGAAGGTATACGTTGTCCCCAAAAGTGAAATAGTTATGGGTGAGGACAAAGTCACAAAGTTCAGCCACCAGGTTAGCCGTGACATTATCGGGGATACTGTTCCTGACGGCTTGTAGTCCATCTTTGTGTGGAATGTTGGTGTAGAGGCAGGATCCTGTAGAAGCCCTCTATAGTTAGTCTATTTTAGCAAAAAGAAAAGGAGTACTTGTGGCACCTTAGAGACTAACAAAATTATTGTAGTGTGCAGAGGTTGCAATCGGGATTGTGTCCCCATTGTGCTAGGCACTGTACAAACACAAGGAAAGGCTGAAGTGATGTTGGGCATCTAAGCACTTTTACAACGA
Organism: Dermochelys coriacea; assembly: GCF_009764565.3. NCBI lineage: Eukaryota > Metazoa > Chordata > Testudines > Dermochelyidae > Dermochelys > Dermochelys coriacea. The sequence continues at coordinate 118,452,428 of NC_050073.1, forward strand.
CCAAGAATTTTTATTCTCTTTGTTAATTGATGAAGTTATGAAAATTAACACCAGCCGAGGATCTGCCCTATAGATTTTAAGGCCAGAAAAGACCAATATGATCATCTAGTCTGACCTGTATAACACAGCAGGCCATAGAATTTTACCCAGTGATTCCTGCATCAAGCCCACAACTTGTGGTTGAGTTAGAGTATATTTTTTTTAAAGATATCCAATATTGATATAAAGATTTCAAGTGACAGAGAAGTCACTCCTTATTTGCTGAAAGAGCACCAGTTGCATTTGTTGACTGTCTATAGATCTACCCACATCTCCAGTGGGAAATGCTCAAAGCAGCTACCTGTGGAACTTCTCTCTTTTTGTAATTTCTCATAAAAAGGCACTGAGAGCTGCTGGCAAAGATTTGGAATCTCAGATATAAAACCTAGAAAGACGTCACAAGAAAAATAGTTCCCCAGACATTTAAACTCAATTTACCATCCTTCAACAGTTCTTAAGATTTCCTTTTAATTGAGAGAATGGAACATGTGCTTTGCTGAACTGCACAAACGTATTATGAACATAATTAAAAGTCAGCAAAATTTTTGCGTGCAAATTAAAAAGTAAAATTTCACTAAATGCTCAATAAGAAAATGATTTACTAAGGAAAATTAATGCTTTGAGATCCAGAAACACCTTTGTATGTTAAAAATTCTCTCACCAGCTTTATACCTCGCATCTAGCAACTTCACCTGAAAACATTCATGATTTTCTTAATAAAATCATCCCCCTTGATTAACAACAAAAATAATTTTTTAAAAATAGTCCTGTCCCTAGCAACCTGAAAAGCTACAAGTCTGTACACACCAGCTTGAAATAAACTGTTGTTTCTAGAAGGTTTGGAATTTGTCACTGAAAAATGGACTTTTCTCAAGAGACTTGCAAAACTCGCTAATAATCTGCTCATCCACTGCTCACCCATGGAGCTAAACATCCTATATATACAGAACCCCAAAAGAGGGAGATCCATCCATCCATCCTCCCGCCCTCTTTTTGGTGCACCTGGCTAGACCATGAGGAAACTGAGAAGAAGCTATTTCTTCTATACACTTTCCTGTCAGGATTATAGATTGCTGCACTGGGAGCTAGTTGCTATATACTTACTTTGCTATTAGCAGGTGCTTTGCTGGACCACATTAAACCCTTTTGTGCATTGTTTTGCTTTGTGTTTTATAAATGATGGTTGCTGCTGGTGCATATGTTTCAGCCATTAATTATCTGTTCCGCTTTATCATTCTGCCACAATATTTCCCTTTAACAAGTTGTCAAGGTTCCTTCCCCACTCTGAACTCTAGGGTACAGATATGGGGACCTGCATGAAAACCCCCTAAGCTTATTTTTACCAGCTTAGGCTAAAATTTCCCCAAGGTACAAACTATTTTACCTTTTGCCCTTGGACTTTATTGTTGCCACCACCAAGCGTCTAACAAATATATAAAAGGGAAAGAGCCTGCTTGGAAACATCTTTCCCCCCCAAAATCCTTCCCAAACCCTACACTCCCTTTGCTGGGGAAGGCTTGATAAAAATCCTCACCAATCTGCATAGGTGAACACAGACCCAAACCCTTGGATCTTAAGAACAATGAAAAAACAATCAGGTTCTTAAAAGAAGAATTTTAATTGAAGAAAAAAAGTAAAAGAATCACCTCTGTAAAATCAGGATGGTAAATACCTTACAGGGTAATCAGATTCAAAACATAGAGAATCCCTCTAGGCAAAACCTTAAGTTACAAAAAAACAGGAATATACATTCCATTCAGCACAGCTTATTTTATCAGACATTTAAACAAAACAGAATCTAACGTATATCTAGCTAGATTACTTACTAAATTCTAAGACTCCATTACTGTTCTGTTCCCAGCAAAAGCAACACACAGACAGAGAGAACCTTTGTTTCTCCCCCCCTCCAACTTTGAAAGTATCTTGTCTCCTCATTGGTCATTTTGGTCAGGTGCCAGCGAGGTTATCCTAGCTTCTTAACCCTTTACAGGTGAAAGGTTTTTTCCTCTGGCCAGGAGGGATTTAAAGGTGTTTACCCTTCCCTTTATATTTATGACACAAGTATTGGTCTAATGGTGTACGAACCTGGTTGTTTTCTTGTTCTCTGTGCATGTGTCTTACTGCAACCGAAATAAACCAAGTGAGAATAAAATAAAAAAAGACATATGCCCAGTTTTAGGCCTGTCCTCTACTCTCGCCTGTTCATTCAGCGTGGCAGAATGATTAGGATTTTTTGTTCTCCATTTTCATTTCCTTGATCCTGTACTACTGAAGCCAATACGTGTTTTGCCAATGATTTCAGCAGATGCAGGATCAGGTCCTTGGAGAACTAAGAATTACATGTGTGTGTGAACCCTTAAAGGTCCATCTGCACTGCAGTGGGAAGTGTGCTTCCCAGGATGGGTAGAGAAATGCGCCAGCTCTACTTGAACTTGCCCACTAAAAATAGCAGTGTAACTGGGTAGCTTGGGTGGAAGCTCGGGCTAGCTGCCTGGCTACCAACCCGCCCGACCCCCTGAATGCATGCTTAGCCGGCTAGCGTGACCACCAGTGGTGCTACCCCCGGCACCTCTGCTATTTGAGCACACCAGCTCAAGCAGAGTTAGTGCATCTGTCTACTTGAGCTGGGAAGCATGCTCCCAGCTGTCATGCAGATATACCCTGCGGCCTGGCCTACATCTAAAACATGGGTTGACTTAGCTACGTCACACAGGGCTGTGAAAAATTGACACCCATGAGAGACATGGTTAAACCCACTTAAGCCCCAGTATAGACACCACTAGGTCAACGGAAGAATCCTTGTCAGTCTAGCTACTGCCTCATGGGGGGTGTGGATTAATTTCAGCGATGGGTGAACCCCCCCACATTGCTGTAGCAAGTGTCTTCCAGGCAACTGCGCCATGGTAGTGTTTGTAGCATAGATGCAACCTGGGAGGCCTGACTGATCTGCTCCCCTCTGATACTTATAAGAGCGAACATATGAGAGCTTGTCTTCACTGCTGAGTTAACTTGAATGATCGCTCGAGTGTTGCCCCAAACTTGAGGCCCACCCACAAACAAACCTCCTTAACTCGAGTGCTGTGGTGATTTCAGCTGGAGTTAGCTGGCACATTGGCTCTGCTTAGCACAACTCCTCAACTTGAATCCAGTCACTCTATGCAGTTAATCCAGTGCCTCTGTATTTATGGCCCTGCTAACTTGAGTGTAGATAACTCGAGTTAACTTTTCAGTGACTGCATAATCAGAGAGAGCATTTGCCTCTCTTCTTGGTATTTCGCTAGAATGTCGTCCACTTTAATGCCGATGCTGTGATTAGCAAACCCGCTTCCATCTGCGTCTCTTGGCTATATTCCTTCTTTTTTCCAACCAACTAGCAGTTTCTTTCCTAGCTCTGGAATACCAAGAGGCCCACAAATTACTCAGGATCACAGTGTGGAAGGGATTGGTCTTCTGGGTTTAACTTTAAATTCTGTATTTGCCCGTCCAAACCAGAATGCTACTTGTGAGTCTGTTTAATAAAGTGACTGGAGTGGACAGGATCTCAACACGACCTGTGGGGAGGTGGCTTTCCTCTGACTTGCTATATTTGTACACCTGGCATTGGATTCACCGGGCTGCTAAATAACCCCTAGAGCTGAACTCCTTTTAAATCACTGGGTGAATTAAATGCTCTGTTTGGGGGAATGTTCAGGATTGTCTGTTTATGTGCCTCTTGGCATAACACTCTGCGGGTTTCTCCGAGGGAAATTTTGGCATCTTGTGCAGCAGCGGCATTGAAAAGATAAGGGAATGTTATCAGGACAATACCATGCTGCTTTGGAACAGCTCAAGTGAAACTAGAGTTTAGATTCAGATTTGCAATGTAGTGCTATATCCCAGAGCTCTGCTAAGTGCAGCCAAAGGAAGGCGAGCTGTAGGCCAGTTTTGTGCTCCCTTGATCCCTGGAGCAGCCAGGAGCAATTTTGATCCTGGCATAATTTAGAGCCATCTCAGGGCTGCTCTAAATTATGTTGGTTTGTTATGCTGTCTGGGGGTCACCACCCACTTTGTCCCCTGTCTGGCTTCCTGGGGCAGAGGCTTGGAGAGGGTGATGTGGAGTCAGCTGTGGGTTCCTCCATGATGAGACAATCCCAAGCTGCTTGTTTATCGCAGGTTGGTGCCTCTGTTGTGCTGGAGCAATGCAGAGGGGCCTTATCACAGGCCAGGAGCTGGCCTATAGATTTTAAAAGCTATTTGCTTAATTTATTTATACACCCAGGGGAATGCGACTGCTTCCCGTGATCAGGGTTAGCAGAGGGTTTTCTTTGCCTATGGGATTATTGTCAATATATGTCACGTTCAGGGTATATATAATTCTTTCTAGGCTGCATTTAGTGGCAGTATGTGACAGACTAATTAGAAATGGTAGAGGTTAGAATTATCTTTGAAATACTGGATAATATTTTACAGGCTACACAATATTTATCAATTTTCTTTTAAGCAGTTGAATTCAGCTAACCATTTGTGATACTTCAGAGAAGCTTCACATGTCTAATAAAGAGATTGCTCATTGCTGTCAGTGATGTAGTTACTTTCTTCCAATGAGTTTGGAGTCTCCGAAGATTTGGGTATTTCTGAGGGAGGCCGAGGTCATGGTTTAGATTACTGTCCAATAATGCACTCCTGCAGCCTCATCGGTAATTCATAACAAGGGCTCGTGATTTCAGTGGGAGTTTTGCCTGAGTATACAGGTGCGGGACTATGAGTGCTGGGGGTGCTGCAGCACCCCCTGACTTGAATTGGTTTCCATTATAAACAGGATTTACAGTTTGGTTCAATGGCTCACAGCACCCACCACTATAAAAATTGTTCTACCACCTCTGCCTGAGTAATGACTGCATGATTTGGTTCTAAGCTATTTTAACTGGTTACTGAAGTTTCCCTTTAAGATAAGAGCTCCTCATAGGAAGAAACAAAAATGTGGATCATGCATTCCTCTGTCCGGTTTTACAGTAATAAAATTGAGTGTAGCCACCTGTAGCCTGCTGAAAATCTGCCGGTGAGCAGGGGAATCAGTCCAGCTTTAACTTGGAAATGGCCCAAGGAGGATATGTTTTAGCTTTGAAAAAGCAAGCCTCAAATCAGCTGTGCTTCAGATCTGGGGTCCCTTTGATCTGAATGACCTAAGGTTGAGAAGAGAGATGTAACATAAAAGCTTTGGGATTTTTTCCATCTCTGTGACTGGCTATGAACAGATGGAGTTCCCATCATGCTCCTAAGAAAGCATCCACACAATATATAACTAACTTGCCTCTCCATGGGATAGCTTTCTTAATGTCCCAACTAACTACAACAGCCTAAGTGTTTTCCTAACACTTGACTCTTTGTGGCATTATCCTTACAGGATCCTTCTGTATTGCCCCTCATCCCCTCAGAGAAAGACGTTCCAGCCTCTTGTCTCTCATAGATGCACCTGCTTCTATGAATCATCATCCTGTGTCTTTAGGCAGGGCTCTAGCCACCTGAACATAGTGTGGTTCAGCAGACAAGCCCTGTCTGGCTATTCAGGGTCTTAGAAACTGCCAAGTGTGGAAGCCTGGGATCTCTTTTTAAATTATATTGGTTTTCGGAAGTCCAAAACCAGAGATGGTTTGGATTTGGATTCCATTTAATCCACATCAGCAAATTTTCACGTAGCTGGAGAATAGGCTGCAGGTTTTGTGCCATCAGCTACTTTAAATTAGATTAAATTTGGACTAATAAAAATGTCTTGCGTCTCTGGGTGAGTGTATGAATGATTGGGTTTCCCATCAGTTCACCTAAATGAAAGAGTTGTGCCAAAGGCATAGAGGTCTAGTGTTCTGAGAACCAAGTTGGTTGACCTGAAAACCTAGATGTCATCAATGTTCTTCTGTGAAGCCAGAAGAACCCCAGTCATGATTTATAGACCTGTATCATATCCCCCCTTAGTCGTCTCTGTTCCAAGCAGAAAAGTCCCAATCTTATTAATCTTGCCTCATATGGAAGCCATTCCATACCCCTCATCATTTTTGTTGCCCTTTTCTAAACCTTTTCCAATTCCAATATATCTTTTGTGAGATGGGGCGACCACATCTGCACGCAGTTTTTAAGATGTGGGCGTACCATGGATTTATAGAGGGGCAATATGATATTTTCTCTCATATTGTCTATCCCTTTCTTAATGATTCCCAACATTATGTTCACTTTTTTGACTGCTGCTGCACACTGAGTGGATGTTTTCAGAGAACTATCCACAATGACCCGAAGATCTCTTTCTTGAGTGGTAACAGCTAATTTAGACCCCATCATTTTATATGTATAGTTGGGATTATGTTTTCCAATGTGCATTACTTTGCATTTTTGAACAAAACAACAGATCTGTTGAGCTTCTGGTTACCTAAGGATACTGATTCTCCAAATGAAACCAGCAGAGACCAGTAGAAACCAACAGAGACCTGCTGAAATATTCATATGGACTCGACTGGAATTTCCAGTAGGGCTTACAATCAGAGGTGGATTAGGGGCTTGTGGGGTCCTGGGCCAGAGCAAGTAGGAGCACCCGCAGGCCTTCCTGCTGGGGAAATGGAGTCAGGGCACAGGGGCTTTCCGGGGAGCGGCGTTAGGGTGGGGAGGCACCCATTTTTCCAGGGGCCTCTCTATTGGCCAGGAACCCTGGGCATGGGCCCCGTTGGCCCAGTGGCTAATCTACCACTTCTTACAATCTTCAGTTATTGTCAGCAAGAGACACAATTAAGCACATTTAATAGAAATACCTTGTTAGTTTGCGTTAAAAAGACACCAGACGTAAGGATACAGGTTACAATAGTTCTGCTCTCCCCAGGTCAGGCTGATCTGAACACCCTCTGATGGCCGTAAGCTATCTAGGAGGGCACTTTCTATTTAAAAGGGCAATGTCCCAATTTAGTATAAAGTCCTTTAGATAGGTTTGTTACAGTGTGCACAGTGCAGCATGTGTCTGGCTGAGTGTACAGGTCAGTTTTGGTCATGCTTTGACTAAGAATTTACAGCCAAGGGAAAGAAGCCTGGCTGTGGACCTGGCAGGAAGATCTGTCTAATTCTGCTGCTCTTGCCTGAGTTTTATTTTCTTTTATTTTGTGTGGATCACCATACTGTGTCCTGTGACACTATGTGCAATGTACATGTCCTAAGACTTAGTAATGCTTTGGGAACACTTTGGGATACCAGTGGAAATAGGCTGGTGCACCTGTTACAGCTGCTGCAGAAGATGCTTTACTGTGTGTGTAATCCTCCGTCACTTGGACTCTTTAAATTGAGACCAATGATCTTTTTAAAAAGATACTCTAGTTCAACCAGAAATCTTTGCTTTTGAGGCAGGAATCCGTGGATGAGGTTCTATGGCCTGTGTTATACAGGAGGTCAGACTGAATGATCACAATGATCCCTTCTGGCCTTGGAATCAAAGAATTGTGAAAAGATTCTCTCGCCTAACCTATGCTGGTTTTTCAGTTGTGCTACTGCCACTGTGTGATGCTTTGTCTTGCCTGCCTGGCTTAAATTCCATCATATAGACCCAATAGCCCTTTCGTATCATGCAAAGTTGGGAAAAATATTGGCAGTGGATATATTGCCAACTTTATTTGTTGACTCAGGAAAGACAGCCCACCTCCATAACAGATGTGGACAACTGGTGAGACCCAGGCTAATGTGTGTGCATGTCCACTGCATCAGAATGAGGGGAGAAAACCTGGGCAAGGAAAAGGGGAACAGCTGTAGAATACGTGACTCTCTCTCTCTCCACTACCTTCTCTCTACGTCACAGCACACAGAGAAAATTTCAAACAGGGCCCTTCCACCATCACTGCTCAATACATTTGAAATGTCAAGCAGACGTGGCTTTTAAAGGGTTCACATGTTTTGAAGTAGAAAATAAGCACTCCTCCAAAATTTTATAGGAAGGTTTTAAGGAGGGTTGGAAGGACCTTAAATATTCTGAGGGCATTCTGTAATGTAGCTGATACAGCTACCAGGTCTTTGGCCACTGGCTGTGTCCTTTGGGACACATGGATGGCTCTTGAATTTGTCCTTTTCTGATGAGGCTCAAGGCAAACTAATGGATTTGCCCTTTGAAAGAACAGAGCTTCTTAGTCCAGAGACGTTTCAGGTTTTGGAGAAATCAGAGGCCACCGAACCATGGCTAAACCTCTGGATTTCAAACAGTCTGCATCCGGCAGAAAATTTTGCTTGTAGGTTTCACAAGAAACAGTCACAGTAGATACCTTCTGGGACAGGCTACTAGCAATGCCCAGACAGTCTGGGAAAAATCTTTCTGACCCCATCAGAAGAGATACAGATCTTCCTTCTCAGACCCAGGGACCTGTGGTACTGCATCCAGGCAGCAAGGCTGATTAGATCCAGATCCTCACTCTACTCCTCCCCGCCCCCGCACTTTGGAATTATGTATTTCATTTTTGACAAGTATAACAAGCTATTTCTTCAGACCACTGGGTCCTAGAGATCATCAAAGAAGGGTGCCTCCTCCATTTCAAGGCAATGTCAAACCCCAGCTCCTTTTCCCTTCCCTTTTCAGAGCTCCCTTTAATGAGAAACTGTTACAAGAAGAGGCCCTGGCTGCCTGGAAAATAGAAGACATACAAGTAGTGCCAGATCCTCTAGTATAGTCTATTTCTGTGTCTTCCTAAAGAAACACTGGACTTCATCCTATTTTGAATCATTGCAAACTGCACTAATATCTAAGGAAAATTTAAATTCTGCTTGATTCTTCTGGGCAGCATAATCCCTGCTCAACTCTCAAGACTGGTTCATGGTCCTTGACCTTTGAGATACCTCCTTCCACCTCTCGGTAATGCAAATGCAAAATAATCGTGTTGAGTTCATGACAAGCGCAAGATACTATCCTTTGAACTGGCTGGATATTCACCAAATGCTTGGTGGTGGACGCAATTCACTTGCACCAGAGGAGTGCATGGGATGGCCAGCCCACCTGATATCATATTCCAAAGTCCAAGTGGTACTTAGCCCTCATCCCAAATTTGTAACAAAGGTTCATCGCAATTAGTTGACGTCACTGCCTGTGGTTTTCCCAAAGCTCCATAGGCAGAGATTATACCCCCTTGGGGTCAAAGGAACCATCAGCTTTTTTGTCACTGAACGTTTAATAAACTGTCTGTGGCTGTAGAGAAACATTCGGAACTCAGGACTTCTCTGCTGAAAGATATTCTAAGAGTACGCACCTGATTCTCATTTACACTCATTTACACTTTACCCTGCCCTGGCTGTGCAAAGGGGCCTTAAAGTGAGCATAAGTGTAAATGCATCAGATCATGTCATGGACTACCTGATGTTCCTGTGCCTTAACATCTCAGATTCAGTCAGCTCAATGGCAGGTATCCACAATGTGGCCTGAGCTCAGACCAGTAGGGCTGCTTGCTGTGTGGAGTTTGGTTCACACCTTCATGGCTTACTGTTCTCTGGGTGCCACAAAAAGAAGAGATGTAGGTTTCGGCAGACAGTATCTCAGTTACTGTTCACTCAGCAGGGTTCCTCAACCTGCCTTTTAGATGGGGTGCCTACTAGCTAATTACCTTCAGAGGGTGTCTTTTGGAGGCAATAGAAGAGAACAGGAGTTACTGTTGGTAAGCAGGATCCTAGTATTCTGTGGTTAAAAAACCCCCCAATATTCTCCGATTAAAAACATAAATCCAAATTTTTCAACGATTAAAATGAAATGCTGAATTTTAGTTTCCCTAGCAACAGTATATGTAGGTATCAGTTGAATGCAATGTTTTATTGATATATTTACAATTTTAAGCAAGTTTGAAGCTTATCAGTGCCATCAATCATTATAATAAAATAAAATAAAATAAAGAGAATTGCAATTTGCATTTCTTACATATACCAAATACTTCTATGTCTGTCAGCCCAAGGTGGCAGGGCTCGGAGTATCAGCCCACTGCCGCCAGGGCTGACAGCTCAGGCTGTCAGCCCTGGTTCGGTTAATATGGAGAGCTGGATAATGGAGGTTCAGATAAATGGGGTTCTTCTGTATATGTTTTTATTTTTTCACAAAATATATAAATTAAAGATTCTCTGTAAAAAATGCAAATTCAGTGTGTTTCTGTGGCAAATGGATGTCTAGGATTCCTCCTGATAAGTAACCCTGTTTCTCCTTCGTGATGTTGCCTCCAAAATCAAAGGGGGTTACTTATCGACAGCAACCCTTGTTCTCTGTTGTTGGTGCACAGAGCCATAATGACCCTTCCTCCTTGCCTCAACTTCAGAGACTATTGTTCCAAATAAGACTAGAGAAGGCAGAGAGGAACAGAGGGAAAGTTAGAGGGGGCAGGGTACTTAGCCCTCAAGCTGTGATTTTGGGTGCCCAATTCAAGACATTTTAAAGGGGATGGATATTCAGGAAAGGCTGAAAACCCACCTTCTGAAAAATAAAACTCTTTAAATTGTCTAAATTGTCACTGGTCCGTTGGTAAGTCTTGGTCTTGGCCTATGGACTGTAAAGCTGCAGAGAGATGTCTATGCCCCGTCATTGCCAGCTACTACTCAAAAAGGTTCCAGGGCTAGGCGTGCAGCTCCTGGTGTGGCTGTGTGGGTAATACTTCCACTTAACAAAATATACGGCTGCTTGGTAACCTCTATGTCAGTGTACCAAGGATGTTTTAGTGCTGGACAGTAGCTTTTTCAGTGAGCTGTAATTAAATTTCACTTTTCGGAGCTGTGTGTTTGGTTCTCTCAGGCTTCCAGACGAAAGGAGGGATTGGGGGTAGTATTGACAGATGTAGTTCCATTTGCAGCTGATTAACTTGGAGTCAGTGTAGAGTGCAATGTGTGAAATCATTTTGCAGTTGAGGGGAATGATCTGGTTGAACTTTGAACTATCTAGTCCAGGGGTTGGCAACCTTTCAGAAGTGGTGTGCCGAGTCTTCATTTATTCACTCTAATTTAAGGTTTTGCGTGCCAGTGATACATTTTAACATTTTTAGAAGGTCTCTTTTTGTAAGTCTATAATATATAATTAACCTATTGTTGTATGTAAAGTAAATAAGGTTTTAAAAATGTTTAAGAAGCTTCATTTAAAATTAAATTAAAACGCAGAGCCCCCTGGACCGGTGGCCAGGACACAGGTAGTGTGAGTGCCACTGAAAATCAGCTCGTGTGCTGCCTTTGGCACACGTGCCAAAGATTGTCTCACCCTGGTGGATGGTATAGCTCCTTAATACACAGGTTGGGATTCTCCTTTCTAGCCTGGGGACACCCTCCCAGCCTTTGTTCTCCAGACATGTTTCCAGGTATTGAGTTGTGGTGGGAGAGAGGCCAAGTGATGTCACTTCCCCTCTTTTATAGCTTTTTCCAGCTTGCTTAAAAGACCTCTTGCTATCATGTGGATCAAGCAGTCTACGTTGTCTACGTGCTCTCTCTGAGAAGTCTCCATTGTATATGGTTCCTGGGTTGCTTGAGCCCTAAGTGCCCTCCTTCCATGTCCAAATTTAACTTCCTTGCCCACAAAAATATTAGGGTACACTTACTTACTCTAATAGGCTGGCATGCTTATGCGTATTAATGACATATCCATAACTATTAGAGACCATTAGCTCATCCTCACCTCTGTTATTTCTGTTCCAACTGGTTGTTTCAATGTTCTTTGTAGTGTACCTGTTAAGTCTGAAAAAGGCCATGAACTTGTCTTGCCTTACCTACCAACTTGCTTTAACTTGCCCACTTTTCTATGTGGAAGGTCACAAACATATATACCATATGCTTTAGCTCATCACCACCTATCTAGGGTAAAGGTCTCCCTCATATGTATGTTAACTTGCCTTAGCTTAACATACAGGATGTTGCCTGTAGGTTCCTTGCGTTACAGCTAAAATACTCTAATACAAATTGATAAACCTATTATAATAACAAATAACAAACCTATAATGTAACAATGATCAACCCCATAAGAAAAGATATATATGCAAGCAAGCAGGCTAGCTAGCCCTATAGGCTATACAAAGGGCAGCATCTAGGTACTGGAAAACAGGGTGACACAAATCCTGTTACACCATTTACCATTGTGCTAGAGATGACAATATCTATGTTTCCTTGCACCTTAGCAATTCACCCACTGGCTTGAGAAGAGAATCGGACTCCAGAAGGTATGTTTTCGGGGTGCTTCATATGAGAGATTTATTTATTATTTCCTATTTTTAAAGTTAATATGGACTCCAACATTTGTTAATAACTGAATTAATATAGAGCTGTTATAACACTGCCTGCAGTGGTGTAGGGCAGGCATAGCAGCTGCTGTGCCACCTCCTTCACAGGGTTGTGGCCAGGAGTTTCCCTGAGCCCCAGCAATTCCCACCTGTCATGAAGACCCTGTTGGCAGGGTCTATAATTTAGAGCAGCCTTTCGGCTGTTCTAACTGGCACCAGCACACTGGCCCAAGTGCCCCTACTGGGTTGTGCTGTGATCTTCTAGGCTACCGGTGAAAATCGGATGCCCCTTGCCTTTTGAAAGACATGATATCTCCTGAGCACTGACGAGCTATGCTGTTTAACTCATCAACCATTGCTCCCTCTAGCACAGCCAACCCACATGCCTCTGGGACTTGTAAATACAACTGGCACAACTACCAGGCTTCCTCCTTGGCACTCATGAATGTAGCTGGCTGAAAAAACAGGAAGCAAACTTTGCTAAAATGCCATCAAAATATCTTCTATTTTTCATTGAAATTCAAAATATATCGTCACAGGCAAATTGTACAGGTTCCCTCTTTTCTCATAGTGTGCTCATGCTGGAGTGGGCATGAATAGCCTGTATATAGTGTTCCTGTTCCAAACTGTTCACTGTTCCAAACAGTGGACTTTGGAAGGAATTTCTCTATAGTGTTAGTATTTTGCATAGTTTTAGCCTGACAGTAGAAAACAACTACATTAATCATAAAGCTACAGGCCAGATTCCCTCACCCAGTTGCATCCCCTTTCTGCTTCCAAAGGACCCAGAATCTAGCCACAGCTGCCCAGCTGAGAATTTCCCTGGTGAGAGAGAAATTCTCAACTGGTCTAAACAGTATCTAGGCACAGCTGGCTTCTATATCAATCTTGTCTTGCCGTGTAGGTATGGGGGATGTGACAAGGAGGGAGAGGAGAGGACATGTCCTGACTGGACTGGAGTGCAGCTGGGGTATTCACCTTTAGTACTCCTGAAGGAATTCTGTGCCAAAAAATAAAAAATTCTGCACATGGTATTTTAAAATTCTACATCTTTTATAGGTCAAAATAACACAATATAATCACACCAGTTTCAATTATTTTGGTAATTTATTTCAAAGGACCTGTCAGCAAGTATGTCTATAACAATATAGACAGCAAAAAAGATTCAGGAAATGTTTTTTGACAAATAGATTCCTCACTAGGCATATTATTACAGAACTTGGTGTGTCTAGACAGTTATCTTCTGTTTCACTGAAATTAAATACAGTGGGAAACATTTTGGTGGAAATCACAAATTCTGTGTGAAAAAATAAAATTCTGTGAGGAACATTAATTCTGTGCAAGTTCTGCATTGCGCGGTGGCACAGAATTCCAGCAGGAATAGCCTTTAGGGACCAGAGCCAGCTGGCATGAATTAGAACAGCCACTAGGCTGCTGTAACTTATGCCTGGTTGGGACGAGGGATGGATCAGCTACAGCTTGCAAACTGTGGAGTTATAACTAACTTCCTGATGGCCTTCCCACTTCCTGTGCTGAGCAGGGCAGGCTTCAGGCACCAGCTTTCCAAGCCGGTGCTTGGGGCGGCATTCAGAATGGGGCGGCAGGTTGTGTCCCTCAGCGGCAATTCAGCGGCAGCTCCGCTGCTCTTCCGGGCGCAGCAGCAATTCAGCGGTGACTGCTTGGGGCGGCAAAATTGGTAGGGCCGCCCCTGGTGCTGAGCAGATCTTGGGGCAGGAGAGAAGCTGCGCCTATGTTTTTAGATGGGTTCTTAAGACAAAAATGTTTAGATGAGTTTGTGTCTTCTAGGTTTGTATTAATTTCAGCGGTTATTCACTGTGTTTCAATATGTTTAACCTTTAAAGTTTCTGTAGGTAGAAGAGATAATGATTCCAATGCTTTTTGTACGAACGGTTTATGAAATATCAGACACAGTATTAAGAAATGGGACACAGCAATGTGAGAGTTACAGTATAGTAATTTACAACTTGCACGGGCTCAGGCTCTGTGCCTAAGAACCCGGAAGGTGTGAATTATTACACCATAACCTATGGCTTGGAATATCTTAATGCATTATTACTGGCTCAAATTTTGAAGTTCTTACTCAGTCATGATGTAAAAACTGAATAAAGAGTCAGGATTTGCCCCATTATTAATCAGTGAAATACGGTAAAAGCTTTGTTATCTGGCATATTGGGGGAATAGTGGGTACCAGTTAGTCAAAAATTCCAGTTAACTAAGAGTTATGCTTACCAATGGAATACCAATTTTCAAAGAATTAGAATACAATAAAATGAATAAAGTATAAAATAGTATACAGGTACTCACCAATCCAGTAGTAGTACTGCCCTGCAGAGTGGTTGGTTTCTTGAAGCACTGAGGGGTATACAGGTAAAGTTTTCTATACAGTAGATTAATTTATGACACTTCATATCACTATGAGCAGTGCATGGTGTACACCCACATCACTAAAAATACACTTAACACTAAAACTATACTGAACATGATTCAGAAGGTACTTCAGGATCTTGCAGTGCCTCAGGGTCATCATTATCAACATCAATTATCATTGTAGCTGTAGAAGGTGTAGGAGATTGGGCTGAATCTGTAATGACCCTGTGACACACCCTGGAAGCAGCTTTTTTGAATAAATCCCTGTTATCAGCTTGTTTACTTGTCGATTGCCTCTTTTGCATAAAAGTAGAGTGCAGAATGTGCAATTGCATAACCGCCCGGGCAGTATACTAGTCCCAGTTACTAAACTTAAGATTTGTATTGGGAGATATCAGAAATGCTTAAAGCTTTCTGGTTGATGAAGTGCTGGATAACACAGCTTTTGCTATATATAAGTTTTGAAATCATGTTTTAAAAGTAATGTACTAGTATTTCAGCATCATTTTAAAAAACCTTCTTATTAAGGCAAAGTTATAATAAAATGTAACCATAGTGTATTGTACATTACTTATTCAGGATCAGGTTAATATTCAAAGAACCTGACTTCAGAGTTCGGCTTTCTGACTGGGGAGCCCTCCTCTACTGAGTACACTAGAAAGGACTCAGAAATTTCTGAATACCTATTCTTGTTTCAGTGCTTCTCTTGTGTACATATTTGGTGTGAAGGCTTTAATTTGCTATTCTGTTTAAAATGTAGATCCTTTATTGGAGCTTTAAGGAAACCGGTTGAGGGATCTCTAGGAAGCCGGCATTTTGTCATAAAATTAATCTCATTAATAATTCTCCCCAAGCTGTCTAATTCCTAGATACAACCACCACGTGTACAAGTATGTTCCCCTTCCCTTGCAGCCTCCCCAACAGCGCACCTCCCCAGTAGCAAAAATATGATGGATCTTAACTGGAGGCAAATGCCATCTGTATAGTAATTTATAAAAATTGTCTTTCTCAGCTACACAAATTGAAGATGTATATCTCCTTTTCCAGATAGTGACCCACTCATCCAGATCAATTTCTTTGTCCAAATCCCTCTCCCATCTTTTCATCTGAGTTGTTTTCTTGTCAACAACTTTTTCAATCAAAATTGTACATATCTTAGAAATGAAACCTTTTTTTCCAGCTTGCACCTGGGTCACCTCCTCCAATGTGGTTAAAAGTCTAGATGGAGCTGCGTCATATCCAGATTTCACCATAAATCAGTTGACTTGTAAATACTGTATTGAAAAGACAAGATCTTGACATTCTTATGTACCTCTTGGCATGATTTCACATAAGGCACCAAGAACAAGCTGTCCCAGTTGAGTAATCTCAGCTCTTAAATTCAGTAAAAAACAAAACAAGGAGTAAAAGAAAAAACAGAGGGTAAATCCCTCATCCCCAATTTTTAAAATTATTTTGGACAAAGGTATATTATTATTTATTTCTGTAGTATCACAAGGGCACAGACATGTTTCCAACCTGAGGTCCGTGCCCTGAGGCATTTGCACTCTAACTGTAACTCTAGTAATCCAAGTTCAGTGGAAGATGTACTGGAGCTTTCAGCAGCAGAGCAGTCTCCAGCCTTGGCTTGTTTCTTTTTTCCTAATCGATTAATCTCTCTCAGTGCCCAGTCATTGTCTTCAAACAGGACCTCCCCTCCACTGTAACTTCAATGGGAGTTGGTTTGGGCTCAGTAGGAAGTTTGGTCTCTGATGTTTTACTTGCTTTTTTCCAGGAACCAGATAGGAGGAGTGAAATGGCCCCAGCTATCTTGGAAGGGCTCTAGTACTGAGGAAACTTTCCCTTGTGTGCACAGTGCTGCTGGCCTTGGGTAGCTTCAATAGAGACACACACATCAGCTGTATTCTTTCCTTCTGCGGCTGCTGTGCAGTACAACCCTTCAGAGCAGCTGAGCGCCTTTCTATTTTATTTTCACTTAAGAAGCTAAAGTTGAAGCATTGATCAGTTTGCAGTGTAGCTTTGCGATCACAGGCTTGACTTGAAAGCATCCCAGCCCAGACTTCCGGGCTTCTTGCTTTTGCCCACCATTGCTGCTAACATTTCAGGTGACTGGGCTGTTTCCAGATTTGAGTTTCTATTGAAATTGACAACTCAAAGGCTTTCAATAGAGGGGAAAAAAAATCTAGGTGTTCAGAGGCCAAACAGGCTGCTATGTAGGGCAACAGTGGTGTTTCCAATTCAGTTACTGACCTGCCTCTATGCATCTTAGACTGTAATATCTACAAGATCAAAGCCTGAGGTACTGTAGTGTTGTCACAACTGAAATAAGAACCCCACTGAGCTAGGTGCTATACATGCATATTGTAAGTAAGAGACAGTTCCTCCCCTTAAGATTTTACAGTTCAGGTGGACAAGACAGAGAAAATGTAGGAGAAAGATGATAACATTTTTTCTCCCTGTTATAGAGAGGGGGTTGGGGATCAGAGAGGTTAAGTGATTTGTTCAAGGTCACAGGTGAAGTCTGTGGCAGAGGTGGGAAATGAACAGACATCACCTGAATCCCAGGCCCAAAGGACCATGATTTCTCTTTCACTAATAGTAGGCAAGCTGAGTTCTGAGCAGGTAGTGCTGAGCGTCAGAGCTCAATTTCTTATGCATATTGTGTCTCTCATCTTAAAAAGATCCTCTTCATTTTTCATCAAAAATTGTCTTTGGTCCTCCTCAGTTTGTTACAGTAGTCCCCTTCTCCTGAAAACACCCAGTGAGTAAAGGTTAGTGCAGGAAGAGACATGGGTTTTTTTGGGGCGGGGGAGAGGTTGTTTCTTATCTAAAATTAAAAAACTTCTATTCATGAGCTTTGATTGCCACATTTCAAAGTCAATTGCTGGTTTTGAGCCTTGGCAATCTGACTCGTTGCTAGTGTTTCTCTGATGTATTATGCCAAAGTGATATCTATTCTGTGACATTCTCTCTATACGGCTTTAAATGGGAAGTTCAGACTCCCATAAAACATCCATCTAGAGACAAACCCTGAACCTTTGGACTTGCTAACATTGTGTGTTTCCCTCCACATATTTTAAGTCGAGTGGTATTTTAAATAAATGAAGTTTGTCACCTGAGACATCATTTCAGCAAACGCTTTTAAAGCACATTGTCCTGTCACTAGACTGCTGGTTGTGTTTTGCTGAGCGAGGAGTCCGTGGAAAAAGGGAGAACTGTAGATGATGTGGGAGCGTGCTGGATTGAGTAGTATTTGGCTGTTACCTGAGGCAACTTGGTTTCTGCAGAAGTGTCTGAAAAGGTTGTCTATTTCTAGGTTAGTGAATAATGTCGTGCACATATTCCCCATAAGACTATGGGCACTGGATATTACATGGTAGAAAATATGCTCCAGCTCAGTGCTCAGATTGCGTTTTTATTTGTAGCAAGCTCTTTACACAGACTGACTTTCCAGTTGAAAAACCAGCCTATTTTGCGTTTCATGATTACCGGCATAACTTACCTTTTAATACAGTGTTCTGGTCTGAGTTACACTGCTGTGAATCTATTGTTCGTTGCAGCCGGACAGGGGTTGCTCTGGATTTACACCAGTGTCTGGGACACCCTTAAAACGTCATTTTCTTCTTTCCTGTTACGTAAGGTATTTATGGTATTAGCAGGAGGCCTGATACTTAGAGTGGGGGTTTCTGTACATCAGAGACAACCCATGCCTGCCGATTGTGTGTGTGTGTGGGGGGGGGCGGGGGGCGCGCACGGCGGCGCAGAATGAGGGCAGTCGGTTTCACCAGTGTTACTGAGCATGCTCAGTCTGTGTGAGCATGCTCCGTACAAGTAGGGTTGCCAACTTTCTAATCGCACAAAACCGAACACCCCTATCCCGCCCCTTCTCTGAGGCCCCGCCCTGCCCCTTCTCCAAGGCCCCACCCCTGCTCTCTCCATGTCCCCTCCCTCTGTCACTCACTCCCCCCACCCTCATTGACTTTAATTGATCTGGGGCAGGGTGTTGGGAGTGGGAGGAGGGTGAGCTCTGGGGTGGGGCCA
Organism: Dermochelys coriacea; assembly: GCF_009764565.3. Taxonomy (NCBI): domain Eukaryota; kingdom Metazoa; phylum Chordata; order Testudines; family Dermochelyidae; genus Dermochelys; species Dermochelys coriacea. The sequence continues at coordinate 118,471,111 of NC_050073.1, forward strand.
GGGGATGAAGGGTTTGGGGTGCAGGAGAGGGCTCCAGGCTGGGGCAGGGGATTGGGGTGCAGGAGGGGTATGGGCTCTGAGCTGGGGGTGTGGGCTCTGTGGTGGGGCCAGAGATGAGGGGGGTTCAGGCTGCACGAGAGGGCTCCGGGCTGGGGCAGGGGGTTGGGGTGTGTGTGGGGGGCTGAGGGCTCTGGCTGGGGGAGTGGGCTCTCAGGTGGGGTTGGGGATGAGGGATTTGGGGTGCAGGAGGTGGCTGGGGCAGGGTGTTGGGGGGTGCAGGCACTGGGAGGGAGTTTGGGTGAGGGAGGGGACTCCGGGCTGGGACAGGGGGGTGGAGTATGGGAGAGGGTTCAGGGTGTGGAGTCCCAGCAGCACTTACCATGGCTCCTGGGAAGTGGCCTCCAGGTCCCTGCAGCCCCTAGATGCATGGGTGGCCAGGGAGCCTCCACGCACTGCCTCGTGCCTGGAGGTGCTGCCCCCACAGCTCTTATTGGTCGCGGTTCCCAGCCAATGGAAGCTGCGGAGCTGGCCCTTGGGGCGGGGCAGCATGCAGAGCTTCCCTGACCACCCATACATCTAGGGACTGCAGGGATCTGGCAGCCTCTTCCAGGATCCACACGGAGCTAGGGCAGGCAGAGAGCAAAGGTGACATTAACACACTTGTACGCACCCCTCCCCTGGTCCTGGGGCTGGCTGGCTGCTGCCTTGGTCCTTTTGCAAAAAATAGAGCTGTCCCAGGGCTGCTCTCCTTCCTGCTGGCTGCCAGTTGCCCCTGAGAACATTTCTGGCAGCAGAGGATCGCTAAGGGCATAGAGATGCTCAGCCACACCCCTTTGTCTTGGGCAAGCCCTTGTGCTGAGGGCAGGGAGAGGAGTGGCATAGAAGTTGCTGGGGTGGCTCTAAGCCACCCCTTGATGTGCCTGATCTGCCAGCTTTCTCACTGCATTGTGCCACTGGATATGCACGAAACAGCCAGAGCAGGAGCCAGAATCTGGCCTGAGGGCTCTAAACTTGGACCATAGGAATTATTATTATTTATTTGTATTACTTGTATTGTATTTATTTGTATTGTGCTAGGCACTGTACAAACCCAGAAAAAAACCCAGAACGGCTCCAGAGGTCCATCTAATCTCTGACGGTGGCTAGCACCAGCTGTTTCAGAGCAACATGCAAGAAACCCAGCAGTAGGCAGGTGCTTCTTTAGTCTCTCAGAATAAGGCAGGTTTCCCAGACCTCAGATCATTGCAATAACTCAGTGTTGTTTTACTACATTTTCATATATCAGGCCAGGTCTACACTAGGAAATTAGGTTGGTATAACTACGTTGGTCAGGGAGTGTGAAAAAGTCACACCCCTGAGCGATGCGCTTAAACCAACCTAACCCCCAGTATAGACAATGGGAGAATTTTCCCATCCACATAGCTACTGCCTCCTAAGGAGGTGGAGTACCTCTGCCATTGGGAGAAGCTCTCACGTCGAAGTATGTAGTGTCGTCGTTGAAGCGCTGTTGCGGTACAGCTGTGCTGCTGCCTTGTTTTAAGTGTAGACCTTCTCTTACACTGCTTTATAGAAAAAGGAGGTACTGAAAATTAGAAAATACATATTGCAAGGGACAGTGCTGTGGGACGTAAACTTTCCATTCTACTAATGCAAGCAACGCAGAGCTCAGTTATGTTTGGTCACAGCTGGAGTGTCTGGAGTTTAGAGTTCATCAATCTTATTGCTCTTCACGCTGGGTCATGTCTGGCTAGAGTGACTGAATTAGAAAATCTGCTGGCCGTGGCTCTTCTCTGGACCATTCACTTCTTCTGTGGCTAAAGTGAAAGATGCTTCAGCTAAAGCTAAGGAAGTTAGTCCTGACAGATCCCTTCTTGCCCCACTTATATCCATTCAAACCCTGCAGCAAAGATCATTTTTCTGGCTTGTTGCTTTGATCACATCATTCCTCTGTCTGCATCCCTCCATCAGCTTCTCCTTCTGTGATGCATCAAACATAAGCTGCTTGTCTTCCTTTTTAAGGACCTTTGCAACCAGCCAATAACAATTCATTCCTCTTCTTATCAGCAAAGCATTTCTTCTCTTAACGCGGGCTGTCAATTAATCACAATTAACTCACGCGATTATCTCCAAAAAATTAATCATGATTAATCAGTTTTAATAGCACTGTTAAACAATAATAGAACACCAGTTTAAATTTATTATAAATATTTCTGGATGTTTTTCTACATTTTCAAATATATTGATTTCAATTACAACACAGAATACAAAGTGCACAGTACTCACTTTATATTATTATTTTTGATTACAAATATCTGCACTATAACAATGATAAACAAAAGAAATAGTATTTTTCAATTCACCTCATACAAGTACCGTAGTGCAATCTCTTTATTATGAAACTGCAACTTACAAATGTAAATTTTTTTTGTTACATAACTGCACTCAAAAACAAAACAATGTAAAACTTTAGGGCCTACAAGTCCACTCAGTCCTACTTCTTGTTCAGCCAATTGCTAAGACAACCAAGTTTGTTTACATTTATGGAAGATAATGCTGCCCGCTTCTTATTTACAATGTCATCTGAAAGTGAGAACAGACGTTCGCATGGCACTTTTGTAGCTGGCATTGCAAGGTATTTACATGCCAGATCTGCTAAACATTCGTATGCCCCATCATGCTTCATTCTCTGTCGTAATTGAAATCAATATGTTTAAAAATGTAGGAAAACATCCAAAATATTTATAATAAATTTCAATTGGTATTCTATTATTGTTTAACAGTGCAAATAAAATGCAATTAATTGCGATTAATTTTTTTATCTTGCGATTAATCACGATTAATTTTTTAATCGTTTTTTGTTACGAGTAGGGCTGTCAAACTTAGGTGCCCCAGCATGTAAAACCAAGATTGGCTGACCAAACAGTCCTTCTGTTTTCATGGAACCTAAACTCGCTGTCCCAAATTCCCATTCTGATTAGCAGAGCTGCAAACATACAGCTGTAGGGCCTTGCCTCTCAGGGCCTAAGGTTATTCCTTGCTGCGTGATATTTACTTTTCAGCTGGCAGTGGCTGAACACACCAGGTGGCTGGCTGCAATACTGTCCAATTCTGTGGTACATGCAGGAATTTCAAATTCGGGGGCTACACACACCCTTGAGCAACGTAGTTATGTTGATCTACAGAGTGATGTCCACGGGAGGGCTTCTCCTATCGATATAGCTACCACCTCTCGTGGAGGTGGAGAACCTTCACTGAAAGGAGACGCGCTCCTGTCGGCGTAAGTCGCATCTTCATTGAACCACGACAGTGTCACAGCAGCGTTTAAGTGTAGGCCTACCCTTAGATTCAGCTGCTGAACTATGCACTTAGGTGCCTAACTTTAGGCATAGAGGCTTGAAAACTGTGACCTGAAATTCTTACAAGGAAGAAACATGGACAAACAAGCAGGTATGAACAGAGAGAGAGAGAGGGAAAAAGAATCTGCAGTCAGGTCTGACTCAGTAGAGCTGAGCTCAGGCTGGGCATGGCTCCATGGGAGTTCTCCAGCGTTACGCACTCTGCCAATCACCTCTCCCTGACCCGGAGAGCAGTCAGGCTCAATGCCGTTACCAAAACACTGCAAACCAATCAGTCCTCCCTCTGCTCCCCAAAGCAGTTTAAAATCTAGATTCCTCATTCTCTTCCCTGTCAACTATTGTTCTTAGACAGACAAGGTGGGTGAGGTAATAGCTTTTATTGGACCAGCTTCTGTTGGTGAGAGACAAGCTTGCAAGCTTACACCTGAAGGAGAGCTCTGTGTAAGCTCGAAAGCTTCTCTTTCTCACAACAGAAGTTGGTCCAATAGAAACTATTACCTGCCCACCTTGTCTCTCTAATGGTCTGGGAGCAATACAGCTACAACAACACTGCATGCGGCTATTGTTCTTGTCAACTTGCATTACACGTGAATAACAAAGAAATAAAAATACCCCCTCTCCATGGTTAAAAAGGTCCCCGAACCCTGTTCCATCGCATGGACAAGAATAAACACAAACCGTATTTACGGTTCTAGGGCATATGGCTTAGAAGTTGAACGTTATATACACCACATGGGTAATACTTGTTATCAAGTTAAGCACAACAATAAACAAACTGAAGTGGTGGAATGTATTGATTCCTTCCCCCCGCCATCTCCCAATGCACTGTCTTTATTATTATGATTGCATCACCAGTCCCTGAGGTATTGGTCCAGGCACTGGGAGGCACATTTAAAAATATATTGGATTCTGGCTGCTGGAATCTTGTGGCCCGAGGACTGGCATGTGGGATATAAACAAAGGGAACAGCTTATTGTGAGCTGTGGTCAGAGGTGAAAGTAAGCCGGTCCGGTCCGGCGTAACGGCAAGAGCCTGTATGCCATACCGGACCAGACTGGCTTCCCCAGGCTGGTGATTTAAAGGGCCCGGGGCTCCATGCAGTGGCCGGAGCCCCAGGCCCTTTAAATCGCCTCCCGAGCCCTGCTGCTGGAGACCTGGGGTAGTGGCAGCAGGGCTCCGGTGATTCTTTAAAGGGCTCAGGGCTCCGGCCGCTGCAGGGAGCCCCAGGCCCTTTAAATCACTGTCTTAGCCCTGCCGCTGTGACCCAGGGGCTTCAGCAGCGGGGCTTGGTCACTTTAAAGGGCCTGGGGCTCCCCGCAGCGGCCAGAGCCCCGGGCCCTTTAAAGTGCCACCTGAGCCCCGCTGCCAGAGCCCTGGGGTAGCTGCAGCAGGGCTCTGATGGTGACTTAAAGGGCCTGGTTGAGGCCACGCCCCCACTTAGGACTCCGGAGTACAGGTAAATCCTTTAAGTTACTTTCACCCCTGGCTGTGGTGCCTCCTGCCTGTCCCTGTTTCTGATTATCACAGACACCGTAGAGTGGAGTTTAAGAGCAGCAGGCATGGGGACAGCTGCCATGCATGCAAAATACCCCCCTGCCCATCTCCCCCAGCTAAAGTGGTCCTTGGCTGGGGCAGATGCTGAGGATCAAATAATCTGTCTCGCGAGTGGTTTCCTTGAAGCTGACAGGCTGCCCCCGGGTCCTGCTCCGGTATAATCCCATAGTGCCCTGTGCTGCAGCCAGCCTTGGGAGATGGCTAAGCAGCTGCCTCTACCCTCTTTACCTCCTGCTCCCCCCGGTAAATGGAGGCAGACATCAAGGGACAGAGGGCAAGGGGAGCTATTTGGCCAGAGGAGTGAAATGCATCTATTGCAGCTTCTCCATATGTATATTTTTAGGGGCCGAGGTGGGCTGGGTATAGACTCATAGAATATGAGGGTTGAAAGGGACCTCAGGAGGTCGTCTAGTCCAACCCCCTGCTCAAAGCAGAACCAATCCCCAACTAAATCACCCAGCCAGGGCTTTGTCAAGCCTGACCTTAACCTTATGGCCAAAGTAACTTTCGACTTGGGTCATGACACCCTCAAGGGGCCTGGTTTAAGAGGGTGGGTGGTCAGTACTTTCTAACAAGCAGGTCCCTTTAAGCTGCCTCAGGTTGGGCGCCCAAAATCCCATTTTTGGTCTTGAAAGTTTTGGTCTATGGATCTCACCTTGCAAGAACTGTGACATTTTCAAAGCTTCCAACTGCTAAAGGAGATTCACTGCTTATTGGCAAATGTAAATTGTCTAGGTGGTGACTCCAAGATGTATTTTTTTAAAAGATATAAAAGCGTGTATGATTTACTCTTCCTTTGAATTGGGTACAGGAGTTAGAATATCGGGTGCTTTACATGGGATGCTTCTTTCAGGTTGGCTCAGAAGTTTCTATGATCCCATTTTCACTGTGACAATTATTTCTATCTCTAGGTGTGGAGGACATCAGGTAACAGTGTTGAAGTTCAGGTCATTTTTGCAGGGATTTTAGAGAATGCACTTGGCTATGGCCTTGTGCATTTGTTCTTCTGGCACTTTTTAATTTTCATGCTAATCTTTTGTAATGCCTGGTCCTCCCGCCGTTATTTTCCATACCTAGCAGGACTCACTGGGTAGGGAATGTTTAGGTAGATGCGATTAGGTTATTTATTTATTTTGGCTTGTGGATCTCCTCTGTGCTAACTTCAGATGCTTTTGTTTGCTTGTAACCTTTAAGCTGAACCCCCAAGAAAGCTGTTTTGGGTGCTTAATTTTTGGAATTGCTCTTTTAAAATCTTGCAAAAGCCTAAATTCCAGATGTATTTTCTTTCTCTTTGTTTTTAATAAAATTTACCTTTTTTAAGAACAGGATTTGGATTTTTGTGTCCTAAGAGGTTTGTGCATATGCTGTTGGATTAGCTGGTGGCAACAGCTAATCTCCTTTGTTTTTTTTCTCAGCTCTTCTCCCGGGGGGGAGGGGGTGAAAGGGCTTGAGGGTACCCTCCAGGGAGGAATTCCCAAGTGCTCCTTCCTGGGACCAAGGGGGGTTTTTGCATTTGGGTGGTGGCAACATTTACCAAGCCAAGGTCAGAGAAAAGCTGTAATCTTGGGAGTTTAATACAAGCCTGGAGTGGCAAGTATTAATTTTTAGAATCTTTGTGGGCCCCCACCTTCTGCACTCGAAGTGCCAGAGTGGGGATTCAGCCTTGACAGGTGGCTTAAACTAGCAGGCGATCTTTACAGACTTTTGTTCCCTTGTTGAAGTTTGATCCCCAAAGCATTAGTGCTTGGAACTGAGCAAAAACAAATTATCTTGTCTTTTGTTAATAAAGTATAGCATACTATGAAACACCAGTCTAACATTCATTAGATAACTCATTAATTTAGTCAGATTAATTAATTAGTGGTTAGTTGTTCAAAGATCAGATCCGTCTCATTCCATTGTTGTTTGCTTGTTTGGATTGCTGTAGCACTTAGAAGCCCTAGGCTTGGACCAGAACCCCATTGTGCTAGGCACTGTACGACACAGGAGAAAAAGATGGTCTCTGCCCCATGACCTTCACTCCTACTTAAACTATTTACTTTCCCCTCCTTTATGGCATCTTCTGTCCATGGATCTGAAATCACTTCACAGACTTTACTGAATTAATCCTCAAAACAGGCCTTACTAAATTAATCCTATACGTGATGTAGGTAAATGGCGTTGCCTCCTGTTTGACAGATGGGGAGAACTGAGACACTGAGTAGAAGGATGGTTTGGTGGTCAGGACATCAGCCTAGCACCTAAGAGACCCAGGGTCAAGACCCTGCACTGCCACAGACTTCCTGCGTGACCTTGGGTGAGTCATGTAGCCTCTCTGTGCCTCAGTTTCCTATCTGTAAATTAGGATAAGAGCACTGCCCAAGCTCACTGGGAGGATGTGAGGATAAATACATTAAAGATTGTGAGGCTATTACAGTGACAGGGTGAAATAAAGTACCTAAATTAGGCAGTCAGTGGTCAGGTGAATTGCTTAACCTCACCTGCTTTGACTTGGTCCTCAGCTTGACCTTCAGTGCTGTATTTGACAGTTTCCCCCACTTTGACCACAGATCTCACTGGAAATGGTCTACTTGTATCATGTAAAAATTTCAGTGGAACAGCATTGCTAAGCCTGTTCAAAGCTACAGATTAAAGTGAGAGCTAGGAGATGCCCAAGCAGGAATGAACAGAACAAAGGCTGGTGATATTGGCCCTGTGCTAGTCAAGGTGGAATTTTGCTCACCGTTTAGGATGTGATTGTTAATCTTGTGCATTATTGTGCGAGGCAAATAAGGTGATCTCAGTGAGTTTGTGAGAATTGTGTTGGCAAGCAGATGAAAGCGCGTCTCAGTGAACCTGCTAAAGAGCGGGTCACTAGGAGGGCAGGCTCTCTTCTTTTCCTTAGACACCGAATATCAATTGGTGTCTTACTTTCGGCAGACCTCAGCAACTGTTTGGTGGCATATAGTTCAGTTTGTATTATAACCAGCGCATGATTGTAATTATGGCAATGCTCCTTACTAGGTGCAAGTAAGAATCCAGTCAAAACTAGACTCCCCTCTCTCTACACACACTGAATTTTTCCCTGGTTGATATTTGAACCAGAGTATGAGTCACCTACAGATTCTGCCTTGGTTCAGAAAATCCTCCTTGGAATCCTAAAGTTCCCGAGTGGCATTCTCCCCCCGCCCCATTTATTTTTAGGGACAATCCCCAGTTACGATGGGGTTTGTCCATAGTTTGCAGGGCATTAAGTAGTTCCAAGCTATTTTCGGAGGTGACACAATGCAGTGGCACAGCACTACCAGCTGCACATCTCCAGGTTGGGATGCAGAGTCTGTATCCCAGAGGCAAAGTTGGAAAAGATGGTAGCCTAACTCCCCCGTTGATATGCTTCGTTCACAAGCCCAAACCAAATGCCTGCCCCTGTAACTCTTACTCACAGGAGTAATCTGGTCTCCCATGAGCAGTCACGTGGGATTTCCCCAGATTGCGGAGGTGATGGTGACTTTTTAAATGTATAGAGTGGTATAATCAGCGACTTTAGAGGAACAACTTTGGGGGGCAGGTTCCATGTTGTGCCACCAAGTCTGCCATAGACATTGCATAATGGTGGCTAAAGCTGTAACAGGGGATGGTTTATAGCAGTGGTCTCCAACCTTTTAATGCACAAGATCACTTTTTGAATTTAGGATCAACCCAGGATCTACCCTGCCCCTTCCCTGAGGCCCAGCCCCTTCCCCAATGTCCCACCCCACTCACTCCATTCCCCCCTCCCTCCGTTGCTTGCTCTCCTCCACCCTCACCCACTTTCACCAGACAGGGGCAGCAGGCTGGAATGCGGGAGGGGTGTAGGCTCTGGGCTGGTGCCGAGGGGATCGGAGTGTAGGAGGGGGCTCCAAGCTGAGCCTGGGGCAGGGGATTGAGGTGCAGAAGTGAGGGGTGCAAGGTCTGGGAGGGAGTTTGGGTGCAGGGGTCATATGGTCACACTGCACCTAATCTCATAAAATCCACTGGACATTTCATGAGTTTTACTTTTCATTCATGTCAGTTGTGGTTTATAGATCCAAAATCCTTCAGGGATTGTTACAAATCAGTGCAACATTCTCAACGCAGTGGTGTGCATTGGCTGAACCTGGGGCAGGGGTTTGGGTGCAGGAAGGGGTGAGGGGTGTGGGCTCTGAGAGGGAGTTTGGTTACAGGAGGGGGCTCCAGGCTGGAGCAAGGGGCTGGGATGCAGGAGGGGGTATGAGATGTAGGCTCCAGCCAGGATGCGCTTACCACAGGTGGTTCCCAGTCGGTGATGCAGCAGGGCTCAGGCAGGCTGCCTGCCTGCCCTGGCCCCACACTGCTCCTGGAAGCAGCTGGCTGCTTCCATGCCCGCACCCGCAAGTGCCACCCCTGCAGTGCCCATTGGCCGGTTCCTGGCCAACAGGAGCTGGGGGCGGGTGCAGCGCATGGAGCCGCCCCTCCCGCCTTCCTCCCAGGGGCGGCAGAGATGTGTCAGCAGCCAGCCGCTTCCGGGAGCAGTGTGGGGTGAGGGGAGGAAGGCAGCCTGCCTGAGCCCTGCTGCGCCACCAGACTTTTAATGGCCTAGAGAGCGCGATTGACTGGCAGAGGCTCCAGGATTGACCAGTCGATCACGATCGATGGGTTGGTGACCACTGGTTTACAGGCATTGCCAGACTGAATCAGACCTGAGGATCTAGCCCAGTATCCTGTCTCTGACAGTGGCCACTACCAGCTACTTCAGAGGTCATGTAGATCTCCTTCTGATCGCTGAATTAGAGACTGGTTTATGCCCTGATGTCTGAGGTTTTATATCCCTTCCAAAATGTTTGCTAGTAATTATGATATTAGCAGATCAGACATATATTAAGCAAGTTGTATTTGAATTATTCATATCCAAACTTTGGCCGAAACATCCAAACCCAGAGTGAGTATTAGTGCCTGTGAACAGCCCTCGTAAGACCCATTAAGCACAGTTACAAGCCCTGTGTAGAGCTATCCATGTACATTCAGTCTCAGCACAGGGCAATCTTCCCAGCTACATTTTTATTTAATAAATATTCATATAAAAGTCCTGGATCTAAAAGCAACTAAATTGATAGTTTAATTTTCAATGCCGGATAAACATTCACAAGTGAATTTTAGCACAATGTGTGGGTAATTAATGAGTTTGTAGAAGCTTTGCTGCTAAAGCTTTGAGCACTGGAGGAGCGTGTGTGTGTGTGGGGGCGGGGGTCTAGCAGCCTGTCTCTGGAAGCGATCAGCATTCGGTGGCATAACTCTCCCATAATGAACATAATTGTAAAAATTATCAGAGGGGGGAAGTTCTTCCTGAGCCCAGGAATCCGTCACACAATCTAGCACCAACAAACCTCTCTCTTGCTGAAGCAGAAGGGTAACGAGGTGACTTACAGTTCTGGACACCCCGAGAAAGTGTGGCAGCAGCATCAGAGCAAGTTATCCAAGATAAACTTTAAGGTCAGGCTTGACTAAGCCCCGGCTGGGATGATTTAATTGGGGATTGGTCCTGCTTTGAGCAGGGGGTTGGACTAGATGACCTCCTGAGGTCCCTTCCAACCCTGATATTCTATGATAAACTATCCAGTTTATGTTGGGAACCAGGAGGATTGCTAGTCCTAGTGAAACTATAGTGAAAAACCTTTCTTTTTCATACAATTGTTGAATGTTTTTGAATTTTACCCGGGGTTTCCTTCAATGGTATTTTATGTTAGTGAGTTTTACAGATTACTTATACATTACACAAAATTTGGTAGTTTCTTATCCTTTTTAAGCAACTAAATTGATAGTTTAATTTTCAATGCCAGATAAACATTCACAAGTGAATTTTAGCACAATGTGTGGGTAATTAATGAGTTTGTAGAAGCTTTGCTGCTAAAGCTTTGAGCACTGGAGGAATGTGTGTGTGGGCGGGGGGTGTTAAAATTTCCAAAAGGGAAAAGGAAGAGAAATAATTACCTGAACTCTAGGGATTCCACTAAAAACAGCAACTTTCATTAAAATGAATAAAGCAAACAAACAGTCTCCCCCCCATTAATTGAAGATTAAGACTGAGATTTTAATTTTAGCAACGTCAGGAAATTCAGTTAAGATTCCCAGAGCAAACTTTAGCTGTGTCCCCTTGCACTTATATTCTTATACAGCATAAATGGTAATACCAAATGCTACATGTCTGCATGTCAGGCTACAGGACAGGTGCAGTTAAATTATTTATTGTGTTTCACTCGAGGGCCGGCAGCAGAGGAACAAATGCAGTTCATTCCTAATTTTATAGTATTGTCCCAAGAGTGTGTCACTTTGGCCAGGTCTACACTACAGACCTAGATCGGTGGAAATACGTCACTCGGGGGTCTGAAAAACCGACATCCCCAAGTACAGTTATACCAACCTAACCTGCAGCATAGACAGCGCTATGTTGATGGGAGAGCTTTTCCCGCAAGAAGCATCTTCACTAAAGTGCTACAAGTCTGCAGCTGCAGCGCTGTATGTGAAGACAAGCCCTTTGTCCAGTGCACTGGGATCAGACATGTCATAAATGTGCATGAGGGGAGAGAATTAATGCTGTTGCTGGAACTTTACATTTCAGTTTCTTGATTTTGTGCAATTAAAGGGCCTGTTCTTGCTCCCACTGAAGCTCTCTTTCAGGCACTGAATCGCCATCTTAATGGATTCTTGTTTTTTAAGGTGAAAAAAATAGAGAAAGCAAAGTTGTCAGTAAAGTATCTCGTCAGGAGAGTCTTGGAAAGAAATGACTGAACAGGCTTTCTTCAAAACTTCCCAGGCAAATTCACCACTGGATTGAGAGCAAACGTGATAAATGTCAGTCTTAAAAGTAAATGTTTTGGAAAGTTATAAAACAATGAATTTAGGGCCTTTAGGATAAAAGTGCTGAATCAACTAGAACAGTAATAAAAACAGCTACAGAGTAATGAAGTTCTGGCAAGAATAAGCAAAGATTGCTAAAAGCCTCATGTGGACAAGACAAAATATGGACAGGTAACTTAATTTCAAATGAAGGATTATCCTTATTTAAGAGGAAGCCATTTCCACTAACGATTGAATTATAGACCTCTGCATACAAATGCAGTAAGGTCACCTCTGCAATCAGCTAAAGTCCTTTCTATGATATATTCCTGGTTCAAGAGTCAGGATCCATAGGATAGATACATGTTCCATGGACTCCTTTGTGCTCTTGAGAGTCTCTCCCCACCCATCTCTAGTAGGGGCCAGATCCTTAAACTGGATCCACACGGCCCACACAGAGAATTATTGACTTCCCTGGAGCTCCCTGTGGTTGTAGGGTAAGGCCCAGATCCTGCAATGAGCTCCACACAGGTGCCTGGCTCCACCCATACAGCTCGCTGCAGGATGGGGGCCTGTGTTTTTAAAACTGACATGAGATGGGCATGTTCTGTTCAGCACCACCCCACTGTGTCTGTGAGGGGGGGTCAACACCTCTCTCTCGTATAATGGTCTGAGTGGTTTTAGACCCTCTGCAGGCCGATGCCTGCACCTAAGTAGCTAGGCCTTTAATTATAAAGATTTCTTTATAATTTATCTCCACAGCTTGCCTGGTTCTTTTAAGAATAGTCAGCTCCCCATCAGAGAGGGATGGATACTAGGACAAAGTGATGGTAATAGTTTTCTTTCCGTAAGGATGTCCTGGAGAACTGTAACCCTTCCTTCTACAGCAAAGTGTTTTGGAGGAAGTAGTCATTAAGCAATTGTTCAAACATCTTTCTGAGACTCTACATCAGCAGTTTCAGCCTGTTCTACATCGTCTGCAATGACCTTTCTCCTTGCAGGTAGAGGATGCTCTCATGTGTTAGAAATGCTTGGTCTTTCTCCAGAGTTCCGTGTGATGGATCCTACAGTCTTCTCTGAGTTAGAGGCCCGACTGCCTAGAATGGACATAGGCCTAATAAGGGCTAGATTCCAAAGTCCATAAGACTTGAAAGTGCCTAGCACTTGACACGGTTGAGCCTTAAAATTTAGCAAACCATGAATGTCTGGAAGGGTATTTTCCTTATTCAGTTCAATTTTGAGTTTTCCAAGTTTTATGCGTAAAATGACATCTTAAAGTATTATTAAAACATTATCATACAGTGTTTGTTTGCAGTGGCTCCCACAATGGGCTTTCACGGTACTCAAGAAAGGATGGTCCTGAGGATGTCTCAGAACAGAAAGACAAGTAGGCAGAGATTAGGAGAAGAACAAATGTATAGAAAGATTGACTTGATTCACTATAAGCAGCATGGCAGAAGTAGGTCTTTAAGAGAGGCTGAAATGTGGATATACTAGGAGCGTTTGCAGCATCTAGCAACTTCCATCTGAGAATCACAGAGTGCCTTACAAACCCTCCTGAATTTAACCTTGTAACACTGCGTTGAGGGAGGCAAGCGTATTATCACCAGATTACATGAGGGGAAAGTGAAGACTGAGAAATACAGGGGCAGTAGTAACCATTACTGAGCCTTTCAAGAGGTAAAAGAATCCTGTGTTTTCTTCCCCCACAGCAATGAGAAATTTGTCTCATTGAAGTTGCCCTGGAAGAGGTGCAAAGTCCATCAAACTTGAGAGTTCAGAGGCTTCCTAGTGACAACAGATCTCCCCTTTTGGATAAGGGGGAGCCTTTCTCACAGGCTTTATAGGATGGTGCAAAAAAGACCAACACTTGTGAATAGGCCACTGCTCTGTACAGAAAGAGCTGTCATTGAAATAAAGTATGATTATAGCTTTGCTTGGAGAATGGGAACATTTCCTGGTCCATAATAATCAATTTTTGGATCCCAAACTAAAGTAAATTTCCAAAATCACTTTGATTGAGGGAAGAATGGTGCCTTTGTTTACTCTGCTTGGTCATATTAGCAATGGAGAGTCATCAAAAGGAAACTGACTCTTATTGAAAGTTTTAGGTTTGTGTGCACTGTTGTAGGCTCACTTGTGAGAAGAAATCAGGGCAAATTCACTGCTGCTGTCACTCCACTGAGGTCAATGAGCAACACCATCAGAGAGTTTGGCCCATCGATCTCATAAGGGCTAATGGAGTTTAAACTAGCTGTTGCTGCCCCTTGGCAGAGATATTGGAGGTGAGTGGAAAGGGTACAGGGAACCCCAATCATTCCCTATTGCACCTATCTCAGAAGCAGTCAGAATACTGTATCTAGGGCTCTCTGAACATGTGTGTGTGTGTGTGTGTGTGTGTGTGTGTGTGTGTGTGTGTGTGTAGGGAGTTACTATGCTTGTCAGCGAGAGCAAAAACCAGATCTACAATGAAAAGAAGGCTTCTTAACGAATGTGAAAGTGTTTATATCACATTACGGGGTTCAATCCAGGCCAGTGAGGGGCTGTGTCACCACTTGCTTTGAAACCTGGGGTGCCTCACAAAGACTTGCTGAAGTAGCTTCCACCTGGGCTCCTCACAAACAGCCAGTCAGCATGCAGTGTCTGTGTCTGAGTGTCTGTGGATGACTGCAGCCTGCCAGCCATACTCTGGCTTCTACCAAACAATTCAGTTTAAGGACAACATTGGATTAGTTTTGATTAAATAATTAAAGACGTTTTTTTAACTACAAAGAGAGATGTGGGTACAAAGTATTAAAGTTGGAAATTGTTACAAGAGAAATAAAGATAAAGCTTCCTAGTAGCTAAGGCTTAACAAACTAGACTTGGTTCAAGGCAAAATCCTTACCACATGTTCCCAGCAACATACCTGACCATATTCTTGAGTCAGGATCTGCCTCCAAAGGGCTGGTTCCTTTGTTGTCTTAGGTGAAAGAGTGAGCGAGAGAGAGAGACTGAAACTAACTGGGCTAGTTTTGCCCCTCACTTTTATAGTCCAGTCACCCTTTGAAACACATTTTCTTGAGGGTTGCCCATAGACAAAGTTCCTTCCCACTGTGAGTACAGAGACACGGACTCCTGTGATGAAAGAGGTTCCATGTTGTTTGTTAAAATGCAGGTTGATCTGTTCTTGCTCCCCTCTATTGCTGAAGAGTGGCCACTTGACTGGTGATTGCCAATGAACTTTGATGACACCTGACTTGAGGCCTTTAGCTTCTTTTTGTCTTTGAGGAACAGGTTTGCCGCCTCCCCAGGCTTGTCTGGTAAACACATTTCAGTCATAATTTCAGTTTATTTTCATATCTTTACATATAACATTGCCACACAGATTTCACCGTGATATTATTGACCAGCAAGCTCCAAGTTTTCAAATGATACCACATAAGGCATATTCTTTACAAAGATTACCATGGTGTGTAGGGTGTGACTACAGGGGTGCACCTGGTCACAGTTTGTAAGACTGTAAAATTAATAGGTTTCAGAGTAGCAGCCGTGTTAGTCTGTATTCGCAAAAAAGAAAAGGAGTACTTGTGGCACCTTAGAGACTAACAAATTTATTTGAGCATAAGCTTTCGTGAGCTACAGCTCACTTCATCGGATGCATTCGGTGGAAAATACAGTGGGGAGATTTATATACACACACAGAGAACATGAAACAATGGGTTTTATCATACACACTGTAAGGAGAGTGATCACTTAAGATGAGCTATTACCAGCAGGAAGGAGCTTTTCTGCGGTGTTCTAATCCCGCTTCCTTTGTGAAGGTTTTCTATCCTTCTAATCCCTGCTCCTCCTCATTTCACACTATTTCTCTTTACATCTCTGCAGGGAGGTGCTGTGCCCCATGGAGCTCCATGCGGCAGACTGGCTCCATTGGGACCACACTGTTTTCCCTGGCCATAGTTGTTCCCAAGTCTCCCTGTTATAGAGAAGGCTCTGTGGAAAGAAATCCATGCAAGGCTGGTATGGGGGACATTGGGGGACCCTGTCTCCTCTTGCCACACTCCAGCATCCTTAGGGAACAGTAACTGGCACCTCCTTCTACATGGGGCGGGGATGACAAGAGAAAAATAGACCTAGAAAATCCATGTTTGAATTTTCCAGCTGTTGACTTATTCCAGTATATACCTGGCACAGGATCCAGAGCTCTGCTTGTGAGTGGGATGAGGTCACCTTGAAAAGAAGTTCCAAGTTGCTCAGCCCTGCATTGGCACATGACTACATTAAGCTCATTTTATGATGACTAATATCAGGCTAACACCCCTCAAAGATTCGCTGTGAAATACAGCTCCACAGTACAGAGTTCTCTATCACTGTCTTTCACCCAGCATCAAGGTGTTTCCATTCAGTACCCGATAAATCAGCAATATTCTGTGAGAGGAAATGGGCAAGATTGGGTACATATGTGGCGTGGCTTTGATTCAGCTCGTCCTTACATAACTCTTCACCTCCTCTGAATTTGCAAGGGGCTATTAAAAGAAGCTAGCATGTGAAAAGCATCATCTTGAGACCGTCATGGAAAATGTATTGTTTTAATAAAAAGAAAAGGAGTACCCATGGCACCTTAGATACTAACAAATTTAAGGTGCCACGGGTACTCCTTTTCTTTTTGCGAATACAGACTAACACGGCTGCTACTCTGAAACCTATTGTTTTAATGTAAATCTAGTTGGACAACTTGACAATTCTGCACTGTGAAAAGCAGGAATCTCAAAATGTTTGCGTTGCTGCCACATCTGAGAAAGGGAGAGTGTTTGGGCATCTCCTATATTTGATCTCCTTCTCTCTCAGGACTTGTTCTTAACTTGTAAGGAATTCAAAATGAATAGTTCAGTCCTCTAAAATGTAAAAATTTCCATTTTCTAACTTAGCTTCAAACATACTCAGAGTACTACAGCTGGCCTCCTTACCCAGTGCAGGATTGTCAGGCTTCCCGGCCTTTTTCTAGGTCATTCAGCTCTAGAGTCCACCTCAGAGTATTCTCCTTGAAACTGGCTTCATCAGTTCATCCGGTATCATTGGACACTGCCTTGGAGGGTCTTAATTTATGTCTTTGAGGCAGAAAAGAATTGCATGCAAGCAGGATGCATGAAAAGTACATGATTGCAGACTTTACAATGAGGATACTAGCAAGAGACCCAGTGGGTTGTATTATATTTCTGATGCAAAAGGATGATTTTGTGCTTAGGGGTGTTGTATGTAAGGATATAGAATAGATAACACAAAGGTCAGCAAATGTACATCTTCAGTATACATGAGAGAAAACAATGCTTTTGTGTCACAAGAGGGAGCTACAGAATCTCAGGAGAGATTTGCAAAGTACAGCAGGTAGTTCACCAAGGGATAAAAGCATGTCAATTGAACCAAAAAATTAGTATCAAAACAAGACCGTTTCTTGGAAGACAGTCTAGGCATCTATTAGTAGTAACATTTTGGAGAGGCTGAGGTCACTTTAAGTGCAGTTGGTCCCCTAAGATAACTGCAAAATAGATTGGAAGGGGGGCTTTTTCCATTAGTGAGTGCAGATGCTGACTGTTGAAATGCAAGGGAGGAGTTTTCCAAAGTTTGATGTCATGAGGCATGTAATAATAGCGTGTGTGAATGAAGGGAATGAGATACAGGGAGTCTTTGAATGAATGGTCACAACTGCTGCCATAACTTCAAACTCTGTTATGTATCTATTTTTTATTACATTGGGTCGAAATTGCCTTTTAAACAGAATTGGCATGTTTTGACCCCCTGTGTGTAAAATGCTTCCCTGTGGGACTCTTTGCCGCACATAGGAACTATCATGGATAGCCAGTCTGGCACAGAATGATATTCCCCTCACGCCACGCATCCATCAGTGCCCTGGAGCCTACCCCAGTGCATGCAGAATTGACCAGGATGTCTAGCTTGAAGAGTATTGTGCTTGGATGATGATTTATCTCAGCTGGTTGCAAGAATTCCTATTCATCCCGTCCACCATCACCCGGCTCAAAAAACAAACAAAAAAAGAAACCTCACCTGCAGTTATGGCGCTAGCCTGAGATTTGGGAGACCAACGCTCAGTTCCCTGCTCTGCTACAGACTTCATGTGTGACCTTGGGTAACTCACTGAGTCCCGCTGTTCCTCAGTTCCCCATCTGAACAATGAGGACACTAGCGATTCTCTACCTCCACTGGGGTGTTGTGAGATGCTCAGATACTATGGCAACGGGGGACATAGAAGTATCAAAGAGAGACTGGGTGAAGGGAATAAAGGCTTCTGCTGTGTTTGTGGATTAAATGACCATGTTTTTTACCTGCCACTAGAAAAGAAAACAACACCAGTTTTAAACTTGGTAGCTGAGGGTTCTCATGTCAGCATTTTCCAAGAATGGCCATTGAGTTTGGTGCCTCCATTTGTGCCTGAGGTTGGCCCCACAAAAACTGAGGCAACCAAAATTAATGGTCACTTTTGAAAATTTGACTGGATGCCTCTGTGCCTCAGTTTCCCTGATCTATCTCCCACCAGTATGTATGCTTAATGAGTTAGTGTTTGCATAATGCATTGATATCCTTAGACAAAAGGCTTTAATGAAGAAATGCAAAGTATTTTACTAACTTTTGGTGAGGTGTGTGTCTGAGACCAAAATCTAAATATGGAAAGGATGGCATATATGATGTAATTGTCCAGTTGTGTGTGTTCTTTGGCAGCTCTCATCCTCCTCACTTTTTAAATTTTTGGTTTTGATCAAATACATTGTAATTCGTTAGACTGAAAATGATAATGCACCAGTTATGTGGTGTTTTTGTAGAGCTTTCAATATCTGGTTTGGTCCACTGCCACAGCATCTGTGTGCATTTGATGACCAGTGGTCCACACATCACATTAAGTGAGGAACTAAAAGCCATGTTCTCTCTCATTTCCGTGTTCCTGTTTTCTCAGTCTTAGGTTCTGGATGACAGGCTGCTCACTTGCATACTGCTTCTGCCTCTTTGTGTCTGCTCACTGCAAGGAGATCCCTCCTTCCTGTATGCTGGTGCTGTATGTGTTGACCTGCCTGGTTCTCTTCTGGGATATGTGATTTTGCTTGCTGCTTCTGCTCTGCTCTGCTTTCCTCTGTGTCCTTTAAAGTGCTCTTTGTACATCTGCTTACATTTCTCTTTATGTTCTTCTCGTCTGTCATTCAGGTTCCTAGGTGGATGCCCAGAACACTCACAGTATAAATCCTAAATGAAACACAATTCAGTGGAAGGCAAAATAGTAGCCCAACTTTTCAAACCTGAGTGCCTAAAGTTTGGCTCCTAAATTCATATTTAGACTCCTTTATACAAGTTGCCTGTTTTTTCAGAGGTGATGAGCACTGTAGCTCCCCTGGGTTTCAATGGGATTTATGGGCGTTCAGAAGGTCTGAAAATCTGGCCACTTATTTGTAGGTCTCCAAATATGGATTTAGGAGCCTGATTCCAGGTACCCAAGTTTGAAAATTGTTGTTTCAATTTGCAAATGGAAAAAACGAGGCACAAAGATATTAAGTGATTTGTCCAAAGTCACACTGCAAATCAGAATCAGAACTAGGGTCTACTGACCCCCAGAATGTCATCCTAGATAGTTTATTACTGCTGGGCCTTGTCTAACCTGCCCCGCTGCTTCGAAGACCTATCGAGCTCAATCCAAGCTTTGTTACAAAGAATGTCTCTGACAGCCACAGAGACGCTCCAACTCCAGCTGAGTTCTGTTCTTCTCTCCTTCTCCTGGCTTCTGTCTGCTCCCAGCATGCATTGGGGTAAAAGGAGATTCTCCATTGATGTACAGGCACAACATCCCTGTTAATCACTCTGTGTCTGGTACGTGCTTGCAGATTAGGTGGTTTGCTTTTGTCCTCAGATGTGCTGGGAGTTCTCTGCCTGATCAGTGAAGCTAGCGTAAGGTCCGTGCCACAGCAGCAAGAGGATCTGGTTGGCTTTTTCCTGACACCAATAAATTGTCTTCTTCACTCGTAGTGAGCCATCTTCCCACTGGTCCTCTCGCTACTGCCCTTTTTGGCTCAGCTAGAATACTGCAGGACCAGCCATGCGGCCAGCTCCATGTGCTGCAGGCTCCCGAGGCATAAGAATGTTAATAAAATACCCGATACAAGAAACAGCAGGGTATGAAGGAAAGACCCAGGATTGGGTACGATGGCAGCAGTAGAGACATGTGAAGCTGTCAGAAGTGAGGACTGGAATTGTGGGGTGGGGAGAAGTTGGAGGAGATTGGGAACTGCCAAGGCAGGTGAGACTGAGACTGGGTGGGTGGGGGAAGAGCCATGGGCACCAGGTTTGTATAGTTTTTGGTGGTGCCTAGAATGGATCCAAGCAGAGCCACGGCCAACGGGAGCTGCGGGGGTGGCGCCTGCGGATGGGGCAGCGTGCAGAGCTGCCTGGCTGCGCCTCTGTGTATGAGCCAGAGGGGGCCATGTCACTGCTTCTGGGTGCTGCTTGAGGTAAGCACTGACTGGAGCCTGCTCTCCTGTCCCCCTCCCACATTCCAACCCCCTGCCCCAGCCCAGAGCCTCCTCCTGCCCTCCAGACCCCTCAGTCCCAGCCCGGAACACCCTCCTGCACCCCAAACATCTCAACCCTAGCCCCACGCCAGAGTTCGCTCCTGCCAGCTGGAGCCCTCTCACCCCCCCAACTGTCTGCCCCAGCCCAGAGCTCCCTCCCAAACTCAGAACCCTCCAGCCCCAGCCCAGAATTCCCTCCTATATCCCAAATCCCTCATCTCCAGCTCCACATCAGAGCTCGAACCCCCAGCCAGAGGCCTCACCCCCTGCACCCCAACCCCCTGCCTCTGCCTGGAGCCCCCTCCCATACTCCAAACCCCTCGGCTCCCCCCCAAGCCTGGAGCCCCCTCCTGCACCCCAAACCCCTCATCCCTGGCGCCACCCCAGAGCCCACCCCCCAGCTGGAGCCCTCACCCCCTCTCGCATTCCAATCCACTGCCTCAGCCTGGAGTCCCCTCCCACACCCTAAACTCCCTAATTTCTGGCCCTAACCTGGAGCCTGCACCCCCAGACAGAGCCCTCACCTCCAGCCCTCTGAGCCAGCCCAGTGAAAATGAGCGAGTGATTGAAGGTGGGGAGAGCAAGCGACAGTGGGGGTGGGGTGTGGAGTGACCGGGGGGGGGGCGGGCATCGGAGAAGTGGTGGGGCAGGTTTTGCTCGAGTAGAAATTTTGCAACCCTAACTGCAAGAGGGATCCGGGAGCTGCAGTTTGCATACGCCAGGACATTCTCTTTCATTATTAGGCTGCCTCAGAGAATAAATATCTGCAGCCACAGCTAGAAAACCCAAATTCCTCCTGGAGTGACACATGGTGCTGATAACCATCCTGTGAAGGATTCTGTTGCCTTAGTAAAGACGTAGTCTGGGGCGACAAAAGTGTTGCCAGGTTTCAAGGCTGTGATTTATGAGGGACAGCTCAGGGAGTTTGGATTATTGACAGAACAGACGTGTTACTGGGGCAGGTGATGGAAGTAGAGTGTGTACGTGGGTTCAGAGCACCTATCTCTGTGTTGAAAAGGTAGGTTATGGAGGAAAAAGCATGAACATGGGATTGAGATGCATTTTAATAAAGAGCAGGTACTAGGCTTTAGGCAAGATAGCCTATTCCTATCCTGAATTTACCTGTGTTCATCTTACTGGGGAGATAGGGTGGCCGTCAGAACGTCAGACCCTCAACCGTTAGGGATGGAATTTCATAGTGTAGGGCCAGAGTCTCAGGTGGTGCAAACTGACACAATCCCATAGACTTCAGTGCACCTACCCTGATTTACATCAGCTGAGGATCTGGCCCCTGGTGTTTTTGGACACCCTTACCCTGATTTAACTGCTGCCCCCTCCTGACAAAAAACTGACACCTCTTTTCAAGATGCATATGTTGAAGGTTCTTGAAATATAAATGGATGTACTTATTTCCATTTTTCACTTACATAGGCTTATACAAACAAGAATACTTATCTAAGGCTCCAGGCACTTGACATATGTTTAAACTATAATCCAGGTTTGAATGTGAAATAATTAAAATGGGTTATTGCATGAGCAGACAGCTTCAGATACTGAGGACATGCTAAGGCTGGAGGTTTTGTAAAATGCAGCCATATTGCTATTGTTTCAGAGTTAGCACAATGTGGGGCCAGTCCAATGCTCCTGAAGACATTGCGTGTTTTGCCATTAGCTTCAACTGGAGCAGAACCGGACTCAGGTATGCTGACAAGTATATAAAAAATGATTTCACTGTTGAAAGCAGAAATCTACGAATGTGTCACTGGAAAAATGAAGATAAGAGGTTATAACACTGGCTATGATTCAAATCAATTGAGAGTGCATGACTCTCTTCACAGCACTGTGATACTATGCTGATGGGCACTAGTAAAAGTACCCATCGATATATTTCATTTTTCACTTACCCCATACTCCATATGACTGTCTCAGCTAGATGCTCTTTCTTTGGTTTTTACCGCTTGCAGTAAAAGAGCTAAAATGACGGCTGCCTTGCTTCTGTTTGTTGTGTACGGTGCATGCAGCATTACATTTTAAAAGGGGATATAGTATAGCAGTGTTATCAGAACAGTTTAGCTGTTTATACATGAAACACTCATGCCCATTATTTCATTAGTAGAGGTGAGAATCTTTTGGAAGTATAGATTACTGTACGTATTGTCTTAGACATCATGGACCGCAAAGCAAGCTGAATGCAGCTGCCCCATCAGTGCAAAGCAGCCTTAAAGCCTCTGCTGCCAGCCCTGGAAGATTTACCACACGGTAGGGTATACTGTGATGTTATAGTGCCAGCAGAACAGCATCATGAATCACCTCTCATCCCTGCCTGCTAGTGAACTGGAATTTCTCTGTGCTGTGATCTCCAGCTGCTCTGATGGCCTCTTGTGATCAGTGGCAGTTGGCACAAGTTAGAGCAGCCTTCAAGCGGTTTCAAAGAGAGTGGTCCAGGATCAGGGGAACATAAAGCTGGCTTACCGCCACCGTTACATCCCTCTGTGAAGTTGTGCTGGGCGCTCTGCAATTGCAGCTGAGGCTTAGGGGGTTTGTATTCCTTAGCAGTTATAGAAATATAACAGGATGTAACCCTCCAATCGCAGGGCTCACTGGCACAGATGCTTGTCAGAAAACGAAGTCTGAGCTTCTGACAAGTTAGGAGTTTTGGAAGCTTCCGCAGCTGTATTGAAGACACATTTTTTGTAATTAAACTGAGCCAGTAATTTGGGAAGCATGGCTAGAGAGTTAAAAAGGCATAAAGGCAGCAAAGAACACAAGTGACCGTATTTATATTATCTATAGCAATCTCTGTATTGCTGCTACATGTTTCCCTGCGCTCTGAAGTACAAAATGTAGCACACTGGGGATAAATGAGTTTTTATGTAGTGTTTGTCCAAAAGCAATGCCCTGTATTGGTCCAAGAGCTGCCAGTTTTCCCTCCAGGAAGTCTTTTGTATGCTCTTGAGCCAAATGAAGTGCTTGGCACCATTTTATATTACTCTAAGCTTTTCTGAGGAAAGAACAGTCCAGTCAGCGTGAATTTTCTATGGACCCATCTAACACCGGCTTTTGCCCTGTTAGGTACATGTTTAAACCTGATCGAAACCAGCTATCCTAGTCAGGGTGTCAATCAAGGCAGAATTTGGCCCTTAGGGGTTAACTTGCCTGAGAGCAGGACCCCTACACTGTTCCTTGTTCTCTACAACTCCCCGCATGCTGTCACTGCTCAGCAAATAAGAAACCACTATGATGCTAGGAGTTTCTTAAGCAGTGTGGCCAGCCAAACTGTTGTAAAACTGATTTGAAGAATGTGCCCTAGCCCGATAGACTCTGGGAGTATGTCTGTGTTTTGGAGCGAGCGGCTCAACAAACTTAGGTTAGCAGGGCTTGCACGAGGGCTCTACAAGTAGCTGCGTGGCCAGCGCTTTGAAATTGGGTCTTGGGCTGCAGCTCGGGCTCGGATGTCTAGGAAGCGGGGTGGGCTTCTGAGCTTGAGCTCCAGCCCAAGCCACAACTTCAAAGCGCTGGCTACACAGCTTTTTTTGGAGCACTCATGAGAACCTTGCTAGCCTAAGTTCATTGACCCATGCTGAGAGGCTTGCTTCTGCTCGCTCCAAAATGCTGTGAGACAGATCCCACAGGGCCCTAGAACATGGGCCTGGATTTGTTTTGTGGAGTTGTGTAAACGGCTGGACATGATCCTTGCAATTACCCATTGCATGAGAGCTGCCAGTCCTGCTCTGCTGCACCCCTCCTCCCCGTCTCTGGCACAGGGGACCTGGCAGGGATGCAGTGGGAGGGGGCTGTATTCTGACTAGCATCACCTAGACCAGTGGTTCCCAGACTTGTTCCGCCACTTGTGCAGGGAAAGCCCCTGGTGGGCCGGGCCGGTTTCTTTACCTGCCACATCTGCAGGTTCGGCAAATTGCGGCTCCTGGTGGCCGCGGTTCGCTGCTCCAGGCCAATGGGAGCTGCTGGAAGCGGTGGCCAGTATGTCCCTCGCCCCGTGCCACTTCCAGCAACTCCCGTTGGCCTGGATCAGCGAACCGCAACCACTGGGAGCCGCAATCGGCCGAACCTGCAGATGTGGCAGGTAAACAAACCGGTCCGGCCCACCAGGGGCTTTCCCTGCACAAGTGTTGGAACAAGTTTGGGAACCACTGATTTAGACAGACGATCCCCTAGGGTAATGTTGCATCCAGGATGTAAGCTAGAGCAGCCTTTGAGGCTGCTGTAACTTACTATAGAGACTGGGCAGGCCACTGGAAATATTGGGACTGCAAAGGTGGTTTGAAATGTCCTTTTCTCTCCCACTGTCTTCCTGCACCGAGCCCAGGGGTGGAACAACACACTCTGGCTAGTCAAACCAAGGCAGAAGTTTTAGCTGCAACTATTTAAATCAGTTTAAAGAACGATTTGCTAATGTGGGTAAAAGCCTGGTTTTGGATGGGCCTGTGGGAGTATCACTGACTGCTCTTCAATGCCAGTGTTGTTACTTTTGGCACAGAGAGGAGAGGGTTATATTAAACATCCACAGTCCCATCATGGAAAGAGAGAGTGAGTAGGGAATATATAAAAGAGAAGGGGAGATAAAAGAACAAGTGGAGTGAAGCCCTAAGTAATGGTGTTTGGAAATAAACTCAAAGTCAAGCTAGCTTGTTTCCTCTAATTGCAACCTCTCCCGGTAATAGCTGGATAGAGGCTGTTCTGAAATAACTTTATTTAGAGGGAGAAGGAAAGACTTAGCATGTGCAGTAAATAGAGATGAGCAGAGGGGCTCTGTGAGAGGTTAGCTAAACCTCACCAGAGTGGCTTTGCTTTTGCAAACTGAAAATGCTGGTCGAGATAAGGAGAAGGGAGTTTGAATCTGGCTTCCTTTGTATCAAAACTACAAAAGGCTTGGTGTGGGTAGGATAAAAGGATCTATGTTTGGCTGATCTCTCACAGGAAGCTCTATAGGTAAGAAACCATTGCGAATCTAGCCCACTTGTAGACCCTGAGGTGAATGAAAAGATTGGAGTTGTGTCTCTCAGACCCCTAAACGAGCACCGAGGTCTCATGGTCCACATTGACCCTGAGACACCTGCAAGAGGCAGAATGGTCTGTGCATGGCCCCAGGGCCTCTGTGACTTCCTGCTGTCTCATGGTAGCACAGCTCCCATTGGACCTGTTCTACCATGCCCTCCCCCTGGTGCTGGAGACAGCCCTCCCCACACTGCCCCAGGAAGGGACTTGCAGCCACATGCAGGGAAGTCACTATGGTAATTTTGGGGTGGGTTCTTCCTTGACTAATCGCCCTTGTCCAAAGGGAGCCTGCTATGGCTGCTGCTCTGCTCCTTCCTTCCCTGCCCCCTCCCCAAATCATGCAGGACCAGCCCTTCCTCCTCCAGTATCCCAAACAGTCTAGTCTCTGTTCTGCAGTTTTGCAATTTTAGCTGCATGGGGTTATCAGTCTGGTCACAAACTCGCTGGCCCGATGTTGTTTTGTAGGTGGCAGCTCACAGAGATACAAGCCATCGTCGTTCCGGAGGCAAGGGTTCTGAGAACAGCTGGCAGACCTGTTCACGGAAGGGTGCAGGCAGCATGCCACGCTGCCAGCCAGCGGCACCCTGGTGTTGTAATAGGCTCAGAACTCTAGCTGAATGTTAAAGACAGGTGGTGGGCAGCCCTTGTATAGGGGCACAATGGGCTGGAGAGTGCAAGGATCACATGGAAGGCAGTTTGGACTAGTGGAAAGAGCACTGGAGTGCTATTTAGAAGACCTGAGTTCTAGTCCCAGCTGCCACTGGTCTGCTGAGTGAGCTTAGGCAATCACTTCACCACTCTGTCCCTCAGTTTCCCCATCTGTAAAAGGGGATACTGATACTGCTCTTTGTAAAGTGCTTTGAGACCTATGGATGAAAAACACTGTGCAAGAACTAGATATTATTATTAAGGAACCTTATGCTGTAAATCCAAGGGTCACACACTTTTGCAACCCTCTGCCCTCTTGACAACAGTTAACCAGCCACAGAGAGGAGCCCTGGTATAGATTGGCGCAGTGGACATACTCCCTTTGTGTGCTGAGTACGGCGCTTTTGAGTGGCCCAAATGTGTCGAGGGTGGCATGCAGCCTCCTCTGTGCAAATCAGGAATGAACTGCCACGGTTTGGCCGTCACTGAACAAACAGGACAAATGACTTACTCATAGACTTTAAGGTCAGAAGGGACCATTATGATCATCTAGTCTGACCTCCTGCACAATGCAGGCCACAGAATCTCACCCACCCACTCCTGCAATAAACCTCTCACCTATGTCTGAGCTATTGAAGTCCTCAAATCATGGTTTAATGACTTCAAGGAGCAGAGAATCCTCCAGCAAGTGACCAGTGCCCCACGCTGCAGGGGAAGGCGAAAAATCCCCAGGGCTTCTGCCAATCTGCCCTGGAGGAAAATTCCTTCCCGACCCCAAATATGTTGATCAGCTGAACCCTGAGCATGTGGGTGAAACTAGCCAGAAACCCAGCAAAGAATTCTCTATAGTAACTCAGATCCCACCCCATCTAACATCCCATCACAGGCCATTGGGTCTTTTTAGCACAAATAGTCAAAGATCAATTAATTGCCAAAATCATGTTATCCCATCAGACCATCTCCTCCATAAACTTATCGAGCTTAATCTTGAAGCCAGATAGGTCTTTTGCCCCCACTGCCTCCCTTGGAAGGCTGTTCCAGAACTTCACTCCTCTGATGGTTAGAAACCTTCGTCTAATTTCAAGTCTAAACTTCCCAATGGCCAGTTTATATCCATTTCAGGTTTCGTCTGAAAACTGGCTTCTTTTTATGAGGCAGGAAGGAAAGAAAGAAACTGTGCAACTCCTGTCGCAATAGTACAGACTCCAAACACCACGAGTTTGAGAGAAGGATCTAAACCCTCTTGTTTCACGGGGGCGGGGGGAGAAGGGAGCTGGCTTAAGTAATAGGGTTAGGAAGAAACTTTCCCTTTGAGGAGGTTATTCTATAATTGCCTACTCCAGCATCTCATGCTGGCCAGTGCTGGAGACAACATGCAGGGCTAGGCGGAGCCCTGCTCTAATCTGCTCTGGCAATTCCTATCTTCCTGCCAAGCAATTTAAAAGTGAAACTTGTTGGCCCACAGGGTTTTAAAAGGAAATACTGTTTCTGGACTCAAGCCCTGCAGACGGCACTGCTCGCTGTTCGGCATAAATCACAGGACGTGTGGGGAATACACCTGCCCAAAATTCATTGTTTTGGGACACAGCAGTACTAACACAGCCTGCTTTCTAATTGGAATATGGGCCCTGGTGATAACTTAATAAAATCCGGCTGCTGCATCTGATTTGTAGCTGACAAGTGCAAACGCCAGCAGATCAATACCCTGCCCCATCACAATGAATTGGCGTGGTTTTATATACTTCGCTGAGTATAATTTGTTTAAGGTTAAAGGCTGATTTTTAAAGCGGAGGGCACAACTCCTCGCAGATCTTCGGTGCAAAGAACGTTATCCAGAGTACGAAGATGATCTCTGTCTGTGTGCGTCCTGCAAGCGGGGTTGACCGAAAGTGCATTTGAATGTAAATTTACAATAGGTTCCTGAGGTTTCCTTTGATTAACTGTTCAGTGTATAGAGTAATGGTTCAAGCCACGTCATGCTATAGGCTTGATCCAATGCCCCGTGAAGTCAATGGAAAGACTCCCACTGATTTCAATGTGTGCTCCCAAAGAGGCAGCTTCCTAACCCGGTGCCACCACTCCTCAGTTGTGCAGACCCCTTTCTAAATGGAAGCAGTGTGGTTCCTCTATGTAAGGGGTGGAGTGAGAATCTGAGGTGTCTGCCCCTGGAGTGTGCACCATGGTGCCCAGCTTGCAGGAACTCCCTGTGTGCTAGCCCGGGTGGGGGGGGCTGGGCTGCAGAATCTGTTGGTCATTTGATCTATTGCCCTTCCTCCGCTCTCAGGGACAGAAGTGGGGGCAGATGGGTTTGCAGGGGTCTTTCCAGCTGTTACGCGGAAGAAGTGCCTGTGAAGCAGAGTCACTGCCTCTGGGTCTGAGAATTCCTCTGTCTTTATCTCTGGGAAAGCACCTGAATCACAGTCCAACAAATGAGGCAGGACGGTGGCCCAAGGATAAAGAGCAAGGACACCCTCAGTGCATCTCGTTACCATGCAAGGGGCTTTTTTGAGAGGCAAGTTCTCCTGGCTGTAATCATAAAATTGTGGCTCAAAGGGGAGACTGTCACTGTAAGGAAATGCAAAGCCTGTCCCAGCTGGGAAAAACCTGCCTTGCTTTGTGCCATCAGCCCGTGCCACACACGCCCGTTCAGGTGATAGGCTCACTGTGTCCCAGGGACCCCTTGATGCTAACTGGCAGATGGCATAAGGGATGCATAGGGGTTTACAGGGATCCCAGGGGTCTGACATCTGCATAATAGGGCATCAAAGGGTGGCCCATGAGGTCTCTACCAATAGCCAGTAGCACCCAGGTCATCCTAATCATTGTGAGATATATGTACAGATGATATTTAAGGAGTTATGTATCTATAATGAAAACTATGTTCTTAAGGTAGGTAAGTTAAGACAGGTCAGCAGAAAGTGATGAACAGGTTCTGTTCAGGCAGGGGGTAGGAGACACTTACTTCCCTGGCTGACCGGTCTGTACTGTATGTCTGAATATGTGAGCAACCAGCTAATCAAAGTTTGCAAAACCTACAAGAAAGAAGTGTACAGGAAAAAACCACCAGCCGGGGGTGGGTGGCCAGCCGGTGTCCTGTTCTCAAGTGCAAACAATAGATTGTTGGAATATATCTACGGGTCCAGGGTGTACCTATACCATCACCTAGGAGACAAGTTGCCAGCATGCATGTCTTGTGAACAGAGGATCACAGCCCGCCAGGCTGTACAAAATTAGGAGAAAGACTTTGGGGCGAGAAAAACACTACAGGACCTGAAAAGATCTTGCTAGTCAAGGGTAGGCTCTAGAATATGTGTTATGATTTTATTTTCTGTGTAACCATTTGTTTCTATTTACTCTACTTGCTCCTCCTCGAATTTATTCTTTGTTAAATAAACTTATTCTTGTTTTCACTGTAAACTTACCCAAGTGCGGTGTGTTAAGCAAAGCGGTGACCCCGAGGTGAGACTGGTACGCTGGGGTGTGGTATTCTTTGAGTAGCGGACCTGTGAATTCTGTGAGTGTCCAGTGGACCAGGAGCTGGACATTCCAGAGAGATGCTCAGAAGCTCGAGTGTGCCTACCGCCAACCTGCAGAGGGTCAGCAGTGGAGAGGGAGGGTTTGTGTAGCACATGGCTGGTGAAGTCAGGTAGGTGACCCCTGGTAGGCACAGACGAGGCTTCCTCATGCTAAAGGGAGATGGTAGCAAGTTGCCACTCAACACAAGGTGTTCCTGGGAAGCATCACACACACAATGCAGGGAACCAATGCCCAGCCCTGCTTCCTCTTCCAAGGATCTTGGGTGGGAAGGCCAGCCCTTACTCATGAGAATAGGGGTCAGGTTCTGACACCTTTACTCCCACTGAGTAACACTTTATTCTATTGCTCCATGGGACTATTCATAGGGTAGGGTACTGCTCAATCTGAGTAAGTGTCCCCACATCTGACCCTGTTAGAATATTAAAAATCAGACTAATTATGGTAATTGCATAATGCCAAATCTTTCTTTGCGTCATTACCAGTTAATCCTTTACTAATCTCCTAATGACGTTCAGTAGACTTTGCTATGCTCTCTTTATTGCCTTGCTATTCAAATGTCGAGCGTAAGAGAGATTTACACCGAAAGGTATTAGGAAGGGTTATATGAATCATAGAATATCAGGGTTGGAAGGGACCTCAGGAGGTCATCTAGTCCAACCCCCTGCTCAAAGCAGGACCAATCCCCAACTAAATCATCCCAGCCAGGGCTTTGCCAAGCCTGACCTTAAAAACCTCTAAGGAAGAAGATTCCACAATCTCCCTAGGTAACACATTCCAGTGCTTCACCACCCTCCTAGTGAAAAAGTTTTTCCTAACATCTAACCTAAACCTCCCCAGCTGCAACTTGAGACCATTACTCCTTGTTCTGTCATCTGGTACCACTGAGAACAGTCTAGATCCATCCTTTTTGGAACCCCCTTTCAGATAGTTGAAAGCAGCTATCAAATCCCCCCTCATTCTTCTCTTCTGCAGACTAAACAATCCCAGTTCCCTCAGCCTGTCCTCATAAGTCATGTGTTCCAGTCCCCTAATCATTTTTGTTGCCCTCCGCTGGACTCTTTCCAATTTTTCCACATTCTTCTTGTAGTGTGGGGCCCAAAATGGGACACACTACTCCAGATGAGGCCTCACCAATGTTGAATAGAGGGGAATGATCACGTCCCTTGATCTGCTGGCAATGCTCCTACTTATACAGCCCAAAATGTTGTTAGCCTTCTTGGCAACAAGGGCACACTGTTGACTCATATCCAGCTTCTCGGCCACTGTAACCCCTAGGTCCTTTTCTGCAGAACTGCTGCCTAGCCACTCTGTCCCTAGTCTGTAGCAGTGCATGGGATTCTTCCATCCTAAGTGCAGGACTCTGCACTTGTCCTTGTTGAACCTCATCAGATTTCTTTTGGCCCAATCTTCTAATTTGTCTAGGTCCCTCTGTATCCTATCTCTACCCTCCAGTGTATCTACCCCTCCTCCCAGTTTAGTGTCATCTGCAAACTTGCTGAGGGTGCAATCCATGCCATCCTCCAGATCATTAATGAAGATATTGAACAAAAGCGGCCCCAGGACCGACCCTTGGGGCACTCCGCTTGATATCTGCTGCCAACTAGACATGGAACCATTGATCATTACCCGTTGAGCCTGACAATCTAGCCAGCTTTCTATCCACCTTATAGTCTATTCATCCAATCCATATTTCTTTAACTTGCTGGCAAGAATACTGTGGGAGACCGTATTGAAAGCTTTGCTAAAGTCAAGGAATAACACGTCCACTGTTTTCCCCTCATCCACAGAGCCAGTTATCTCATATGAAGATTAAACAAGATTTGTGCAGAAAAAATTGGATAATATTCAATACTGAAATTTTGAATTTCTATATTTCAGGAACTTTTAAAAATGGAGACTTGCATTTTCAAATAATTTGTAAAGGAATGATTGTTTTCCAGTGGAAAATTCTGTAACTCTTGATGGCTCCTAATTTTTCTTTAACTCCAAAAATTATAGGTTCAGCGATTCTCACCCACTGCTAAACATTCCTCCTTCCAGTTTTCATTCTCTGTTCATGATGCATTTCTTTCATTACCCTGTTTAACAGAAAACGTTCCTTGGTTCAGTTGTGCTAGGTGATGCAACTGTTTAGAGAGAGAATGGAAGGGAAAGAGAGGAACAAAAATCCATCTTCAAAAGTGATTTTGGATGCCCAACTTGAGACGCTTTGAAAGGAGCTGATTTGTAGCTGGTGAGTGCTCAGTGCTTTCTATAAATCAGGCCCTCTTAGGGTGTCTTTCGTTGGGCACCCAAAATCACTAGACTCCTTTGAAAACTGGCCAAACCATTTAAAGATTATTGTGACCATTTGTAACCATTATGCCACATCGGTGATGATATTCTATCACTGTAAAATGTTACGTCACAAAGGTGATAACTTTAAATGTAGAAAGTTTACATTTCCACTGGTCAAAATGAAAATGACTCTGCAGTGCCATCTAGGGAAGGTGCAAGCTGCACATGAGAAGTTGCAAGCTTGCAGCGCTCTCCCAAACTCTTCTACAGTAAGATGTTGTGAAGCGTACTTAGACTTGTCCCACAGAGCTAGCCAGCCACTGAGTTCTTCTTGTCTGAGACTCTCTTTTTAGTAAGCTACTAATGAGTGCTCTCAACTATCTAATTAATTGTTGAGTCTTTAAAATATATGCAAGTATGGGAAGAGATTTATCATAGCACTGACATGCGCTACTGTCAGCATGACAACCACAGAACAGAAGTTCTTCAATGCCCCCCCACTCACCCCCCCCCCACTGTTCCTCAGACGTTCTTGTCAACTGCTGGAAATGGCCCACCTTGATTATCACCACAAAAGGTTTTCTTCCTCCCCCTCCCCCCCCGCTGGTAATAGCTCATCTTAAGTGATCACTCTCCTTACAGTGTGTATGATAAAATCCATTGTTTCATGTTCTCTGTGTGTGTTTATAAATCTCCCCACTGTATTTTCCACCGAATGCATCCGATGAAGTGAGCTGTAGCTCACGAAAGCTTATGCTCAAATAAATTTGTTAGTCTCTAAGGTGCCACAAGTACTCCTTTTCTTTTTGCGAATACAGACTAACACGGCTGCTACTACTTCAATGCAGAGGTTCTCTCATCTGATAAAGAAGAGGCACTTCATAATTACAGAATTAGGAAATGTAGACAGCTTATTTCATTTGTACCGGTTTTGTTAATAAAACTTCAGGGAAGCAAATCATTATTTGACATTCAATTACAGCTAAGAAGTTTTCCCTAACAAATAACATATGTGCTGGGGCTTCCGATTTTATTATGATGTCTAGAGATTCACTACAGTATGTTTGAAATTAATAAAATGGATTTAATCCTTATTGATGCAAGGGACTGTCTTTCTACCATATACTCACTCTATATTCTGCTGCCAGTGTGCTACTGAATTGCCTTGCTAATATTAATAATGTGTAATCTCTCTCTAAATGTGATAAACCTTTGAACTGCAGGCACACTTAAACCAAAGGCTCCCAGACTGTGCCCTGGTGAGACACTCAATGACAGTTTGCCAGAAGCCGGAGGACTTTTGGAGCCTGCTCCCACAGACCCTCACTTTTGCCAATAATTATTATGAAAGTGGTCGTCCCACTGATTTCAGTGGGACATCTTAGATGGCTGATGGCTTGTATGGATTCTCATTGGCTGAATGGGGTCTGTGGATAGTTCTGTCATCACTTTGTCACCTTGTGGACGTGTCACCCGTGAGTGTCTTCCTCTGCACCCGCCACAGGGTATTAGTGAAGACTGGAGGCTTACAGTCAGCCCTGCTGATTCAGGATTAGGACAGCAGAACCTGGTCAGCCTAAGGGAGGCTCTGAGCACAGGAATCAAAGGGTTTGTCTGCTCTGCAATAAAACATTGGCAGCAGGCCCGTGTCGGGCTCATAGGGTTGGGCTGCAGGGCTATAAAATTGCAGTGCAGACATTTGGGATCAGGTGGGAGCTGGGTTCTGGGACCCTCCCACTGTCCCAGAGTCAGCTAACTTGGGCCAGCTGTAGGGGTTTTATTGCAGTGTAGACAAACCCAAAGTGTGGCTTAAATAAGCACTCTAAAATTCTGCTTAGATCTATTTTCCTACTGTTTATGCATCTCTCTCTCTCTTCTTTTTTTCTTGCTTACCCCTTTAAAATATGGATCTTGATGAGTCTCTAATAGTTGAGATTTTTGTGGTACCTTTGACAAAACTGAAGCTTGGTGTAACCTTAGGTGATGCCGAGATACTAAACATGCGTTTGGCATGGCTGACGCAACTATCATGCCTGTGAAAGCATTTAGCACCGGCTATTAAAATCAAAGAAAGGATTTCCACACACACATTTCATATTTTTGGAGCATCCTTGGATTCTTATCTGCACCAGAGGTTAGTATTTCTTACCTTATAATTATTTCATAGGAACATAGGACTGATTCAAGTGCAGCCCCTTGCTATCTCAGAAAACCATGTCATGTGATCATATAATTTCATATTAAAATAAAATTCAACCCCCCCGTCCCCGCCCCAATACCAGTGCTGCCAAATCTTATTTTATTGCAATTCTCACAATATTTGGTATTTTTCTTAAACGTCCACTTCCTGGAGTCATGCGATCACATCAGAATCAGCTTTATTTTTTTTTCTAGCCCTTATGGTTGCAGGTTAAGGCTTGAAAATGTGAATCCTAAAGTTTCAAACCCCAGAAAGCATATAAAAAGAACCCTATTTGCTTATTTTACAAATCTTATGATTTGTAAGCCAGTCTCATGGTTTTTGAGGGACCTGATGCATGATTTTTAAAATCTTGGGGTTGTCATTATTGGATAATATACACAGAACTGCAGGGAATTTGGTAGTTTACAATCCCTCACCATTGAAATCAATGGGAGTTTTGCTCTTGCCTTCAATGGGTTCAGGAGCAGATCCCTAGTATCTAGTGTGCAACACGGGTTGACTGTGCATCTGAAAAACTCATGATTTTGCAGTGGTCTGAGCCATTCCCAGAGAATCGTAACGGTCATCCATTTAGAAGCAGCTCATGTAATACTTCTGAAAGCCTGAATGGACACAGTCAGGTTGCAGGGCCTTCAGCAGCAGCACTGTATCTCCAAGGAGGTATTATAGTATGTCCTGCACAATAGCATTGTCTGCCGCTGAAGTGAATGGCATGGAGCAGGAAATGTTTTGTTAGTGCCATTAACTAGGTTCATTTCTATAATCCATGGCTGGGAGGCTTATCAAACTGTCAAGGTTCCTTCCCCAGTCGGAACTCTAGGGTACAGATGTGGGGACCTTATCTAAACCTCCTAAGCTTACTTTTACCAGCTTAGGTTAAAACTTCCCCAAGGTACAAACTATTTTACCCTTTGCCCTTCGACTTTCGCTGCCACCACCAAACGTTTAACTGGTTACTGGGAAAGTGTTGTTTGGAAACGTCTTTCCCCCCAAAATCCTCACCAAAACTTTGCACCCCCCTGCCTGGGGAAGGCTTGATAAAAATCCTAACCAATTTGCATAGGTGACCACAGACCTAAACCCTTGGATCTTAAGAACAATGAAAAAGCATTCAGTTTCTTACAAGAAGAATTTTAATATAAGAAAAGGTAAAAAGAATCACCTCTGTAAAATCAGGATGGTAAATACCTTACAGGGTAATCAGATTCAAAACGTAGAGAATCCCTCTAGGCAAAATCTTAAGTTACAAAAAGACACAAAGACAGGAATATCCATTCTATTCAGCACAGCTTATTTCTCAGCCATTTAAAGAAATCATAATCTAACGTGTATCTAGCTAGATTACTTCCTAAATTCTAAGACTCCATTCCTGTTCTGTCCCTGGCAAAAGCATCACACAGACAGACAGATTCTTTGTTCTCCCTCCCCCCAGCTTTTGAAAGTATCTTGTCTTCTCATTGGTCATTTTGGTCAGGTGCCAGCGAGGTTATCCTAGCTTCTTAACCCTTTACAGGTGAAAGGGTTTTTCCTCTGGCCAGGAGGGATTTTAAAGGTGTTTACCCTTCCCTTTATTTTTATGATAGTTACATTGCATTTGCCTGCTGGCATCAAAATATAGTTGTCTTTTTGAGCACAATCCGGAGAGGCACAAAATTCCTTGCAATAGCACTGAGCCACACAGTGCTGGGTTTATAGGCCTTGATTCAGCAAAGTATTTAAGCACATGAATACTGCCATTGACTTCAGAGGGACTTGCTTGAAGTTAGGCGTGTTCTTCAGGTCCATAGAACTGGATAGGATCACTGCAACCCCATCACATACCCTGTTCATAAACTGATTGAGCTCCATTGGAATGCTAGTTAGGTGGTTGCACCCACGACTCTGATTGGAAGCCTGGTGCAGAACCTCCCTCCTCTGACCGTTAGAGTAAGTACCTTGCAGAACTGGGGTCTGAGTGCTGTGTGAATGGTAGAGAGCCCTGGGTAATGGGAACAGCGATCGGTGTGTGTTTCCCCCCCCCCCAACCCCACCCACATAACTCCCACTCCCAAACCCAACCTAGTGGGTCAGCCTCTGGCACTGAGGTCGTTCTGCCTCTGGTCATTTCCCAGCCTCGCTACTGAGACTGCCAATAGATGCCCTTTGGTTTATGACATAATGACTGTGTTACCTTGCTTTAATTTACAATCAATACCTAATTTATTTCATCACCATCAACCATGCTTCATCTATGTGGACCGTTGCGCCAGCCAGGTTGATAGCGTCGCACCAGGTATCGTGTAGTCAAGTCCCCAGATCTGGCTGAATCTTGCAAATCCATGAATCTGTGGGGTGACACTGTGGTGGTGCCAGGTAGGGTCAGGCGTGCACCCCTTTGCACATCAATGCAGAATTTGATAGTACGGTGTCCTGGCATGTTTTTGTCCATCCTGGCAACATGGCCAAAGAACATGCAACACCGTTTTTGAATAGAATGAGCCCTAGTGGATTGGAACATTCATGGTTACTGCACAGAATGGCTCACTTGGCTGTATTTACTGCTTTTGTTCACAATAGTAGGGATTCTACGTGACCCTGATTCTCTGGCAATTTGGGAACATCCGGAGGTGCAGTGATTTGTAGATAGGCCCTGTCCAAGAACTGGAGTAATAAATTGCTAAATTTGATCAGATTTGATTGTTCCATTTCACAGTACTCCCCCAAGTTCCTCTATCTCATTCTGATATTCTCTCTGTGATAGTTTGTTTAACTCTTTATGATGCTACATAGCAGGGGCTCGACCCTGTCCCCTATCGCTCCAATATGTTTGAGGGCGTGAAAGAGCTTTTAACTCTATCCCATCCATATGCAAGTAACAGGACATAATATTTCCCTGGTACTTAATGAGTGCCAGCTTTCACACCTCATTGAAAGTTGTGGTCTTCCAGATAGGGTGATCCTCCTATCTTCTGAGGAGGTGTGTAGCTGTCAGCCATCTAGGCCCTGAGCCAAAGACCATAGCTTCACTGGGCCTTGGATCAAGCACCTAGTGAGTAAACTGCAGGTCATCAGCATGCTATGATAGCTGTGGGGAACTTTACTTCACCTACTCTGTGGAATCCTGCGCTGGCTTACAAAATTCTTAGAGCAGAAGACACATGATGCACCATCCCTGATGTGCATAGCAGCACCGGCCAGGGCCAGATTGTGCTCTTAGGTCATAAGATCTCAGCTGGTGAACGGGAGAGCACTTCTGCATATGTAACCGATTATATAGAGATTGACTTTGAGGGTTATGGTTAAAAATATGAAGAGATCCAGATCCTGCAGTCAATCTGAACATGTAACTCTCATCAAAATCCACTGGAGCCTGACCTCAGGTACCTGGCCCTTTAAATAAGCTACATACATGTAATAGTCTAGCAACTTGCTGCTGAATGACAGTGAGTGCAGTGACTTTCTTACATACAAGTTATTTTTTAATGGTTACATTAAAATGTGTTAAATCATTAACACAACTCTGGGGCCCAATCCTGCTTCTACTCACAAGATTAGCTCTTACCCCAGTTGCTACACTGATTGCAATGGGATTACTCACATGAGTAAGGAGTTAACCACATAAGTATGTGTTTGCAGGATCATGCCTATAGACAATCAGTGTGACTAAAGATAGGACTAAAACTCTGTGAACAGCTGATTCCTATAGGCCAGTGAGAAGTGGAGAAGCACATGTGCTCATTTGAGTAGTGATTGCTAGGTGAATATGGTGCTGAAAGCACTTGCTGGGGTAGAGTGGATTGTGCCTGGCAGGATCAGTCTGTGGGTCTGGCTATTGACATCCGTATGATGTAGATGCATCCATTGCTCACTAAAGGCAAATGCCATCCTGTTTGGAACAGCTGTATTGGGTGATCAGAAAATGTAAGCCAATGGGAGTTCTGACTGAGTAAGGAATTCATGGTTTGGCTCTTAGCCTGGTTGGGAAGAGTTGGAAAAGCTAGCAGGATTTGCGATCCTTTCCATTGAAAACAGAGCCTGCTGCTTGGAACAACTTTTGCTTTTGAAATCTGTGCAGGCGCAATGCACTTTGCACTTGAAAGTTCTTTGTGATGATTTTCCAGAAGGGGAGTGAGATTCATAACGACACGCTTTAATCTGCAATTATATCTAATCCAAACCTAGCATCCCCTTTCTTTGTATTTATTTGCTACATTTGTTCCTGTCTCCGTTTGCCTTGTTTTCTC
The DNA here is from genome assembly GCF_009764565.3 of Dermochelys coriacea. NCBI lineage: Eukaryota > Metazoa > Chordata > Testudines > Dermochelyidae > Dermochelys > Dermochelys coriacea. Next base: position 118,509,284 of record NC_050073.1, read on the forward strand.
TTTTGTACCATTCATCTCTTTTATATTCCAATGACATAAATGAACTGATAATGACCCTTTAGCCTGTCATCTTGAAACTCATGCTCAGCCTAAACAGCCAGGTGAAATGTAAGTGTCTCATATTGATAGTCTAGCACTGGCTGCTGAGTGACCAGCAATCTCAATGGCTCTATACACGGTGCATTTCATGTAGCTGTCGTATTAATGATATTCAGGCAAACAAAGACTCCCTTGAGAGACTTGGGGCCTGATCCAAAGCCCATTTGAGTCAATGGAGATCTTTCCATTGACTTTGATGAGCTCTGGCGCAGGCTCTTAATATGTGTCGTTATAGTTTCAGAGTGGTAGCCGTGTTAGTCTGAATCAGCACAAAGAACGAGGAGTCCTTGTGGCACCTTAGTGTTATCCATATTTCCACTAATCGTTTGATAGCGAGTATAATATTCACATACTGCTGTGAGCTACAGATTAATGAAGGTGACAGAGGTGTTTTGGAAATTATTTTGGAATGCATTCCGATGAAGTGAACTGTAGCTCACGAAAGCTTATGCTCAAATAAATTTGTTAGTCTCTAAGGTGCCACAAGTCCTCCTTTTCTTTTAGCTAATGCAGACTAACACGGCTGCTGCTCTGAAACCTTGAAATTATGTTAACACAGAATCAATGATGGACCATCGACTAGTCCTGACCCAAGGCGGGGAGGGTTATTGTAGCCAAGTTAGAGCTAAATTCTATGAGTTTGTGAGGAACCTATGCTCCTCTCCTGGGGCAGATACAGTAACAGTGAGCTAGGTGCCAGCAGAAAGACAGATAATTGCCAGCTGTTCGGTCGCTGCAATTCCTCCCCCATAAGGCAGTTCATTGGCTTCCCCTCGCAGGCTAGGAATCCCCTTGTGCTGTGCACTAGCAGGCAAATTACCATCAGTTATTCAGCCCATCAGAATTGGTTTGATTGCGCCCCGGTCATACCCACTCCAGAGGAATTGGTGTTTTGGGAAAACTCTGGCAGCCAGTTCCATTGCAGCAGCATTGCCAGAGAGCTGGGGAGGACGGGGGGCTCCAGAGCTGGTATGGAAAGGCAGGGTCTCCGTGCAGATGGTGCTGCCCTCCTGCAGTTTTCCTGAGATCTGCTGGTTGTGGGGCAGAGCTGCTGGCTGCCCCACAAGGGAGCAATATTCCTTCCCCATCCCAATCATGCCCGATTCAGACGAAACTCTGTTAGAGACTCTCAACAGAATTTTCCTTCCTGAAGTCCCTTTGCCACAGAAACAGCCAAGGGAGAGCTAAGTCTAGGGCACGAGAAAGTGTATGTGATCTGATGGTCATTTTAGAAGTGTATTGGAGGTCATAGAAAATGGGGGGAGAAAGTGGGGTGAGCCTTCTGACTATGGTTTGGCAGAGGTACAACAAAAGGTACATCCGGGGTAGCTGCCGTGCACTTGTCCATCCCAGTAGGATCTAACCTCATATCAGAAGCTCGTGTTCATATTTTTTCATGGCTGGCAGTATACGTGCTGGAATGAGGGGTGCTGCTGCACTCCCTGGCTTGAAGTGATTATATGCAGGGTTTACAGTTTGGTTCAATGGCTCTCAGCACCCCCACTGTACAAATTGTTCCAGCACCTCTGGCTGGCAGCCCAGGCCAGTTAAAAGTGATTGCCATGTTACTGCCATCAAAATGCAGTATTAAACTATTTAGTGTGACTGGTGCCATCTTGGCTGACACATCCAGGGTTGCATCGGGGATCTCCAGAGTTAGAAGCATGAACTGCTACAGCTTAAGCTAAAGAGTTAAAGTTCTCTAGCTGGGGCCTAAACGGGCTCATATAGGGCATGGATCAGGCATTGATGAGGATCTGTAACATGCATGCACCAGGTGATTACGTTAGCACGATCATGTAAGAGATTGAACAGGACATTATCTTTCTGGCGGCATTTTCTAGCAGCAGCAATCCACTTCTGTTGTGGGCTTGGGGTGTAGATGTTTTACGAATACGGCTGGGAGTGGGGAACTCTTGCATTCTAGCCGTGCTACTGACACCGAGTCTCTGGGGGGTCTCGGGGACATCATTTGGAATCATGGTGCCTTTGGGTCCCCATCTGGGCTAACATTTACTGAGCCACGGAACAGGCTGTGCTGTGGGCAGGGCTCAGCCTGCTCGTGACAGGGGGAAGCAGGCAGTCTGGACTCCGTGCAGGGCTGTGCGGCCGTCCGCAATCCCGCTCTGCTGGTGAGCACCGTGACAAAGGGGGAATTTAGAAGTGAGCCAGAGAAGGGCCAAGGGCAGAGCTGAGGGGTTGGTGTGGATCAACCTCCACAGAGACAAGGCACACAGGGTGCAGGAGCTACTCTAGTTCTGAGACTGGGATAGCAGCCAGAGAATGGTTCCCCTCAGGAGAGAAGCCTTCTTTCCCCAGTCCTTTGAGGAGATCCCAGGGCGCAGCTCAAGCTGTGAGATATATGCAGGGGGCAGGATATGGAGCTAAATGACTTTGACTGCTATTTATACATCATCACCTTAAGTACAGGGACTTCTGCACCACAGCCAACAGACCCAGCCATAAGTGGAGGAAGCAGGTCCATTGGCTATGGCTCTATCCTGCAACTCAGGAGATTCATGTTAGAATCTCTGCTCTGCTACAGGCTTCTTGGGTAACCTTGGGCAAGTCATTTAGTTTCTCTCTGCCTCAGTTCCATCTACAAAGGAGGTAATAGTCTTCCCTTGCTTCTCAGTCTCAGTACATTAATGGCTTTGTGGTGCTCTGATGCTTTGATGATGGGGCCATATAAGAATTTTAGATAGATAACCACTGGAGCTCTCGGGTACCGTGTAATATGCCTGATAGGTGAATCCTTTTTGATGATTATCCATATACAGTGAAATCAGTGCAAGGAAAGGGATGCTAGATGTGGCTTGAGAACTGTAGTTAATATTTGAATCTATTTGCCTTAAATCTGAAATATCAACAAATGTATATCAGCATGCACTTTGACTCTATCCGGGTTATCATTTACAATGTTTATAACAAGCAGGGAAAAGCCTGAGTGAAGAAATTAGAAATACCTCAAAAAGAAAAGGAGTACTTGTGGCACCTTAGAGACTAACAAATTTATTAGAGCATAAGCTTTCGTGAGCTACAGCTCACTTCATCGGATGCATTTAAATGCATTAAATGCATCCGATGAAGTGAGCTGTAGCTCACGAAAGCTTATGCTCTAATAAATTTTTAGTCTCTAAGGTGCCACAAGTAATCCTTTTCTTTTTGCAAATACAGACTAACACGGCTGCTACTCTGAAACCTGTCAGAAATACCTCAGTGACATAAAGCACTGGAAAGAAAGCTTTTGTTAATTGTCGATCATTCGGCCAATGTTTTCAGAAGTGGCTAATGATTTTGAGCACCTCCGTTTTTGGATGCCGAGCACCCGTCCTCTAAAATCAGACCATTTTCAGGTGTCACAAGTTGGGTGCCCACAAGTTGAGGCAACCAAAATTACTAGTCACTTTTGAAAAATCTTGGCTTTGAACTCACCAGTTGTTGAGGTAAAATTATGTTGGATTTAGGGAGAATGTGGTGTACTTCCCCCCTCTGCTGCTTGCATAAACATGAGGTCATGAACTAATGTACTTTGGGTGAGGGAGACAAAGCCTGTCTCCCTTTTGTTCCAAGTGATCTTAGGTCCTTCCCACAGCAGTGCCAACGCAGATATAAAAATGTAAAGCACACAAGCAGGATCAAAGCACCTATCTAAACCTCCTGTACATAAAACCAATCGCCTATTCATAACTGGAGCAGAACTAGATGGACAAAGCTCATGTTTTCTCAGCCAGTGATGCTGATTCTTTTCAAACTGAAATCTGCAACTAGAGTTATAAATAGTAACTGCATACATTTTTGTACCAGTTTTGTTCCCTTGTTTCTAGTTTCTTTAGTTATCCAAAAGCAAATTCTGCTGTGATGTAAGTCTAGAAGGGTTCCTTATGCTTTGGAATATGGCTCCTGAGTTGTTTTGTAAATGCAATTACAGCTGATGTTTCAAAGACTTGTACCATTGGCCCCTTTCTGGTGTTAATATATTGCTCTTGTCTGAAAGAGATGGCATGAAATGCTTGAAATTGCATTATGCTTTTCACACAATCCTGTGGCAGTGTTGCTATAGCTAAGGCTGGTTAATAACTCCATTATAAACTCCTGTTTGTAGAAGTTGTTTTCCTAAAACAATCTCTATGCCATGTTTATATTATGCATATGTAGAATGACTAGAAGTTTATTAGTGGATGGTTAAATATTTGCATAATGGAAAATGTCTTTGAAATGGGATGAGTCCATCATAAAGGCTGCTGTCCTTTTGTACTTTGGAGGAGGAAAAAAATCTATTGCAAATGTTAACTTCAGAACGCTGGTTGCCACATAGCACTGGAAATCTATGAAGTACATATAATTGTTTAAAAAGTGGGTAGCTTTACATTGTGTGCTGCAGTGTAATATGCTGTGGAAAAGATATGATCACAGTTGAGGCCAGCTCATGCCTGTCAGAGGCAGGAAGTATTGTGGAGACCTGACACCCCTAGCAGGTGCTTCAATAGTACCAGTTCTGGGAGTGGCGCCAGCCCCGGCATGCTCGGGAAAGTGCAGGGCATTCAATTGTGGAGAATAGAAAGGGAGAGGCAGGGACTGGGCCAGGCGCCAACCAGCCCTTAGTGTCTCAAACACTTCCTGGAGTGTCTCTTTATAATAGTATTTCACATCAGCCCCCTTCCAAGCAGGAACAAGAAACCAACATCCATTAGGACAGGGCAGCTTGCTTCTCCTGGGGTGCCCAGCCTGCTCTGTGCCAGGTGCAGGGCTGACTGTGGGGTCATGACACTACATCTTCCCCCTGCTCATCCCAGCTCCTCCTTAGCAGTGGTGCATGGAGGGAACAATTCTGCCCCACCCCCCTCCAAGCACACCGCCCTTTACAAGGGGAACACAAGAGTGGACTTGAGAGAAGGACCCTAGGTCCACTTCCACCAAGCACCAGAGTCCAGGTTGGAACTTGTCTGGATGCACTTACCTCTCCTGGAGTTGTTCAAGAACCACTTGGGGTTGTCGGGTACTGTGCACCCACTTCTGTCCTCAGCTGCTACCCCGCGGCACCCACTGAAGTAAGGGAGTAAGTGGGGGCAGAACTGGGCTAGTTATTGCACACCTGGACAAAGTAGCTTATTAAGTGTCTAAAACAGCTTTAAGAAAAGGAGTACTTGTGGCACCTTAGAGATTAACAATACTCCTTTTCTTTTTGCGAATACAGACTAACACGGCTGCTACTCTAAAACAGCTTTGTGATTTGTGACAAGCTGGCTTCCCTAGGAAGCTTAAAATGTGGCCTTCTGGGTCAATGATTCTGAACTTTTTCATACCATGACATCCTGGGCCCTCCTCCTACATAGCTGGGAAAGGTAGAATAGTTATGACCCACTGTAGATTGCAAACCCCAGGCTCAGAACTCCTGTTCTAGGTTGTTACCAAAGCCACACGTGCGTGGTGGACATGAAGTGTGATTAGTGGTGACCCTTAGACTATTGCCAGCTTTACTCAAGACACATCAGCAGTTACCTCCCTGCCTGCAGCATTCCCTGGCACTCTGCCATGGTTACTATAGGAAGTATCTGGACTACTTAAACATATGTTTTTGGAGAGATTTGGTCTAGTTCAAACAGGAATTATTTTGGGGCAGTTCTCAAGCCTGTGTTTTGGAGGAGGTCAGATCACAATGTTACCTTCTAGTCTTAGAATCTATGAATCTATTAAAAACACTAACAAATTTATTTGAGCATAAGCTTTCGTGAGCTACAGCTCACTTCATCGGATGCATCGATGAAGTGAGCTGTAGCTCACGAAAGCTTATGCTCAAATAAATTTGTTAGTCTCTAAGGTGCCACAAGTACTCCTTTTCTTTTTGCGAATACAGACTAACATGGTTGCTACTCTGAAACCTTAAAAAACACTGATGATATCCACTTGGAAATACTTGTATAGACCCTGATTCTGGTACCCTTGCCAAGGCACTCTTGAAGCCATAGTGATGGGCACTGCATGAACCTAGATAAATGTTGAATAGTACTTTACTGACTGAAATAGCCCCATGGAGTTCTGTGGTACTGTTTAAATGAGCAAAGAGGGTGGAGTCAGCCCCTCAGTTGTCTCAGATCGTTGGCAAGATATGAAGGGCCACCACCATATGTCCATAGAAAGACACACAAACTGGCTTCTTCAACTAAACTTTCTCACAGCCACGATACAAACAATACCAAAGAAAGGGAGAAGGTGTAGGAGCTGTCTCTCGGGAAGCAGGGAAGAATCTAGACCAACTGTGGCCTATATATATATTGAGACTGTGACAATTTTTTTAGGGCTCTAGAATACTAGAAAGTTGCCTTCAGTATAAAGTTTAGCTAGCTGATGGATAGATAAACTATATTTTCTGTTTCCCTGGACTTTTATGAGTTCAGTGTCCTTTAGGAGACACATTATTCAAAGTTTATTTAAAAAAAACAACTAATTTAATTGTAGGATATTATCACAATAAGGGGACCAGAAAATTGTATTGCAGAACTCCCCTGCAGTTGTCACTAAGAAAGCTCCGGTCTGCTGTGTGAACAGAGAGAAGATATTATATGTGAAACCATTGCCTTTAATCCAAAGGGGTTGCATCGCTTTAAAGTTGAAGGAGAGCATTAGCTAATATATTTATATTTTAACTGCTGCGCTTTACAATGGAATGAAGAAAAGTGTTAGCAGATCAAGCATTGTTTGAATGTGTTGCAAATGGTTTCCAGGGAAACAGCAAATCAGATACTCATAGCTTGCTGCAGGCATCTCCAGAACAACACTAGATTCCAGCCATAGCCGAATGTTTACTATTGTACTGGGGACCAAAAGCAATGCAGAGGCTAAAGACAGAGTGAGTGTACATCTTAGGAGAACAATTTAAAAGGATGAAGAAACATTCAGCGAGAGTGGCACCATTAGCATCTTACGTGTTTCTGAGTTAAATTCACCTATACCAGACGGTAAATGCTCTTTTACTGCATATCTACCCTTAGGGATGCAATTAGTTACATGCTACTCTTGTTCTTTTCCAATTTATAGCTTATATTTTTTAAAAAGTAACTGGAGGTGTTAAGTATTTCTGGCACTTTCTTTCATTTTTTATTTTAAAATTAGTGTAGTCAGAAATGTCTAGTTTTTCCATATGCAACATGGTATGGGAACAATTTTAGGTGGAGAAACTAATATTAAAATGAGGCAGAACTCAAATAGTTGGTTTGTTTTTGTTTGTGTTAGAAAAGGTACAAAATGTAGTTCTGTGCTATCTTCCCCAGTTGTCCATAGTATTTATAACCATGCTCGAGATTTAGCCCTATGTTTTAAACATTGTAATGTGTGGCACTAACTTCCTATGCTTGATGGTCTCTTAACTTGAGAGAGAAGAGACAGTAATAGTTTCTTTACGCTGGTCCCCTTCCTCTTATTTGTTGGAACAATAGCGGATATGAACAACTGCATAATACACATATGCTCCAGAATAGCAACTGGGGGGAAAATGTTTCCTATGTTATTGAATTGAGATGATAACCTAACGTAAAGTGAGCAGCAATGCTCATTTCATTCCCTGCTGAGTGTGAACTTCACGTCACTCTTACTGCTCAGTGTTACAGATGATCACTGTACATTAGCGGTGATATAGATAAAAAGCTTGGAACATAAATATATAACACTATATTTCTGGGTATAAATTAAAAAAAGGTTTGAAAAAGCCTGTACTATTGCTCAAGTTCATTTATTTGAATATATGGTCTATCGGAATCCCAAACTTAAATACTTTCTTCAAGTTTACCATATTGAATTTAAAATATCTCAAAGAACAGAGAGTTCTTTCAAAAGTTGCTTACTGAGGCAGGAATACATTTTAAATTGTACTATTTATGGTATGTTAAGGATGCTCTTGTTGTGGTGTTGTAAGAGGCATTGTATCTCTGGTTTTGATTTTTGCGGGCTCTTGCTAGCAATAGAAATGTGAGTACTTTGCATTGTATGTTAAATTCAGTACTTTGTTCATGATTAAAAGAAAATTAATGGCACTTTTTCAAATACTGTATGGTGCTTATCAACAAAAGCATGGATAGCAGTGGTGACTTAAAGTTCCTGAATCTATAAGGACATGACTGGCTAAATTTCAGGTAGGACTAGTTTCCTATACAAGCGCAACATTTTAGAAAGCATCATTGCCTTGACTTTGCATACGTGTGATATGTGACATTAATATTTACACAGTATGTGTTGCAGATGGTCTAGTTAAATATGTTCTTTCTTTTCATATAAAAGTCTTAAAGAAGTCAAAAGTGCGCTAAGCTGAGTCGTATGTTGTTTTCTCTGTGGTCTTGTGGCACCTGATTTACCAGAAATGCTAAATGTAATTCATATATTCACCACTTCAATAGTGTCTTGCTTAAAGAAATGGTATCAAATGATAATCATATCAGCTCAGTTAACTCACCATCACCACTGGTGAGCGCTATTATTGGTGGTGTTTATGTTATTTGAAATGTTGTAGCACTGAGAGCACCAGCCTGGCCCAGGACCCCATTGTGTTTAGATGCGGTACAAACACAGAACAAAAAATGGTCCCTGGCCCCAAAGAGCTTACAAATTAAGTATGTGACAAGCGATGGTTCCCTAAAGGTTGCCAAAGTCAAAACATCGTGAAGGATGCCAGTTCCAGGGGCCAGTCTTCACCTTGTCCGGATACTCGTCTGCTGCCCATGGGGGACAAGAATGTCTGTCATCCACCTGAGGTTACACTGGCCCACTTCCACAGAGAAGAAGAAAATGCAGCTGTTTAAATAAGAATAAAGGCTGTGGGACTATGGGGGAGTGGCCAGATGGCAGAATTTATCATTTCAGACAGGTCAAGGTTGGAAGCATTTGTGTTACAGATGAAACTAGCAAGGCAGAACAAAAATCAAAGGTCCTGCTAGCTCAATATTAAATGCAAATATGTGCAGCCAGATTCACAGGTCTGCAAAGATTCCAGCTGGCCTTTCCAAAGATTCCTCAAGGAGGTGGCACCCGACTTCAAATGGGTGAGTTTTGGGTGCCTGACTCCCTTAGGCCCTCTTGGAAAATTCCAGCCTCAGACTGGTCAGACTTTGGTTTGACAAGTTTATGACACCATCATAAAATTATTTAGGTTAGAATTACCATGTACGAAGACTCAAATTACCATTTCAACAACAACATGAACCAGCAGTGACCTCCAAGAGATTTGCTTGTATCTGTCCAATTCCTAGGGATAGGTGTTCATGTAGCAAATAGCCACTGGCAACAATTTTGTGCAACCTACTGGGAGCCTCAGTATAGGCCAAGACTGAATTAGCAGGGAGCTGAGCTGTTTCTTGATAGGGGGATATTCGATAAGTGAGGCATTTGTGTGGGGGAGGCAGATATACACGTGCATTGTGGCCGACGGTGCTGTTCCTCTTTGTTGGATAACAGAGACTGAGGTGTCTGTAGTTTTCCATCTGGTACCTTTCTTGATCAGTAATCAACCAGAGATCATAATCAAATCTAAATGAGGACCCACCCACACCCACAAATACAACTTGTATTATATCCCTCCTTTTCCAAAAGTCTGAGGAAAGAGAGGCCTTTCCCAAAAGAAGTGGCAGAGATTTTTCCTATCTGTAGAAATCCCCCTCTGACAAGGAGGATCTGGTACCAATGGTGAAAAATTCTATTAGGGATCACCCTCTAAAAACAACAGAGTTGTCTGAGACTGTCCTTTTGGTCTGGGATCTAATGGGGGGGGGGGAATGGCAGAAGCCTCTTCAAACGCTCCATGCACACATGAAAATTAGAAGGGACGTTCTCGACCATTGGACAGTCTGAAATTCACATGGACTTCCTCTGTGATGTGAAAAGCCCTGGGGTGGAAGGGAGTTCCACATGAATCCTTTTAATGATGTTCCCCTCTACTGACCAGCATGGAGGGAAGCCAAAAGCTCCAACAAAGATAGGAAAGAAAGGTGCTGGATATGGTCTGAGAGGACAGGAGTTGCAAGCCTGAAGCTCCCTGTCTGTCTTTCCCCCTCACCAGTCCAGGGGATTCCTTTTGAAAGAGTAACATGTGGAAGAGACTCTACAGGAGTTTAGGCTTGGGCATCGTCAGCCAAAGGGGGTGAACCAAGAGCAGTTGCTCTATGTAGAATGCTATCTGGGAAAAGAAACAAAGGCAGCCTCAAATCTTTCTGAACTGTGGGTGCTCAGCAGCGCTGGAAACATGTCCGAGGTGCCTCAAGTTGGGAACCCCAAACTAGGGGGGTGCTTTTGAAAACACTGGCCTTAATCTCAGGCAATTGTCATAGGTGTTTGATGCTGGTCTGACCAGCACTAGCTCCTCACGGGCAGCATTAGTAATCCATGGTGCGGCTAGGAGCATGCAGCCGGGTGAGAGTGCAAGTGGCAGCAGAGTGCGTGAGCCGGTCATGCTGCCTCAGGTTGTGTGGAGAACTTCTACTACGTGTCTCTCATGAGGAATCTGCAGGGTGGACCCTGGACGAATTCCTGGGAGCCACCTAGAGCTGGGTTACAGGATGACCCTTCTGTTTCGGGAAAGCTTTCAGGGTTGAGAAATGTTTTGTTCCAATGTGACTTGAAAGCAAACACTTGAAATGCGTTCATGAAGCAGTGTAAAAATGTCCATTTCTGGAGCAAAACCAGCAAGTTTTCAGTTCTGGTGTCACCTCAAAACTTCCTCGCTGAAATCTATACATCTCCACAACCCTTTCTGCTTCAACGCGACAGCAGATTTCAGTGAAAATACATTTTGTCGAAAATGTTCTGAGTGGCTCCAGAGCTACCCCTCAGTCTGCACAGCAGGTCGTGCCCTCCCCATGCATCCATGGGAAAGAAATATTAGCAAAGTTTTGATGTTTTTCTGGCTGTCGCAGAAGGCCACTTATGCATTTTACAGGGTGCTGGGAAATAATGGATTGGCCCTTCCATGCCTCAGGTCTCTGTCTGTAAAATGAGGATAAGAATAATTCATTTATCCCACCCTTTGATTTGTCTATTTATGTCACAAGTCAGGCAAAGATCCTGTCAGGTTCCTTCCCCACTCTGAACTCCAGGGTACAGATGTGGGGACCCGCATGAAAGACCCCAAGCTTATTTCTACCAGCTTAGGTTAAAACTTCCCCAAGGCACAAATTCTTTGCCCTTGGAGGGTGCGCTGCCACCACCAAGTGACTTGACAAAAAATCAGGGAAAGGCCCACTTGGAGTTCCTATTCCCCCAAAATATCCTCCCAAACCCTTACACCCCCTTTCCTGGGGAGGCTTGAGAATAATATCCTAACCAATTGGTTACAAAGTGATCACAGACTCAAACCCCTGGGTCTTAGGACACTAGAGAAATCGGTCCAGTTCTTAAAAGAAGGATTTTATTTTAAAAAAGGTAAAAAGCACCTCTGTAAAATCAGGATGGAAAATAATTTTACAGGGTAACAAAAGATTCAAAACCACAGCAGAACTGCCTCTAGGGTTAGTTTCAAGGTTACAAAAAACAGGATAAACCTCCCTCCAGCAAAGGAAAAATTCACAGGCAAAACAAAAGATAATCTAACACGCCTTGCCTGGCTTTTACTTACAATTTGTGTAATATGAGAGACTTTTAGGATGGTTTATGGGAGAAGCAATTTTCTGACCGGATGCTTCTTTGCTTCCCGAGAGAACACATAAAACAACCCCCCCCTCCCAAGATTTGAAAGTATCTTCTTTCCCCATTGGTCCTTTTGGTTAGGTGCCAACCAGGTTATTTAAACTTCTTAACCCCTTACAGGTAAGGAGGAATTCTAGGCTACCCTTAGCTGTATGGTTATTGACAGATTCCTTCTGGACTTTAACGCACGCCTTACAGTTAAACCCGGGCTTAATCCTGTCGTGAGTTGGAACCCTAGATTGTCTTTGTGTGTGTGTGTGTGTGTGTAGCAGGATGATGCGATGACCAGCTGGTCTAGTGGTCAGGTTTCTGCTGCCTAGTCATGCCCAGAGGGGGACCCAGCTGTGGCCTCAGTCACCCCTGCGTGCTCCAGTTGCTCCCCCAGAGATTCTGTCACTACGGAGGAGCAGGGGGAGAGGGAGAAAGTAGGGGGAGCCAGGTCCACCCACTCCAGTGGGTCTGAACCCAAGGCCTTAGGGGTTTATTAAAGCATCTGTCCCAGTTATTGAGCTACCCCAAACTATGTTTCCCCTGGGTCATTTCCTACTAATCCAGAGCTCCTCAGTTTGGGGCATGATCGCTGGCTGTGCAGACTCTCCTCCATCTCTTAGTGACTTGTGAAACTTTTAGGGCTTTCAGCTCCCAAAGAGGGGGAGAATCCTTCACTAGGCTGCTACCACTCCTGACACAACTCTCAGCGTCAGCCTTGCTTTCTGGTGCAGTATGCTCCTTCCCTCCCTTCCCCTGGACTTCTACCAGTGTCGCGTGGAACTGTTCCTCCACTGGGAACATGCTCTGCTTGTGTGTGTGTGTGTGTGTGTGTGTGTGTGTGTATAACTGTGTACAGTGCCTAGTACAGTGGAGCCTCTGTGGGGTGTCTCTGTTATGCAGATATATATATAAAGCTGTGCATCATGTGTGACTGTGCCTGTTAAAAGATGTCTTCTGAGGCCTATGTAACGCTGTGAATTTATTACACTGTATAACAGTAGAGACCCTCAATCGTATTATTATTATTTGATATATGAATGGTTGCTCTCATAATGTCCAAAAACTGAGCTGGATTCTTCTCCCACAGCAGCTTCATGCTAGTGTAAAACCAAAGATTTCAGTGGAGCTACTTTTGATTTACTGTAGTGAAAGTGAGATCAGAATCCAGCTCATAGACTGGGCTGTGTCTGTCTGGAGATGGCAGTAAATACTAGCATTGATTGGATTCTTGGGCTTTTCAAAATGATTCATGTGTGTGTGTTGTGTTTTGGGGGGGTTACAACCTTTTATTTTAGGAATAAAATATATAAGTCTGTGAAGCTATATGCAAGTAAGGTTTTTTACAAAGCTGGTTCATAATAAGAGATTTGCTTTTGATGTGTGTTGCTCAGCTTTAGATGTGTTTAGGTATCCCAACGGCCAATGCATCAGCACCAGATGATGGGCCTGAGCCAAAGCCCATTCAAGTCAATGAGAAGCTTTCCTTTTACTTCAGTCAGTATAGGGGCAAGCCCAGTGGGATAGGCACACTTTGTGCTGCCGTGTTTGTGGCAAAAGATATCCTTTTTTACATTATTTAAAAACGTATATTAGAGAGAGATGAAATACAAGGATCCGATTCTGAAGCTCTTACTCGGGTAAATTGATGATACGTCTACACAGCAAAGAAAAATTCATGTCAGGCCCATGACTGCCGACTTAGTTCATGGGGCTCAGGCTGCGGGGCTTTCATGGCTGTGTAGACTTCCAGGCTAAGGCTGGAGCCTGGACTCTGGGACCTGCTCACCTCACAAAGTCCTAGAGCCTAGTTCCAGCCTGAGCCTGGACATCATCACAGCAATGAAACAGCTCTGCCGCCTGAGTTGGCTGGCACGGGCCAGCCGCGGGTGTCGAGTTGCTGTGTAGACAACCTTCAGTGGCCTAATTCCTTCCTTCCCACAGAAACTCTTGGGAGGAAATGTCTTTGAGGTTTCTTCACAAAGCCCATTTAAACTGACATCAAAGGGTTTGGATCAGGCTCAGAATGCCCTAAGAATCTTCTTTTGGGGGCAGGGTTAGTTCCTCCACACATACCATGGAATTAGCAGAGGATTCCAATAACTTCATGGATTCCCCAAACATCCCGGATCCTGTGTCTCCACATTAACCTATGTGTAAGAGGACTGTTGGCCCCTTACAAAAACTCAGTGGGGGTGTTTTGGTTGGCTAGCTCCCAGTACCAAAAGGAAGGGGAAGGGTCGATGGGAAATCAGGACCCTGTGACTGAGAGTCGTCAAGAACAATGGGGAAAAGCCAATGGTCCAGGTCAGCCTGATTGACAGGACAGGAAGGATAATGAGGGAGTCAGGAGGCCGGGGGAGGTCCCCATCCTCCATGTGAGCTGGAATTGCCTGAAACAGAGTGGGGCTGAGTTAAGGAGAGAGCAGGGGCCCGAGCTGAGCTGGGGAGCAGAGCTGCACCAGCCAGAGAGAACCAGAGAAGCAGCCCGGGGGAACAGATCAGTGCTGGGAGCAGAGCTGCAGCAACCAGAGCCAGAGGGGCCAGAATAGCAGCCCCGGGAGCTGGAGGCAGAGCAGAAGTAGCTGTGCTGAGGCAGAGTGGTGGAGCTGGAACTGGGGCTGGAGCAGTCCGGAGCTGGGTGTGGTGAGCAGCTGAGGAAAGCGAGGGGGACCCTGGGCAGCAGGCCCAGCGTGGGGAGATGCCCCCAGCCAAGAGGCCCTGCAGGCCAGAGTTGGAGGGGGATTGTAACCCCGATGGGGTGGGGGCGACAGTGGGAAGAAGGGTCCTGCCACCTAGAGCCTGAGAGCACGTGGCCACCACCAGAGCAAGTGTCCGACCTGCAGCATCCCTGCAGCACAGCCAGGGCTTGTGAAGGAGGCTGGGGACACGTGAGGGACAGACGTGGACTTCCCTGGCATTCCAGAGATGCTGGTTGTGATGTTCCCGTGCCACAGAGCAGGGTGACATGTTTTCCTTAACCTTTCCCATTTTTTCCTTATTTTTTAAAAATTAATTGCTGTTTAATACAGTGCTTTGGAGCTGTGCTCCGGTTCCACTCCAGCTCCAGGCAAAAACCTGCAGCTCCACTGCTCCGGAGCTCTCCACGCTCCAGCTCCAGACTCTGCTCCAAAGCCCTGGTTTAATAAATTTTATTTGCTTTGAACTGTATGTAATGATCAGTGGATCAGGGAAGTGCTCAGTGTGGAGAGCGCACCCAGGAGTGGGGACACCCTAGCCCCTGCCCTAAGTGACCATAACAAGGTTGGGGGTCGAGCCCCCCAGGAATCCTGGGCTCAGACTTGTTGGGGTTATGAGGACTCTGCCACACAGGAGAGTGAAAGGGGAGCCCTTGAGGTCAAGCAGGCCTCTCGGTAAACGAAGTGGGAGCGAGGACTCAGATCCTTTCGCTAGCCCATGTCATCGGGGTAGTCGTACAATTGAAGTTATTGCTGTTCAAAGAGAAACAGTGTTATTCATTTGAGTATGGTTCAAATGAGAGTGAGGAAGAATCTGTTTGGCTAAGTGGGGGACAAAATTAACAAGAGAAAGATAATATATTTTCAAGCTTCTAATGGGGCTTTAAATAACAAGATAAAAGTACAATTATGAACTAAATACAATGTGAGCTTAGAATAATGGAGCATGGACTTGAATAGTGATTTGTCTTTTTGCAAGCTCTGCATCCTCGTGTTACATTTTCGGTGAAGGGCCTGATCTAAAGCCTGCTGAAGTCAGTGCAAAGATTCCCATTGTGGTTTGGATTGGGCACAAGATGAAGAGCTCCACACTCACACAAGGGTTAATGTTTGACACATGCCCTTCAGATTTCCATGTTTGCAAAGGGAACATGCACTCAGGACCAACGTGCCCTTCAGACCAGGTTTTTATAAGTCATCCCATCTCACGTGCACATACATGTTTATAGGCAGAGTTACTGCAGTGGCACTCAGAGGTTGGGAGATTGAACATGCAGTCAGTATTGTGGAAACTACCCATCCAAATGAGCCGTAGCTTCATCCAGTGCTTACAGCGAGGGTTTGGGAGTTGGGATACCGGGATTCTAGTCAAGAGTTTGCCACTGACACATTGGGTGGCCTTGGGCAAATCACTTAACATCTATTTCTTAGTTTCCCTATATGTAATGTGTGAATAGTAGTAGTTACCTATTTACCTACCTCTTTTGGGGACTGTGAGGATTAAATACGGTCTTAAAATTGATTTAAATGTATTAAGTATGTGCATTAAATGCTAAATATTATTAATAACGTGGTGCATATATTCATGCTTTGTGCACAGCACCTCTAGCTCCTTTCTTTTCCAATTTGGTCCTGCATGTAAAATGTAGACCTTGTATTGCTGGTGTTTTAAAGGCCTGCATGGGAAGTTTTTAAAAGTTTACTTCAACAGAGGATGCAGAGGATGGTGCAGTGATTAAGACCCTAGCCTGGGATTTGGGAGCATCTGGGTCAATTTCCTGCTCTTTCCATAGACCTTCCATGTGACCTTAGGGAAGTCACTTAGCCTGTCCATGCCTCAGCTCTCCATCTGTAAAATGGGGATAATTGATGCAATAGGCATCACAGAAACTTGGTAGAAAAATTATATCAATGGGACACGGTATTACTGGGGTAAAAACATATAGGAATGACAGAGTAGGTTGCGCTGTTGGATGAGTGGCACTATATGTGAAAGAAAGCATAGAGTCACATATAGTAAAAAATCTTAATGCATCAAACTGTACCAGAGAATCTCTATGGATATAAATTCCATGCTGAATATAAGAATATAGGAATAAGACTACTGACCACCTGGACCAGGATGGTTATAGTGACTGTGAAATGCTCAGGGTGATTAGAGAGGCTACAAAAACAGAAAACCCAATAATAATGGGGAATTTCAACTATCCCATATTGACTGGGAACATGTCACCTCAGAATGGGATATAGAGGGGAAAAATTTCTAGACACCATGACTGCTTCTTGGAGCAGCTTGTCCTGGAAACCCACAAAGGGAGGGACAATTCTTGATCTAGTCTAAGTGGCGCACAGGATTGGGTCCAAGAGGTGAATAGAGCTGAACTGCTTGGTAATAATGACCATAATGTAATTCAATTTAACATCCCTATAGCGGGAAAATACCAAAGAAACCCACCACAGTAGCATTTACTTCATAAGGGGAACTACACAAAATGAGGAGGCTAGTTAAACAGAAATTAAAAGGAACAGTCACAAGAGTGAAATGCCTGTAAACTGCATGGAAGCTCTTTAAAAACACCATGATAGAGTCTCAAATTAATTTATACCCCAAATAATAATTTTAAAAGTCAGCAAGAGATAAAAAAAAAAATCACCAGGCTAAACAACAGAGTAAAAGAGGCAGTTAGAGCCGAAAAGGCATCCTTTAAAATGGATGTCAGATCCTACAGAGGAAAATAGAAAAAGAGCATAAGTCCTGGCAAATCAAGTGGAAAAGTATAAATTAGGCAGGCCAAAAAAGAGTTTGAAAAGCTACTAGCAAAAGACACAAAATTAATTTTAAGTATGTTAGCAACAGGAACCCTACCAAACAGAGTGAGCACTGGACAATTGAAGTGCTAAAGGAGCATTCAAAGAAGACAAAGCTATTGTGGAGAAGCTAAATGAATTCTTTGCTTCGGTCTTTACTGCAGAGTATGTGAGGGAGATTGCAATACCTAAGTTATTCTTTTTAGGTGACAGATCATAGAATCAGAGAATATCAGGGTTGGAAGGAACCTCAGAGGTCATCTAGTCTAACTGCCTGCTCAGACAGGACCAATCCCCAACTAAATCATCCCAGCTAGGGCTTTGTCAAGCCTGACCTTAAAACCTCAAAGGAAGGAGATTCCACCACCTCCCTAGGTAACACATTCCAGTGCTTCACTATCCTCCTAGTGAAAACGTTTTTCCTACTATCCAACCTAAACCTCCCCCACTGCAACTTGAGACCATTGCTCCTGTTCTGTCATCTGGTACCACTGAGAACAGTCTAGATCCATCCTCTCTGGAACCTCCTTTCTGGTAGTTGAAAGTAGCTATCAAATTCCGCCTCATTCTTCTCTTCTGCAGACTAAATAATCCCAGTTACCTCAGCCTCTCCTCATAAATCATGTGTTCCAGTTCCCTAATCATTTTGTTGCCCTCCGCTGGCTGCTTTCCAATTTTTCCACATCCTTCTTGTAGTGTGGGGCCCAAAACTGGACACAGTACTCCAGATCTGAGAAACTGTCCCAGATTGAGGTGTCAATAGAGGAGGTTTTGGGAGAATTGATAAATTAAACAGTAGTAAGTCACCAGGCCAGATAGTATTCATCCAAGAGTTCTGAAGGAACTCTACATGTGTATCCCTTCTGCCCATCAGAGTTGGCAGCAACAAGGGCCGGGTTCAATATCTAGGGGTTCCATTCCAATAACACAATGCAAAAACCAGCTCGAGCCCCCACCCAGTGACCTGGGACAAATATATACCACCCCCGCTGGGCGCCTCCAAGAGGCAATACTTCCCCTCTCGCAAGCACTGAGTCTGAGTGTAGCAAAAGCCTTTTAATAACAGAGAGAAAAAATGGGGCATTATGTTGGGGAAACACCATCAACAGGATTCATAACACAACCCATGAGCAAAAACCCGCCCCAGGCAAATTGGGCATGTCCTTTTCCTTTGGTTCTTGAGTCCAGCAACCCAAAGTCACCCAAAGTCCAACAACCCAAAAGTCTCTGTCCCTGATCAGTGCAGTGCCAGAGTTTGAAAGTTTATATGCAGTTTACCTCCCAATCTGGGTGAAGCTGGGGTGGTTAAGGGGCACCTTACGTGGTTCAAAGCCAATTGCCCCACCTCTCCATGGGGCTCCGCTCCACCAACCGTCCCATGAATTGCTCTGCTCTGCCAGCCACCCCATGAGCCACTCCAGTTGCCCCCGCGAACGCTCCACTCAACCAGCCGCTCTGCTCTGCCAGCCATCCTATGAGCCGCTCCAAGCCGTCCCCGCAAACTGCTCCGCAATATATCTTCAGGCCCCCTCACTACTTAACACAACACTCAGTGATTTCAGCCCTTAATAAGTTTAGCTCTTTTGTGATTTCAGCTTTAGTAGGGGAGCCTCAGTCCCTGGTGCACCATTGGCCCAAAGTGAATTCAGCTCAACAGCCTGTAACTAGACTCCTAATAGAATCAAAATTAGCTCTGATATTCCACAGTAGAGAGAGAAGGCAGAGCAATTAGCATGTAGGGCCCTCACCAGGGAGCCCCGTACCACCAGGTATTACTACCTGTCCCCAGCCTCTCTCAATTCAGTGAGTTTTAGAACCATGTCTCTTGCCTAGTGACTGCCACTTAGGTGATGGCAAGTCCCTCCATCATAACAAAGGCCAAATACAGTTCCACTGTCCTAATTCACATAATCAAATAATAACAATTTATTCTTCCTGCCCCAATAACATAGAAACTGGGGATCCCACAGCAGCCAAAGGGACCATTTGGTCAGCTATGGGCTCATGCTAGGAAGGTGGGTGTGCCTATGCAAATGAGATCAGCCCCTGAAGTTCTTTTCCACAACTTGCCACAACTCACCACTAGATGTCAGGGTGGAGCTCATCCTGACTCTGCTTACACATGAAATTGCAGAACTACTAACTGTGCTATGTAACCTATTGCTTAAATCAGCTCTGTACCAGATGACTGGAAGATACCTCATGTAACAGCTGATTTTTTATAAGACGCCCAGAGTGATCCGGCAATTACAGACTCGCATGCCTAACTTCAGGACCAGGCAAATTGGTTGAACCTATAGTAAAGAACAAAATGATCAGACACATAGAGTGAACATGATATGTTGGGGAAGAATTATGCTCACCAATCTATTAGAATTCTTTGAGGGTGTCAGCAAGCATGTGGACAAGGGTGATCCGGGGATATAGTGTACTTGACTTTCAGAAACCTTTGACAGGGTCCCGCACCAAAGGCTCTTAAGTAAAGTAAGTACCTCTCATGGATCCTTAACTAGTTAAAAGATAGGAAACAAAGGGTAGGAATAAGTGGTCAGTTTTCACAGTGGATAGAGGTAAATAGCTGGGTCCCCAAGGATCTGTAGTAGGACAAGTGCTGTTCAATATATTCATAAAAGATCTGGAAAAGGGGGATAACAGTGATGTGGCAAAGTATGCAAATAATACAAGAGTACTCAAAATAGTTAAGTCCAAGTTGAGAGCAAAGAATTACAAAGGAGTCTCACAGAACTGGATGTCTGGGCAACAAAATGGCAGATGAAATTCAATGTTAATAAATGCAAAGTAATGCACATTGGAAACATAATCACAACTACGCATACAAAACGATGGGATCTAAATTAGCTATTACCACTCAAGAAAGAGATCTTCGAGTCATTGTGGAGAGTTCTCTGAAAACATCTCCTCACTGTGCAGCGGCAGTCAAAAAAGCTAACAGAATGTTGGGAATCATTAGGAAAGGGATACATAATAAGACAAAAGATATCATAATGCCACTATATAAATCCATGATTTGCCTATACCTTGAATACTGTGTGCAGTTCTGGATGCCCCATCTCAAAAAAGATATTTTATTGCATGGGGGCTATCCAATGACCAATTCTGCCAAGTTCTTTGGAAAATTCTGACAATAATTTGCACTTATTTAACACCCTAATCAGAGGACCTCAAAGCACTTTATACAAGCAGGTGTGTATTATTATCCCTATTTTACAGAAGTGGTAGGTGCAGAGAGGTAAAGTGACTTGCCCAAGATCAACAGCAAGCTAGTTGTAGAGTCAGCGATAGAATGTAGGTTTCAGAGTAGCAGCTGTGTTAGTCTGTATTCGCAAAAAAGAAAAGGAGTACTTGTGGCACCTTAGAGACTAACAAATTTATTAGAGCATAAGCTTTCGTGTAATGCATCCGATGAAGTGAGCTGTAGCTCACGAAAGCTTATGCTCTAATAAATTTGTTAGTCCTCTAAGGTGCCACAAGTACTCCTTTTCTTTTTGCGATAGAATGTAGGATACTTCACCCACAGTCCTCTGCTTTGAATGAGACTACACTGCCTCCCTGTTCATTTCATAACAGAAACAGGAAGACGTATAAATTGTAGGGGTTTCGTTGTTAATTATGTATAAAGTTGCAGTATTTTTGACTTCCAAGTGAATGGCTGTTGTGGCCGATGATAATTGGCGGGAATTGTGGATGGATGTCACTATTAAGGTACAATAGAAAAATCTGCTTTTTGCTCACTCTTGATAATAGTGAAACGTGGCCTAGCAGAGAAATGCCATACTCCACCTTTGAGTAATTTGGTTTTAATTAAAATCTGCAAATCTTTTTGTGTTTTTTTTCCTTAGGAAAAATAAATGATGTAACCTTTCCTTCCCCTTCAAAAGTGAAACCCCTCAAACCAAGCAAACCACTAATAAAAAGTGCATCACTCTGAAGGGATATATATCTGTAACTGTAACACATTTTCCCCCATAAGTGTTCCTGGTGTCTCAGAAGTGGCCTATTCAGATATACTAACCAAGCTGTGGCATATTTAAATAAACCAAGACTGAGCCAAGAGCATACTTTTCTTTAATGAATAGAAGTATAAAAGTAGACATCAAATCAGTGTAACATCATGCAGTCTGCAAAACCTACTGATGTTCCTCTTTGAAATTGCTCCATTCTGACTTTTGTCACTATAACAAACACATGGGCCTGAATCAAAATGCTCGATCTGAACACACCCAAATTTAGGGAAGGTTTGAACCTCATGGGCAAATCTTGTGTTCAGATACACCAAAGTAAGTCCAGAGTGTTTGGCTGAGTTACTCTGGATTCATACCAGTGTCACTGATGGGAGGATTTAGCCCTGTTTCTGGTCCCTATCGCTATAACAGGATAAACCCCAGAACTGAACCACTCACAACTCTGACATTCAGTCCTCAGAATACGCTATCCTCAGTTTCCCTCAGAGCATTACAACTCAAAGTTTTTTGGGTTTCTTTGCCCGGGCCATATATAGTCTATGGTTCCTTGGCCACAGAATACACTTCTTCCTCTCTCTGTTGCTGCAGAATTATGCACCAGAATCTTAACTTTCATTTAAAAAAATGTGTCTAGCCTTCCTAGTTGTGCAAATAACTCTGAAAGTGTAAACTGGAGTATAACCAATGCAATGATGTCTTCCTGAGTCTCCAGACAGCCTGAAACAAGAGTTCTGTGATGTATGAGCTGCTGCTTTGGCTCAACAGGTGCTGCGAACTCTGACAGCAAAAGATTAAAATTGAAATGGCATTTCACTGCTAATCACTTTAGCAGAAACATCCAAATAATGTAGGTTTCAGAGTAGCAGCCGTGTTAGTCTGTATTCGCAAAAAGAAAAGGAGTACCGTGGCACCTTAGAGACTAACAAATTTATTAGAGCATAAGCTTTCGTGAGCTACAGCTCACTTCATCGGATGCATTTGGTGGAAAAAGCAGAGGAGAGATTTATATACACACACACAGAGAACATGAAACAATGGGTTTATCATACACACTGTAAGGAGAGTGATCACTTAAGATAAGCCATCACCAGCAGCAGGGGAGGGAAAGGAGGAAAACCTTTCATGGTGACAAGCAAGGTAGGCTAATTCCAGCAGTTAACAAGAATATCAGAGGAACAGTGGGGGGTTGGGGTGGGAGGGAGAAATACCATGGGGAAATAGTTTACTTTGTGTAATGACTCATCCATTCCCAGTCTCTATTCAAGCCTAAGTTAATTGTATCCAGTTTGCAATTAATTCCAATTCAGCAGTACACCACCAACACCACTTTCTACAAGCCATTACCCTCTGATCCCACTGAGAGTTACCAAAAGAAACTACAGCATTTGCTCAAGAAACTCCCTGAAAAAGCACAAGAACAAATCCGCACCGACACACCCCTGGAGCCCCGACCTGGGGTATTCTATCTGCTACCCAAGATCCATAAACCTGGAATCCTGGACGCCCCATCATCTCAGGCATTGGCACCCTGACAGCAGGATTGTCTGGCTATGTAGACTCCCTCCTCAGGCCCTTCGTTACCAGCACTCCCAGCTATCTTCGAGACACCACCGATTTCCTGAGGAAACTACAGTCCATTGGTGATCTTCCTAAAAACACCATCCTAGCCACTATGGATGTAGAAGCCCTCTACACCAACATTCCACACAAAGATGGACTACGAGCCGTCAGGAACAGTATCCCCGATACTGTCACGGCTAACCTGGTGGCTGAACTTTGTGACTTTGTCCTGACCCATAACTATTTCACATTTGGTGACAATGTATACCTTCAAATCAGCGGCACTGCGATGGGTACCCGCATGGCCCCACAGTATGCCAACATTTTATGGCTGACTTAGAACAACGCTTCCTCAGCTCTCGTCCCCTAATGCCCCTACTCTACTTGCGCTACATTGATGACATCTTCATCATCTGGACCCATGGAAAAGAAGCTCTTGAGGAATTCCACCATGATTTCAACAATTTCAATCCCACCATCAACCTCAGCCTGGACCAGTCCACACAAGAGATCCACTTCCTGGACACTACGGTGCTAATAAGCGATGGTCACATAAACACCACCCTATATCGGAACCTACTGACCGCTATTCCTACCTACATGCCTCTAGCTTTCATCCAGATCATACCACTCGATCCATTGTCTACAGCCAAGCGCTACGATATAACCGCATTTGCTCCAACCCCTCAGACAGAGACAAATACCTACAAGATCTCTATCATGCATTCCTACAACTACAATACCACCTGCTGAAGTGAAGAAACAGATTGACAGAGCCAGAAGAGTACCCAGAAGTCACCTACTACAGGACAGGCCCAAGAAAGAAAACAACAGAACGCCACTAGCCATCACCTTCAGCCCCCAACTAAAACCTCTCCAACGCATCATCAAGGATCTACAACCTATCCTGAAGGACGACCCATCACTCTCACAGATCTTGGGAGGACAGACCAGTCCTTGCTTACAGACAGCCCCCCAATCTGAAGCAAATACTCACTAGCAACCACACACCACACAACAGAACCACTAACCAGGAACCTATCCTTGCAACAAAGCCCGTTGCCAACTCTGTCCACATATCTATTCAGGGGTACCATCATAGGGCCTAATCACATCAGCCACACTATCAGAGGCTTGTTCAACCTGCGCATCTACCAATGTGATATATGCCATCATGTGCCAGCAATGCCCCTCTGCCATGTACATTGGCCAAACTGGACAGTCTCTACGTTAAAAGAATGAATGGACATAAATCAGACGTCAAGAATTATAACATTCAAAACCAGTTGGAGAACACTTCAATCTCTCTGGTCACTCGATCACAGATCTTAGAGTGGCTATACTTCAACAAAAAGCTTCAAAAACAGACTCCAACGAGAGACTGCTGAATTGGAATTAATTTGCAAACTGGATACAATTAACTTAGGCTTGAATAGAGACTGGGAATGGATGAGTCATTACACAAAGTAAAACTATTTCCCCATGGTATTTCTCCCTCCCACCCCACCCCCCACTGTTCCTCTGATATTCTTGTTAACTGCTGGAATTAGCCTACCTTGCTTGTCACCATTAAAGGTTTTCCTCCTTTCCCCCCCCCCCCCCCCGCTGCTGGTGATGGCTTATCTTAAGTGATCACTCTCCTTACAGTGTGTATGATAAACCATTGTTTCATGTTCTCTGTGTGTGTGTATATAAATCTCTCCTCTGTTTTTCCACCAAATGCATCCGATGAAGTGAGCTGTAGCTCACGAAAGCTTATGCTCTAATAAATTTGTTAGTCTCTAAGGTGCCACCGGTACTCCTTTTCTTTTTGCGAATAGTTAGCAACGTCATTCAATTCCTTGAACAGAACGATCCGCAGAAAAAGCGGAAAGGTTTGATATTGCATTCGGAGGAATAAGTGAAAATCCATTCACTTAGGGTGGAAGAGCCACCACTGGCCTAGCACTGGGCTGGGATTCAGCAGAAGTGGGTTTGATGACCAGCCACAGGCTCTCGGTGTATCCCTGGGCAGGTCACTTAATCTTATGGTACCTCAGTTCCCCATCTGTAAAATGGGAGTAATACTACACAGGAGTGTTGCAAGGGTAAATCTGTTAATGATTGTAGGCACTATAATACTACAGTGATGGTAGCCTGGGAAGTACCGAGACAGATTGGGCTCCAGGCAGATGATAGAGGTTACATAAGCTGCTCTGTGCCAATACCAGCCCCGGGGACCCTTCTTGAATTCACAGTTCCTCCCAGGCTCCTTGTAGTGCTTTCTTCGGGTCAGCAACCCCCCCTGCCTCAGCAAGAGAGAGACGCGCTGGTGCTAAACTGGGTGACAGCTCTCAGACTGCTAACTACCCCAGACAAACTTCTCAGGTCTCTGCGAGACCTTACTTTGCCTTGCAGGTTAATATTTGGTGCACCCCCTGTTCCCTAATTCGCTAGAAGCGCTCCCTTGTAGAGTGCAGCCCCTGTCACTGGGCACTCTCAGAAATTTCCAAGTCTGCAGCTTCCAAAGAGACTGCATCCACACCAGCTTGCTTGATTCAACTGGGAAGGCGAGTGTTACTTAATATCACAGCACTGAGATGACTTTATAGTAAAAGGAGAATAAGCTTATTAACAAAGAACAGAGATTCAAGTGAGTATTGAGTAAGAATAATGGAAACAATGATGGTTACAAATAAAACAGAAGTATAACATGCTTCTAAGAGACTGATCATTACTTGTAACAGGCTAAAACGTTTGTCTAAGATAAGTTTCTAGCCTAAAGCAACTGCTCAGTATCAACAGCCCTCAGGGCTGGGATCAAACTCTCATGGATGCAAAAAGTGCTGTCCTTTTTGCTTCCTAAGTGATGGATAACCAAAAGGTTCTTGTCCCTTCTTATAGGCCAGCAAACCTTTGAAATGAATCCCTTTGAAGGGTACCCCTAAGATAAGCTCCTTGTTTCCTGCTGCTTTGTGTTCCAGTGTGCTTTGAAACCAGGCTGCGTTCTCATTCTCCTGTTAACTTGTTTTTCCTGTTTACTTCAGATGCAAATGAACTTCCATTGTATTTGGCTTATCCTGATCAATGTACATCAGAGATCTAGGCAGAGGGGTAAATCAACATTCCTTTGTGTCTGGGAAAAACTTATCAACTCTGCCTGGTTACATAGTTTAAACATATTTTTAGTATGTACATTCAACTTCCTGACTGGCAGTCATACGCACATCACACAATGCTCATGATGACCAATATGATATAAGCTTTCATTTGATACCTCACATGACGTTTTTAATAGGTAAATACTTTGACAGTAATGTGTTAAGTGTAGTGAGTTTATCAGGCTTGGTAGGAAATTGCCGTTCGGTGACAGTGAACCCTTTGCCAGTTGGCTTTTAGGGACTCTGAGGGTCACACTCTCCTTTTGCTCTGAGGAGAGGGTAAGTTGTTTCACCCTCCTTTGAGGCGTGGCTTACGTCCCACATTCACCTGGCCACCTCTGACAATCTGTGCATGGGAGGGCAGAGCCATAACTTCACCCGGTTCTGCTCCCACCTCACCCACTTGCTTGTCTAGGGTTGCATTGGGAAGGCCGGCCCTGCCTTGGCCGCATCCAGGAGGTGCCAGGGAGAGATGTGGCCACAGCCACATGTGACAATTCCTAGAAAGAGAGAAGAATATATATCTCTGTGGCAAATACTGCTCTTGTTAGTCTGGTGCAAATCCAGGGGGACTCCATGGATTTCTTTACCCTGCCTGACAACGTACAACTGCTCTGTGAAGAAAATAAAGAATAGTAGCTTTGCAAGTTCTGCTTTTGGTTCTTCTGTTGTAAGCCAGAGCTAACAAAGTGCATGTAGGTATCTGTGATCTGCAAAACAATATGTGAGGTTTCTTTACATGGTACAGCAATCTGTGATATGTTGTCCTTGCTGCTAATAAAATAGTAGGCTTAGATAAATTATCTGGAATATATCTGCTCACCCTCACTGTCAAAATATATCCTTGAAATATATTTAGAGCCTAAAATGGCATAGTCCAAAGCTTTCCAGCTTTAACAATAAACTATTGATTAATTGCTGTGCTTCCTGATCGCTCTCAAAGATCAGGGAAGAATATTGCACTAACACAAGTAGTGTCTTCAAATTAAATATGGTTTCTTAATTGGCAATTTCAGTCTCAACTGTTTGAGGTTCTCAACACATGCTAAAAGATTGATGCCACACTGTTATACAGCATATAAATAACGAGGAGCTGTTTGTGTGTGTATAAGAAAAAATGCTTTCTGCAGTTTTTGTTGCAAATACACCACTAAACTCCTGCTGAGGCTAATCCTGATCCTTTATCCAGCACTAGATCTGGATTTATGGATTGGGATGCGACCTGTCTCTCCTGATTGTCTGCAATCTCTTTGGGATACATATTTCTATATTATCCTTATTTTATCATTGATAAGTAAAGGCCAAGGATTACATTTTCAAAAGTGACTGGTGATTTGGGGTGAGCATCTTAAAGGCTGATTTTCAGAGGGTGGGTGCTCAGCACATTCTGAAAATATGGCTCTTTTAAGGTGTCTCAATGTGGGACCCCCCAAAATAACTAGTGAATTTTTGAAAATTTTGGCCTAAACTTATTGATCACTTTAGCCCCTGGAATTTCAGACTGTGGATGTTGCAAGTACCATTTGTCAATTGTAGAGTAAGGCATTGTGCTGTGTTGTATGAGGGAAATGTTCCAGATCAGTCACAATACTTAGCACGTATGGTGTGCTTTTCATCATCATTGAAGAGCTTTACAAACTTTTCCTAACCCTTATGGGGTAGATAATATTATCCCCCTTTACGAAGCAGGGAAAGATGAGGCTTGGAGAGATGACGTGAGCTGGCCAACCACAGAGACACTGGCTGTAAAGTCAAGATTACAATGTTGATAAATTGTAGTCAATTGCTTGACCACACTTTGGTTCATATGAAATATGTTCAGGAGACCAAATAACCAATATTGGTCTGATTTACTGCTGTAAGCCAATAGTAATACAGTACAGGATAAAGATTCAATACCACACAAGTCTCTGGGAAGCTGTCTCATGCAGTGTTGTTACATTCACCTTACACAGAAGGTATGCTCTCATAGTTACGCATTTCAGCTAGGAGTATTTATAGGATAATTTTACCAGTTACAAAACTCATAAGAACATAAGAGCGGCCATGCTGGGTCAGACCAATGGTCCATCTAGCCCAGTATCCTGTCTTCCAACAGTGGCTAGTGTCAGGTGCTTCAGAGGGAATGATCAGAACAGGCAGTCATCGAGTGATCCATCCACTGTTGTCCACTCCCAGCTTCTGGCAAACAGAGGCTAGGGACACTCAGAGCATGGGGTTGCATCCCTACCCAGCTGACTGGGGTCTCAGGTGTAGCCCTTGTGTTGAACTTCTGCACTGGGGTGAATTTCTCACAGAGAGAACACGGATATCCAAACTTGGAGAAAGAGAAGGCTGGCTGATAACAACTTTGAGGCAGATCATCCTCAAAGGTTTAGCTGGTGGTTCTGACTACTGTCTACCTAATATAGAGGAACTGAATTGACAGGATCTGGATTATGAAAGTTGCATCTGTTGGAGAGAATGTTCTTCTGTATAATGACAAGACCATATCTACAAAACATAATTATTAGCCCTGCTTGTATCTTCCACTATGTTGTATGTGGTGCTAGTAGAGCAAACGTGACTTCAGATTTGCAAATGGGAAAGAACATACAACACCCATCCCACCTTCCCAGAGAAGGATGTAACTTGTTTCATGGCTCCATCAGATACGTTCCTCTGTGTCTATATGCCCTGGTGCCATTGTTTGGCATGGAATTATCTGCATACACAAAAAGCCCAAGTAATGCTTGCTGGTTATGTAAAGAAGGAATAATCATTCTGTTAGTCTGCTATATCGTTGCACAGTTGGCATCTTACAAGCAGGGTTTGTATTCAGTTACATTGGAAAACAGATTTGATTGTCATGCCAAGGTCAGCAGAGTCATGGCAAAGCCAGCAGTTGCCAGTGTAGGTATAAATAACACCACAGGTTTGGATGATAAAGTTACCTATTGAAAATCCAGCTGCTAGGGAGGGGATATGCAGCCACAATTAATTTCCAAATCCATGTCTTACATTTCTTTCCCTATTCCATGTGATCTTGACTTAGTGACTGATGCGCTATTTGTGCGCTGACAGATTAAATAAGCACCCAGCCTAAAAGAAATATGTGAATCTGTGAAAGACATTCATCACACAGAAGAGAAGAGCCAGGCTTAGTTGGCCAGGTTCAGACCATTGTGCTGATGTGTCCATTCTCCTCTGTCATCTGCTGGTTCTTCATTCACTCCTGCAAGTTCTCGCTCAAAGATCATGGTGTCTTCCTCAGCAGCAAAATTTATATCAACCTAACATCTGGTTGATTCCAGCCATGTATTTCTGGGTTGTGGGTCTTACCTGCTGCCTTCCACCTCTTCTCCAGCCTCCTAGGGATAGGCACCTATTCCACCTTGGTGGTGTTTCCATCCAGCAGAAGGAGAAAAGACAATTTCTCTGAAGACCCGAGGCTCCACTGTGGCTAGCCAGAAAGTATTTCAGTGCCCTAACTGGGTCTGAAGTCGTAAAGCAGACTCCTTCCAGTGATAGAACAGTTGTCCCGGTTTCAGACGGTTATCACTGGCTTCTGTTTCTATACAACCATCAAGGACTTCAAGTATCAATGGTGAGACACTCTGCAGGATGTAACAAAGAGGAAACTTTCCTCTTGTAAGGCTGTCCTTGGTGACACCAGGGGAGGATCATTCCAAGAAAATCCCTTCCCATGCCATGAGGAAATGTTGTCCTCCACTCTTGCTTGTTTCAGTGTCAGTAGTCAGGAAGGGCCCACGTGAGTACAAATGCCTCTTTGATTATTCAAACCAAATGGATGGCGCATGGTAGCTAAAAATGTATTCCAGTTTAGGACTCTAATTCCTTCAGGAAAAACAGTTAATCATCGTAGGGAGGTTCTGTGTATGGGGGGGAAAGATAAGAATTCATTTTTGGCCAGCGGGGGCTTTGATTATTGTGGTGTGCACACCTCCCCCATGAGTCATTTGTATGCATTTCACTGTCAAGATGTTTGAAATCCCGCAACACCTTGTTCTCAAGGGCGCTTACAGTCAAACTTATGCAAACTCTTTCTTCTCAGGTGCCTCCCGATCATCTGTCACCCGATGCAAGCCAGGAGCCAACTGCCCCAGCACACGCAGTGGCATCAGTAGGCAGCTCTCCCCTTTATCTGTTGCTGAAGATTCTGCTGCTCCCATTCTTGAGCTGCAGAGTCGAAGCCCCTCTGGAATTTGCCGGCACAGCAGAGTCGAGAGGCAGATCAGATCAGGTAGGCACAATAGCCGCATATCTGGCAAGGTGATATGCCTGAAAAAGGCTGCTTTCATCTGTCTTGGAAGGATGCCGTGGTTGGTGCAATGTCAGAAAGCATTGACATGGTTTCCTGTGTCGTGAGCAACACAGCCACACGAAAGCCATTCCTTTGTCTGTTGAAAATTGGGGTTTGGAGGGATTGACGAGTGGAGGGGAAAAAGAGGCATGGTCCCTAATAGGAATATATGCTTTAGTATCTGAGAAGTTGGATGTATAAGCCCAATAGCCATGGAAGACCTTTAAAGGATTATAAATAATAACACACTGTTAGTTTTACAAAGTTGTGTTTCCTCAGCTTCAGCCAGGCCAGAGCCCAGGGACCCTTAAAAGCCAGCTCTATTCCTTCTCAAAGCCACTGGCCCTCTCACCTCAGACCATGGATGTTCTGAAGAGGAGGAAGAGAGAGAGCAAGAGGTGGAACGATATCTAGGCGAGACCATTAACCCCAGCTCAGATCACCAGTCAGCTGCTGAGGAAGGCATCAGGGCTTACCGCAGGATGTAGCCTCCCCCTTTACTGCAGAAGTGTAGCCCAAGTTAACCTGTAGATATGGTGCTGTCTCTGGTTTCTCCATCAACAGATCAACCTGGGCATTGGCGGCTCCTTCATCCATGTGGGTGGGATGGACACAACTATGACACATTGGCCTGAGGCAGAGTTTTCAAGTCTGCTGAATTCTTCTAGCAGGAGGAGAGCAGTTGGGACTGAACTAACATCATTGCCCAAGCTCCTTGGGAAAACTCTGGAGTCAAAGTGGCAAGGGGAGGAGGAGGCGGTGGAGGCTGAATCTCCCAAACACATTGAGAATGTGGGAGTTGAGTCTCCTTTTCTGTCTCTCTGTTGCCCAAACTCTGAGACGAGGCAGCCATTTCTAGTGTCCCCATCAGCTGGGTGAACTGAGGGAGCTAGTAGTCCTGTAGAAAGAAAGTATATGAGTTGCAGCGAGAACAGCTGGGAATCCTGGAGAAATATCTGAGATACCCTGTGACAACAGTGAATAGCATGCAAGAAGGATCATACCCAAGACACTAGAGACCTGATTCTGATCTCACTTATCCTGGTGATCATTCAAGCCAACACCTGTGTGAAACCAAAATCAGAATCAATCCTGAGTTCCCTAAGGAAGGACCTTGGTCCCTCTGAGGAGTGGTAGTGCCCTGACCTGATTCTCCTTGAACTTGGCACCCTATCACTTTTGACTGCATCCCCTTTCAGTTCTGGGCATCCCTTTCTAAGGAATAAGATCTGAGCAAGGTTGTCTTGGGAAAATACTGTAGCTAGACAGGGACAATATAGGTCCACATGAGGAGTAGTCACAAAGAAAGCATAGTGAGCTAAACTTCAGGTCTACAAGATGGACGGCGGACACTGATGCATGTAGAAGAGCAGCCTGTGCATTGTGCTGTTTCACGTACCATTCTTTTGCAAGACCCCTTTTGTTACCATACTGCCATTCAGCCATCGTAAGCAAAGACTATGTTAAACGAATGTATGGGGTTTTCTGGTCACTAGCTGCCTTCCAATATCGTGTTCCTCAGGCCACAATGTCTTATCAGTTCTGTTCCTTTCCCTCTGTGCTTCTTGGATCCCCAGATTTATTTCCATACCCATGACAGGTGATGATTATTGCTATGTTGCTGATTGGATTAATTGCAGACACAGAAGAGCTCTTCCATCTTGGTGGTTGTGAAAAGTTATTTACTGGTTGCTTTGACTGATGTGTTTGTTTATTTTCTGGTAGCTCACCCTTCAGCATCTGTGCATTGGTTCTGCTTCCCTGCCCAGGCCTGGCTCCACCCTGATGACCAGTAGAAATGGAATCTTTGGAAATTTCCTACCCATTTAGAATGGATTTATTTATGCCCATTATACCTAGATTCATAGATTCATAGATACTAAGGTCAGAAGGGACCATTCTGATCATCTATTCCGACCTCCTGCACAGCGCAGGCCACAGAATCTCACCCACCCACTCCTACGAAAAACCTCACCTATGTCTGAGCTATTGAAGTCCTTAAATCATGGTTTAAAGACTTCAAGGAGCAGAGAAGCCTCCCTCAAGTGACCCGTGCCCCATGCTACAGAGGAAGGCGAAAAACCTCCAGGGCCTCTCCAATCTGCCCTGGAGGAAAATTCCTTCCCGACCCCAAATATGGCAATCAGCTAAACCCTGTAGGCCACCCTCTTGGAATCCAGGCTGCAGGCTTGTTATTCAGAATTGTTATTGTTTTTTTTAATCCTTGCTGGTGGATGAGACTTTTGAAGTGCTTAAGTGATTTTGGAGCAGAAGTCCCATGGACTTTTGAAGGAATTTATGCTATTTAGCCTATTCCACCATATAAGATTAATCAGACTGGAGGCTCATGTACCTTTTTGAACCAAGCAAGAACTCACAAGGAGTGTATGTTTCTCTTATTTTCAATAACATCCACATCTGGGACTGCAAAATCCAAACCAAATGCAAATGGTAGCTTCGTGCATAGTTATAATAATTACATAGTTGTGTGGTAATTGGAAAATGTAGGGCCCGTGCAAAGATGTTTTAGCTTTCTATTATTCTGTGATTACTGTAACTATTAGCAAAAAGAAAAGGAGTACTTGTGGCACCTTAGAGACTAACAAATTTATTAGAGCATAAGCTTTCGTGAGCTACAGCTCACTTCATCGGATGCATTTGGTGGCGAGTTTTTTCATGAAGTTGACAGATTTCCACTCTATACGGCTAAATTCAGTGCCTTGCATAATCACAGGTTTCAGAGTAGCAACCGTGTTAGTCTGTATTCGCAAAAAGAAAAGGAGTACTTGTGGCACCTTAGAGACTAACAAATTTATTAGAGCATAAGCTTTCGTGAGCTACTTCATCCGATGAAGTGAGCTGTAGCTCACGAAAGCTTATGCTCTAATAAATTTGTTAGTCTCTAAGGTGCCACAAGTACTCCTTTTCTTTTTGCGAATACAGACTAACACGGCTGCTACTCTGAAACCTGTAACTATTAGATCAATGAGAGTTAATTGCTTCATAGTTCTGCATTGCAGGTAACCCCACGTGTGACTATTACATAACTTGTTCTGTGCAAGCATCTCTGGTTTGCAAATAAACTATAATTTACCTTTCAGTAGTAGCGGTCAGTCATTATTAGTATGACTAAAATATCATGCTCTGGCTCCTGCCCCCCATCAGTTAAAGAGAATGTTAAACTGACTGCATTTTGTAAAAACTATCTTTTCAAAGCACTCTCTAATTATTCTCTGCATGTTATTAATAGACCTTTAATTTGATTTGAACTCTTTTTTTTCACAGTTAAACGGCACAGCTAAATAGCTGTTGCTTTGGGCATGAATGAGCCTCTGCCGTCTCTGTCTCCCATGCTGTTTGCTGGAATGGCTGCAGTGTTGTGTTTCTATAACTTAACTCTTTTATGAGGTTAGATTGTTGGCCTATTGCTCAACCCCCAACCTGGAGGTCCAGTGGGACATGGGGTTGGCGGGCCTGGTCCCTATCCTTTGACCTCTCTGGTTTGGGTGGCCCAACGAGGAATTAAAACTCCTGCTGGTGAACCTCCTTACCATCTATATTCAAGAAAGAGGCCACTGCACAGTTGCAAAATGCACTGTTTCCTCATTATAAAGTTCTTGGTTATAGTGCATTTTCTGATATAATTAAAAGAAACACTTCCGAGATCAAATTCACCCTGATGTACCTCTACTAACTTGGTCCACTACATTTACATAATGGTAATCCTATATCAAAAGCAACTACATCAAAGGGAAGTCAAGCTTTGGTCTGAAATCCTGCCTTTCTCACATGTTGTTATGTTGACCTTCTCTATAACAGAACTCATGATGTAGCCAATCTTCACAGCTGGTGTATAGTTCCTATTCACATTAATAAACAAATCGATCCCCATAATAAATAATGTCATATGCTGGTCAAACCATAGACACTGCATCCGATGAAGTGAGCTGTAGCTCACGAAAGCTTATGCTCTAATAAATTTGTTAGTCTCTAAGGTGCCACAAGTACTCCTTTTCTTTTTGCGAATACAGACTAACACGGCTGCTACTCTGAAACCTGTAAAAACGTTTAGTTAAGGTAGCTGCTGTTCATGTGGTGTAGCTACTTGTAGTGATTTTTATCATTAAAACCCCTTTATTCCTGAAACCAAACCACCATGGTACATTCTCATGTAGTAAGATAGGCTGACTATTCTATTGGCACATCAGACCAAGGAGCAAAATGAATCAACTGTTTCACCATTTCCACAGTAACTAGAGTATGGAATAAGAAAAGGAGTACCTGTGGCACCTTAGAGACTAACAAATTTATTTGAGCATAAGCTTTTGTGAGCTACAGCTCACTTCATCGGATGCATGAAGTGAGCTGTAGTTCACGAAAGCTTATGCTCAAATAAATTTGTTAGTCTCTAAGGTGCCACAAGTACTCCTTTTCTTTTTTCGAATACAGACTAACACGGCTGCTACTCTGAAACCTAGAGTAGGGAATGATCACAGTCTATTTCTTCTTTGTTTCTATCTAGTGATTTTATTATCAGGATCTAGTTTTGTTCATTTCCATTTTTAACTGTATAGCTGCAAATCTGTCTCATTCTATGTGATAAACTTTAAAAGGAAACGACCAAATTATTTTTTCCCTAAGCTTGTAAATAAAAATATGCTTTCCGAGTCAAGACCTTTGAATTGTAAAGGCTTGTTCCTAGTTTCAGTTCTACGGGCTTACATAGCAAACATTCAGTTTTTGGTTTTGTAACATAGTTGGCCTTAAGAGAGGGATACAGCTGTACGCTACAGGCTTGACTGACAAAAGAAGGCCCCGAAACAGTGGCTGGTACCTTGTGCCACTGTAATTTGGTTGTACTTTGTTCCCATCACCTTGAAATTATGGTTGTTTTATTACTGAAGTACTTCTTTACAGCATTCCAAGTGCTTGGCTGGGGGGCATTGTGTTTGGTCCAGGGGGATGAGGTGCTAAAGAACCCGATACTGTAGCAGAAATTATGAATTCCTTGAAATGGATCCATTTTGCCTGTAACTCTCCTCTTTTTTTCAGGAGAAGAAGGGACACAAACCCATACCGAGAACAACAGTCAAGAAAACCAATCACAGACCCGGTGTCAATCTTGCACATCTACCTTTCTTAAGGTTGTCTGGGGATTTCTAATAATCTTATCAGTCTCATCCTCTTGGGTTGGAACCACACAGATTGTGAAAATCACATATAAGAACTTTGACTATCCATTTTTCATGACTTGGTTTTCAACAAACTGGAACATTATGTTTTTCCCTGTTTATTATTCTGGGCACCTTGCAACTTCACAGGAAAAGCAGTCTCCAGTCAAAAAATTCAGGTAGGTTTTATTGTGACACTGTCGCTTTAAGGGTCTCCATAACTGTTGACTCAAATGACAGCTGTTTTCTTTGACTCTAGCTGTATAGTTTGCTTTTTGGTGTGATGGGGCAGAATAAAGATCACACTTTATTTTAAGGTCCCAGTCATGTATTGTTTATTAGAAGTTAATAGATTATTTACATATGCTTGAATGAATGGTTAATTTTTATAGATTGTTCTTGAGTTCAGCAGGTCAATTGGTTGCTTATGACCGTGGATTACAAACATGGATTATACCTTGTATTGATGTGCTTATAGCCATTTATAACAGATACTATTCGCGTCTGTAACATACAACTTTACTGTAAAGTCTGACCAGAATAAATCAGATGGCCAAGATGAAGCTCAAAGCTGGGGAGATGGAAGACTGTGGCTCGTCTTAAAGGCCCCTGTGTAGGTGGAATAATGGTATGAAAACCATTTCCCCACGCCCCTGTGTAGGCTATCCACATATCAGGCCACAGTCTGCCTTGAGGGAAGTAGGGACATGGCTTTCATCCCCTTTCTATAAAGGCTGCTTCCCCCCATGCTGGGAGACCCAGAGAAGGAATTGTGAGCTATAGAGTCACACTTCCCTCCCTAATCTGCGCTTTGCGCAAAGCAGCTACACGCTGCACTTTGCTATGGGCTGAGAGCAAACTCAATCTGAAGTGAAGAAATGCTGGGAGATTAATTGCAGTTATAATTTTTGGTTACATGGACAGTGACATACACATCTAGGGTTGCCACCCATCCTGTTTTCACCCAGACAGCCTGGGTTTTGGCTTGTCTGTCCTGGTGCCATTTGACAAGCCCTGATGTCCCTTTTTTTTTTTTCAATCTGGGAAGGAAATGGTGGAGAAGGGGATGAAGCCTTGGGAGAAGAGGTGGAGAGGGGGTGGAGTTTCAGGGGAAGAGGAGGGGTTTGGGGGAAGAGGCAGAGAAGGAGCAGAGTCTCGAGGGAAGAGGCAGAGCAGGGGTAGGGCCTGGGTGAAAGAGGCAGAGGAGGAGCGGGGTCTTGAAGGAAAAGGCAGAGCTGGGGTGGAGTCTTGGGGGGAAGAGGCAGAGCAGGGGGTGAGGCCTTGGGAGTCTGGTTACCAGCCATTAGAAGGGTGCAACCCTATACACATCCCTGTTCCTCTCCAGTAGCCAGCTTGCAATTGCTCCAGGGACTGCAACTTAAATTTGACTCACAAGAGGTAAAACATCCTGCCAAAGCAATCATAGGGCAATTTTAAACAAGGGCCAGATTCAGATACTCTTACTCTTACTTGGTAACACCTTGCTCTGCAAGCAACCCCACTGGTTTCAACAGTGTCTGTGAAGTAAGGTATTAGTCAACATATGGGTATCAGATTCTGGTCTGGACTCCTTACTGAGGGTGGAGTGATACTTCCATTGAGAACACTAGGAGTTTTAACAGCAGCAGGATTGGGGCCTATGGGCCAGATCCCTCTCTCTGATGCTCTTTTAGGGATCCTAGGTCTGAAGTTGGACTTAAATTATTATTTACATCACATCAATCCATCTAAAATTGGACAGTTGCACTTAATTAATTGCTGCTCCAAAGATCACACTGGTTTGTGCAAGAAGGATCCCTTCATCCTGGTTCTTCCTAAACTGTGATGGTTTGTGAGAACACCAACCACTATCCGCTCGGCTTCGGTGCGTGAGGCCAGGAAGGAGAGCGTAGCCCAATACTAGTAAATATAGAGAAAATGAATGAGCATTAGGATGAATGCTTTGCTATTATCTGTGTGAACAAATCGTTTCTGTGTGTAAATCAGTTAATCATCTGATTATACATCCACCACAACAAAAGTCTGAGAATAACCATTTGTGCAGCCTGCAAATAACTGTATTATTAAGAAAGAACCACCTCCCCTCTACCATTTCATACAACCTATAATCACTAAAGCATGTATGCCCTGTATTATGCCTTTGGACACTGTGAAACAGTGTTTTACAATTTTATTTGAATTAATGCACACTCTGGGCCTGATCTAAAGCACATTGAGGTCAATGGGCCAGGCCCTGAAAAGGAAGATTCTGCTTTGGTTGATGTTGACTGTAAGTATAATACTATCAGCTGAATGTAGACTGTGTGGGCCTGATCCTGGAAGCTGAGGAGTGTCTCCTGCTGAGTATCCTGAGAGCAGAGAGTGCTCAGCACCTTGAGGGATCCATCGCCCCGGGCCTGTCTGGTGCATGTCTGGTGCAGTGGGGTTTCAATGTATTCTTATCCAAATTACAGGGATTTTATTGTCAGCTCCTCCCCACCCCCACAATGGCCTCCAGGGATCTCCCTCACACGCACTACCTAATTGTAACTAGGACATTCTGAGAGCTTTGACCCACACTCACAAAAGGCCCACAGATTTTAAAAAAACCAACAACCCAAACCTTCAGAGTCCAATTGTCAAAGTTGCATGTATGTATTTGCGCACATATGGGAATTTTATGCAGACAAATATCAGATAAGCAAATGCAAATCATGTACTTGAGCGTGCACAAATGGCAAGTTAGGTGCCAGGGCTAATGAGTATGAGTGTTTGCTAGTAGAAAATCAGAATTTGCCAACAGATATTATACAGCTCCCGGAGTATTTCCAGTTCTAGGTATATAGTGAAATTGTGATATTTCAGGCTCCAGTGTGTGTGTGTGGGTGGGGGGTATCTGTTGGAAAATGATGACTTTGTAATAGTGGCCAGTGTATCTGATTTATACAGGCACATCAGGGAATTAGGTAGTATTATTATTTGGGTTCATATATTAGGTGAACCCAAATCTATCTATGTAACTGGGAATGTCCAAGTGTGAAAAATCATCCCATAATACTATCCAGACTTCTCCTTGTCTCTTGAAATTTTTTGTTTTTCTGATTATTACCATCCTAAAACGTCATTTATTATTTTTAAAATGTATTTATAGTTATTACTTTTGTGCTCTAAGCATTTTCCCCGTTAACGAGTTCTCACTTTCATTTTCTACCATTTGTTGTTTCCTTTGCTGGCTTTATTTTTGTGAAATAGATCATTTGTTTCAATCAAATCTGGCCCATGCTTATCCCTAGACTAGTAGTGTGTGTGTGGTGTTGTTTTTTTTATTTCTGTATGACAGAGTGATTCACTGGTGGCTTAAAGAGGCATGAGATTTTGTCCAATAGGTTCTGCAACATACCATAACAAATTATGTCTATAACATCTCCACTATGGCAGTAATAATGTCATCTCCTTTTAAAATATCACCCCAGCCTATCAAAGCCATGCAGAGCCTTTGTTGCTTCTTTTGCATTTAAAAAAAAGTCCTGTTAGTCAGGACAAAAGTCTTGGTTTTCAGCTTTGAGTTTGCTGGATTATGAAGGTTAAAGTCTTTGAAACTGGTTTGAAACTCTCACCACTTACCCTTGAGATTTCTGTTTTTTAGTCTCAAAAGTGACTCACTATTGCAACCTGTCCCCTGAATTTCAATTTGTGATTTTAGCCTTCTCGAGGTAGAGTATTTTAATACAACTCCTGCCTTTTTCCTCCTGGTCATAGATTAAGCATAAGCACCTGCCAGAGAGCCTGAAATGTGAGGGAAGCATGAAGCCTGAACTCTTTACGAAGGGCGAGTAATGAAATGTTGGTTTCAGAGTAGCAGCCGGGTTAGTCTGTATTCGCAAAAAGAAAAGGAGTACTTGTAGCACATTAGAGACTAAGGTGCCACAAGTACTCCTTTTCTTTTAATGAAATGTTGTGGACCTCACAGGGAAAGTGGTCCCCCTTAAAAAGTCAGCCTTTGCCAATAGTCTACCCACAGTGTTATGTGCAGTTGTTCCCTGGAAATAGCTGGATGGCATCTCACATACCAGTGAGTAAGGGCTGGTACCAAGTGGTGGTTCCCTTATGGTGGGCACTGTAGGATCTAGTGTGCGTTCCCTCAAGCACTCAGTCCAGAATACCTACTGCACCTAGAAGTCCAGGAAAAGCCAGCAGGTGCTGAGTAGCATTGAGGCCCTGAGGACAAACATTGTTTATGGCTGCGGGTGCCAGCAAGAGACGACTTCGCTGGGAAGTATTGAATTTCTAGTGACAAGAACAATGCAGGATAATGAGATACAGGCATCAGTCCAAGCAGAAGCAGAGCTCCGAGTAAATGTGGTTTGTCACTCTGGCCCTCTTGCCCCTGCACTCCCCACAGCAGCTCAGCCAGATTTCCCCAGTCCCCTTGGGAATTACACTGCTAAATACAAATCCTTACTTCAGAGGACATTTAAGATGAGAGACCAGATTCAACTCTGGGGTGCCTGGTTCAGCCCCCAAAGTGGCAGGGGCTGGCCCAAGAGAAGGCAAGAATCAAGCCAGCTAAGAGAGGTACTAATTCAGTACTTCTCCTGGAGGGGCTCTTATGGAGCTGCCTTCCCTATGTGGGACCCGCTGGGGTGAATCCGGCCTGAAAGCTGCACACCAAATGACCTTTCCCCTTTCTGTGTGCTCCAATTCTTGGGCAAACAAATGTAGCCTGCAGTCAGTGATTTTTGTGATTCAGAAGGCGTCACTTTTCCCTCAGTGTCAGTGCCGTAGAATCAGTGGTGGATTAGCCACTGGGCCAATAGGGTCATGCCTAGGGGCCCCGGCCAAGTGGGGGCCCCCATGCCCTGACCTGCCGACCCCATTTCCCCAGCCGGAGCACTGAGGGGGAGGAGGGGACTGCAGGAGGAAGGGGTGGGGAGGGGCCCCAGCTTGGTCTGGGCCAGGGCCCCACAAACCCCTAATCCACCTCTGCCTAGAATGGTGTTCGAAGGCATTGTGCCATCTCTCGGCTAAGACATAAAAGCGAGGGAGTGGCAACTTGTGGCCATGAAATATCTTGTGGTACTTTTTTGCAAGAGTAACATAACTGATGCCCTGGCCAAATTTTAATCCGCATACTTATATTTAGATTCTACCTATCTACATTACTTCCTGGCAGTTTCCACTGGATTTAGTGTTCACTTCTGTGGTGGAGTGCTGCCATGTGCCGTTAAAAACAGCCGCTGCATTACATGCCAGATCATGTCAGCGGTGAGTGAAGTGACTTCTCTGCAGGCGTATGGAGAGGATGGAGTCAGATAGGGTGCATTCTCTTTTACAGGCTCCAAGGGCAAGGTCTAGGTGCAATAGCTCTAGAGAATTGTGGTACGCTGCGCAAAGCTGAGGCTGAAGTCTGTGTGCACAATAGAAAAAGCGAAGTTTGCCAGAGGGCAGGTTTTAAAACAGATGGCTCTTGCCTTTGAAGATGAGCTATTTGCTTTACTACACTTTGGATTCCAGTTTTCCTCTAAGACTGTCTGTTTGAGGAAGCCGCTGGGCATTCGGAGAAGGGGCAGCCTGCAGGGCCCTCTCTCCTTCCCCCATCCACCAGGCATGGCCTTTGAGGAGGGGGCAGGTTCCGGGGCCCTCTTTTTTCCCCCCTAACCCTTCCCCCAGGCAAGAATAGCCTTTGGGCCACTAGGATGAGGTAGCCAGATTGCAGAGCCTCCTTCTAGAGTACTGTTGTTGGCAGATCATCACCATGTGTGGCACTGGCTCCTCTTATGTAGCAGGTTTCAGAGTAGCAGCCGTGTTAGTCTGTATTCGCAAAAAGAAAAGGAGTACTTGTGGCACCTTAAAGATTAACAAATTTATTTGAGCATAAGCTTATGTAGCAGTGAGTGATCTGATCTCTCTCCAGCTCCCAGTGCTGGCTCCCATTGTCTGCCAGTGACCGGCTCTCTGCCCCGCTGAACATAGGGGATGTCAGAGAGAACCTGTCCCACAGCACATTTCTAATCCAGTTTTCCCTTATACAGAATGCACAGGGATGTGATCTGGTGCAAAGCTTTCACCAGCACTCACTTTGCACCACCTGCATAACACACTGATGACTTTGGTGCTGTGTGTAATCTCCCACTCTAAGTCATGCTGGTACCACCTCCCGCCTTCATATTTTATATAGTACAGACTCATGGGCAGTCAGACAGATTCTGATTTGGTTTACACCAGCAGAAATCCAAACAAACTCCACTAGCTGCAGTTGAGATATTTTGGATTTACAATAGTGTATAGACCGATCTTGCTCCCACTGAAGTCAGTCCCAAAACTTCCATTGATTCCAATGGTACAAGATCAGACTATTAGCAAGACTGGAATCAGGACCTATATCCCTTGGAATGAAAGATACTTAGTCATGTTCTCATCTTTAAGCACGTGCCAGGTCCATCCATATTCAACAAAGCATTTAAGCACATGTTTAACTCCCAGTGAATCAAGGGGACTTCTGCACATGCTCATAGTTAAGCTTGTACTTATATGCTTCACTGAATCAAGGCTGGTATTATTTTATTATGTTTACAGATAAAAAATGTAAGACACAAAACATCATCTTACAATTCTGGAACATGCAAAGCTCTCTCTTTCTACAGATGCATTTCTGACCTGATCTTTGCAAAATATAATAAGTTGTAAGAACTGCTAGTTCAACAGGAGTAGCTGAGGTTATCCATGAATCTCACTATTAACACATTAACTTGTTGAATGGCACATCAGGACTCAGTTTGGAGAAGCAATTTATTGTTACCAAAATTTACTGCTTTATAGAGCACCTTGGTTGAGTGGTTGCAAAGGAAGAGACAACTCTTAAGTAGTAAGTGGGAATTAATAAAGCAGGTGACTATAGGTGCTGCCCTGGAAAAAAATTATTTGATGGCATAATAGTGCCTCCTTGGGTGCTATCACAGTGACAATGGCCTTTTAAAGGGCAGATTTTAAAAATCATGAGGATAATGGCTTATTAGCTGCCTGAAAGCAACAACTTTCAGAGGTGAGATTGGAAAGGTGATGAGAAGAGCAGCACGGTGTTTGGATGAATAATGGGATTTTCTCTTGAGATTGAAAAAACTAGCCATACTGTACTTGGCCAAGACATGAGTTAGAAGGGACTTGATTGAGTTATTCCAAAGAACACAGTAAATTCTGCTGGTGAGTCTGTTTTTGTTACGGTGTGCCTTAGTTCAGGAACAAAGGGCATCTCCATTAAGTTAATGCCCAGGATGTTCAGAACATATACAAAGAAATTATTGCTGAATCCTGTATATACAACAGTTAATATGCAGATCTCAGTTGCAGGAAGTAGAGCCAAATGCTAGAATAAAAATAAATTCAAATGGCTGGATTGATAAAATGGCAGGATAATCAAATGATCCTATTATTTGGTTATCATCAGTCATCAAATGACTGATATCCAAAATAATGTTATGAGAGCTGATAACTAGTAATAGTATTTTTAGTGATCTAAGCTAAGTAGAACGATACATCGTGTTTCATGACACAAGCTAACTACCTAACAGGGTCAGGAAGGAAAATCATTTCCTATGTATTGCATCACACATTTGGCTAGATATGTTATGGATTCAAGCGTTGGACACTGCAAGAAAGGAGGATATTGGATTTGATGGACCAGTGATGACAAATCCTTTGTCCATTTTCAGAATCCAGGCTGTGAACCTGTTGATCTCTCATATGTGTCCATTTCTTTTGGCAGTCAGGGCTTTCCCATCAAATGTCTACTTCCAGAGGGCTGTGATAGCTCCCTACCTTATCTCTTGAACTTGGTGACTACTAGAAATCCCTCATATTTCTGGTTATCTGTGCTACAACTACAGCTGGTCAACTTTTTTTCACCAACTTTTCAATTTCCTTTGAAAAACCAAACAGTTTTGTGAGAAATTTTTAAAAATAGAAGTTTAAAAGAATTCCACACCAAAAATAATTTGCATTTTTTGACTCACTTTAATTAAACTTCAGCACAGTCTCAGGAATACTGAGTCGTCTCACATACTTTGGAGTCTTCTAAACATTGCCACATGGCATTTGGAACACTCTTGGGTTTAAGGAATTTAGACTGGTTTCTTAATAATACCAAGTATCGACGATGTTCCAGTTTCATGGGTCCTAGGTTCAGTCCACTTGGGTCTGAATTTTATGATGCATTCATTGGTGAGATAATGTGTGCTAAGAAGTGGTAATGTTAAGCTACCTGCTGTATCAAGACTTCAGTCATACTTTGAGTGTCTCATGGAATCTTTTGATGAAGAGGAGAGAGAGGTTATTAAAGACGGGCCGACCTGGTTTGAGAAAGACAATGAAATTTCAACAGGGGTGCACTCATTTGCTTTTAAGCAGGCTGGACACTAAACTACCCAATCTATCCTCTAACCTGAGACACCACTTTGAATAGTGTCACTTAGATTGTTTCTAAAACCAGAATTTTTAGCACCGACATTCCTGCGCCACCCAATACTAGCTGCTCAAACAACTTCATTCAGAGCTGTGTGGAGTGACAAGAGGGTATTTGTGAATCTTCAGATTTTGTTCTCAGTTTTTATCCGCAAACAAATGTCTCCATTTCTCCTAGTGAATGCAATGTTTCACTGTATGTATGACAAAAATGTAGTAAAGTGGAGCCACAAAATGTGGGTTGGGGTTTGTTTGTTTTTTTTTGGTCAATTTTGCTGATGGTGGGAATTT
Organism: Dermochelys coriacea; assembly: GCF_009764565.3. Lineage (NCBI taxonomy): Eukaryota > Metazoa > Chordata > Testudines > Dermochelyidae > Dermochelys > Dermochelys coriacea. Next base: position 118,553,429 of record NC_050073.1, read on the forward strand.
TTCCACATACCTAACAGGAGCTGTCTGGAAATATTACATTCAGAAGTTAACTATTTCAAGACTGCAGAGTACTCGAGTTGGAGGGGATAGCTGGCTATTTCCGAGTACTGAAGGTTATTAGTATCTTACCCTGTCCCTCTTTAGACCTTACTCCTATAAAAGAAAAAAGAAAAACCTCCAGGCTGGGGGTTGGGCCATTTTCAAGCCACTAAGAACGGCATTTATAGTCCTTGAATCCATGGATTTAGTAGGCAGGGGCTCAAAACTCTGAGTATTATAGACACCCCTGAGTTATGCATGTGAGAACACATTACCCATGATTGTTCCTGCATAGAGGCTGGTTCTTCCAGGTAAGTGGCTCCTATTCTATTTACAATATTGCACTGCGTTAAGTGGCTGAGAAAAGTAGGCTATGTTATGATCAGTACTGAATATATCACTTTCTTGTGAGTGTATTTAGTATTCAGGAAGCCCACTTGACTATGTCTAGAACATAATAAAAGTCTAGAATGTGTTTTCCATGCTCAAGTGAACATTAAACAAAATACTAGTTGAGTATTAAACTGTTTTCTTTTCTTAGGGAATGCAGTCGGATTTTTGGTGAAGATGGTCTGACGTTGAAACTCTTTCTTAAAAGGACTGCTCCCTTTTCTATTCTGTGGACTTTGACTAATTACCTGTATTTACTGGCTTTAAAGAAGCTGACAGCCACAGACGTCTCTGCCCTGTTCTGTTGTAACAAAGCATTTGTCTTCTTGCTTTCTTGGATTGTGCTGAAAGACAGGTTCATGGGCGTAAGGGTAATGACTTATATGATTTTCAACCATCTTGACTTTCATAATCAATCTTAAATCCATGATTTAAAGATAGCCATTATCCTAAAAACAATGTATGTATATTTTGAAACATTTCTCATTAACTTTGTGGTGCAAATCTAAATCTGAAGTCCAGCTAGGGATCTCAGTCTCTTAAGATAACAGGGTGTGGGTGTGAAGTCCAGCAGAATCGTGACACAGAATTTCATATGGCGAATTAGCTCATTGAACTAAGAGGATCTTTGATTACCTTGTGTTTAAAGTTCTGAAATATCGTTGGTGAAGCAGAAAACACTTTTATACAAGTTTATTTTTAACTTTGTGCTAAACTCTTAGGACCTTATTAGAGCAATTTCGTTTGTGGTTCTGGGCTGATACTGAATTAATCATTTTAAAGATTGTTCTATGCTTTTTCAATATACTATGTATTTCTAAGGACAACAATTTAATTTCCCCCCACACTAAACAGGGATTACATGCGATTTAAGTGGGCATAGGCCATTTGTGCAGGGGTGAGTTTCACATTGAGGGTATAAGTCTGATAGAACAGTGTGGATAGGAGTAGAAGTGGGATGTATATTTTTTGTAGCCTTCTGTCCCCATCTGCCCAACAAGAGAAAGGTCTAACCCAAGCGAACTTGGGGAAAACTGAGCATATTTCTTATATGTAACATGCACGTCTTGAGTATGTGGAATGGATTAGGAGCTGTCTCTGAATTTTTGCTCAAAAATGTCCAGATTCTGCACCATTACAGTCAATGAAAATATTCCCATTGACTTTAATGGGAGTTGGGTCAGGCCCTAATGATCTGATGTGGTTCCATTGCAGTCAAGCTGAGTTTAGCCATTAATGTCAAAGGCAGGGCCCAGGTCAGGTACCTAGAACTGGAATGGGCCACCAGAGCTGTTGGATTTGAGTTCCTGGGGGAGGGTGATGGCGGACTCTGCATTTGCTGAGGGAATCCTGCCAGCCATTTTATAAAATGATAGACACAACTGTTTTTAGGATGATGAAGTTGGAAAATGATCCTGGAATGAAGGAGCAGAAGAACCCTGGACTGTGACATCTGACCTGGTTTTTGGAATTGGGGGCAGGTACACTGAGTGGAAAATCTGCTCTTGGGCTCTGGGGACTGAGGGGAAAACTTCCTTTTCCGAAAGGGGGCTGGATGGCTTGCCAAGCTAGAAACGAGGGTATAAACTCCAGATCCTTAAGTATGTGTTTATTTGTAAGCATGAGTAATGCCATCTCTATTCAGCAAAGCACATGCTTACATGTTTTGCCAAATTAGGTCCATAGAGGAGCTTCAGGTCCAGGTGACCAGTTCCAATTCAGACTAGATCAGTAATGAATTTAACCTTTTACTCTTTGGTGGGTGTCCTGCTGCACACGTGACATGAGTTTGGCAGACTCTGCCCAGTTTCCAGCAGACTGGTACCCATATGTCAGAACCCTGTTACCACTAATCAGCATCATTTTTGGCAGTCCCAGCAAAAATGCCAAGGATTAAGTTTGCATTGAGAGGTAATTAATCACTAACTTCTAGAGATTACCCTTTGAGAAGAGAGATGGGGCACATTAGAACCAGGGCACTGTGGGGAAGCCTGTATTGCTACTGTGCCTCAATATCTCCATCTGTAAAATGGGGATAATAATACTGACCTCTGTTGTAAAGATCTTTTGAGATCTACTAGAGCTACATAAGAGCTAGGTGGTATTATAACTAATGTCTGTACTGTCTCTTTTCATGGCCGGTTATTATTGTACATAATGGTAGAAAGCTTAGCAAAGATCTATGCAGGTGCTTAATTTCAAGTATGTGAGTAGTTCCATTAAGGGAAGGATGGGAGTAATAAGTCTTGGTAGGGTTAGGGCTGAAATATATACAATGCACATATCTATTATATACCCCATTTAAAAATATTAAATCAATAAACATCAGCTGTAACCAACTGCTCCTCAAGCTGTCTGTAGTTCCTTGGCTAATTCCTTGTAGGCATCATGGAAGGAAGTATGCCTTGAGGAAGGATTTGAAAGAGGAGTGGGTAGTGTTCTTGCAAATCAGAGAGGGGCTCTTTCAGCTCAGTCAGTAGAGGCTCCTGTAGGAAGCACTTAAAGACTCAGCTTCAATTTCTGCTGCCAATACCCCAGCCAGGGGTATCAGCATTGCAGATGAAAAAAGGATTCTTTCAAATACATGAACCCATCTCACTGACTAAATCAAAGAACATATTCCATGCACAGTAGGCAGCATGGAAGCAATTGCAGTGATAGAAGACTTTGCTTTCCAGAGGTGTTTCTGTGGCATGTTTCAGGAGTTTTAAAACAACATAAGGCTTAGTTGTGAGCCTCCTTTCACACCTGCACTGGCTATGGGGGGAGTAGAACAGGTGTGGAAACTGAGAGGAGAGTGGGAAGGGAGGTAGGCAGAGCCTTGGCTTCCAACCCCTCCCCACTGCACCAGTCAGCAACTGAGCTGGCATGGAGAGATAAGTCAGCTAAATTAAGTATAGTTTGGCACATCTAACTTCTCCTCTTGAGTGAGAGAGGAAATAGGACTGAACTATAAATAATTGAGTAGCAGCTTCAAGAAATACTTGTCCCTTTTAGATGGTGAGTGATACAAATAAGTTGAGTGACAGGGTCACTGGTCTGCTTTTGGGACATTGAAGCCTCATGCTGCCACTTACTCCAGGCTTGTGGTCATGACATGATCTAGCCCGTCAAAAGTAAGACATTGTATACCTTTTTTAGTAATCTTCATTTCAAAGTAACAAGTTTTCACAAAGGGCAAACATAATGGATGAATTCTGCTAAAAAGATGTCATAAAGGAACTAAAGTTGTTTTCAACTTTTTTTAAACTTGTACCATAAAAAGCACAGTATGGGTGAGAAAAAGTGTCAGCTTTTGCTATAAGTACGTGTAATTATTAATGCTATAGGTGTAATATATTAGGCATAGAATTATAGGACTGGAAGGGACCTCGAGAGGTCATCTAATCCAGTCCCCTGCACTCATGGCAGGACTAAGTTTTATCTAGACCATCCCTGACAGGTGTTTGTCTAACCTGCTCTGAAAAATCTCCAATGATGGAGATTCCACAACCTCCCTCAGCAATTTCTTCCAGTCCTTAACCACTCTGACAGTTTTTCCTAATGTCCAACCTAAACCTCCCTTGCTGCAATTTAAACCCATGGCTTCTTGTCCTTTCCTCAGAGGTTAAGAAAAACAATTTCTCCTCCTTGTAACAACCTTTTACATACTCGAAAACTGTTATCATGTCACCGCTCGGTCTTCTCTTTTCCAGACTAAACAAATCCAATTTTTTCAATCTTCCAGCAAGTTAAAGAAGTATGGGCTGGACGAATGGACTATAAGATGGATAGAAAGCTGGCTAGATTGCGGGCTCAGTGGGTAGTGAGCAATGGCTGCATGTCCAGTTGGCAGCCAGTATCAAGTGGAGTGCCCCAAAGGTCAGTCCTGGGCCAATTTTGGTCAATATCTTCATTAATGATCTGGAGGATGGTGTGGATTGCACCCTCAGCAAGTTGGCAGATGACACTAAACTGGGAGGAGAGGTAGATACTCTGGAGGGTAAGGATAGGATACAGAGAGTTCAAGAAGTTCAAGAAGTACAAGTGCAGAGTCCTGCACTTAGGATGGAAGAAGCCCATGCACCACTACAGACTAGGGACCGAATGGCTAGGCAGCAGTTCTGCAGAAAAGGACCTAGGGATTACAGTGGACGAGAAGCTGGATATGAGTCAACAGTGTGCCGTTGCTGCCAAGAAGGCCAATGGCATTTTGGGCTGTATAAGTAGGGGCATTGCCAGCAGATTGAGGGACGTCATTGTTCCCCTCTATTGGACATTGGTGAGGCCTCATCTGGAGTAGTGTGTCCAGTTTTGGGCCCCACGCTACAAGAAGGATGTGAAAAAATTGGAAAACGTCCAGCAAAGGGCAACAAAAATGATCATGGAATACATGACCTATGAGGAGAGGCTGAGGGAACTGGGATTGTTTAGTCTGTGGAGGAGAAGAATAAGGCAGGATTTGATAGCTGCTTTCAACTACCTGAAAGGGGGTTCCAGAGAGGATGGATCTAGACTGTTCTCAGTGATAGCAAGTGACAGAACGAGGAGTAATGGTAGTTGCAGTGGGGGAGGTTTCGGTTGGATATTAGGAAAAACTTTTTCACTAGGAGGGTGGTGAAACACTGGAATGCGTTAGGTAGGGAGGTGGTGGAATCTCCTTCCTTAGAGGTTTTTAAGGTCAGGCTTGACAGAGCTCTGGCTGGGATGATTTAGTTGGGATTGGTCCTGCTTGAGTAGGGTATAGGACTAGATGACCTCCTGAGGTCCCTTCCAACCCTGATATTCTATGATTCTATTCTGTGATTCTATGATAAGTCACATTTTCTAGACCTTTAATCATTTTTGTTGCTCTTCTCTGGACTCTCTCCAATTTGTCCACATCGTTCCTGAAATGTGGTGCCCAGAACTGGACATGATACTCGAGACGAGGCCTAATCAGTGCGGAGTAGAGTGGAAGAATTACTTCTTGTGTCTTGCTTACAACACTCCTGCTAATACATCCCAGAAGGATGTTCGGTTTTTTTGCAACAGCGTTACATGGTTGACTCCTATTTAGCTTACAATCCTCTATGACCCCCAGGCCCCTTCCTGCAGTACTCCTTCCTAGGCAGTCCTTTCCCATTGTGTATGTGTGCATATGTGTACGTTTTCCAGCAGTATGTGCACAGGGATCATTTTTAATGATGTTAATAATCAGGCAGGTGAGTGCTTGGGAAATGGAATATGACAAAGGAGTGTGAGAAGCTCCAATAGATACCCAGCCTTCTGTATTTTGGCAAGACCTGTGCTGGTTTCACTCCTGAGACACACTGGAAACAGGTGTAGTGATGTCATCTGAGAAATGAAGGACCATAAAAATACTGGGCTAATAATATTCGCGAACCAGCTGAGCGGCAGCGAACCAGCGGAGCAGCGGGGACAGCAGAGCAGCTCACAGCAGGAGTTTGCCTGGGACTGGTAAGTATCCGAGTGTGTGTGTTTGCTTGCTGAGGAAGTATCCGAGCGTGTGTTTGCTGGGAGGGCAGGGAGAGAGCCTGAGTGAGTGTCTGATTGGCTGCTAGCCTGCAGGGGGCGGGCATTAGGGTGTCTGTGTGTTTGCGTCAGGGAAGCCTGGCTGTTTAAAAATAGCCAGAGCCTCGCGAACCCGCTGAGCAGCGGGGACAGCAGAGCAGCTCACAGCAGGAGTTTGCCTGGGAGTTCGCCTGGAGTGAGCCCAGTGAGGCTTACATCTTGCCAACGTCTCTGAGGAAGCTCATAGTAGGTAGGTGATATGGAAGGGGGGGGTTCAGCTGTTGTGACCTGCACTGGATGTGCCATGTTTGTCTTTCTTCCACAGGACAGAAGCGACTTTGTCTGTACAAAGTGCAAGCTGGTCTCCATATTGGAAGAGAAGATTGAAGGTCTGGAGCAACAGGTAACGACCCTGCGTTGTATACGAGAGACTGAGGATTTTCTGGACCAAACTCAGGATAGCCTTCTAGGGGCACAAAGCTCTAAAGATATAGAGCAGGTTGCACAGAGGAGCCAAGAGGCCAGTGAAGAAGCTTGGCAACATGTGACCTCCAGAAGAGGTAAGCGGAATGTCCGGGTTCCAGTAACACAGACACAGGTAACTAACCGCTTTCATGTTCTCTCCACAGGTACCAATGCGGAGAGTGGACCAGATGATATGTCTGGGGGGAGAAAGCAGAAGGAGACTCCGCTGGTTGGGAGGCATGAGATGCGATGTCCTGAGGTTGGGGGTTCCACGACCACCACTCCCAAGAGGAGAAGGCGGGTGGTGGTGGTCGGGGACTCTCTCCTCCGGGGGACTGAGTCATCTATCTGCCGCCCTGACCGGGAAAACCGAGAAGTCTGCTGCTTGCCAGGGGCTAAGATTCGTGATGTGACGGAGAGACTGCCGAGACTCATCAAGCCCTCGGATCGCTACCCCTTCCTGCTTCTCCACGTGGGCACCAATGATACTGCCAAGAATGACCTTGAGCGGATCACTGCGGACTACGTGGCTCTGGGAAGAAGGATAAAGGAGTTGGAGGCGCAAGTGGTGTTCTCGTCCATCCTCCCCGTGGAAGGAAAAGGCCTGGGTAGGGACCGTCGAATCGTGGAGGTCAACGAATGGCTACGCAGGTGGTGTCGGAGAGAAGGCTTTGGATTCTTTGACCATGGGATGGTGTTCCATGAAGGAGGAGTGCTGGGCAGAGACGGGCTCCATCTTACGAAGAGAGGGAAGAACATCTTTGCCAGCAGGCTGGCTAACCTAGTGAGGAGGGCTTTAAACTAGGTTCACCGGGGGAAGGAGACCAAAGCCCTGAGGTAAGTGGGAAAGCGGGATACCGGGAGGAAGCACAGGCAGGAATGTCTGTGAGGGGAGGGCTCCTGCCTCATACTGGGAATGAGGGGCGATCAACAGGTGATCTCAAGTGCTTATATACAAATGCACAAAGCCTTGGAAACAAGCAGGGAGAACTGGAGGTCCTGGTGATGTCAAGGAATTATGACGTGATTGGAATAACAGAGACTTGGTGGGATAACTCACATGACTGGAGTACAGTCATGGATGGTTATAAACTGTTCAGGAAGGACAGGCAGGGCAGAAAAGGTGGGGGAGTAGCACTGTATGTAAGGGAGCAGTATGACTGCTCAGAGCTCCGGTACGAAACTGTGGAAAAACCTGAGTGTCTCTGGATTAAGTTTAGAAGTGTGTGCAACAAGAGTGATGTCATGGTGGGAGTCTGCTATAGACCACCGGACCAGGGGGATGAGGTGGATGAGGCTTTCTTCCGGCAACTCACGGAAGCTACTAGATCGCATGCCCTGATTCTCATGGGTGACTTTAATTTTCCTGATATCTGCTGGGAGAGCAATACAGCGGTGCATAGACAATCCAGGAAGTTTTTGGAAAGCGTAGGGGACAATTTCCTGGTGCAAGTGCTAGGGGAGCCAACTAGGGGGAGCGCTTTTCTTGACCTGCTGCTCACAAACCGGGTAGAATTAGTGGGGGAAGCAAAAGTGGATGGGAATCTGGGAGGCAGTGACCATGAGTTGGTTGAGTTCAGGATCCTGACGCAGGGAAGAAAGGTAAGCAGCAGGATACGGACCCTGGACTTCAGGAAAGCAGACTTTGACTCCCTCAGGGAACAGATGGCCAGGATCCCCTGGGGGACTAACATGAAAGGGAAGGGAGTCCAGGAGAGCTGGCTGTATTTCAAGGAATCCCTGTTGAGGTTACAGGGACAAACCATCCCGATGAGTCGAAAGAATAGTAAATATGGCAGGCGACCAGCTTGGCTTAATGGTGAAATCCTAGCGGATCTTAAACATAAAAAGAAGCTTACAAGAAGTGGAAGGTTGGACATATGACCAGGGAAGAGTATAAAAATATTGCTCGGGCATGTAGGAAAGATATCAGGAGGGCCAAATCGCACCTGGAGCTGCAGCTAGCAAGAGATGTCAAGAGTAACAAGAAGGGTTTCTTCAGATATGTTGGCAACAAGAAGAAAGCCAAGGAAAGTGTGGGCCCCTTACTGAATGAGGGAGGCAAGCTAGTGACAGAGGATGTGGAAAAAGCTAATGTACTCAATGCTTTTTTTGCCTCTGTTTTCACTAACAAGGTCAGCTCCCAAACTGCTGTGCTGGGCATCACAAAATGGGGAAGAGATGGCCAGCCCTCTGTAGAGATAGAGGTGGTTAGGGACTATTTAGAAAAGCTGGACGTGCACAAGTCCATGGGGCCGGACGAATTGCATCCGAGAGTGCTGAGGGAATTGGCGGCTGTGATTGCAGAGCCCTTGGCCATTATCTTTGAAAACTCGTGGCGAACAGGGGAAGTCCCGGATGACTGGAAAAAGGCTAATGTAGTGCCCATCTTTAAAAAAGGGAAGAAGGAGGATCCTGGGAACTACAGGCCGGTCAGCCTCACCTCAGTCCCTGGAAAAATCATGGAGCAGGTCCTCAAAGAATCAATCCTGAAGCACTTAGAGGAGAGGAAAGTGATCAGGAACAGTCAGCATGGATTCACCAAGGGAAGGTCATGCCTGACTAATCTAATCGCCTTTTATGATGAGATTACTGGTTCTGTGGATGAAGGGAAAGCAGTGGATGTATTGTTTCTTGACTTTAGCAAAGCTTTTGACACGGTCTCCCACAGCATTCTTGTCAGCAAGTTAAGGAAGTATGGGCCGGATGAATGCACTATAAGGTGGGTAGAAAGCTGGCTAGATTGTCGGGCTCAACGGGTAGTGATCAATGGCTCCATGTCTAGTTGGCAGCCGGTGTCAAGTGGAGTGCCCCAGGGGTCGGTCCTGGGGCCCGTTTTGTTCAATATCTTCATAAATGATCTGGAGGATGGTGTGGATTGCACTCTCAGCAAATTTGCGGATGATACTAAACTGGGAGGAGTGGTAGATACGCTGGAGGGGAGGGATAGGATACAGAAGGACCTAGACAAATTGGAAGATTGGGCCAAAAGAAATCTAATGAGGTTCAATAAGGATAAGTGCAGGGTCCTGCACTTAGGATGGAAGAATCCAATGCACCGCTACAGACTAGGGACCGAATGGCTCGGCAGCAGTTCTGCGGAAAAGGACCTAGGGGTGACAGTGGACGAGAAGCTGGATATGAGTCAGCAGTGTGCCCTTGTTGCCAAGAAGGCCAATGGCATTTTGGGATGTATAAGTAGGGGCATAGCGAGCAGATCGAGGGACGTGATCGTTCCCCTCTATTCGACACTGGTGAGGCCTCATCTGGAGTACTGTGTCCAGTTTTGGGCCCCACACTACAAGAAGGATGTGGATAAATTGGTAAGAGTACAGCGAAGGGCAACAAAAATGATTAGGGGTCTAGAGCACATGACTTATGAGGAGAGGCTGAGGGAGCTGGGATTGTTTAGTCTGCAGAAGAGAAGAATGAGGGGGGATTTGATAGCTGCTTTCAACTACCTGAAAGGGGGTTTCAAAGAGGATGGCTCTAGACTGTTCTCAATGGTAGCAGATGACAGAACAAGGAGTAATGGTCTCAAGTTGCAATGGGGGAGGTTTAGATTGGATATTAGGAAAAACTTTTTCACTAAGAGGGTGGTGAAACACTGGAATGCGTTACCTAGGGAGGTGGTAGAATCTCCTTCCTTAGAGGTTTTTAAGGTCAGGCTTGACAAAGCCCTGGCTAGGATGATTTAACTGGGACTTGGTCCTGCTTTGAGCAGGGGGTTGGACTAGATGACCTTCTGGGGTCCCTTCCAACCCTGATATTCTATGATTCTATGATTCTATGATTCTCTGAGCTGGTTTTTACAAAGTACTCAGCACCCACAGGCAGGGCCAGATTTTCAAAAGGGCTCAGCTTTTATTTGGCTTACTCAAGGGCCTAAATGGGAGCTGCTGAGGAATGAGCTGTCTTGAGAATCTGGCCCCATAGTGTAGTTACTCTGCGTGAGTTTTAGCTGTATAACTAATCGTAAAGGACACTCCCTCTAAATACTGCACACAAAGGTTCCAATCCTTCAAAACTGTCCTCGTGTGCTTAACTTTGCACATTCTATGTAATTCCACTGGAGACAAGGGAACTACTCACAATGCATGAAGTTAAGCATGTGTGTAAGTCTTGCAGTTTGGGCCCTAATTCAGCAAGGCACTTAAGCATGTGCCAAAGGCCATTCCTATTCCAGATGGCAGTTAAGTGCACGCTTAACTTTAAGCACATGCTTAAGTCCCATTGACTTCAGAGTTTAAAATTAAGCACATGCTTAAGTGCTTTTGTCTACAGGGGCTATTAGGGCTACGCTTAAATTTTCAAATTTGGCTTCATCTGATTTGAAAGAAAGCCTGCTACTTGATCACATTAGAGAGACAAAGTGAATGAGATAATATTTTTTATTGGACCAACTTCTGTTGGTGAGAGAGACAAGCTTTCGAGCTTACACAGAGCTCTTTTTCAGGTCTAGGAAAGGTGCTCAGAGTGTCACAGCGAAAGACAACGTGGAGCAGATTGTTTAGAGCAGAAGGTAGTTAGCATATATTTCAAGGGACCATTCAAGGTAAAGTGGCCCATTAGCACCTTTCCAGTCATGGCAGGGAGGGAAGCTGGAGTGGTGGGGTTTAGTGGGTTATAGATTGTTGTAATAAACCATAAATCCACTGTTTCTATTCACTCCATGATTTTTAGTATCTAGCAAAGTAAAGCTCCCAGGCTTGTCTTTTGAAGGTGTTGTGCAGGTTCCCTTTGAGGATAAGGACTGAGAGGTCAGCTATAGAATGATTGCTTTGTGAAAAGTGTTCACCCACAGGTGATGGGTGTTTTTGCCTTTTATCATTTTTCTGTGCGAGTTCATTTGAGAGCATAGTGATTGATTTCACCCACATAGTAGTTGTTGCTGGGGCATTTAGTGCACTGGATGAGGTACACTATGTGTGATAGGCATGTGTAGGACCCATGGATCTAGAAAGGTGTGTCGTGGGGGGTGTTGATCATTGTAGCAGTGGAGATATGTCTCCAGGTTTTGAATCTGTTGTTCTGGAGGGTCTGGTGGCACTTTGAGTTGGTGAACCCCACATATCATCATACAGTTATAACCCATACTCAATGGAGATCACATCCTGAAAGAAATATTTCCTGAACCCCCCACTTCTGTCCTTCAAACAACCCCACAACCTCTCCTTGCTCATCTTCAGAAGCAAGCTCCCCACAGACCAGGGCATATCCACTCAGTGTGGCACCAGACCCTGCCAGAACAACAGATGCAAAACCTGTAGACATATATTATGAAAATATAATGATCGGTAAATGCCTAGCAAATTTAACATTTCGTGGATCAGTTAACAGATTGTGGGTTCTCAAGATCCTAGTAAGCCCAGGGATTCACAGTCACTTTCCCATTCTTTATGTCTAGATGGGAGGAGGCTAGAAACTTTTTTCTGTTGTACCATGCGGTTACAGTACAGAAGAGTTTGGCAACCACTGGTATAATACGTAGCTCTGCGATAGCATGTTTCGTCAGTAGATCTCCTTTATAAAGTGCTTTGAGGTCAGTATTATTATCCCCATTTTACAGGGGGAAACTGAGGCATGGGGAGGGGAAGTGACTTGCCCAAGGTCTCCCAGCTGGCCAGTGGCAGAGTCTGGGATGGAACGCAGCTCTTCAGAGTTCCATTAACTCTTTTCTTCTCTTGTATAAAGCTGAATTTTTACCCATGTGCTATTTTTCTAGTAAAGATTAACTGTAAGTCTTGCTCTGAGGATACCTTTAGTGAATAATGATTATCTGGGGGAAGAGATGTGTGGAAGTTTAACAGGTTTTGCAAACAAGATGATGACATTCCATGCTTGCAATGCCCTGTCCCCACCTAGCTGATAAAGATTATGATGTCAGGCCTTAGGCCTTGCTTGGGAACGGGTTTAAGCTAACCCCCAAAAAGGCACTTTTTTATACTGAAATAAGAGTGTCCACATGAGGTGCATATACTGGTGTAACCATAACAGTGCAACTATAACAGTGCAACTGGTAAAAGATTCCAGACTAGGACAGGCCTTAGGTGACTTGGTCTGAGGGCAATAGTGTGGGATGGGGAGATAGGCAGAGGGCACTTGCTGTGCCCCATGGGGAAGTATTCTATAACCGGTAGGCCTACCTTGTCTCCCTGGAAGCTTGTGAATTTCTCATGGCATAGTTGGGTGTCCGATGTATCCACGTTGCTCTAATGCTCCCTGTTGTGGAGTTGACTACAGTTGGAGCTGGTCCAAATGTTGCAAACACTAAGCTTGTAAGGTGGCCTATTGACTTCAGATGTTTAACGTTAAGGACATGCATACGTGTCTGCAGGTTCGGAGCCCTGGTTGTGTTCCTCTATGAGCTCTATTTAAATGCTCATATTTGAAAAGAAAATCCTTTGGGTACCTCTTGCTACCTCTGGGTCTGAGCTTCTTTTCAGGAAGGCTGGTTGAAGATAGGAGACAGGTTTCCTTATAAAAAGAAAAGGAGTACTTGTGGCACCTTAGAGACTAACAAATTTATTAGAGCATAAGCTTTCGTGAGCTACAGCTCACTTCATCGGACTAATGTTGTACTATGCACCCCATGGACAAAAATGTTCCTTGGTGAAATGCTGCCTGGCTAACCTTTCTTCCAAGAAAGACAATGCAAACTGGTTTTAGTCATTGTCTGTTAGGTTGCCTAAGAAGGTTTCCAGCTTGTTCCGTAGAAAAACTTGTTTAAAGAGCAGTCACCTACAACAGGCTACTTTGCTTCCCTTCGACCTCTGCTGCTACTTGCCAGCACAGCGAGCCTGAAGGATACACGCTCAGGCCTCTCATGCAAGCATAAGACAATCATTGCTCACCGGTCATACGCTCCAATGCTTTAATGTATCCTTTGTAGAAGTAATTCCTAATATGAAATTTAAAATAATGTTCTTACCGTTTTTTCCATTGTCAGGTCTTATTCATCCTGTGGCTGATGAGATTTTTTTTTTTTTTTTCATTTTGTGCTCATCCTCTTCTAAAGGCTGCTGAGGGAAAGGCTTGGCTTTCTAAAATCCTGGCAGACTGTAAAACTGGCCGTAAAATTAGTGTGGGTTTGGACTGAGAGCCCCTTGCTCCTGCGCCACTGGTGAGCAGTTACTCACCTGAGTTGTCTTATTGAAGTCAGTGGATTTACTCATGTGAGGAAGAGGTCCACAATATGGTTCTTAGTGAGGTGCTTTTCACTAACAGTCAAATCCCGATCCCATTGAAGTCAGTGAGAGTTTTGCCGATGATTTCAGAGGGAGTGGGATTTGACCCCAAGGTCACAGAAAAGGTATTACTGTTGCAAAAATGTGTTAGCTGCATTCGGTTAACATGTGGGTTGTCAGAACATCACATGTGGAGAACTCAGATCCATGGTATTGCTTCAGGCACGTATCTAGCCAACAAAATAGGCAGCCGATCCACATCCATAGAAATATATATAACTCTTCATGCCAAGGGTGTAATATTAAACTGACAGGACAGCACTGAAGTGGTGTCACATGCAGTGGGTAAGTCTTCCTGGTGCAAAATTAGTTTTAGGAAGCAATTTCTGACCTGTCAATCCAGGTGGAGTATGTAGACGTTTAAAATGATAGCCAACAGCCATGTGTGCCATCACTATCTTGACTGAAAGACTGGAGGCCAAACAATCCTCTCCATAAGTTATTTTTGTAGAGAGACTGGGCGTTCCATGAAATTGGACCTCCCCTTTCCCCCGCCGAGTCAGTAGCAGCTGTAATAGCTTCGGCAGAGGAGAGGATCCTCCTCCTGTCAGATGGGGGAGAGTGACAGGCTGGCTGTCAGCCCCCAGAAGATGCCTCCAGGCCAGCTCTCCAAAGATGTAGGAAAGAAAAGTAAACTAGGTGACCATCCCTGAAAATGGCAGAAGGGGGAAAGAAAACTACAGAGGCACCTCTCCTCAGATAACAGGGAGGTAAGAGAAAAGACCAGACCTGGAAAACAGCATTGGTTTTCTGACAAGGACCACAAATTAAAGGATATTAAATTACACCTGGAGGTAGGGAGAAGGCTCTGTGGAAATGGTCATGGAGTCTGCAGGGAATGGTGTTTTGCACAATGGTTGGACTCCTAATGGGAATTTTTTCTGAGCAAAGACTGAAGAACTTCAACAAAGGAGAAGTAAAAGCATCTCAGAATAATGAGGCTCAAGAACACTTTCTGTGACTCCTGTTGCTCCAATCATTAAGACTAGAAACAACAGTGCTTTCCATTGATGAGATGAGAGCTGTATGGAGGAACCAGGAAGCCGTATACCTCTTTATGTGCCACTTTTTGTAAAGTACACTGGCATCAGACGAACAGCACTGATGTGATTTTGAGGAAACGGGTACATTCTGCCAAGTTCTGCTCTCACATACAAATCTGGGGTAACGATATTAGAAATATGTTTAAAAAAATCTCTTTATACTTGCATGCAACCCATCGTTTTCATGAGGTGTTTGATTATCAATCCAGTATAAAAGATCTACTTTATTCATCACATTTATATTTCCAGACTTAAGTCACCAGTTTCTACTGATTACTTTTCACAAATAATTCTCCTGGAATCTTAACATAAAAATGAACATGCAGGTCTTTAACATTTTAAGTAGGTGATGATTACTTCAGGGCCTTTTGTTATGTCTTTGGGGGAGGAGCTTTGCAATATTACATGTGACCAGCGACAGAATATGACCAATCTATAATGCAACCCAAGATTAAAAGACATACCAGTGTAGCTGTTCCTTTATTTTTTTAAGCCTCTGAATGTGTGTTGTAGCTCTGATCTCTGAGGGGGTTTAGTTATAATTCTGAATTGCTATAAAGCTGATTTTTTTTGTATCTTGTTAATTCATATCCTGGGGGAAGCTGAAAAGAAAAACAGAAATATTATGGATCTATTCATAGTAACTGATGGACTGTTCAGCTAAACAAAAGTTAATGTGTAGAATTTCTTGCACTGGTGACTGCTGCTAAGCAAGGATTCCATTTAGCTTTTCAAGATTGTATCTGAGTTCTGCATCCTGCTTACTGACGACATACGATGTACATGTAGATCTAGCTATGAAATATTACTGTCAATTCTAGGAGGAAGAAGATTGAGTTTTATAGAGTTGACGGATAGTAGGGCCCATTAGTCTGAACTCCTGTTTATCACAGGCCATAAAATTTCACCAAATACTTCTATATTGAGCTCAATGACTTCAGTTAAACCAAAGCATTTCAATCCTCAGGAGACTGAGAGCTAGTCTTCACTAGAAAATTAGAGTGACCCAGCTACATTGCTCAGGGGCGTGAAAAATCCACATCTCAGAGCAATGTTGTTACACTGACCTAAGTCTACATGTAGAGCAAGGAAGAATTCTTCCGTCGACCTAGATACAGCCTCTCAGGGAGCTGGATTTACTACAGCGATGGGAGAACCCCAGCAGCTGCACCTCTGTGGCGTTTTAAGTGTAAGATGTACCTAAACTGTGTGTCGCAGAGAACAGGAAAGACTTAGGTCAATGCAAGTAACCCTGTTCCCGGATGGAGGAACAGAATGAAGAGTGGGATGTATAGATTCATAGGTTCCAAGGTCCAAAGAGACTACTATGACCATCCAGCGTGGCCTCACTACCCTCATCCAAACACAGAGAGCTCATACAAGGTTGCATTTTTCTGGGGTTTCCTTTTCCATAGTAGTGGCTATTCTACAGAAAGGTTCTAGAACGGAACATAAACTCATGGATCAAATGAAGTGATGCCATATACTGTGGTTGCACATTTGTACTGTTGGTAGCTGACACTACTAGTATTTGAAGAAGAGGCATAGTGTAGTAAAGAGAGGTATAGGGTAACATTTTCAAAAGGACCCCAGCAGGGGTCTAACTTCTATTGATCTAAGCAGGTTAAGCACCTAACATATTTAAGCACTTTTGAAAATCTCACTAGACACCTATTTGTGGCTTTAGGCACTTAATATCTTTGAAAAGCTGCCCCTCCCAAATCATCTTTTCAAAAGTGACTTAGGTCCGGCGCCTCAAAGGTATTTAGGTGCCTAATTCCCATTGACATCTCCCATTGAAGGTGAGAGGGAAGGATGATCCACTGGCCTAAGACATAGGAAACCCAGGTTCAATTCACTGCTCTGCCATTGACTTCCTCTGTAACCTTGGGCAAGTCACTTAGCCTCTCTTTGCCTTAGTTTCTCTTTGTAAAATGCAGATAATATGCTTCCCTGCCTCACAGGAGTATTGTGAGGAAGAAATACAAGGGTGTGAAGTGCTTTGAGATCTCCTGATGAGAAGTGCTATATAAGAAATAGGCATTACTATTAATAATAAGGGTACATGGAACTGAAAGAGAATGTAAGTTCTACTTGGCACAAACTGGCTCGCTTTGACCAATCTGTCCTTTAAAGATTAATTGCCACTTGCCACTACTAAATATGATTCTCCATGCAAAGCCCATTGACAAATAAGCATGTTGTTTCTCGTTCAAGTTGTATACAGTTTTGTGCATCTGCTTTATACAACAAATTCTGCACACATTTTTTGTGACATAAACATAGAATCTGTGTGGCCATATTTACCCTGGTGCTCTGCCAGTCTGTTGTGAAGTTATGCCTGAAAGGAAAACAAGTGCACATGGTGAAGTTAGCTTTTTACTCCCATAAGCAGAGCTGGGATGCTAATGTAGCATTTAAATTGAAATAATAATTGATGTTAAGATAAGAAGAGAATATACAATATTGACTTTTTTAAAATATGTTTTTGTTTAATTTCTGGAAATTAAAAAACTATCAAAATATCACAGTTTTTTCATGGGAAAAACATTGTTACAAAAAGTGGTGGATTTTTTGCTTACGTTTGTGTGTGTGGATTTTTTTTCTCATAAAGAAACAGACAATGAAAAGTACAAAAATGTAAATGACTTGCAGCTTGCCTGTGTTAGCCCTGTAACAAAGAAAGGGGGACCTTGCTGTATATGCTGTGGGACTGTTCAACAGTCAGGTAGCTGTGAAAAGAGATGGATGCAAAAGTTGAAATGGGGCTCAGCTAAACCTTAGCCAAAAATCATATCCTCGGTTACTTTTCTACTAGACTGGGGGTTTACCTCTGCCACAAAGACTTTGGTTCTGTGATCACCAAGCACGTGATTTTACAAAAATGGAAGAGTAGGCTTATGCCCAGACTGGAGCAATGATATTGGGACCTGTCTCACTTGGCAGCCAAAGAAAGACTAGCTTTGTGCCATAGAGAGCAATTGTAGGAATCTGAAGAAATTTGGACCCCATGTCTAGATATGTTTGAATAAAAAATGTTGATCTGGCTCAAAGAATGCCAGACCTCCATTCCACCTAACCCTTTCCCCCTCACCATTCCTGCCCCCCGCAGTCCTCCCTTTCCCTCCATGCCTTATTCAAAAAGCAACGTTCTCTTGCTCAGTGTTAAGTCTCATAAATATGGAAAAGTTTCCAGGCTGTTTGTAATACGCTGTTGAAAAACTCAGAACTGGGGTTAAGGGACTCCCCTCATGTTATGCCATATACACCCAAAGTGATTTTGAAATGGAGCCTCAGTCCATCCTCTGATTAGTTTGAACCTGCAACTTTGTGAGCACAAATAAAAAGTAGTTGATTATGTCAGGATCAGAGTCATGGGAGCAAAATGCCGGTTTTAAAACTGACCCTCAAATCTTTGGTGAAACGTAGCTTTTTCAACTGTGTTCTGAGTATTTTGGTGTCATGTCATTTAACAGTGTAATGAAATTATACATATGGAGCCCGATTTTCAAACACTGTAGCCCAATCTTCAGAAGGTCTGAGCTACCACAGCTCCCTCGGAAGTCAACGGGAGCTGCAGATACTCGGCACCTTTGAAATTCAGACCACTTGTTTACCTATCTAATTTTGGTCAAGATGACTAAATCCAGAGGGGAAGATTTTCAAAGGCACAAAGGACAGAGAGGTGTCCAACTCCTAAGGAAACCTAACTACCATCTGTGCCTTTGAAAATCTCCCCAGCTTTAAGTATCTAACTTCAAGCAATTATGTTTGAAAATTTGGCTCCTTAAATGTAATAGATCATTTAAAAATACGGCTTTCCATACACAGCAAATGGCCAGTTCGTGAAGCCTTGGTTCACATTAGTGAACAGTTGCCCACACAAGCAGTGCCCCTGGATAAAGTGCTCCCTCGCGTGAGGAGAGATACACAATCTAGGTGTACTTGTTGAGGTAAAATCCACATTCAGTATTACCCAGTACAGATCAAACTCTTGTTCTAAGTTTAGTGAGAAACGCCAGCTGGGATTTGGTGCCAATGGGAGTTAGGCACACAGGGTAAAATTTTCAAAAGTACCTACGTGATTTAGGCCTTGACTATCAGGGGAAATCACAATTGGATTTAGGAGCCTAAGGCCTTGTCTACATGGGGAAATTGACTGGCATAGCTTTTGCAGAATAAAGTATTCTGCGTTTGTGGACACAATTCCATTATAAAAGTGACTTCTATTTCAGAACAGAATGTCCACACAGGGAGGTCTGGCAGGAACGCTTATTCTGCAGTGCTATGCTGCTCATTTCCCCTCTGTAGACAAGGCCTTCAGGTCCTAAATCCCACCGAGATTTAAGAACCAAAATCACCTTGGTGCTTTTGGAAATTCTACACACAAATCCCATTGAAAGTTGGGCACCGAACTCCCTTATGTTCTTTTGAAAATCCAAGACACTATCTGTAGCCTTACTAAAGACTTGTTTTGTCTAGCAGAAAATTAAGTTGCATAGATGATAATGTGCTAAAACTGTCTTAATCTTGGGAATCATTGCACCAAAGTGGATGTTAATCTAAAAATAATGTATGATAAAAGTTCTATCAATAGGTGCCATGAGACTTTGTGATGTTATAAACCCATATAGTTCATGATGCATATACCTTCATTATTATTTCATATCTTTCTCAATTGCTACATAATAACCTATTTAAGAGGAAACTAGAAGAACTAAATTTAGAGAAAGTAGCTGGTAACTATCATAAAACCACACAGAGATAATCTAATCTCTTTCCAAGCAGTAAAGTTGCACTGAGCTTTAAATTTCTTTGTTTTGCTTATACAGATTGTTGCAGCAATAATGGCAATCACAGGAATTGTTATGATGGCATATGCAGATGGTTTCCATGGCGATTCAATTATCGGGGTAGCCTATGCTGTTGGATCTGCATCCACCTCTGCACTCTATAAGGTGGGTCATAATGTTTTGTTAATAGCAGGGAAATATTCTTATTCTCTGGATCATGCGTTAAAAAATCCACATGTTGAAAGCAAGCCAGGTTAAAAATATATAAGGCTCACCTTTGCTGCATAGTTTAGATTCTAAGCAGGAAGTGTCAGAAAAGTTATTACAGAGATAATTACTTTGTGACTACCATGTATTCAGAGGGGCTTTGCTTCATAAGCCTTAATGAAATCTCTATTATTATACTGCCGGAAGATTATCATCTATGATTTCATTGTTTTTTGTCATAGCAATTTATTGACACTATTTATAATGGGCTTGCTACGCGCAACGAGAAAATATTGATTGCTGTTAAACACCATGTTTCTTTGATGATGGCAAAATCCTCATCTCTTCTGCACTGCAGATCTCACTGCATATTCCATGCTCGTTCTGGGTTGGGAACTCCCATTCAGGACAATGGAAGTAGTACATGCAGCATTTGATTAGAGGTGCGCAGGGTATGAGATTGCACTATTCTACCCCAGAGGTTCTACTTCAAGGCTTTATTCAAAGGAGTGCTCTCCTTTATTGACATTTTACCTTGATTGACATTTAGTGAGAATGACACTGCATGCACGCAGGTTCCCTGCAGTCAATGGGGTGGAGTGTGAAGCAGAATGTGGATCAGCAATGTGGAAGGAATCTAAAGCTAGCTTCCAGCTTCATCCTTAATTGTACGTGTCAGGTTCACCGTGAATAGTCACTAGTCACTCAAAATGTATGAATTTGGGTCTATGGGGATGAACTCTGCAGTGATTTACACCGCCTGTGGTCCCTCACCTGACTTCAGAGAACCTATGGGCCTGATTTTCCTCTCACACCAGCTTTACACTGATGTAACCCCATTGATTTTTGATGGAGTCATTCGTGATTTACATCTGTGCGAGGTCAGAGTCGACCCCTATCACACTAAATATTTAACCTGTCTTGGCTTTAGGGTTGTATTTTATTTACATTTGTTCCTTGCGAAATATTTTTATATGGTAACGTTACCGTTGCTGGCTCAAAGCTGGCCCCATTTGTACTGTGAGAAGGACGTAGTTGAGTTTTGTGGACACAAAACTGAGAATGGGGATCACCTGAGTTTTAATCCCAGCTCTCTCTCTCTCTGTCTTTCTGTCTCAAACGCTTTTTTTGAGGCCATGAACCACTGACTTAAGCCTTGATTCATCAAGGTACTTAAGCTTGTGCCTAACTTTAAGCACGTGAGTAGCACCATTGAAGTCAGTGGGACTACTGGTGTCTAAAATGAGGCATGTGCTTAAGTACTCCAATGAATTGGGGCCGGGAGTCCAAATGTTCAAGAAGGCTTCCAATTTTGGGTGCCCACCTGCAGCATCGGCTAACTTCAGCTGTGGTTGGGGCTGCTCCGCACCTCTGGAAAAAAAAAATGGCTAGGTGCTGGATAGGCCCCAAGGAAGTATCTGCCTTGGGGAGACAGACCAGACAGTGACATGGAGAGTAGTGTGACAGAAGTTACATCATACACATGAAAGAGCCAGCCAGAAGGGCTGTGTCCTGACAGCAAGGGGTAGATTGTTTAACCCTTCCTCATGCGCATGGTTACTCACACAACCAGTCCCATTCAAGTCAAAGGGTCTCCTCACATGCATAAATGATTAAAGGTCTAGAAAACATGACCTGTGAGGGAAGCCTGAAAAAATGGGGTGTGTTTAGTTCTGGAAAAGAGAAGACTGAGAGGGGACATGAATGCAGTTTTCAAGAATGCAAAAGGTTGTTATAAGGAGGAGGAAGAAAAATTGTTTGTTTTTTTTAAACCTCTGAGGATAGGACAAGAAGCAATGGGCTTAAATTGCAGCAAGGGAGGTTTAGGTTGGACATTAGGGAAAACTTCCTAACTGTCAGGGTTGTTAAGCACCGGCATAAATTGCCAACGGAGGTTGTAGAATCTCCATCATTGGATATTTTTAAGAGCAGGTTAGAAAAACACCTGTCAGGAATGGTCTAGATAATACTTGGTCCTGCCACAAGTACAGGGGACTGAACTAGATGACCTCTCAAGGTCCTTTCCAGTCCTATGATTCTATAAGTGCTCACCAGTAGAGCAAGGCCTATAAAGTTTTAATAATACAGGACCAGATCATCCCCTTCTGTGGTAATACCCACTGGAGAGGGTTCTAGGGGGAGGAAATCTCAAAGACCCTCTTGCAGAGCTCTTGCATTATCAAGGGGAAAGTTTAGTCCATCCCACCAGCAGAGCTTTGCAGACATGGGAGAACTTCACTTGCAACAGGACGTAACTGTTTTAAAATCTTCCCTTTCCACCACAGGTTTTGTTCAAGATGTTTCTTGGAAGTGCGAACTTTGGGGAAGCTGCTCATTTCGTTTCCACTCTGGGTTTCTTCAATTTAATCTTCATCTCATTTACCCCAATCATACTGTATTTTACAAAAGTGGAATACTGGTCTCCCTTCTCTGCTGTGCCATGGGGTTATCTGTGCGGAGTAGCCGGCCTCTGGTTAGGTATTTGCATAACACTTTTTCTATTTTTCTAATGCCTCTCATATTATTTACTGCAGGATCACCTTGAAACAGCCGCCCACAGGAAAATTCTCCTTTCTCTAAACGTTTTAACGGCAGAGTTCCTTTGTAGCGAACATCTCCATCTCACCTCCCAAGGGATGCCACTGGGGCTGCTTGGAAAATGGTTAACATAGCTCCTGAAAACTTGGTGGGGGGAAAAAGTCCTAATTTAAACAAGAAATGCTGAGCCGCTCTAGTAATTCTGTCCCTTTTTACGTTCACATTTTTACAGTGGTGCTTCCACTGCCCCATTGTCTTACATACAACTGGCTTATTTTAAAATAAACTTCATGTAGCTGCTTGTATTTAGTTAGTCATCCAAATGTTAGTTCTTGGAGCGCTGTCCATTGATCATTTGTTGTTGTTGTGCTAGTAGCTAGAGGCCGACGAAACCAGGGCTTCTTTATGCTAAATGCTGCAATAGCTTGTGTTCCACTTTGGTGCAAATGAAAGGCTGCATGGCCTTTAACTTCCCCGCTCCATTTACAAAGTTTCCTCTTTCAAAGAACTGTTGCCAGTGCTACTCAGTCTGTGAAGAGAACCATTGAAATTGACCCAGGTCTGCTTTATACTCAGTTTCCTTTGCTAATAATGAAAGCGTCCATCTGTTTGGAACCGAACAGATTTTTTTTAATCTCAGCCATAAGTACACTAAATGGAAACGCTTTTGGGAAAACTATTGTTCATGCCTAGATGGGTTTCCCAGCCACTCAGAGACTGAATCAGAAGGGATGGCAGAGGTGTTGAGAGATTAGACTATCTTCCACTTGCTGTCCTAGACCTAATTACATCCACTCTACCAGTGTCTAAGAGCACCAAGGTAGGTGTAATTTATCATCCAGGGAGCTGGTTGAATACGGATGTTAAAGAGCAGCTGCTGCACACAGCAGGCAGAAAGCGAGCATAAAATCGTCAGCGTTGCTAGCTCTGTGCCATGCCCCTCCCTGATAATACCAGGGTAGGAGCAGGACGTGTGGCCATGGAGAAGAGGGACCTGGCTGGGGTGCAAGGTGCTACTGCACAAAACACTCCCTCACTGATAGAATGGCCGCTTGGGAGCTGTTTCCAGCCAGTGCAATTTGCAGCAGCAGCCCTGAGGCCACTCTAAGTTGTACTGCGGCCAAACTCTCTACTATCCAGCTCCAGAACTGGAGGATGGGGGCATAGTTTGGCTGCACCTGAGAGTTCAGCCCCAGAAACCTAGCTGAGCTCGAGGGGATCTAACTTAGCTGCATTCAGAGGTGATGTCTATCTGAGTGGTGGTGGTAGCAGCAGTCCATAATAGAAATAATGCTGCTCCAAGGGGATTGAGGCTCAAGAAGTTGCAAAACTGAGGGGAAGCAGGAAAGGGAAAACAGAATAAGTGATGAGCCTGAGTCAAACCAGGACCCAATGGGTGCTGGGTCATACAATATAGTGCAGTATAACCTGCCCTGTCCTTCAACTGCCTGCACTTTAAAACCCCTCTAAAAGGATGGGGGATTTCAGTGATGCTCTAATAGCTTATCTTTCACTTGGCTATGCCTCCTCATGCTGCAACATCCATTTAGTAGCTATGGCCCTACTTGTAAGGGATTGTGCATCCAAAAAGAACACCTCCCCTCTGGTACCTGCACTTTTTAAAGCCCATGAAAGGGAATTCAGAGTCCTCTCCAATTATGCTGCCGCTCTCATCTCATCCACTGGCCACTTCCCTGTGAACTACAGAGTAGTTGATTCCCTTCTTTTTTCAGTGGCTGAACAAAAAGGACAGGGCTGGCTACCCTTCAAAACTAGGCACATGTGCTTCTTGTTGCCATGCTCCTTTCATGAATTGTGTAGCCAGAGGCAGCACCTCCTTAGCTGGTGAAATGCTATCCCATTCCATTCCTGGCCTGTTGAGACAGCAGAATTCCACCCTAACCCAAGAGGGATTAGCCTGTTTGAGAACAGTCCTCGTTTCTTTTGTGGGTAGGGTGTAAAGCACTTCTTGAAGACACCCATTGCTCCTCAGAACCTGGCTGCAGCTTCAGCTCAAGCTTCAAAACAAGAAAGTGGCCCATTTTGAATGAGCAGTTTTTTTAAAATATGAACTTACAGCCAACCCTTCTCTCCTTCCCAATGCAAAACTTATATTCACGTTCTGCTCATGACACATGCAGGATCAGGCCCTTGATGGGCAAGAACTTATTAGAGTGCCTAATGTAATTTAAAAGTTGAGAAAGTCCGTTTGCGATTATTTTATTACTTCCAGCATCTCATGTATCATTCTTTGTCTTTACAGCTTTTAACATATTGGTAAATGTTGGAGTTGTGCTGACATACCCCATCCTAATTTCTATCGGGACAGTGCTCAGTGTTCCTGGAAATGCAGGTACAAATAATGCAATTAATAAATAAAAATCATAGAACAAATGTACTAACATTTGAAGTAATTTTTAAGGGCAAATTATGTTGCCATATTTCCTTTCATGGTGTACAAATTTATTTGAGCATAAGCTAAAAGGTGAAAGGTTTTTTAAAGTAAAACTATTTCCCCATGTTATTTGTCCCCCCCACCCCACCCCCCCACTGTTCCTCAGATGTTCTTGTTAACTGCTGGAAAAGGCCTACCTTGCTTGTCACCATGAAAGGTTTTCCTCCTTCCCACCCCCTCCTGCTGGTAATAGCTCATCTTAAGTGATCACTCTCCTTACAGTGTGTATGATAAAACCCATTGTTTCATGTTCTCTGTGTGTGTATATCAATCTCCCCACTGTATTTTCCACCGAATGCATCCGATGAAGTGAGCTGTAGCTCATGAAAGCCTATGCTCAAATAAATTTCTTA
Source organism: Dermochelys coriacea (assembly GCF_009764565.3). Lineage (NCBI taxonomy): Eukaryota > Metazoa > Chordata > Testudines > Dermochelyidae > Dermochelys > Dermochelys coriacea. The sequence goes on from NC_050073.1 coordinate 118,578,452, forward strand.
ATCTCTAAGGTGCCACAAGTACTCCTTTTCTTTTTACTTTAAGTGAAACGATGTTAAGCAAATCCAATTTCCCCATAAGAATTAATGTAAATGGGGGGGTTAGGTTCCAGGTTGTGCACCTGGGTGGGCTATCTGTTGCCATGGTCTGGGACAAGGCAGGGGTGGAGAGTGGGTGGAGCTTTGATTCCACCTCCCCAACATACTGGCCAGCATAACTGAGCCAGTGCAGATGGAGAAGTAATCTGTGCCAGGTATAGGACTAGCAAAGATTACCTTCTCCTTGCTGCACGGGGAAAGTAACCAAGGACCAGATTGTAACTCTCTGACTTTTACTCAAGGCTTGGTGAATTTTACAATCTAGCCTTAATATTGAATGACTTACAGTACACATTACTATTAAAACAGAAGGCATGGAGGAAAAGTGAGGCTTTCCAATAAAACTCACTGTTAAAGTTATAGGAAACATACAAAACTTGTTTCGATGAAGCCATATTAAGCAGAATGACAGTATTTGATTTCATTGTCTTTTCCCACATTGTAGCTGTGGATCTCCTAAAACACGAAGTGATCTTCAGTGTAGTAAGGTTGGGTGCCACAATCATCATCTGCACCGGATTTTTGCTAATGCTGCTTCCCGAAGAATGGGATGAAATCACCCTGCGATTCATCAACAGCTTAAAGGAAAAGAAAAGTGAAGACCACGCAGAAGATATCACAGATTCCAGTGTGCATACAAGGAGCAGAAGCAGAGCCAATGGGACAGTATCTATACCACTGGCTTAAAGCTGGTGAACATTAACTGCACGTGAATGTATATTCTGTGAATATAATTTAATTTTCTCACTACTTGTATGCTAAAATGACAGTATTACTTTGAACTAGGGATGAATTATAAAATAAATGATAAACACATCAATAATAAATGTTTACATTTATACACTTACAAAGGAATAGGTGTAAATAACTACAATAAATTCTTTTGTAATGAAACATTAATCTGCATTATAGTTAGTTGCCTTTTTATAAAAAAATCAAATCCACTGTGCAACTTCACAGCTGTGCTTCTGTTAGCAAAAAGGGGGAGTGGGTGAAGTCTTCAAAGGCCTGATTTGTATGTTTGTTTAGTTCCAGCCTGCATCTATATCAAAAATTAAACATTCATGTTCTTTCCAAATTTAATGATTTGACATTTGTACAAGGTGGTACCGAAAAGGCAGTGGACTCATTTTAAAACACCCAATCAAGAATCTTGGAACCCTAAAATATGAAGGGAACTGAGGTCTCACATTAAAGTTTTGAATTTTTATTAAAACATACAAATATATTCTCAAGGATATAATTTCACCTACGTAATTCTATTTCAGTGCTGCTAAATATCAGAGGAAGCTAGCTGAGCAAAATCTGGAAATACGACAGTGTCATTTCTTAGCTCATGATTAAATGTGATCACACTGAGTAATACCTTGCTCCATGAGTACTCTTATTGTCTTCAGTGGGGCTACTTGGTCAGTCAGGCACTACTCATGAGTAAGAGTGAGAGGATCTGGTCCCAAATGCTAAAATCATTCATTAAAGGTATGACTTCCTCAACTAAAAGCAAAGTTCAGAGTAGGCTGGCATACTTATTTCCTTGATTGGCAATGTCTAGTAACTGTTAGTCTAGCAAAAAAAATGGGGCCATCAGACACTTGGTAATACAAGGAGGAATCATCTAGAACAGTGGTTCCCAAACTTTAACAACCTGTGAACCCCTTTCACTGAAATGTTAAGTCTCATGAACCCCCTCCTAAAAATGAATATTTCCAGGGATTTTCTCCTTTACCTGAGTATAAATTATAAAAGCAGTGATCTTGGAAATATAAAATTTGTTCTTATAACATGCTTATTACACACTATTTATTATTAATTATTATTTATCATTACAACTATTTTTATTACATTATGAAAACAGCAACACTCTTCCAAGATCTCACTTTCGTAGCTTGTTTCACTTTGAATAAGCTTGTTATAAGACAAGGCTCCTATGTTTCATCAAGGAGTATCAGACGTGAAACAGCAGGAAGGTATTTAAGAAGCCAACTCAGAGTTCCTCCTACACACGAGTTCTGGTCTTGAGCAGTCCTGACAAACGACACATGTTACAACAAAGCTTAAACTTGTTCTTCATAATAATTTTAAAAACAATACTAGCTGCCTATTTAATTTAAAAACAGCAAAAAATATCCACCTCCCTTTCCATTTCTTATAAGGAGTCTTGAAGTTTACATCTCCTCAGTGTGATAGATATGCTTGCTTTGATCTGCTTAGTCTTGCAAGTCCAGGGGCTCCATGCTGCCTGGGGTTCCTAGGGACAGCTCTGTCCACCATTAGGGAATTTTTTCCCAAGAACCCCCTGTAACATTTTGCAAGTTTGGGAACCACTGATCTAGAGCATAAGCTATGTGCTGTGTCAGTGTATGTCCTGCAGCCATACCTCCTTAAGCTGTGATCTTGTCATCTCTGATCAATTGGCGGCAGTTGGTAACTGGATGAAAGACCTCTCAGGACAGGCAAGCTACTATAGAAGATTTTTTGGAGATTAACTACTGATGAGTCAGGGGACTTCTGCTGTTGGAAATGCTGTAATTTTACATTTGCAAAGCTGAGGGCCTGACTGCTGATGGTCATTAACAATAGCCCAAGCCAACTGACCAGCCCCAACACTAGCACTAACCAACATTGATCTGGCCCCCAACTGGAGCTTAATAAGAGCCAACAAAGTGGCCCCAATCCTAGCCCTGATCTGGGATCCCAAAATTGCCCAACCCTAAATCTAGAAACCATTTAGGAATTGATCTGAATCCTAACCCTAAACCTACACTGTGGGGCCACTAACTGACTCCAGATATCATGTTATCCCTACCCCGGTCCAAAGTCTTCCCTCAACCAGAACTAAGAACTGCACCACTATGGTTACAATCTGTTTGTTGGTTACTGGATTTTGTGTAGTGCCTTGCCAGTTACAAGAATAAATTTGCCAGGAGGGTTTTCACATGAGACAGGGTAGAGTGCTCTGCAGTTCACACCATTTTAGTCCAGACTGCAGCTCCATGTCAAAATAATGTAAGAAAAATAGCATAAAAATACACATTGTGTATATGTTTTCTAAAACATTTTAGTAATAATTAGCTACTGTCAGCACTAAGACCCTTTTTGTTGGTGGTAAGGGGAGGAGACAGTGGCTGGTTTTGCTGGGAGGGATGGCCAGCGGCCAGGTTTTTTTGCATCTTAGAGATGGCAACCGTCAAGCCATCAAACTGGTTCCAACCCTAATCCTAGCCTGGTCCCAACTCACTGGCTCCAAGCCTAAATCTAGCTCATACTAACTGGCCTTAAACCTCATCCTGTGCCCAAGAACTGGCCCCAGTTGTAATCTGATCTGCCCCAATCCTAGCCAAGGCCAACAGTCTGGCAGCAAGTTTTATTCGAGCAGTAAGGTATGATCTGGTCCCAACTATACCACAGCACAAAGCTTCAGGCAGGTCCCAGCTTTAAGCCTAGCCCAGGCCCTTGCATAGTCTCACACCTAATGAGGTTTCAGAACCTAACCTGAGCCTTAACCTGGGACCAGGAAGTAACTTGACCCTAACGCTAGCAGTGGCCCAGAACTGGCTCCACCCATAACTTCTATCTGTACCCATTGATCAGGCCCCAGCCCTAAACCTAACCTGGCCTCACAAACCACGCACAATCTTTACACTAAGCAGGGCCACCACGATTGCCTCGACCCTAACCACAACCCAGACTGTGGAGCCCTCCCACATCAAACGCCTGTACCAGTGCACACTTCCCCAGTCTTAGCTCAGGCCTACAAACCAGCCACAAGCCTAACCCTAGCCTTGCCCCACCATGCTCCTGACATCACCTCACCATAACTTTAGCCTGCATTGCTGAATCTGTCCCTTTCATAACTTTAATTTAGGGCATTGATGTTGCTCAAATGCTACCTTTAGTTCACATCACCACACCTAAGGTTACCACCTTGGAAATGCAAAAAAACCCAGCATCCCCATTACCACAAGGCAAGCCTGCCTTAATCATAAGGCAGCATCACAAACCACATCCTCCCCCCCTCCGCCCGCCCCTTTCAACAGCCACTTATAGACTGTAGAGAGCTAACACATACAGATATGTTTGCTATCATCTTCTTGCTTAAACTGCAGCCCTGGGACCACTGCAGCATCATCAGCAGGACACAGAAATGTTTAACATTAGCTAGCTCATTGTACTGTGAAATAATGCAACTCTTTAGACCTACATTAAAAAAAAACATGACAGATTAAATTAGTTTTTTTGGCAACTGGCACATCCATAAAAAATCCAGCCAGGCTGGTCAAATACTGGCCAGGTGGAACCCTAATAACACCTGAGCTGAAATACGAAACACTATCCAGGCTTCCATACTAGTCTGAAACCTAGTCCTAGCTCAGACTCACAAGAGGGCTCCACTCTCGATCCTCCCCTTAGTCCGAGTTTATAAACTACCCACTGCTGTCTTGCACTCTCAGCTGTATGAACTGATCTCACGTCTAACCTGGACCATCAAGTCTGTCCCAATGCAAACCTTAGTTCAAGCCCCGGAACGCTGTTCCAACTCTACTCAGTTCACTGACATTGAGCAGGCTACAGTTTCGATTTTGGCCAGCTGTTAGCCCTGGGATAGGGTTAGGGTTAATAGGCCAGGGCTGGGGTTAGGGATAGCTCATGGGCCCTACACATACTTAGAGCTGTGAACAGGTCTTGGCCTACGGCCTAAGTTAGATTCGGGGATTGTTTATGAGCCCAGGTCTTGACTAGGGATGGGCCATTTAGTGGGCTAGGGTTATGGCTGGGCCCAGTTCATGAGCAGAAGTGATGGGACCAATTCCTAGATTGTGACGTGTGGGAGATGGGAGGAGGGCCTTGTGAAATAGAAAGAGATGGAACCATTCATGATTTGCTGGGGGTTGAAAGATTTGGTCACTGAGCCTCTTCAGAAATGTTCACTAGGAAGCTGTTGGTACACTTCATAGGTTAGTAAAGGCATCTGTCACAGCACACCTCAGGGGTATGCCAATGCCTTCTAATGCACAGCTTGTGATAGCTTCTTGATACATATGCCATGCATTTATGAAGGTTAGCAACATGCAGAACTTGATGGTTCTGAATCATTTAAAATGTTTTTGGTTTGGTTTGGTTTTTTTAATCCTATGACATATTGGGGCCTGATTCTGAATTCACTTCACAGGTGCAAATCAAAAATAATTCTATTGAAAGTAATGGATTTTTGCCCCCCCAAAAAACAGGTGCACATGAGTCCAGAATAAGGACCATTGTGTCTCCAGATATCAAGAGCATATCATTGTTAGTGGTGCATTTTCTACAATTCTAGTCAGACAGCGCTTATATGGACACGATTAGCTTATGTAAACACTTCCTTTTTATGGGTTTCAGAGTAGCAGCCGGGTTAGTCTGTATTCGCAAAAAGAAAAGGAGTACTTGTGTCACCTTAGAGACTAACAAATTTATTTGAGCATAAACTTTCGTAAGCTACAGCATCCGATGAAGTGAGCTGTATCTCACGAAAGCTTATGCTTAAATAAATTTGTTAGTCTCTAAGGTGCCACAAGTACTCCTTTTCTTTTTCCTTTTTATGGGTGTTTGTTCTCAGTAATCTTTGGATTGAACTCCTTTCTAATATAAATAATGCCAAATAGTAATCACAATTCCACACTATGTTCATAAAAGTAAAATAGCTTTTTGAGTGATATTGCAGGGCATTTGGTACACTGGTTAAAAAAAAAAAATCAATCTGTAGCCAAATTGCTTCCAAATAACAGTCATCTTTGATTTTTATGACTGTTATTACAGTCAAACCATGACATTTTAAATTATAGATTGATATTTTAAAGGAATTAGCTGTGTTTGACTTTTAAAGGATTTTTCATTGTGGAGAGTGAGACAAATATTAATGTGGGTTAAAGCTACAGTTTACTAGAGCTACAATTACAAGATTTTCAAAAGGCACTGGTGGGTTCTGGGGTGCACAGCTGGAGCCACCTTAAAGGTGCCTGAAGCTAGCTGAAAAACCAAATCACTTTAAGGAGTCGCAAAATCATTAATCACTTTTGAATAGGTTGGCTGTTTAAAACATACCAAGGCTTTAAAGAAAACCATGCACGGCCTGCTATTGTAGTGCATATCGAAAGAAAAACGGGTATACTGGCTAGCTGTCTGTCACATAGCATTCATATAGAACAGACTGAAATCAGTTTGTTGCTTATAGTGTGTTTGGGAAGCATTCATTATTGTCACCCACACTTTGTATAAAACCCATGGTCATGGTGTAGTAGATGACCAGCACTGCAAAACCCAGTGTTGAAAGAAAATTATGTCATGCCCCCAAAATCATGAGATTAGTTTAAAAATCATGAGATTTAAAAAATAATAAAAGCTGGGTCTTTTTAGTTTTCTACGGTATTTGAGCTTGGGGGGGGGGGGAGGGAGCGGGGAAGGGGCTCACATTTTTAAGTTTTCCTCCTGAACAACAAGGATCTGAAACTGGCCTTCTTTTTTTTTTCAAATGAAAGTTCAGTTTCACTCATAATCTCATGACTCTAAGATATGGGGCTCTAAGAAAAGCTCCAAACATCACGAGACTTATGATAAAAGCGCCAGGGTTGGCAATATTACCAATTGTAGAACTAGGGCCATTAACTTCAATGGGTGGAGTTCTAGTTGAAGATCACACTTGCTGTTTACACCTGGAGTCCTATTTCCTGGCTCTCTACATATGGAAAATTTAACCCAAAAATCTTGTTCTCTCAAAATCCTCTTGCAATATTTGAGAACATATCAACTAACTTTCTGTTGGTTGGAGTCTACTGGACCACCCTAACTTCATTTCTGACAACTTACTGCCTGCATTAATGCAACAGATATTTTTAGTGAAAAAGCAAATATCAAAATGAACAAAAAACCCTCTTGTTAATATGCCAAAGCACAGCCAGTCAGTGTGAACAGCTCCACTTCTCACTGCAGCTTCAAGTACAGGTACAGAATCAGGTCTCTGAGGAATTTCATCTTTAATAAACTAGGAAAAACAACTTCCTATTTGGATGTTCCAATTTCATGAGATGTTTGTGCGGCCGGAAGGCACAGCGCATGAGTGTCCTGACCAGTCAAGTTTGGAAGAATGGGCTTGAACTTGGTTAAGTTAGGTGTAAAATATCCAGGCTCCAGTGCATAGCAGTGAACATGTCAAAACTCCCATGCTACCTAGCAAAAGCAAGAGTCTTTGCATTGAAAAAAGTAGTATTGCATGTTAGGCACACTGTCTAGTGAGATTTACAGGGCCTGAGCCAAAGCCCATTGCAATCCATGGGAGTTCTTTCTACCATGAATAAAATGCAAGCTTAAATTTTACCGAAGACCATCACACACATTTTTCACACAAAGTTTAGAGCCCCAGTGCTATATAAGAGCTAGGTTTTATGATGACGATAACCCAAACGCTCCCAAAGTTTGGGGCTATCTAGACATGGGATTTTTGGCTTGGATCTATTCCACATAGATTCTTCTCCCCAACTCATCACCACAGGAGCTAGCATTTTCCAGTCATGCATTAAGCAACGTGACTAACATTTGTCACGTGTGCGTCGCTCCCGCTCATCCTCTCTCTTGGGGGAGAATTGTGTGTGCAGTGGAGCATTTTGTTTTGATAAGAGCTTTTTTTTGTAAATACCCAGAGAGCTATGAGTGATGGGTGGAGAAGGCAGGTTGAAGAGGTGCATCTTGCCCTTAGAGCAGAAGGTGAGCAGCTCTGTGGTGCTCCTTAGTTTCTGTGGAAGTTCATTCCACATTAGTTATGATGGACCAACAACATGTCTCTTGCTATGGCAACGTGGAAGCCCAGGATGTGCTGCCCATGATCGGGCCTCGGTGGTGTATACCCACTCTCTTCAGCATGAGCCTGGGGCTTTGGATGAGCAGGTTCAGGTTGAGTTCTCTCTCTCTTCCCCAGCAGTCCAGAAGGCCTGCAGGACTTTCATGGACAAGGGCATTGCACAGCGATTGCTAACCCAGGCTCTCCAGTGGTTGAGCTGAGTGGCAAAGGCACTGCAGCACATGCACCTGCTGTCCTCACAGACTAGCGAGTGCAGTGGGGAAACTTGAGAGCTATTCTCCTCTGGGACCTCCTCAGTTCAGGACATAGCTCTCCTGCCTGTATTTGCAGATACATTTGCAAATCACTAGTTTTATATGCTCTGGATCTGCCCTAATCATCTGGTCTACCATGCTCCATGCCCCAGCCTAGCCCAGCCCTGGACCACAGACCTGTGGCTGTTCTCTGCATTTGGAGACTTCGGGCCTCCTTCGAAATGGTTCTTGCACTCACTGAGGAGCATTTAGTATCTTCACACCTTTTGAAACAATTAGTTTACCTCCCCTGCCCTGAAGCTGATGTCCCGTGAGTCTTCTGACCTCTGTACTGTCTGATCTCTTGATGATCCTGTCAAGTTTTTTTCTTGGTGCTTGAGAGAGTCAGGTACAGTATCAATCCACATGGAGCAAGTCCAAGCCTTCAATGATGGTAGGCTTTAACGGTCAAATCATGGCTGAGACCTGGGGCTATTGGAACAGAAGCTGCAACTGTAGCCTCTGAATGGTTTCTTTAATAGCACCCAGGTGCCTTCTGAGCATGTGAGAGAAGTTTCAAATCAAGCCGCACGAAACAGACTATCAATGAACTGTAAGGAAAGGTCACAATTCCACTCAGTGTCTTAGAAATTAGAGGTTTCAGAGTAGCAGCCATGTTAGTCTGTATTTGCAAAAAAGAAAAGGAGTACTTGTGGCACCTTAGAGACTAACAAATTTATTTGAGTATAAGCTTTCGTGAGCTACAGCTTGGATGCATCCGATGAAGTGAGCTGTAGCTCTCAAAAGCTTATGCTCAAATAAATGTGTTAGTCTCTAAGGTGCCACAAGTACTCCTGTTCTTTTTTTAGAAATTAGACTTTACTATGGAGCTAATTTTCCCCACCTTGTCTCACTCCCCTAGATGCAGTCACTTGACCAACCTGTCCCTGCAATGCAGCTGCAGGAATCATGCATGCTCACACCTGGATCCCCACACCTATTTTATGTAGTTGGGAACAACCACTGGGATCTGGGAGTCATAGTGGACCACAAGCGAAATATGAGTCAACAGTGTAACACTGTTGCAAAAAAAGCAAACATCATTCTGGGATGTATTAGCAGGAGCGTTGTAAGACAGACACGAGAAGTAATTCTTCCGCTCTACTCCATGCTGATTAGGCCTCAACTGGAGTATTGTGTCCAGTTCCAGGTGCCACATTTCAGGAAAGATGTGGACAAATTGGAGAAAGTTCAGAGCAGAGCAACAAAAATGATTAAAGGTCTAGAAAACATGACCTATGAGGGAAGACTGAAAAAAATGGATTTGTTTAGTCTGGAAAAGAGAAGACTACAGGGGAGACATGATAACAGTTTTCAAGTACATAAAAGGTTGTTGCAAGGAGGAGGGAGAAGAATTGTTCTTCTTAACCTCTGAGGATAGGAGAAGAAGCAATGGGCTTAAATTGCAGCAAGGGAGGCTTAGGCTGGACATTAGGAAAAACTTCCTAACTGTCAGGATGGTTAAGCACTGGAAGAAATTGCCTAGGGAGGTTGTGGAATCTCCATCATCAGAAATTTTTACGAGCAGGTTAGACAAACACTTGTCAGGAATAGTCTAGATAATACTTACTCCTGCCATGAGCTCCAGAGTACTGGACTAGATGACCTCTCGAGGTCCCGTCCAGTCCTATGATTCTATGATTACTTTGTCCATCACCAGGATATCACTTGAGCTGCAGCTTGAGCTAATGGAGTTTTTCCATGTGCTTTGGATCAGACCATAGAGTGGCAGCTGTAGCAGATACATATTCTGTGGCTCAGGTGCAGAGGACATACAATGAATATACGTTACATTTGCCCCTACAATGCACACAGCTGTTTAGGACCCTCCATTGTCCTGACTTTTAGTTTAGCCCTTTGTAAGAGGAAGGCAATAGCATTCCTAAAATACAGCTTAGTGGTTCAACCAGGGAATAGGTAAACTAAGAACATTTGGTTATTACTTTACATGGATTTGTTTTAAATGAACTGGTTGTAGCATTTTTAGTGCCTTTTGTGACTGTTAGCCTCCTTTACAATCACTCCAAAAAAGTTTACAGCCTTCAAGTGAAGCAATGTGATAATTTTATTGTAGTCACATGGCTTGGTTTGTACCCCATGCAAAGGAAGTACTGAACTGGCTGCTGCGTTATCAAGTTTTGCCTCATGTGAGGGCTGCATCAAAGCTCCCTGGCTGGAAAACAAAACGGTGCTTTGAATAAACCATCTTGAGTGCTATGACATAAAATAATGCACTTGTGAGGGCTCAGGAAAGTGACAACAATGACAATATTATCCCAGCACAGTGGGAAGACTCAACCTCTATTGGTATAAAAACTAGTTCCCTTGCAAACATATGAAACAACCAATGTGTGTGTAACCCTCATGTTGCTACAGCTTGAGTTTCCAGATGTGTAATAATGAACTCTATTAACCCTAGTACTATATCAATTCCAATCAATCCATTCCAATCAATGAAATTACACTGGAATATTTTTCGTCACGCCTTGATCAGTTTCATGGAGCTATACACTTTAAACAAAACTAACAACCGCAACAATCAGCCAACTTGCATACTCCTGAGTACTTCTTTTTTATTATTTAGGGATTTGTTTGAAGTCTAGCTGTTATCCAGCTGTTATTTTGGCAGTCAATTTGGTAACATTAACCACATCACTGTCCCATTTCATTACATATGCCTAGCCTTGTGTGTGTAGATTTTTGTCTGTCTGACTTTCATGTACAGCCAGTCATAAGATTCAAGGAAAAATGCAAGCATTTTTGCAGGACAGTGGACTGTCGTAACCAGGCTCTTCGGTGTTAATATTCAAGCAAGTAATATGTATGACAAAGGGAATAGAAAGTAGTCACTATGAAGCAGAAATATCATCATCCTCTCCTGTTTCCAATGCCAAGGTTAAGTAGGGCTGACTTCTGTCAGTTTCTTGGCTTTGGTACCCTAGATGGCCAGCCATCTCAAGCCTAGGCTTATTTTACAGATGGGGAATAGAGGTAAGGAGAAGCTAAGTGACTTGCCCAAGATCACACAGGACATCTGTGGCAGAGCAAGGACTTGGACCCAAGTCTTCGGTCACTGCCCCAGCCACCAGACCATCCTTCCTCTCATAAACCAGAATTATACTCATCAAAAAGTTCATTTATTATAATATACTTTGTCCCGCCTCATTACATTCCCTAATGAGGTAATATGCCTGCAGGGTAGTTACCATATCCTTCTGCTCTCAGACAGGGGCTTCGGATGTGATTATTTCTCTTCATTAAGTCTCACCTAGTGAATAGACTGTATTTAGCTTCTGGTGCTGCAAATGAGATTCAAGCAATTGCCCATCTTAGCAGCCTACACCATAGATCTCGAGAAGGTCAAATGTCCCTCTTGAATTCTAAATTCATTTAATCTTACTTCACAGGGGCAGTTTGAATTTTGTAATGTTCCGGTTTTGCATTTATGGCTGAATTTAGGACTGGAGAAGTGTTATGCCCTTTAAGTCAAAGGGCAAGTGGGCTCCCTAAGATGTTGATTCATTGGCCTCCCATGAATTCCCTGTTTGCATGATTTCTTTCCATATTACTTCTTTTATCTTGGCTATTTCTGAGACACCCATCATTCTCATATCTAATTGCCATCTTGCTATGTGATCTTTGACTATCTTAAGAAGCAATTCATCATTTTGTCAATGATACACAGTGTGAGCTAAGATGAGGGGATCCAAGCAACATAGCTTAAGGGACAAATTTTCAAGGGTGTTTGTAAATGCACATACAAAAATGCACATGCCATTATACACTGATTTTGTACACGTAATGACCGGTGTAACGTATGTAACAGTGAAGCAATATGATTGCAGTAACATATTAGGCATGCAGCTATTGTACGCGTATTTATGTCTCACTTTTGGGCAATGATGGCTGTCAGTGATGAAGCATGATGAAAACATTTGGCTATCAGGGCATCAGTTTTTGACTTGTTAATTTGTACACATCTGCTGGAGTGAACCTGTGCCCTTTAAAAAGTGAGAGACACCTCCCCTCTCCCCCCGCCCCCCCACTTTGGCCACAGCATGTATCTTTGTTCCACTGACAATAATGTGAATTTGAAAGAGAAATCTGGAGACAGAGCCAGGGAAGAAGCAAGCAGATTATTACAACTAGGCAACAAACGTGCTGCCCTGAATTGCTTTTGTGCCCCATTTTATTTAATTGTCATATTTCTTCACTCACAGGATGGTATGCCTAAGTGCATAATAACTAGCTCCAGGTTATTGCTGGTATAGAGTCCATTGACCAGTCATCATGATGTGATAGCTTCAATGGACTTACACCAGTGATGAACTGGTCACACTTTATATTAAGGTTCTATGTATAAATAAGTCATACAAGGTTAATAAATGGTTAACTGAGGTTTTATTAAATAATTTGTCCATTGTTACAAATTGTTATCGAATCCAATGGGTCAATAGGTAGCTTCTAAGGATGATTTATAACCCCTTCGTCTAACACATACTACTTATGCTTATACCATCAATTAATCATGTATTAACCCTTTGAAAACTGAACCTTAATATAAACGGTGACAGATAAATTTGTAACTAATCAGTACTTGTAACTAACATTTAGATTTCTACAATGAGCCTTCTCCAGAGCTCTAGGGGGCCCCTGACACATGTTAGAAAAGAAAAAGTAAAACTGAACATCAGCTTAGCCGTGACAGCCAACAGAACTTAATACAACCTGTAACACAAATCTCCCCTCCTGGTGCCTCCTCCAAAGTCTTTCCTCCTGCAACTTGTGCTCCTCCCTCCAAGTTCCCTGCAGGTTGCTACACCACCCCCATGCAGCTCTAAGCACCATCACACCCTACCCTCCACTATAGTCTGCAAATAAAGGCACCTTTCTGTATACCCGGAAGGTCATCAGACCAGAGGTGAAAATTTCAAAAATGCCGAAGTGACTTTTGATTTTTTCAGTTGCACTTAGGCTCTTAATGGCTTTGATTTCAGTGGGAATTAGGCACCTCAGTGCTTTTGAAAATCCCACTAGGCACTGATCTGCATTTCAAGGTGCCTAAATAGCTTTAAAAATCTGGCCAGTTAGGCACTTTTGAAAGTTTTACCCCAGAGCTATTTCCTATGGTGAGTGGGGAATCCAGAACTGATTACCCCTTGTACTGGGGAGAATGTGCTACCATCTGAAACCTCTCTTTTAAGTTAAGAGGAATCAAGCTGAAGCTCCTCCACTGACCAGAGTATATGGTAGTAGGGCACAGAGAGAAAAGGGAGTTTTCCTATTGGAAGATCCCTGGCAATTTAGGGCAAGACAAGGCAAGGTGAGGTTGAAACTGTACTGAAATAGGTTTGAATATGTAGCCATTGAGGCTAAATAGATTCACCAATGCATTTAAGGCTCGGTTCTGCCTCTCTAAGGGTACAGATGCTTTTTTGTATGCTATTCAATGGTTTTATTTGAAAAACTGTGTGCATCTGTGGCTACATAAAGGAAAGCATGCAACATAAGGCCTGGGCAGCATTAAGATTACGGGTTCATCCTTACCCTTGAATAAGAAAGAATACAGCTGGGTAGGAGAATGTATATAAGGAGGAAGGGCAGTGTGGATATCAGTCTAATAGGTTATACTGGTGTAGAATGACCGTGCCTAATCGGGTACAGAATGTGAGCGAGGCCAAACAGCAAAAATTAAGATGTTTGTACACCAATGCGAGGAGCCTAGGTAACAAAATGGAGGAACTAGAGCTACTGGTGCAGGAAGTGAAACCAGATATTATAGGGATAACAGAAACATGGTGGAATAGTAGTCATGACTGGACTACAGGTATTGAAGGGTATGTGCTGTTTAGGAAAGACAGAAATAAAGGTAAAGTGGAGTAGCATTGTATATCAATGATGAGGTAGAATGTAAAGAAATAAGAAGCAATGCGATGGATAAGACAGAGTCCGTCTGGGCAAAAATTACATTGGGGGAGAAAACTCTTAGAGCCTCTCCTGAGATACTGCTTGCAGTGTGCTATAGACCTTCGGGATCTAATTTGGATATGGATAGAGCGCTTTTTAATGTTTTTAATGAAGTAAATACTAATGGAAACTGCATGATCATGGGAGACTTTAACTTCCCAGATATAGACTGGAGGACGAGTGCTAGTAATAATAAAAGGGCTCAGATTTTCCTAGATGCGATAGCTGATGGATTCCTTCATCAAGTAGTTGCTGAACTGACTAGAGGGGATGCCATTTTAGATTTGGTTTTGGTGAGTAGTGAGGACCTCATAGAAGAAATGGTTGTAAGGGACAATCTTGGTTCAAGTGATCATGAGCTAATTCAGTTCAAACTGAACGGAAGGATTAACAAAAATAAATCTGCAACTAGGGTTTTCGATTTCAAAAGGGCTGACTTTCAAAAATTATGGAAATTAGTTAGGGAAGTGGATTGGACTGAAGAACTTATGGATCTAAAGGCAGAGGAGGCCTGGGATTACTTTAAATCAAAGCTGCACAAGCTATCGGAAGCCTGCATCCCAAGAAAGGGGAAAAAATTCATAGGCAGGAGTTGTAGACCAAGCTGGATGAGCAAGCATCTCAGAGAGGTGATTAAGAAAAAGCAGAAAGCATACAGAGAGTGGAAGATGGGAGAGATCAGCAAGGAAAGCTACCTTATTGAGGTCAGAACATGTAGAGATAAAGAGAAACAGGCTAAAAGTCAGGTAGAGTTGGACCTTGCAAAGGGAATTAAAACCAGTAGTAAAAGGTTCTATAGCCATATGAATAAGAAGAAAACAAAGAAAGAAGAAGTGGGGCCACTAAACTCTGAGGATGGAGTGAAGGTCAAGGATAATCTAGGCATGGCCCCATATCTAAACAAATACTTTGCCTCAGTCTTTAATAAGGCTAAAGAGGATCTTAGGGATAATGGTAGCATGGCAAATGGGAATGAGGATATGGAGGTAGATATTACCATATCTGAGGTAGAAGTGAAATTCGAACAGCTTAATGGGACTAAATTGGGAGGCCCAGATAATCTTCATCCAAGAATATTAAAGGAATTGGCACCCAAAATTGCAAGCCCATTAGCAAGAATTTTTAATGAATCTGTAAATCACAGGTTGTACCGTATGATTGGAGAATTGCTAACATAGTTCCTATTTTTAAGAAAGGAAAAAAAAGTGATCCAGGTAACTACAGGCCTGTTAGTTTGACATCTGTAGTATGCAAGGTCTTGGAAAAAATTTTGAAGGAGAAAGTAGTTAAGGACATTGAAGTCAATGGTAAATGGGACAAAATACAACATGGTTTTACAAAAGGTAGATCGTGCCAAACCAACCTGATCTCCTTTTTTGAGAAAGTAACAGATTTTTTAGACAAAGGAAACGCAGTGGATCTAATTTACCTAGATTTCAGTAAGGCATGTGATACCGTGCCACATGGGGAATTATTAGTTAAATTGGAAAAGATGGGGATCAATATGAAAATTGAAAGGTGGATAAGGAACTGGTTAACAGGGAGACTACAGCAGGTCCTACTGAAAGGTGAACTGTCAGGCTGGAGGGAGGTTACCAGTAGAGTTCCTCAGAAATCAGTTTTGGGACCAGTCTTATTTAATCTTTTTATTACTGACCTCGGCACAAAAAGTGGGAGTGTGCTAATAAAGTTTGCGGATGATACAAAGCTGGGAGGTATTGCCAATTTAGAGAAGGACCGGGATATCATACAGGAGGATCTGGATGACCTTGTAAACTGGAGTAATAGTAATAGGATGAAATTTAATAGTGAGAAGTGTAAGGTTATGCATTTAGGAATTAATAACAAGAATTTCAGTTATAAGCTGGGGATGCATCAATTAGAAGTAACAGAGGAGGAGAAGGACCTTGGAGCATTGGTTGATCATAGGATGACTATGAGCTGCCAATGTGATATGGCCATGAAAAAAGCTAATGCGGTCTTGGGATGCATCAGGCGAGGTATTTCCAGTAGAGTTAAGGAGGTTTTAGTACCGTTATACAAGGTACTGGTGAGACCTCACCTGGAATACTGTGTGCAGTTCTGGTCTCCCATGTTTAAGAAGGATGAATTCAAACTGGAGCAGGTACAGAGAAGGGCAACTAGGATGATCCAAGGAATGGAAAACTTGTCTTATGAAAGAAGATTCTAGGAGCTTGGCTTGTTTAGCCTAACTAAAAGAAGGTTGAGGGGAGATATGATTGCTCTCTATAAATATATCAGAGGGATAAATACCAGAGAGGGAGAGGAATTATTTAAGCTCAGTACCAATATGGACACAACAACAAATGGATATAAACTGGTCATTGGGAAGTTTAGACTTGAAATTAGATGAAGGTTTCTAACCATCAGAGGAGTGAAGTTTTGGAATAGCCTTCCAAGGAAAGCAGTGGGGGCAAAAGATCTATCTGGCTTTAATATTAAACTCGATAAGTTTATGGAGGAGATAGTATGATGGGATAACATGATTTTGGTAATTAATTGATCTTTAAATATTCATGGTAAATAGGCCTAATGATGGGATATTAGATGGGGTGGGGTCTAAGTTACTACAGAAAATTCTTTCCTGGATATCTGGCTGGTGAATCTTGCCCATATGCTCGGGGTTCAGCTGATCGCCATATTTGGGGTCGGGAAGGAATTTTCCTCCAGGGCAGATTGGAAGAGGCCCTGGAGGTTTTTCAGCTTCCTCTGTAGCATGGGGAACGTGTCACTTGATGGAGGATTCTCTGCTCCTTGAAATCTTTAAACCACAATTTGAGGACTTCAATAGCTCAGACATAGGTGAGGTTTTTCGCAGGAGTGGGTGGGTGAGATTCTATGGCCTGCGTTGTGCAGGAAGTCAGACTAGATGATCATAATGGTCCCTTCTTACTTTAGGTTTCAGAGTAGCAGCCGTGTTAGTCTGTATTCACAAAAAAGAAAAGGAGTACTTTCTTTCTTTCTTTCTTTCTTTCTTTCTTTCTTTCTTTCTTTCTTTCTTTCTTTCTTTCTTTCTTTCTTTCTTTCTTGTGAATACAGACTAACACGGCTGCTACTCTGAAACCTGTTATTATGCAAGGCACTGAATTTAGCCGTATGGAGTGGAAATCTAATAAGGTGCCACAAGTACGCCTTCTTACTTTAGTATCTATGAATCTATGAATCACCTGGCTTCCTTCTGAGAGCTTGTATATGCAACCTGGGTGTTCTAGCAATGTAGTGATTTTAATGGAACAAAGAATAATTCAGAAGAGCCACGCCACCCTGCTACTAGAGTATTATCACTGACCTCCTATTCTGCATCGTCTCCTTTGGCAGGCTGGGAGGGGTGGAAGTAGTAGAAAGGTTATTTTACCTTTATTTAGCAGTGGTACAACTGCTACTGGAATACTGTGCCCAGTTCTGGTTCCCACAATTCAAGAAGGATGTAGATAAATTGGAGAGGGTTCAGAGAAGAGCCATCAGAATGATTAGAGAACGTGCCTTATAGTGATAGACTCAAAAAGCTCAATCTATTTAGTTTAACAAAGAGAAGGTTTAGGGAGATTACAGCCTATAAGTACCTACATGGGGAACAAATATTTAATAATGGACTCATCAATCTAGCAGAGAAAGGTATAACACGATCCAATGGCTGGAAATTGACAAATTCAGACAGGAAATGAGGTGTAAATTTTTAACAGTGGGAATAATTAACCATTGGAACAATTTACCAAGGGGTGTGGTGGATTCTCCATCACTGCCGATTTTCAAATCAAGACTGGATGTTTTTTTCTAAAAGATATACTCTAGGAATTATTCTGGGGAAGTTCTCTGGCCTGTGTCATGATGATCACAGTGGTCCCTTCTGGCCTCAGAATCCATGACTGTTGCTGGGCCATATCAACTATTGTCCGTGTTTCTGTTTAACAATGATTAGCCTTTTTCTATAAGTTTTTCTTCACTGTGTGTCTTGTTCTATCTATGCAGAGAAGGGCCCTGATCCAGCAGAGACGTGCACATGTGCTTAATTTTCTACACTGTGAGTAGATCCACTAAAGTCAATCAGACAACTTACAGAATGTAAGTCTTTGCAGGGTTGAAGCTTAAAACAAGCCTCCGAGCCATTGTTATGATACATAACATAGGCTATCACAATAAATGTGGTTGGTAATATATGGGAAATTAATAATTAAAGGGTTCAATTGCATAATTAAGCTTATTCACTCTAGGGGTCACCAGGAAAATACCTATTTAAATATTTTATTATATCTAATACAAATTATATATTATACACACACTTATTCTCTCATGCACACTCTCTCTCTCTCTCTCTCTCTCTCACACACACATACAAAATTCATTTTTGGTCAACATTTTCCAGTTTTTCCACCAACAAAATGAAAAACAAAAATGACCAAACTCAGTAAAAACAAATTTACTAGAACAATTTTCCATAACGGATCAGACTTTATTTTTTGCTTTAATCTTGCTGGGATTTTTGGTTTTTGCTCAGGAAGTTTAGGGTTTTGTTTTTAATATCCAAAGCAAAATTGGCAAAATTTGACCAAGCCTAATAAATATATAGCAAACTGTGAAAAATATTTGGTGCTGTAAATAACAATCCCATTTGTGAGTGTTGCATCTACAAATCCCATACCGATCACGAAATCCACATACCCAAACAACACAAGTTGTGGTATAGCTCTGTCAAAAAAAAAAAAAAATCATGCTCTGTGTTTTTTGTTTCCTAGCGTAATCTGGCAGCAAGTCACCAGAGACTTCATGTTTTGTATCAACAATTTCCATTCGATTGTGAAGGAAAGTCATAAGCAGTGAAAAATGCTTTGCAGAATAAACATTAACTTGATGGAGCAGTAAAAGTGTTTTGTGGATGAGTAAGTTCTGCCAAGGAATGTCATTCCTATCTGATCGCATTACACAGGTCCACTGCACAATGTCAGCTGCTCATTAACTGTCCCCCTGATCCCCAAAACTCCCAAACAAGCCTGCCAATCCTTTATGATGAAAATGGGACAGGAGGAAAGGCCAGAATGACAGCTAGAGTTAAGCAAGAAACTCAGAACAGTGATACATGGTAAAATCCTGGTCCACCATTGAAATGCATGGCAAAATTCTCATTGACTTCAGTGGACTTACCCCCAGAGAATGAGGGACTTCAGCTAGGACTCAACAGAGCTGCATCTGATGCCTGGCCCTGCCACAGACTTCCTATGTGACCTTGGCTAGGTCACTGGATCTCTCTGTGCCTCAGTTCTCCATCTGTAAATTGGGGATGATAATACTCTCTTTGGTTACACTGGCAATTCTTCTGGGTTGGGACTCACTGTTACCCTGTTTGTACAGTTCCTGGCACCCAGGGATCTTGGTTGGGGTCTTTAGGGGCGTCATTGTTGGTTTTAAAAAATGTTTTCACAAATATTGACTCACATCTCAAGCTGAATTTGGTTCCCCACTATTCATGCCCCAGTTGTGTGCATGATCTGGGAGTAGCTACTGAGTTGTTACACCAAGGCCCTTAAACTAGGTGCTCAGCATTCAGGGACATTAGGCATTTTCTGTAGCTCTGCAAGTGCATATTCAAACACCTTACAAGAGAGGCCTCCTTGGTCTGTGGCCTTTTGATTAAGAGCCCAAGCAGGTGAAGTTTGCTTCACTTCTCTGGGATGGTGTGCATGACATTCCCAAGCAACAGCATAATGCCTTGATCCAGCAAAGCATTTACACACCTTGGGCCAGATTTGTCAGGGTATTCAGGTGCCTAAGGATGCAGATGGTCACCTAGTTGGATTTTCAGATGTGCCTAACTCCCATTGACTTCAGTGGGAGTCAGGTATCTAAGTGCTTTGGAAACCTCACTAGGCACCTAGCAGGGTCTTTAGGCAGCTAAATGCCTTAACACATCTTGCCCTTGGTCTCTTTAATGTTCCTCTCCCAAGAGACGAGTCCAGAAAGAGCTTCGTTACTCTCAAATCAGCATATAGGCCCTGCTGCATTGACAGGTACACGTTGTTCTGCTAAATGAATGTAAGCCATTGTATAGTCACAAATTGAGCTCAGAACCTTACACATACATTGTTGGCTGCTGTCTATGCCTTTTCCTGCTTAATCAATAGCCGCTGTCTTACTGATAATACTACTCTAGCCCCACAAACAATCCTCCTCGGGTACCCCAAGCTCTGTCTTTATAATGTAATTGATCCCCAGCTGTCCAAATAAGTTGTGCTCTCTGAAACTGATAGTTAATATGGATGATGGATTATTATTCTAGGCTCCAGGTGGGTTCACACTGTGAGGTGTGGAAAGGTCCAAGTAGGCTGATGTTTAGCACAGAAATGACTAGAGACACAAAAGGATGGATTATTTTCTTCTGTGTTTCTCCCCTTTGGGCCAAATTCTACTTTAGGTACACTCGTGCAAGTTGAGGGAAGTTACGGGGCCAGATTCGCTCTCGGATACACCAGTAAAAAGAAAAGGAGTACTTGTGGCACTTTAGAGACTAACAAATTTATTTGAGCATAAGCTTTCGTGAAATAAATTTGTTAGTCTCTAAGGTGCCACAAGTACTCCTTTTCTTTTTGCGAATACAGACTAACAAGGCTACTACTCTGAAACCTGTCAGGATACACCAGTATAACTCTAGAGTAAAGAATAAGTGGTTCCTCAAACGTGGCACTTCATGGGCCTTCGTTTTCCTCTTCAGCGGCAGGCTGCAGTCCATTTCCTCTGCCTGCTAGCACTTCAAGGACAAAATTTCCTGAGTAAGATCAACGTTTTTACAAATCAGCTGGTCATAGAAGCAAAGGGAAACTTGTCAAGGCCAATCACTGGTTAAATGAGCAACTTTTAGTAAGAGTGTTTTAAGATGTAAATATTTATCGGAGAGAGGAAGACGCCCTGAGGCCATTATCTGATTTTGGTATTTACCTCAGACTTCTCTGGATTAGTTTAATATTCAATAGCAGCCAGCCTCTCATCTGCTCAAGGAAGTGGCCAGCCCGGGTCAATGTTTAACTGGGCTTACCAAATCTGAATTTAGGAAGGAAAGGCTTGGGGAGAAATAACCATGGAAACTGGCTTACCAGACACCCAATCAGCTCTGTGTGTGTGTATGGTCAGGCAGACCATGAAAGTTGCCCTGGAAGGAACCTGGGAGCTTTATAAACAGGCGTTGCCATCAAAGGGAGCCAAAGACACAGATCAGTGCTACGGTCAAGTCCAGGAACTACTGCACAGAGTCTTGTCGTTCTTTGAATGTTGTAACTCAGTAAAATGGGCCTGAGCTACTCCAGGACTCATCATAAGGTGACAAAAGTGGCACCAGTGCAAACCAAAGAGGAGGTGCCTCCTTCCTCTTGCACTGCTGCAGTATGTGGATTTCACAGCACCCTGGAAGAGAGAAGTTTATGGTCATTTGCAGCCATGGAGGAGAGAAATCCAGTGTTTCAAAGGCAGCTTCCACCCCTAAGAGAAACTCTGTATGGCAGATGCTCCACAGGTAACCTGGCCATGGATAAGCCATTGCCCTTTCTACGGTGCTTGGTTTGGCTGATTATTTGTTTTTCGTGTTTTCTGTTGCCAAATAGATATATGGCTCAGCAGAAAATCATTGCATTTTAACTAAGACAAATGGTAAAAAGCTGAAAGTTTACCAAATGCAGTTTTGTGTGTGTGTGCATGTGTACATGTTATTCTAGGCATGTGTCTGTTTCTGACACTTCCCATATATTACAGCATGGCGGGGGGGAATCATTTTTTTTAGCTTGTTTTAGAAAACTGTCTCAATTGTTTATTTACATGTCAAACAGCTGAGATCAAGCAACCCTTGATTGCGAGAGTCATCCTTACACATGGAAGGCGTCCCATTGACCTTAACTTCAATGGGACTAGATGTGGAAGAGTTACAGGACAGGTCCTGAGGCGTACTTCTGGAGCGCCCCCTTAATATGTTACTATACATCTCTACTATGCATCTATAGTTATGTGATCCACACACAGCCCTGGGTTAAACCCAAAGAATTATTCACAGTTTGGACAAGGCGCTCAGCTGATGTAAATCAGAGCAGTAATAATAATATCGAGCTCTTACTTAGCATTTTCCATCAGTAGATCTCACTGAACTTTACAGAAGAAGATGAAAAGCATCATGGAGCTCAACTGATTTAGACCAGCTGAGGATCTAGACCAGAGTATGTGACACAGGCATGAAACTGGAAACACTGCTTTGAATAACCGAGTAATACAAACTGTAAGGGAACCACCCTATCAGTTTTACATAAATGTGTCTCCTTTGGCTTCAGTGGGATTATTCAAATGAGTAAATGGATGCAGGATTAGGCCCTAGCATGTTTCTAACAGTGAATTCCACTGGAAAACACTGGTGTAACATGGCTTGGCGGGATTGGATATTTCCCCCCTTCCATGCTACATATAGATAGTTAAGCTAAGAGCACGAGAGGAAATGTACCGCTACCCTGAGAGCAGCGACATTTCAAAAGCAGAAAGGGTCTAGGAATGAATACAGATGGGCTCTGGATATGCAGCATGACATTTGGAGTGTTTTATGACAGCAGCAGCACTTAAATAACTATTCCATTCAGCAAAGAGCTAACCATTTGGTATTTAGCAAGTACATTTACAAAAAGTCATCTCTGGAAGTGTCATATTCCATTACATGTGCTGTTTTTGCTAATAAGAGCGTATCACATTTGAATGATGAATTAGCTGGAGCCACTGTCTAAACAAACAGATGTCTGCTACACAAAATGTTTTATTTCATTCACAGGGATTCATTTCAGCTTGTGTTAAGTTAAACTTTCTAAGAGCACGTTATTGAAGAGCAAAGGAGAAAACAAACAGTAGAATTTCTTAAATTTAGGCTGGGGCTTCGTATTACAGCCATGCATCAGGGTCCCATCCCAAATCAGGGCCCGGTTGTGCTAGGCATTGTACAGACCCTTGAGTCAGCCCCTGCCCTAAACTGCTTAGAGTCTAAATAGACTTTGATTGTAAATTCTTTGGGGGCAGGGACCCTATTTCTGTCCTGAGCTTGTACAGCGCCTAACACAATGGGGTCCTGAGTCATGACTGGCGGTCCTAGGTGCTACCTAGGTGACAGGGGATGGATCACTTGATGATTCCCTGTTCTGTTCATTCCCTCTGAAGCACCTGGCATTAGCTACTGTCGGAAGACAGGATACTGGGCTAGATGGACCTTTGGTCTGACCCAGTGTGGCCATTCTTATGTACCTCAAGCCAAATAAATTATTAATAAAGTGGAGTGGAATGAGGGTCATACAAAGGCGAAATGACTTACCCAACTTCATGCAGCAGGTCAGCTCAAGATCAGATCTGGAACTGAACTCAGGTCCTCCTGAGTCCCATGCTGCTAACCCATCCACTGCATCTAAGTCCTAGCCCTGAGCTTATGCGGCATCTGATATTTTAGTATTTCACTGTCTTTGTATTTCTACTTCACAATCAGAAATTGTTTAGGCACTAACTAGCCCTATGGACTTAAGAACAGTAGTTTCTAAACAGCAGAGTTTCACAATCTGAGTTATAAGCTGCTTTTCCCCCTATATGCTTACTGGCTGCTAAATATTTTCTCTTGAAAAGTCAGCTATTTGGGACTTTTTCCACTACATTGTGAAATATATTTAGATCAGCAAATGTCTCTAGTTCCTTACTTGTTAAACAGTTGATAAAGCTTAATTCTGTGTTCAATAATTAAACATTGTATGTGTGTCCAGTAGAGCTGAGCTAGTCTTTTAATCAGATGAATTCATCCTCTCTATCAGACATGGAATATCTGTGAGCAGATCAATTTTCTCAAATGCATTTGTTCTTCATAATAATCAATAATCCTCCTTGAGATTTTCTGTCTGTGAATTGAACACAGACCTTTCTCAGCGAGCATTTTCTTTTACTGGTGGGGGCTGATTTAATTCCAGCTGAAATCAATGGGAAGATTCCCTATACCTTCCCTGGGAGTGGGATAAAGTCCTAACTTGGTTGTGACTGGCTAGGTGAATCAGATGGCTTTGTTTCTATTCCCTGAGTGTAGAAGTCAAGTGCAGATACTCAAACATGTCCATTTAAACTTCTGTTTTCCACATGTGATTTTCCATATTTATCGGTGCCAATAATAGCTGATAGCAAGAATGTCTGTGGAAAGCAAAGGACGTGAGCATGGATAAAGGGAATTCATTGACAGTTTTGAGCAAGTATCCAGGGAAGATTTTTTGCTGGTAGTCACTCAGCTCTGGTGTCCGGTGGACACATTTTTTTCCCATGTGCTGTTGTATTTTGGGAGCATGTTACACTATAATTAGAAGGTCATGAAGCTTTTGCGTAATATAGCCTAATAGTTAATAATCAATTTGGGATTGTATTAAAACTGTTATTGGCTTCTTCTCCTTCTCTGTTCCTTTAAGTGCCCAGACCCATTTCTTTTGACATCATGATGGAAAAGGGAGAAACAAGTATTATTAAACAGCATCCACCTCGAAGACTCCAAGTAAGATGAATTTAAAAGGCTACCTAAGGAGTAACTTGGATTTAATGGGAACATCCCATTTTAACTGTAAACATGCCCGGGTATGTCTTGTTCTTTTTGTAATCAGATATAGTAAAGCCATCAGAATGAACTATGTTGGTAAGAAATTATAGCTCTGCTGATCATTATTTCTCACTCAAAATTATTTAAATGAAGGTATTTTGTGAAGAGAGTGGGTTGGATTTACACTCATGTCACTCTATTTATGTCAGTGGCCTTACTCCTGATTCATACCGTGTAAAAGGGAAGCAGTCCCAGCTTTTAAGAAATGACAAACAGCCTGACTATATAAAAATATGCTTCCTTTATCTGTCTGTCTACCTGTCCTTCTGCAAGTCTGTGCACCACCTCTATTAGATGGGCCATCAGAGCTGCTAGAGTGTGAGAGCTCAAGTCTCCTCCCAGTAGAGGAGCCAGAGTGAATAGAAACCCAATGCTACCCACTAATGTGCTTTTTTTCTAGCTCTCTTCTTAAATGGTCCCCCTCGTTGTAGTATCTGGGCACCACCCGGTCTTTAATGGACTTTATCCTCATCACACCCCGTGAGGCAGCCCTGTTTTACAGGTGGGGAATTGAGCCGCCAACGATTGGACAGCTTGCCTACGGTCAGACAGGAAATCTGGGCCAGAGCTGGGCATTGTAACCAGGTCTCCCCAGATCCATTCTAGTGCCTTAGCCACAGGTCCATCCTTCCTGCCTTCCACACGTTGACTAACTAGAGATTCATGCAAATATTAGAACTGTTTTTAATGGCGAAAGATTCTTTTTGATGGGGGTAAGGAAGGTGCAGCGCTGCTGTTAAATTCAGTTTTATACCTGGCCAAGTGCAGCTTCCAATGAAGACAGCTAAGAAGATCTGTTAAATTCTGCATTTCTGCCATCGAATAGCCGAGCACCGACTCCGTGTGTAGTTAGATTGCTAGTTTGATTAAATCTTTATATCAAACTGGAAAATATTTTGCCTTTTGAAGAGCATGCTGGTTTCAGTATTTGATGGTAAACAGTGAGATACTCAAAACACTTATTTTTATCACGTGGGCCTCAATCTCAAACACTTCATGGAGCTTTACTCATGTGAGTCATCCCATTACAGTTATATTATCAAGTCAATGGGACAGCATGTGTAAGTCAAGTTATTCATAGATTTGAAGGCCAGAAGGGACCATTAGTTCATCTGGTCTGATCTCCTGTGTATCAGGCCTGTACATCTCACCCAGTTACCCTGGTATTAAGCCCATTATTAGGGTTTGGCTAAAGCATGTCTTCCAGAAAGGCATCTAGAAACAGGCCATTCAATTAGCATTTACATAGAAATATTCTACCTGCAGCATGCTCATCCTGCTCTATTTAGAGATCCACCGACCTTCTATCCCCAGGAGAGAGCAGAGATTATGAGCCAGCTATGATACAACATCACCTTTGTGAGCTGGCAAGGGGGAATCTCCAGCTGGCAGAGAACTGGAGTAACTGCTCCACATCACCCCCTCCCATAGATAGAGTGGAGTACGTGGAGTGTCCCTGTGCTCTGGTAATCCCTACGTGCCAGAATGGTCTCTTGGGTTCATAGGCAGTGGAGTGCAATTTAGAGCAGCTCGAAGGTCGCTCTAAGTTGCACCAGGCAACTGGCCCCTGCCACCCCCAAGGTTAGGGAGTAGGTCCCACTCGAGTCCTGCACTGTTTGCAGACTCCACCCTTTACTCTATGGGCAAAATCACTGACAAAGGTTGGCATGTTTGTAAACTGTGAAGGAGTTTCCCCTTAAAGTGACAACAGTCATGCTCTGGAGCCAGGCTACCCACAGATAGCTTTGTGGATGGCCCAAGAGCATTTGATCCATTCAGTCTTTAAGTGCCTAATAAATTTTCCTCCTGAGCTTCCCCTCCTCCCCGCTCCCCCGTGAAAACCAGACTTTGAACAGGGTCAGCCTTAGGGAAAATGGCGCCCTGGGCAAACTTGTATTTTGGCACCTCTGGCCCCTGCTGACTCCCTGGGTTCCAGACCCAGTCCCCCAGGCCCCAACTGCCTCCCCTGGCCCCTCACCTATCCCCTCATTGCCTCTAGGCCCCACTGCCTTCCCCCCATTGCCCTGAGCTCCGTTCTCTGGCCTCACACCCCAGGCCTGTCCCGCTCCTTGCCTCTTGACCACAGCACCCTCCTGACCATGGTACCTTGGGTGGTCACCCACTCATAAGGCCATCCCTGACTTAAAGAAGTATAATATTTTCCTAACTAATCCTCGCTTTACTTGAGCAGTTTCTAACGGGCCAGGCTTGAATGAGTACCTAGCAGCAGCTGTGTTTGGCTGTAAAATCCCTGCCTGCCAATATCTCTGATGATTACTTTCAGTCTTCTATCTAGAGCCATGACTCTAGAGCCGACGGGAAAGGAGAAGGGAACATACCCAGCCTGAGTGCAAGATCCAGCCTCTTATTAAACAGCCATCTAATGGTAACAGAGAGTTTTACAGAGTTGAACAATTAGGAACATAGGCACTGCCAGACTGGATAAGACCCCCCGGTCCATCTTGTCCAGTGCCCTGTCTCTGACAGTGGCCAGCACCAGGTACTTCAGTGGAAGGTGCAAGAACTCCACAGATGGCAGATGTGGAACAGCCTGCCCCCCATTGGATCAGAATGATACTTAATGTAAGGGGCAGATTATGCTCAAGGGTGTCAGAGCCTTCCCAAAAGTGGGGGGCCTGGGGAGTGGGGGCCTGTCCTTCCTCTTCCCCTGAGGCCCTGCCCCTCCCCGAGGAAGCCCCTCCTCTTACCCCTGAGGCCCCCGCTCCTGGCCAACCCACAGTGGGGTGGCACCAACAGCAGCCCCCTACCCATGTCCCCGGCCCCTGGACCTTCTGCCCAGGGTGGAGGGACTCAGGCTCCCCATAGCCGCCTGTGTGGCTCTTACCATGGACAGGCTGTGGCTCTGAGCAGCCCCCCACCTCCGGCAGGAGCTGGGTCAGGGAAAGAACCACACGGGCAGCTGTAGGGAGCTGGTGCGGAGTCATGGACCCTCCACCAGCCCTGGGCTGGGCAGGGAGCTGGGGGTGGGAATGGTGGAGGGTCCATTTAGCTCCCACAACTTCCCTGCTGGCCTGGCTGGGGGAGGTGGATCCTGAGAGGGAAGAGAAGAGGAAGGAGGTGGGGTCTGCCCTGGAGAAAAGTGGACAGTTCAGGCCCATCCACTTTCAAAATTGGGAGGGCCCTGCCCCCCTGAACCACCCTGTTCCAGTGCCACGGATTATGCTACCTCTGCCTGCTGCAGGGTTCTTAACTCCTTCCGCAGAAGTAACTGCCGTATTGGGAACATGGGTCTGATGCAGTAAGTTTAAAAACTATATGACTGTTGGTTAGCATATGAATAGCGTTTATTACTTAGAGATTTTATTATTCCCCCCCTCCACCTCCGTGCTTGTTCTAATGCCACTAGACACTGTCATCAAAATAGAACAGGAGTGTCCTTTCCTGGACAAACATTTCCAGTAATACATAACAAAATGGAGCAGGAAGATTCTCCCTTTTCAAGAGGTATTAGTAGATTCCAACTATGGTCTGCGTCCTGAGGAAGAATCTGTGAAATTTACAAAGGTGCAAGAAGAGATCAGATTTCCTTCCACTCAGCAAAACTGAACTTTAAAGCCTGAACCTTGTCCTTCCTCTTGGCCATAGTAGGATCAGCTAATAGATTAGTGAGTTTATCTGCCTGCCGCTAGGAACATTATATTCACTGCTATGGTGGCACTGGTGAAAGATTTACAGTCTGGACTATAATTCGTAGTAAGACAAGGTGGGTTAGGTAATATCTTTTATTGGCTCAACTTCTGTTGGTGAGAAAGACAAGCTTTCAAGCTACACAGAGCTCTACTTCAGGTCTGACCTGAAGAAAAGCTCTGTGTGTGGCTCAAAAGCTTGTCTCTCTCGCCAACAGAAGTTGAAGATATTAGAGAGGCAAGGGGAGGGAGTGAGGTGATATCCTGCGACCCACACAGCTGCAACTACACTGCATACTGTAATTTGTGTGTTCGTTGCTGCCATCTAGTGTCATCTCTTAAATTATTACAACTTCAGATTAGTTTTTCAGGCACTAAAGAAAATAGTGTAAATGGAGATACGAGTGGTGGGCAAGAAAAAAAGCCACAGGAAACTTTTTTATTAGAACAAATTTGTGAGAGGCAGGATTGCCCTGTGGTTAAGGCACTGGCTTGAGAGTTAGGAGACCTGGGCTCAATTCCTGGCTCTTTGTGATCATTGGTAAGTCATCGTAGGGCCAGATCCTTCAAGGTACCTAACTCTTAGCTTGGCCTCAGGCCTCAATTCAGAAATGCACTTTAGCACATGCTTCAGTTCATCCCTGCGTTGGGCAATATTTAAGCATGTGCATAATTACTGTCCTGAATATACACGGTGGCCTTAATCTCTCTGGCCCAAGGCCTTAAAGGTTCCCATTGACGCACGTCAGGAGCAGCATAAGAGTCACAGAAAGGACCTCTCCCATATACCATAGGAGGCTCAGAGGTTTCTAGCAGCATTGCCACTGGTTCTAGGATGAACTACCAAGAGTAGGAAGAATATTACTGGAAGAAGAAATGACTATTACAATCAGGTCTACAAGGCTGATCTGAAGCCCATCCAAAACAATGGCGATTTTCCCATTGACTGGTTTGGGCTTGGAATTGGGTGTCTTTGTAGTGGGTTGTTTTTGTTTGGCTCCGTCCAACCTAACAATGCCAGTGAAAAACGCAACAAGGACTCCACTCTGAATTTTCCTGTGTGCTTTAAGTGATAACCTTTTTGTGACTAAGTTACTACCTTTATTTCTTTGCAAATCAAGAAGTCCTCGCACTGATTCATTATATCTGGCTAAAGTACAGTCACAATTTAGGGCGTGTTAATACACCTGGAAGTTAATGTCCAGCATTAAGCATGAGTCCAGTCTTCTTCCCATTGACGGCATTGACAAGATGCCTACTGGCTTTTATGGGAGCAGGATTAGGAACCTAAATGCCACAAACAGGTACTAGAAGTTCCTCTATTACCCTTCTGCAGTTTTGCCCATTTTACAGGTATCTTAATTCCTTAAAAAGAAACTCCAAACTCAGCTGTCTGTAAAGTGCTCTGCAGTTTTCAACCTCGATGGCAGACATCAGTTCAAACACAACTGTATGGTACTTAGCTTTAATAAGAGATCTGAGACTACAGTTGCATGGAAATTTTCCATCAATAGACATTTTGATGGGGAAAAAGAAGTCATGGGGAAATTTTCTGGTCAGTGCTATTAAGAAATAAAAAGTATGCTTTCATGTGAATAAAAGAAAAGGAGTACTTGTGGCACCTTAGAGACTAACAAATTTATTTGAGCATAAGCTTTCATGAGCTACAGCTCACGTCATTGGATGGCTTATGCTCAAATAAATTTGTTAGTCTCTAAGGTGCCACAAGTACTCCTTTTCTTTTTGCAAATACAGACTAACACGGCTGCTACTCTGAAACATGTGAATAAAATGATCCTGATGAAGGACCTGATTTTGCCTCCCTCCCTCACCTTGAATAATGCCTTACACCATGAGAAGTCCCACTAAATAAGGTCCTACTGAACATAACATTAGAAGAGAAGCAGCGTGTGTGATCGATATGGTAATTTCCCACCATATCATTGGGAGATCTTCCTGTATTAAGGCTGTGTGTTGTGGGGCAGGGATTGTCTAATTCCAGGGGGGAGGGTTGCCTCAACGCACCAAGAGCTAAGAACGTGTTGGGGGTAATTAGGCAAATTCACTCAGTTTGTGACACCTCCAGAGAGCTACCACCATCTGGAGAGGCTCACGTAAACTTGTTCAATCCGGATTCGCCAGAGACTAATAGACAAAGAAAGGACTTTGGGATAAATAGCCTGAGTTGAAACGAACTCTATGGCCATTTTTCAATGGACAGGAACTTCTGTCCAGCAGGGCCCCCAATCCTTCCTAGGAGGGGTTGGAAGGACCTTGGCCTCCTGAGGCCCCATGAGACTGATGGGTGACCTCAGGTAAGATGTTAGCATTCGTATAGGAACTCTGTTTTTAATGTTTTCTCTGTAGGGTTTACCCCTTCAGAATAAATGTGCTTGCTTAGAAAGAGCTGTGTGGAAACTCCTAGCAGGGGGCAATAACTCTGTTAATAGCCTCTGAAGAAAAAGAAAAGTGCAACACAGAGTGTCTTGCTGGGGATATCACGGTGTAGGCAGGGAACAATGCAGCCTGGTATAACCCTGGTCAGGAGGGAGAGAGGGGCGGGGTCTCTGCCCAAGAGATGTTACAGCTGGGAGCCTAGAGTGGAACACGGAGGGGAATATAAGTGGAGGAGCCCTGAACTGTGACAGCATGGCCTAGCAGATAGGACCATAGACTAGGATTCAGGAGAGTAGGCTTCTATTCTTGGCTCTGCCACTGATCTGCTGCATTACCTTGGGCAAGTCACTTCACCGCTCCATGCCTCAGTTTCCCTTGAAGCCCTACATCTGTTTCAACTGTAAGCTCTTTGAGGCAGGGATTGTCTCTTGCTGTGTGTAAGTACAACATCTAGTGTACTAAGGCACCAATAGGCGCTACTGTGATACAAACACATGGCAATAAGAACAATCCATCGGAAAAGAAGCTTTAAAGTTTAGATTGTGTTGCTTTAACGCAAACTCAGGTGTTTCTCCTCAGTTCTGTCAACTCACACTATGGCCCTCCATGAATAAATGCCAACAGATGCTGAGATCCAAAGAGATCTTGGAGTATTTATTAAGGATGCTCCACACCCATCCCCACAGGCCCTAACTGCCTCCCCTGGCCCCTCACCTATCCCCTCATTGCCCCTAGGCCCCAGTGCCTAGGGGCAATGGGGCCTAGGAATTAATGTCTGGCTTTTATGTTTTATGATCGCATGGCATGAGGAACGCTGACTGTTAGAAATATTGGACTTGCAGAAGCTGGAACCAGCTGACCTTCTGAAAGTAATCACTTCTGAAAAGCTCCTCAGCCAGCAGGAAGGGGCAGCAGCCCGAAAAGCAAAGGTGGGTATTCCCACAATACAGGTAAAACTGGCACAGTCGCACCTTTACCTTGCACAGCACGCTGGGAAATTCAAGTAGCCCGCAGCTTTCCAGACATGTGCTTTGATCATTTACAGGGCTTGATCTAAAGCCCACTGAAGTGAGTACGAGTCTTCCACTGACTTCAATGGGCTTTTGATCAAGTCCATAGTCAGCCACTTCCCACCAGGTGTGCTGTGCCCCTCTCTCTCCCTAGTCACTTATGAGAGGTCTCATTTTAAGACCAAATAGTCTTCTCTATTACACTCACATAACCTCATCAAATCCAACATGGTTGCACCCATGCAAGTGAGAACAGACCATGTGGTTGTTTATTCCAGGTGTTCTCAGCTTCGGCCAGTTGAGAGCTGCACTGGTGAGCAGACTGGCTACAACAATGTGTATATGAGAGGGAAGGGGAGGGGGGCAAAAATTTGACATGTGAAAAAAGTTTGACCAGCTCTTTTGGGAAGTTGTCTGGGGCCAGAGTGTTCCATTTAGGGCTGGATCCTGGTTAAATTGAAGTCAAAAGTTAACTTCCTTTGGACTCTGGGGTAGTAGTTTTAGGCCTCTTACTGGTGCAAAATAAGAGATTGCAGCCTCCCTCATCTTTAATTTTGAGCAGCCTGGCAGATGGGATTTAGCTAAAGCAATTGCAGTGTAGCATCAGTAAGCCAAGGGATCAAAACGATATTCACTAATATGGAGTCCCACTTGAGGCTCAGATCCTCAGAGGTATTTAGGTGCCTCACTCCCATTGATTTTGTCAGGAGTTAGACATCAAAAGTATTCAGGTGGTCTGGATGTTAGGGCCTGATTTTCAGAAGTGCTGCCAGCAATTGGCTTCCTGCAGCAGGCAAGCAAACCACATTCTCTGTATGCGGTAATTGTCCTCACAATGCTAGGGTGAGATTGCACAGGGTTTTACAGCTGGTAGCGTTCCTTTGGTTTTAACCGCTCAATGGGCTTTTTTGCTAATCGACTTTAGTGAGCGCTGCCGATGCCCAGAATCTTTGAAAAAAATCAGCTGTCTCCAGGTGAGCATTCAGGAATGTGCCTCGTGGGAGGTGCAGCTTTCCACTTAATATACTGCTTAATATACTCCGTAAAAATCAGAGCCATAGCACAACCGCTAGTGATATTTATCTAGCAGAGCAAGAGGAGAACAGTGAGAATGCAGTATTCTCAACCCCAGTCACTCACAAATGATGAGCCAGGCCCACTGCAAACATGAGATTTTTAAAATCTCATTATTTAAAAGTCCGTAATGCGGGGGCTCTTCTAATTTTTCACCAGCTGTTGGCCAATTTGGGAGTCACATTTTTTAAACTTCTCTGCTACCAAGAGGGCCAGAAACAGTTTGGGGTTGTTGTTTTTTTTAAACGTAAACTGAGATTTTTACGTAATTACCTGATCCCAAGAGTTGGAGCTTTAAGAAAAACACCAAATATTGAGATATTTGCAATAACATTGAGAGAGTTGGCAACAGACCTCTGTATCTGGTAAGTGGCCTGTTCATGCATTGAAGGGAATGGGGTTGGATTTTATAGCTGTGGGTCAGTGAGTTTGTTTCAAGCATTGCATTTTTTTTTTAAATACTGTGCAAGGAGCTGGAGAAGCGAGTGCAAACTGCAAAAAATACGTCTGGAAGACGACAGCACTTACACAAGCTACAGATGTTAGAAATGAACCGCAAGCGAGAAGAGGTAAAGCCACAATCTTGTTGGGTTTTGAAGGTGTTTGAAAGAGGGAACTGGAATGATAAAATCCATTCTTGAGTAAACTCAGCCAGTAGGTCTAGTGGTCCAGCTGCTGTTGCATCTGGATTCAGATCAGGAAGGGAGATAATCAGACTCATTTCTCTACCTGTCTGGGTTCTGTATTACCAGCCTTTGTCTTCATTGTCTCTCTTGTGGCTGCTCCTTTGTCTTCATCTTTGTATTTGAATTTCCTCACTCTGTAGTGGTTGCCATTGTGCCACCCAGTACTCAATTGGAAAAGTGAAATGAATGATTTTCTGATGACATCCATGCCATGTACTGAATCACAGAGATAGTGGGAGCTGGCACCTTGCCTTAGAAACCATCCATGGTGCCTAAGGAGCAGTTTTCTGGGCCACATTCTCCTCTGTTATCGTGTCATCCATTGACTCCAGTGGGACTGGATTGATGTAACTAATTATTTGACCTTTAGTATGTGTATCTGCTGATGCTTTAGAGAACAAAAGCCTTGTGTTCATCTCAGAACTTACACTGTGTCCCTCTGCCAGTAGGGAGCATGCTGGCTTACGTGTATTATGTCCCCCACTAGTTGTCCCCTTAAGGGCCCGCTGTGGTAGCAGCTGCTAGAGTTATTCCAATGGCTCAAGTGATAGTGGCATATGAAGTGCTGGAGCTCTCACGTTCAGTCCTGCCTGGTGGATGTTGTTTTATATGCCCTTTTCCTCCCTCTCCTCAAGGCAGAGTCAGGCCTTATGAGAGACAGTGTTCCCAGTGGGCAGAGCACTGGACAGAGTGAGGAGACCTGGGTTTTTTTCCTGGCTCTGCTGGATGACTTTGGGCACATGCTTTCAGTTTCCCATCTGTAAAATGGGGATAATGAGAGTTTGTAAAGTATTTCAAGACCTTCAGAAGAAAGGTGCTAGACAAGAGCTTGATATTCTGTATTTTTCGTAAATTACATGGTGGTAATGAGGCCAAGAATATGAATATGGGCGGGTGGGGGGATGAAGCACAGATCTTAGTATTTTTATTCAGATGGTCACTGGACTCAGATAACAGTTGAATCTAATATCTGATATTTCCTGGAAAACCTGAGCAATTATTCCTGATTTGAAATATTTGACCACTGTCTGTGGATGACCTGAGTGTGATGGGTTCCCCAGCCCCCTCCCCGGGATGCCACCTGGAACCGGAGTATCACTGAGCCCAGGCTGGTGGGTCACTGAGCTCAGTGATATCCCAGTTCCAGATGGCCCCCCGGGGGGAACCCATCACACAGAACTCAGGCATATTTGCAATCTGACAGGGCCCAATTCTGCAAACTTGTATTTGAGCTCGTAAAGTTATTCAAGTGCCTATTTGTTTGCAGAATTAGGCCGTTAGCCTAAAGGAATGCTGAGTTTAGATGTTAAACCCATGGAAAACGAGTTACCTATTTACTCCTCTATTGCTCATACAGATGAATCATTTACAAAGCCAGGAGGAACTGCAGAGAAGTCTCCACAGGGAGGAAAAAATCAACAAACAAAAAACAAGGGAGCTCAGGGCTAAGAAAGTCCTCAAAAATCTTCCGAGAAACAATTGCTCTGAAGGTGAAGACCTTGTCCCCATTGAGCATGATCAAACTTTTAATGGAGACCATGGTAAGTAGAATCATTTTCCCATGAGATGTAAACTTATTTGATGTTTGGAAGTTTCACTTTACGCAAGCCAGTGACTGGGGGCCCTAAACTCCTGCAGCTGTTCAGTCTCCTGGAATGCACCCTACATGTTGTAAAGATGGAGTTCAGAAGGGCCTCCAGGAAGCAGAATTAAATATGGCAGCATTGCAATAAGTCAGGGAGCCTCATAGGGAGGAATCTCTGTACCTTCTTAGTTAATGGCTTCTGGTAAGAGCAACCACAACTCTGCGCCCAAGTTTAGGACCTATTTAGTTCTCTGCCTGGCCTCCTCTTTCACATATGTGGGGAAAAGCAGCCTGACTGTGACCCCCATGCTGTCTGTCTCCCTTTACAAAAACGTTCCATAGTAAGGATCCAAAATACTCTGGAGCAAATCTTCAGCTCTATTGCCCCTTTGTGCCACTCTGGCGATATGAAGGGGCCATAAAAATGCCCTAACTGGGCAGCAGAGATTCTGTTCCCCTTCCCCTGCACCCCAAACCTCTGCCATATTGGTACGTGGTGGGCATTCATGGGGAATCACTGGTGTCCTACTGTATTCCAGTGGCCCTCAGCACTGCCCCTGGGGACCCGTAACAAGCTGCTACGTGTTAGAGGGGCCTCAGAACTACCCTAACTTGTGAACAAGAGGGGGAATACCAGTCAGCATCACCTCCAAGGGATCAGAAAGTGCAAAACCAGCATGCAGCCCGCTCTGCCCCCTCCTCTTGAATCCCACGCTGACTCCAGTTTGGCCAGAGCCAGGGACTGGGCCCTACGTCTCTCGGCACTGACACTGTGGGATTGGTGGCAATCCCTGTAGAGTGCATGACTCTTAGGCGGTATTAGAGTGTTTACTTTCTAAGAGTTACCAATGACTAATTAAGACATATCCAGTTAATTTGGCCACCAACTTGAGTTACTATGGCTGTTTCTTCATTGTAACACACACACATTTATATCAAGAAGAACAAAGCAAAATACCTGCCCACCATAATAGAAAAGGACTGATTTCCCTGCATGGCACTGGGCCGAGTTCATCCCTGGTGCCAGTACACGGACCTGCGCTATCTAAAACTCCTGTATGGTTGCAATAATTAGCATACTGTAGAACAGAGATTCTCAAACTGTGGTCCATGGACCACCAGTGGTCCACAAGCTCCATTCAGGTGGTCCGTGGATAGTTTCCTCTAAGGTGCGCGTCTGGGCAGCCGCACACGAGAGAATGATGGGCCACCCACCTAATTAGTGGAGCTGCGCAAGAGCCTGGAGAAGACACACATGTAAGGTGGGGTGGTGGCCTTGGGGGGAACAGGGGTTACGTGGGAGGGGGCAGTGGGGTGAGAAGAGGGGGTGGGGGAATTTGGGATGTGCAGGGCTGGGGCGGCCAGAGAAAGAGGCGACTTTCCCCAGTTTCAGGGCTGTGGCTGCCATGGAGAGATGGCCCTCCTTCCTGCCTCAGCTCTGTGGCTGCCGTGGCAGGGGAGAGACCCACCTCCTTCCCAGCTCCAGCTCAGGGGCTGCCGTGGCGGGGGAGAGACCCACCTCCTTCCCAGCCCCAGCTCGGGGGCTGCTGTGGCAGGGGAGAGACCCCCCCTCCATCGCAGCCCCAGCTCGGGGGCTACCACGGTGGGGGAGAGATGGCACATCCATCGCATTAGAAAGGTAAGACTACGGATATTAAACTATGAGTTGTGTGCTTTTATTTGCAGAACAAAAAATGTTAATTATTATTAACTTTTTTTTCATATAGTGCTTTTATCCAAAGCGCTTTACAATAGTTAGCTAACAGTACAAACAACATTTGGAAAGATCATTAAGTGGTCCAAGACCCTCAGCAATTTTCAAGTGGCCCGCAAGAAAAAAAAAAAGTTTGAGAACAGCTGAGTGTAGAAGGGGGGACTCAAGGCTGGTTCACGCCCTTGTTGTGGAACTTGGTATAGCAGGCTCTCCTTCCCCTTCCCCCCGCCTCCAGCCAGGTCACTTATAGCTCCCCCATAGCTCCTTCAGGGTAACCGAAAGTCCAACAAACAATCTCAAGCTAAGGCTTCGGCCTGAGTTCTGAAACATTATTTGTTTCACCTCTGGTTCCTGGGATCTTTGCACTCCCTTTTTCAGTGGCTGGTGGGGAGCCCGGGTGCTCCAGCAACTTTTTTGGGTTCAAAAAAGAACTAGAAAAATTCATGGAGGATAGGTCTATCCATGGCTATTAGCCAGGATGGGCAGGGACGGTGTCCCTTGCCTGTTTGCCAGAAGCTGGGAATGAGTGACAGGGGATTGGTCACTTGATGATGACCTGTGCTGTTCATTCCCTCTGAAGCACCTGGCATTGGCCACTGTCGGAAGACAGGATATTGGGCTAGATGGACCTTTGGTCTGAACCAGTATGGCCGTTCTTATGTTTTCCTTCTTCTCTGAGCTCCAGCTCAGGGTCTTTTGAGAAATGAAATGCAAAAAGGAGGAGACAGACAAGGGGCCTGATCCTGTATCTGTTTGGGGCAGGCTTTTCCAGCTCTCTGAACTTTCTCTCCCCCATGCTAACTGGCTGTTTGCTTCAACCTTCCCCCTCTTCCTCTGTGTCACCCCACGCCTGCCCCTCTTACCCTCCTCTTCCCTGCCCTGTCCCCCTCACCCACTTCCCTTCACTGTCTCCTCTCCCTTCCCTTTTCTGTCCATTTAGCTGATCCTCTCCTAAATATATGCACAAAAAGGAAACAAAACGAGAGAAAACCCCCCATGGAACTGACATGACATTTGCTGCCATCATATTGTTCACTCTACTTGTGTGTCCTACCCCTTCCCCCAGCCTCTGGCTGTCTATATGGTAATCTCTTTGGGGCAACGGCTGTCTCTTTGTTGTGTTTGTGCAGCACCTAGCACAATGCAGTCTGGGGCCATGCCTAGGGCTCCTAGGCTCTGCGATAATACAAGTACCAAACAGTTGCTCTTTGCTAGGTCTCTGGATTCTCTCGCTGATGCAGTGAAGCAATCAGAACACCCAAAGCTTGTCCATCTAACAATAAGATTGTGAAAGGTCAGCGGAGAGAATGGCAGCAAGAGAGCTGGCCTCCGGACATCTTCTGCTTCTTTCCTTCAGCCTCTTCTGAAGCCCCGCCATGACCAGTTTGGGCTGTGTTCCTGCCTGAGAGCTCATCCATGTTCTCGTTGCCTACTGCCACGCAGCACATAGCCACTTGTGATGTGTAGAGAACCCAGCTGGATGCCTGCTATGCAGATGACCTTTTGGGGGGGGGACCATTGACTCCCTGATGGGGATTTTTCCTGTGCTTGCTGTATAATAGTGACGCACTAGCCCACACACAGCCTTATAGCAGGCTCCCCTCATCTAGCGCCCTTTGTTGACAGCCCTTAGTGGCCTGCCGCTTTTTGACTCAGCCTTCTGGCCGGGTCACTCCACCCATTCTGGGGTAACATAAAGGCCAACAAACAATAGTCCTGTGGACTCAAGCTGAGTCTTTGGGTGCAAGTCCTGACTCAACAGGCCTTCCACCACTGGCCTCAGGGTCTATACATCACCTTTTCTGGTGGCTGGTAGGGGAACCCAGGCCCGCCCTCTCCCCTGGTTCCAGTCCAGGGACCCTGTAGGCAGCAGGTAAAGCCATCCGCCTGCGGGTTGGCTTTTGCTTAGCCCCACCTCAGGAGTCTCCTTCCCCTCTGCTGTCCAATCCCCTCAGGGCTGCGTGAACTCTCTCCTGAAGCTCTTCTCTCCAGTTGAGCTCCCCCAGCCATTTGTGCAAACCCTCTCATGCTCAGTGGTGTCCAATCATTAGCCAAGGCTGCCTGATCTCCAGCCAGTTAGGATCAGCTGGAATGGTAGCCATTCATTGACCATCACAGGCAAGGGTGAGTCTGAGTCTCCTTAAGGGGCCAGCCAGCCTGTGACATTACCTTGTACATCAACACTGGCCTTCTCTTGCTCCCAATCTGAGCCTGAGCTACACAGCTCTCTTGGCAAAGGCTTCAATTTGCCCAAGAGGTGTTTGGAAAGCTGCGAGCACCACTTGATTACCAGTGATTGGTTGTCTCTGGCCCATGCACATGTGTAGTTGGCCACCCTTGCCAGCTACATCCCCTTCTCGCTGACTCATCTAACCTCTCCCCGAGTCATTTCTTCAGCAGCTGCCTTCTTGCCCCTAGCTCCATTGGTGAACATAGAGGAAACCAAGGGTTTGGGGCTCAGGATGGCCCACAGCAGCATAACTCTGGTCTTTATACAAGACCAGCAGGCTGGGCCCATGTGAAGAGAGAAGTCAAGATACACACATATTGAGGAGGGAAAAAGAAAGCTCACGGCAAGAGCGGTATGTGTAACTGTGATGGGTTCGATCTAAATGGAAAAGCACCAGGTTTAAGATGGATTCCAGTACCAGGTGACATGGTCACATGTCCTGTGAGACCCCAAGACTTCATTCCTCCTGGCCTGACTCACAGGAAGGCTTGCAAGTAAACAGAGCCATCTACAGTCAATTGTCCTGGTTAATGGAAGCCATCAAGATTCCAAACCACCATCAATGGCCCACACTTTGCATAATTACAAAAGGACCTCAGAGTTATATTTTGTATTTCTAGTTTGAGATACAAGAATGACCCATTCATACAAATAGGATGGCCACACTCAGTAGATTATAAGCTTTGTAATGATACCTTACAAGAGACCTTTTGCATGAAGCATATTCCAGTTACATTATATTCACACTCATTAGCATATTTTCATAAAATCATATGGAGTGCAACGTCACAGTAACATGTAATGCTTTTGCTTCCTTAGCCTTGCTGGGGAAGAGAAAGGAGCAAAAGCAGTGATAAGTTAGACTTCTAGGAAAACATTATGGGCATAACAAAAAAAAAAGGGGCGTCCAGAAATTCTGCTTATGTTTTCAATACCATAGTTGTCCACATTTCAAAGAAGTCTGTCCAGTTTGTACTCACGTCTCCTTAGCAATGGGATGGTGTCATGGGGCGCAGTCCTCATCGCTAGACTGGTGCCTCCTCCTGGTGATGCTAGGGATTAGCTCAAGGCCAACACTCACATCTGCACACCGGCGCTCTGTCTCTGCTCCCACATACGGCTCCTCTCTCGGCTCCCAGAACCGCAGCATCCTCTTTGCGATTCAGCCCTCCAGCTAGGTCATCATCTCTGTTTCTGCCTTCCAGGGGA
Source organism: Dermochelys coriacea (assembly GCF_009764565.3). Lineage (NCBI taxonomy): Eukaryota > Metazoa > Chordata > Testudines > Dermochelyidae > Dermochelys > Dermochelys coriacea. Next base: position 118,618,830 of record NC_050073.1, read on the forward strand.
GGAGGGGGGAAGAAGAGAAAGGGAGGGGGTAATGTGCATATTACTGTCCTATTGCCCAGCCACTTTCCCAGTGGCGAGAGTGGCGGGGGGTGGAGAAAACCTGGGCCTGCCCAGCCACTACTCCAGGCCCCAACCCAGGGATTTTGTAAATAGCAGCCTCTTGCTGCTCCTCTGTAACCTCTGTCAATGTGGCTCTGTTTCCCTGGGCCACTTCCCCATTGTCCCAGCACTTTCTTCACCCTCACCTCAGGGCCCTCAGCTGCTCAGTCCTAGGAGCCAGTCACTGCTCTGTCCAAGGTGCTTCTAGTTCTCTCATTCCTCCGGGGATGCAATCCTTACTCCCTGGGCTCCCAGCAGCAACTGATCCTACTTTGCTCTGCAGCTCCCTTTTATCTGAGCCTGTGGGCCTGGATGTCTCCCTGCAATTCCCGCCTGAATGGCTGTGTTTCATGCAACCTCTCTGGGTCCCTTGGAGAATTCTCCTCCATTGCTTCTTCCAGGACAGGGGCATGAGAAACCCCATCTATGCCGGTGTGGGGTAGGTACCCCATCACAGATGGGTATAGCTTTGGTGTGTAGGTGCGTGAGGGTCTCCGTGGATGAATGGCTCTGTCTGTAGAGTTGGAGTGCCAAGGTCCAGGCTCCACTTTCATCCTATGTGAGCCCTCAGCACAAGCTTCTGCTGGCCATCTGCAAAGGGGTGAATTTCACCTTAGCCTCATGCCCTCGATGAAAGTGGGTGTGAACCTGAGATCAGATTCAGGCCCACTATCTCTAGGGGAAGATGGTGAAGAACCCCAAAGACTCAGGAGTCCTGCTGGACCAGAGCGGAAGGGGACTCACAGTTGAATACTGCTGGTAAAAGATATTTTAATTAGATAGCTGCACTAAAGCCACCTTCAAAAGGCAACCTATTGTCCTAAAGAAACCCTTTAAAGTGCACCCTGTGGTTTCTGCTACTCTTTGGTTAAACCTTTAATTACAGGCTTTCTCTACTAGATGCCCAGTTTTTACTGATTGGTTGGATGGTCACGCAAGGTGCATTCTACTGTATAGGCATATGAATGTGGAACAAAGATCACTGCATTCACAGGCCATGCCAGGACCACATTGCTCAGCGAGTGTGCTGAAAATAACACAAGCTGCAATTCGGCTAGCTAGGAGAGTGCAACCTGCCTCCTGATGGAATACCTTGAACTATGCCCTTGCGACTGAAGGGCTGGAGTCAGCCAAGGACAGCAAAACACAATCCGGCTAACCCTGAAGTGATGCTGTTCCACAGAGAAGCCTTTGAGACTGAGGAGAGTCTGATTCCTTTTGATGAAGAGTTTGTACGGCTGGCTCTGCTCATTCCATGTGCATGTGTCCCTTGGTAGAACTCAATATAGCAGTGACTCCGCCATGGCCTACCTGTCAGGATGCATTGTAGTCAGCCATCGATTACACTATATATATGGGACAGCAATTAATACAAATTTGCAGTGGAGTGGGCAACTCTCCCCTCTCATTCATTTGATGAAGAACTCATTCTGAACTGCTTCTCTGAGCTCTTTAACTCTGTTTATGTTTTTTTCACAGTACTCAGGGGCCTGATTCAGATCTCACTGTCAATGGCATAAATCCAGAGTAACTTCAATGAAGTTAATGTAGATATACAAGTGCGAGATGTGAATCAGGTGTAACACCGACGGGCTCTGTTAGTCGGCCAACAGGAGTGAACCTGGGACTTCGGGAGCGAAATGCATGAGCCTCTACTGCATGAGCTAAAAGCCCCATGACCCTTAGCTAAACCATTACTAAACCATGCTGCCTCTTATCACACCATATATTTAATAATTATGCACCTAAAAATATAGAGCTCCACCCTAGCTGGTGTTCAGCACTCTGGCCTGAGCCTGCAAAGTATATAGGAACTTGGGCTTGACTTCATTGCAGCTAGTCATGTGCATGAAGTTAAGCATGTACTTAACTATTTTGCTGGATCAGGGCCAGCATGCTCCACAGCTTTTGGGACCAGTTCACACCACTTACGGAAAAAGGTTCTGAGAATGAACAAATGTTGTACATAAAAGTATAAAATCTCCCCCCTTTATCACTAAATATAAAAACAATATTTGGTTTAAAATTTGGAAACAGCATAATAAATAGAGGTGGGTGACATTTTTTTGGTCAAAATTTTTCAGCGAAAAATGCTGATTCAGTGACCTTGAAACATTTGTAAATTCATGTCAATTTGCTGAATTGTTCATTTAAAATAGTCTGGCAACATCAGACCATTTCATTTGGTCATTTTCAACTTTCTGATTTTTCGGTTCAAAAGGACTTTTTATTTCAAATTTTCCTTTAATTTTATTTTTTAAAAATCAAAAAAAAATTGAAAATGGTTGAAATCAAAATGAAATGTTTTGATTTTGTTGAGACGAAAGGTTTCATGTGTCTGGAATAAAAAAAAGTCAATGTTTGAATTCATCAACATTTTTTTTTAAATTTTGTTTTCAGTCTTACCTGAAACATTTTGTTAACATTTTTCAAAGTTGCAATGAATCAAAAAAATCTATTCTTCAACCAGCTCTAATAATAAAGATGGCATTCTAGTACTGGAGTTATTCCAGAATGTATCTGTTGTGCCTTGTGCTCTTTACACAACAATATGAAGAAAGCTCAATGGGCACATTTGTATTCAAATAATCATTTTTACTAAATATTTATGAACATTCAGAACCTAACTACATACAGATGGCCACATTAGCTGGTTTCTGATGGCTTCTTGAACATAAACATGGTGAGCACCATTAGAAGGCTCATAAACTATTTAAAGGGACATTATCCTTTTCCTATATGCTACAGCATCTAACACTTACAGTCTGAGAATCTTTTTTACATAAGGAGAGAAAAGAAAAATAATAGTTTGCTCTGCACAAATTTTGGAATTGGGCCCTGGGTTCCTCTGATGTGATTCCACCAACCCACAGTAAGTCCTTGATAACCCCTCTGGAATTGGGTGTGCAACCGAGAATAATTAAGAAGATGGTTTTCTTGTTTTTAGGAAATACATGGGATGGAGAATTCTTGGAGCCACACGAAATGGCTGAATCCTATCCCAGTCAGAGCAGTAAAGTGGAAATGTGGTTCGTAAAGCATCAGGATCCAAGAGATCTATTTTGGGACAGCTCTAGCACTGACTCAGAAGACTGGAAAAGGGAAGAGCGAAAGCTGGGTCGCAAACCTGCACTAGTGAGAACCAAAACGGAGAGAATCCCTCTGTTTGATGAGTTCTTTGATAAGGAATTCTAACTGCAAATGATCCGGGTGGGACTGGAGTCATGCACTGAAAAAACTCAGTTCTCTGATTATGCTTTAAACCCACTGGATGGATATACTGATGTTATTAAGGATTACTTCTTTTGTGAAGTAAATAGTTTGTGCAAGTCTGAAGAAATACAAAGGAACACTGCAGATACAGATCTAACTAAACCCATCTATTTTTGCTGGTTTCTAAGGGCCACAATTGTGAAGGTGCATCTGCTTTATTGAAAAATATAATGAGAAATTCAGGGGAATATACAACAATATACTGGAACTGAAATTATTTATCATGCAGCTGTTTTAACGCAGCTAAGATGGGGGTACATATGGGAATGCCATTGAACAAGAAATAAAGGGTAACATTAGTCTTACACTCCTGAGTCAGGCAAAATGCCTATTGATTTTGGCAGGAGTTTTGTGTGAGTTTGGATTGTAGGATCAATGACCCAACTCTCAGGAGAATTACTCCCTCCTCTTGTCTCATCCCCCTGCTCACCTTATTACCTTTGCTCTGCCATCTTCTCTTTTAAGAGCCTCTTTGGGGGAGAAACATCTTCAAGGTAGCTCATAGGCCCTAGCCTGGCACAACCTCACCCTTTTGTCCTATTGAAATTTACGTGTACCTAAGCACGAGCACAAGAGGCATTGTGGAACTAACAAAACACCTGCCTTACCTTGCCATTCAGTCACACTTTGACCTCTCCATCCTCCTGTCAGTATGTCATCTAATTAGCACAAGATCTGCAAGCGACCTTTGGTTGGATTCTGACTGCACTTATACCAACATAACTTAGTTGACTTCAGTAGAACTACTCCTGATTTATAAAGATATCTGAGCACAGTTGGGCCTGTTGCCACCATCTGTCTATAAAGAACCTAGCAACAAATAGTAAATAAAGATAATTGATCTTAAACCCACATTCCTTTCCCTCAATTTTCAACCTCTTTTATCCTTCAAATTAGGACATTTATTGTCTATATACTTAGACAGCCCCATCGTTGTAATGCTGAGCAACTCACAAACAATGAATTTAGCTCACAGCATCCTTGGTAGGTAGCTCAGTATTACAATTCCCATTTTACAGGTGTGGACTCATATAGAGAAATATTATGGTTGGGATTTTCATAGAAGTCTAGGGGAGTTAGATACCCACCACCAACTGTATTTCATTGTGATTTGAGTCTTTAACTCCCTTAGGCTCTTTTCAAATTCCCAGCCTAAGTAGCTTGCCCAGGGTCAGAAAGTCTGTAGCGGAGACTAGATTTGAATCCAGATATCCTGAGTTCCAGTTCAGAGTCTTATCTGTAGGCTTGTACTTCCTTATCCCCTCTATCCATGCATGTAACTGTCATGTAATGAGTTGGACTAGATTGTCACAACGGTCCCTTCTGGCTTTATAATCTATGAATTTTTGCATCTCTGCCTGCTTCAACCATGAGAAAATAACTGACACTGTCCCAAAAGTTCAGACTAGGTACAGTAATTTCATGACAAAACCCCAACAAAACAAACTGAAACAAAATCAAATCAAATGTTAAAATTAAACAAAAAAAACAGATTAATTTTGAGAAGACAACAATGTAAATAGTAAAAGTAGCTAATGACTAATGACTGTTTTACTTGGATTCTATGTTTTAAAATAAATACCTATGTGAATGCTTTCCAGGTCTCACTTAACCACCATGGATAGGAAAATATTGTGAAAGCTTTATTAGGTATAGAGAAAAGTCAATGGTTTAATGGGATGGAACAATTAACCTGGCACTGGGCTATACGTCTATCCTCTGAATGATTCCACATATTTCCCTCTTGTGTTCCCATCTGTCAACAATTAAGCTAAAATTGGTGGAAATGCAATTTATCCTAGACAGCTCTGATTAGTTTAGCGATAGTTGGGTTGCAAGCATATGGAAACACTGCACACGAATAAGAATATGTGGAATAATCAGCCCTTTTCACATGTTTTATGGGAGCAAAAGTTAGGTAACATTAATTAATCAAAATGATTATGTCTGACATACACTTATTTATGGGAAAATGTTTGCTGTTTTTCTTGCAGTTCAGAATTCTTTGATGCCAAAAATGACAAATTTCAAATGTATTGATTTATTCTAAACAATTGTAACCTGTACAGAGGCAGACTACAGCTCATTTTTACTCTGATACTTTCTAACACTGGAAATTAAAATGCTTTTCTTTCTTTTAAAGCCTGGAATTTAGAGTCTCCTACACACACACACACACACACACACACACACACACACACACACACACACACACCAGCTGTAGCTCCACAAAAGAATTTTGATTGTAGTGGTTATCTTTGGAGAGCCGCAGATTTCAGATGGTGGCTATCTTCCTATAATTTTAAAGGTATGTCATTATGATTGGCTATTTATACTGGTGAAATTCACCCCAAAGAGAGGGGTAAATTTCACCTAGTAAGAACATCCACACACAACACCAGTACATAACACTGGCCAATTTTGCCTTCTATTTGGCAAACCCTGATTCATTACAATTCTAATGCAACAGAAACCCTCATATCTGCTTTAGGAGACATAACTCCGCTCAAGCCTTAACATAATGGAAGAAGTGTCATCGGGAGCATGCAAAACTTTGGGAGCTGTCTGTAATTTAGTGACTAGTTCGAGCTCATCCGTTTTTCAGTGCTCTGTCACTTATGTGTTTATCAATCTTGCAGTGCAATAATGGGGTATTTTTAAAAGTGGAACTAGATTTCAATTCTGTAGGACATTTTCTACTAGTTCTTAAGAATGTTAAAGCTCAAGTGCAACCCTAACATGAAAATCTGATGTAAGCACAGGTTTATTCAATGGTAAAAAGCTGTGTTAATGTAGAGTTAAGATTGCTTGGTGGTATGTCGTCCCATTGCACAACACTGAGTTGAGCAAAACTCAAACTTTTGAAAACCAGAAAATGGAAAATTAAGGTTGCCCATGCAACCTTAACTCTGCTCCTGTTCAGCAATGTCCCAATACACCCTGTGACCACACCTAACTTTACTCTGCCAGCCCCATTCACGCTTACCCACAAAATCCCATGTAACACTATTAAAGGACAAAAAGGAAAAAAAATAAAAAAAATTGGCAGTACTAACTTGTTTGTGTCAGGGTATAAAAATGTATCTCAAAGAAAGTATCTTTGTCTGGTCTAGAGAGGAATGGTCTAGAGTGAAAGTCCTGCCATTCACTGAGATGGTCCACTGTTATGGAAATACATGTATTAGTGGTCTGGTAGAGTCTGTCGGATACTAGTACTGTGCTTCATTGACAATAAACCTCGCTGGGTGCCTTCGTCCCTTAACAAATCTTGTAGTCATTGGGTGGTTCACTTGAGGTCTGCCATGCCAGCTGTCTGCGCAGGCCTGGGGTGGCACACAGAGGGAACACACACATGCAGCCAAACATCTACCAACATCTAACCACACATATCAATGTTTCTATTGTTGTTACTTCCCTCCTTTTATAACCTGACTCACATCCAGGGCCTGGAGTGAAGGACCACTATGTAACAGTGGAAAAGTTCTGGGGTGCAAGAGGTTGGGCCCAACTGGCAGAGTTGGGGGGTGCCATGTCTCCCTCACCTGTGCGCCCAACCTCTTTCACCTCCCCTATCATCCATTCCCATTTACCCTTCCCCATAACCCTTTCCCCTTGCTACACACCCACTCCACTGCCACCTAATACACATTCCCTCCCAGGATGCATTCACTTGTCTAATTTTTTCCCTCCAAAGACTTCAATTATATTCCCTCCAAAATAAAATTGTCACCCATGACTCACAATTGCAGCAACCTCCAGGCACGCCGTCCAAAATCTTTTTGTCTTCGGTGGGGGCTTGTGATCAACTTACCCTTAGATATGTTGATTGAAGGGTGAGCTCACATCAGCTATCAGGAAGTCTGAGAGTCATCCAGTCATTAGAACTTTTCAATTTAACAGTACAAGGCATTAGAAATAAACTGTGCTGGGGCGGGGGCAATAACTTGGGAACCCGTTGGTCAAGTGACCCCAAATTTGATTCACTAAAGCTGTTCAACATCCCCATGAGGCACACCAAATTTCAAAGCAATCCAACTAACCTTTTGGATTTTAGAGCACTTACCGGAGTCGAGCTTTAAAGCTTATAAAGTGCTGGGAATGGAACCCCTCTAGCTGTTTTTCTGCTTTAGCGTGTGCAAAGTGCAAAAATATACATTTTCTTAAATACCGTTCTCAAGATGGATGCTCCAAAGATTTAGGGAGTGCCAGGCACTACCTTGGGTAAAACTCAATAGACTGAGACCATTTTGACCCAGAGCTCATCAACAGTTTGATCAACTCTGGGCAAAAAATCCCCCCAAAACCAAAAGCAAACAAAAACCCCTAGAAACTTTTTTAAAATAGCTATTTTTTCAGGGCTTATATCTGCAGAACCCCTGGCTCTAATGACTACCAGTTTAGGTCATTAACCCTACCCTGTACCCTCCAGAGGAACACCAAATCTCAGATAAACACAACAAAGCATGTCGATTTTAGAGGACTTAGAAAGGCTGACCTTAAATAGATATCATGATGCAACTACAGTGTTGCTCCCTTACCACTATAATATACCAAATGTCCTTGCTAACCAGTGTGTGTAAGGACATCATTTAGCATAGAAATAAGTAATAAATGTACCTCATTAGTATACTTAGGCTCTGCAACATCCTTCCAGCAACACCCGATTTACTAGCTACAGTGGTCACCATTATAAAGTCAATGTGTACCTTTAGTCGACACATAAAAGCTACAATGTTACAGTTATTTTCAGTTCTAAGCATATGGGAAATGGCAATGGTATGTTGTGTGGTAACTGTTGGCATATGTTGGTTTACTAAGTGGTAACCAAAGAGACAATGGGTTGCAATGACATTTGTGTTATTTGATGTCACAGAACTATGCCTGCTGGGTAGAATGCAGCTAGCAAGCCAGGAAGTGCTGGGAGGAAGATTTCACATTGTGTAAAATAGGTGTTTACCTGGCTAAAATGTAATTCTGCATAGGAAGTGTGTGGGGATGGAGCATGCTCAGTACAGAATCTTTGAGGAATAAAATTGCCAGCCTCTAGCCAACTTCTATGGAGCAGGTAAGAGCTACAATTTTCAGAGGCTTATAGCTTGGCCAAGTTTGGATGGAGTTTTCCAGGGATGGAAAAAGGCACATAACTGAAACGAGGGTGATGTTTTTTTGCCTCTGTTTTCACTAACAAGGTCAGCTCCCAGACTGCTGTGTTGGGCAACACAAAATGGGGAAGAGATGGCCAGCCCTCTGTAGAGATAGAGGTGGTTAGGGACTATTTAGAAAAGCTGGACGTGCACAAGTCCATGGGGCCGGACGAATTGCATCCGAGAGTGCTGAAGGAATTGGCGGCTGTGATTGCAGAGCCCTTGGCCATTATCTTTGAAAACTCGTGGCGAACGGGGGAAGTCCCGGATGACTGGAAAAAGGCTAATGTAGTGCCCATCTTTAAAAAAGGGAAGAAGGAGGATCCTGGGAACTACAGGCTGGTCAGCCTCACCTCAGTCCCTGGAAAAATCATGGAGCAGGTCCTCAAAGAATCAATCCTGAAGCACTTAGAGGAGAGGAAAGTGATCAGGAACAGTCAGCATGGATTCACCAAGGGAAGGTCATGCCTGACTAATCTAATCGCCTTTTATGATGAGATTACTGGTTCTGTGGATGAAGGGAAAGCAGTGGATGTATTGTTTCTTGACTTTAGCAAAGCTTTTGACACGGTCTCCCACAGCATTCTTGTCAGCAAGTTAAGGAAGTATGGGCTGGATGAATGCACTATAAGGTGGGTAGAAAGCTGGCTAGATTGTCGGGCTCAACGGGTAGTGATCAATGGCTCCATGTCTAGTTGGCAGCCGGTGTCAAGTGGAGTGCCCCAGGGGTCGGTCCTGGGGCCCGTTTTGTTCAATATCTTCATAAATGATCTGGAGGATGGTGCGGATTGCACTCTCAGCAAATTTGCGGATGATACTAAACTGGGAGGAGTGGTAGATACGCTGGAGGGGAGGGATAGGATACAGAAGGACCTAGACAAATTGGAGGATTGGGCCAAAAGAAATCTAATGAGGTTCAATAAGGATAAGTGCAGGGTCCTGCACTTAGGATGGAAGAATCCAATGCACCGCTACAGACTAGGGACCGAATGGCTCGGCAGCAGTTCTGCGGAAAAGGACCTAGGGGTGACAGTGGACGAGAAGCTGGATATGAGTCAGCAGTGTGCCCTTGTTGCCAAGAAGGCCAATGGCATTTTGGGATGTATAAGTAGGGGCATAGCGAGCAGATCGAGGGACGTGATCGTTCCCCTCTATTCGACACTGGTGAGGCCTCATCTGGAGTACTGTGTCCAGTTTTGGGCCCCACACTACAGGAAGGATGTGGATAAATTGGAAAGAGTACAACGAAGGGCAACAAAAATGATTAGGGGTCTAGAGCACATGACTTATGAGGAGAGGCTGAGGGAGCTGGGATTGTTTAGTCTGCAGAAGAGAAGAATGAGGGGGGATTTGATAGCTGCTTTCAACTACCTGAAAGGGGGTTTCAAAGAGGATGGCTCTAGACTGTTCTCAATGGTAGCAGATGACAGAACGAGGAGTAATGGTCTCAAGTTGCAATGGGGGAGGTTTAGATTGGATATTAGGAAAAACTTTTTCACTAAGAGGGTGGTGAAACACTGGAATGCGTTACCTAGGGAGGTGGTAGAATCTCCTTCCTTAGAGGTTTTTAAGATCAGGCTCGACAAAGCCCTGGCTGGGATGATTTAACTGGGACTTGGTCCTGCTTTGAGCAGGGGGTTGGACTAGATGACCTTCTGGGGTCCCTTCCAACCCTGATATTCTATGATTCTATGATTCTATGTCTCTGCCAAATTTCAAGTCCCTGCTCCAAAGCACAGAGTCGCTAGAGCTTCTCAATGAAACAGTGGTAAGAATTTTTTAACATGGACATAAAGAGGTATTTTTTCCTGACCTCATTCTCAGAAATAGCAGAACCATTTTAGCTGATTTTTTTTTTAAAATTCAGCCTGAGGCAGATAGTTGGCCTATGAAATTTCAACCGAAATAGTTAAAGTTTGGCAAAGTTATAAGCAATTAAAAACAGGGATTTATAATGGGAAATGTCAATCAACCTTAAATATAGGCATAGTGTGTGTATAGTACTGTTATGGTTCACATGACATGAAAAATGATTTACACATGCTGGCTTAGGAGAAGATTTAAATAAACAACGTTGAATGACTCCAAAGCCATGTTGTCATTGGATCTCACCAAATAGTTTGGATTGACATACTTTCTTAAACTTCACGGGAGCTATCCTGCAAAGTGCTGACTGCCCTGCACTCCATGGGAGCTGCAAGTGCTCAGTACCGTGCAGGATCAGAGCCCATATTAGAAAACAGGTGTAACCACATCATCAGAGAACTTGCAATGCAACTATAAAATATTCACAAGCTTTATTAAGCGTTTTAGCCCAGCCAGGCCATTGGAAGGTGTGGGATGGAAAAGCAATTGAGCTTGCTACAATCTGCTTATATCAAAGATGTGAAAGAAGAGAATTCAAGAATGCTGACTGTGTCTCAGACTGGAAATGGAGGTTAAAGTATTACCATCCCTTTGAAAGATATTGGCCTTGGCAAGTTTACATTTGCCTAACTATGTAACCTCAGATTGTTCAGTGATACCACAGACCTATATATGCCAGCATCTGGCATTGGACAGACACTGACTCAGCCCTCTGGGTTTTTAACTTCCTTAAAATAACCCCAGTGCTTGGAGAGCTAATTGTGTTTGCTTTCCCATGATGAATGAGGGAGTGGGCTTTGGGGAATCAACAGCACGCTATCAAGGAAGTCAAAGGGAGCTGCTAAATATTCTTTAGAACCAGGATAGCCAAAGTATTCAGGAAGTTCCCCTTCACCTTCAAAATATCGACCGGAATTCTATTACAATAAAACATGACCAGTTTTATGATGCTGCTAGATTAAACCCCCACCTCACCCCCTGCTTTAAAGCATGTGTTTCAGACTGGTCCTTAAAAAAAGGAGTCTATGCTGATGTTTGCTGAGGGAGAGACTGCATTCATTTTCCAATTTCTCAGCCTCCCCTTTGTTTCATTTTCTAATTTCTCAACTTCCCCTTTGTTTAATATAGTTACCTCTTTAGATTAGGCAGGAAGGAACCTGTTTATATAAAGGTTTCAGAGTAGCAGCCGTGTTAGTCTGTATTCGCAAAAAGAAAAGGAGTACTTGTGGCACCTTAGAGACTAACAAATTTATTAGAGCATAAGCTTTCGTGAGCTACAGCTCACTTCATCGGATTTGGTGGGAAAAAAAACCTTCCTTTCCTTTTCTTTTTGTTTATATAAAGTAGCAGATGACCCTGATCTTTGGTCATCACTCTGAGTGATGGTATAGGAAGTTAAATTTTTTCCTAGAGATGGCCATCAATGGGGTGGGTTTGGTTTGGCCAAACCTCATAGGCTGGAGATTGATTTTTCAAAACCAAAAACCAAAAGAGGGAAGGCTAAGATCTGAGTCCCATTTTATACAAACTCCAGAGTTCAGGGGATTTAGATAAATAGCTTTGACCCATCTCAGTTTTGATTATAATTTAGGTTTTCTGCTTTTCTGGATTTCCTAGTTCCAGCTGGGCCTAGAAGCAGATCGTTAAGACGCTCTAAGATAGTCTGGAGATACCTCAGATAGTCTACCGTAGGTATTTCCATCCTGGCAGGAAGCAGGAAATACCAGAAATCTCCTGATAGAGCCTGTTCTCTGGAATTCCCAGCCCAGTTTTCCAGACCCTAAAGATATGGATGAGTATCTGAGACTCCTGATGCTTTTCTGCACCAAACCTCCAAATGTCTGTAGTTAGATGGTTAAAAACAAAAGAAACCCCAAACCCCTTGTATTAGCTACTTAAGATCCTGCCATGAGGCAGGATTGATGCAGGGGTCTGGACTCAATGACATAGGAGGTCCCTCCAGCCCTATGTTTCTTTTGGGACATGCAATCCCCCAAACCAGTTTCAGCTATCCCAAGGAAGATTGGGTCAGTGTACTAGGAATATAGAAATCCAGCAGAGAAGGCCCATGCATGGGCAGGAGCAGCAGAGCTATTAGGGGTGGCAGGGAGTTCATGTAAACCCAACACTCCCTGCTTGGGGTGCGTCTCTCTCCCCTCTGCTGGAGTCATACTGGGACCTGGAGTTACTATATACGCCACTGTAGTAACCTTCATAAGCACTTTGAGATTTACTGGTGAAAAAGTATGAATTATTATTAAGCGGTGCTAGCAAAAAAAGGAGGGCAAGGGACCAGTTCTCACTATCAGCACCTCAAAAAATTTGTCAGCTGTCCATTGGAGGGGCAGTATCTCCCGCATCCTTCAGGGCACTGTTGAGGGGGCTCTGCCCATCCAAAGAGGCCCCACAATTCTATTGTAGAGAATCCCCTTATCCAAAGGAGGACCCCCCCACTTGAGAGGATTATAGTCTGAGGGTGTGCAGAAAGAGACCTCTATTTTTTAGCCCCACAGACATTTGGGACTTACCTGCAGACACATCTCCTTCCTTCCAGAGCTGAAAACATTTTACTTTACTTGCTTAGCACAATGGTTGTAGGATTTTGCCACCTACTGACTTATTGTTGAAATGTCACCTCATGCAACTTCCTGCAGAGAGGTTGTAGTCAGTCCGTTTCGACAGCACAAACCGTGGCCTGTTCAGTGGCCCGTTCAAACAACTCCCTCCGCACACACCTGTCCCATGGAGAAAGGGTGTCAATGAACAAATTGCTCCTGAAGTCAGTGAACTCCCCACTCCTCTAGAATGCCACTGGCTATGCAACAGGGTTAGCTAGTGTGTAAGTGTACAGAGCAGGGGTGGGCAAACTATGACCCGGGGGCCGCATCTGGCCCTTCAGACATTTTAATCCAGCCCTTGAGCTCCAGCTGGGGAGCAGGGTGGGGGGCTTGCCCAGCTCCATGTGTGCCGTGCCTCCTGGAAGCAGCGGCATGTCCCCCCTCTGGCTCCTACGCATTGGGGCAACCAGGGGTCTTGGCACACTGTCCCTGCCCCAAGTGCCACCCCTGCAGCTCCCATTGGCCGGGAACCGTGGCCAATGGAAGCTGCAGGGGTGGTGCCTGTGGACAGGGCAGCGGGCAGAGCTGCCTGGCCGTGCCTCCACAAAGGAACCAGAGGGGGGACATGCTACTGCTTCTGGAAGCTGCTTGAGGTAAGTGCCGCCCAGAGCCTGCACCCCTGACCCCCTTCCGCGCCCCAACTATACTCTTTGTGTTGGTAGTGCACACCCTCACCAGGAGCACTGATACCGATTTAACTGTCAGTGTGGGGCATTGTGGGATGGCTTCTGAAAGCCAGCAACAGTCAATGTCAGCAATGCAGTGTCTGCACTGACACTGCGTCAACCTAACTATGTCAACCTAAGCACTACGCCTCTTGCAGAGGTGGAAATATCTAAATCGGCGGTGGGGAAATGGAAGGGTCCTTATGAGCCCGACCCCCCCCCGAGATCATCAGGATTGGCCAACCATCCAGGGGTGGGTAGAAGCTTCCCTGGCATCCAAGTGCTCCCGGGATAAGAAAAAGGTTCTGTTGCAGGCTCTGTGTGAGAGTCTGTCAGGTTTATGGGAGGACGTTACCAGTCTTCAAAGCAAAGTGGAAGCTTTGCAGCAAATTGCTGAGGAACAGCGCGCGGTAAATCATCACAGCATGCTGGCAGTCAGAATGGCTGAAAATTGTACGGACGATTTTAATCATCTTCAGTCAGAGAACCTGACCCTGAAGGGTCAAGTAGGTGCCTTAAAAGAGAATTTTGTGCTAACACAGTAAACAACAGGAAAGTACCTGTGCCTTCCGTCAGAAAGGATCGCTACCTATCTGGCACAATGACCATCCCAGAGCAACAAGAGAGAAAGGGAATGAAGAAAAGGGACCAGGAGGGGTGGGGGCTGGTCAGCGGTGAAAGTAACTGAGGCCACTTACTGGTACGGGGCGGGGCCTCGGGTGTAAGGGGCGGGGCTGGGGGGGTCAGCGTCCCCCAGCCAGCCCTTCCAGTCCGGCTGGCCTGCGCCGCCCAGGGTTCGCGTGTTGATTTAAAGGGCCTGGGGCTCTGGACACCGCTGCTGCATGGACGTTAAGGCGCTGCATGGATCCTACCAGCAGGGCCACCAACAGGGGAGGCAATAGAGACAGGGACATTAAGGCGATGCCGCGGTGATGCTTTAATGTGGGCTGGGTATGGGCTGGGGCGGGTTCTTACCGGTATGCAGCACCGGCCCGTACCGGCTCACTTCACCCCTGGGGCTAGTTGAGGAGCCCACCCTCCTTGTTAAATGGTTAGTGGGACAAAGCCTGTGCCTATGGAAAGGGGCAGTTCAGCGAGGAAAGCAGGATCAGGCCCAGACAAGCAGGCAGGCAACAAATAAAGAGATTGGAAAACAGGTTGGGAGCCCTGAGGGGCACAGTGGCAGGAGTAAGAAACGGAGTAAGTAAGTACAGGCACGGGGAATTCAGATCTCTGGGACAATACTTGGAATGATAATATCTGAGCTGATGAAGGTGTCGTTTTGGGAAATAAGCAAGCGATTTCAGAAAAGAGAAGTTAACTCTGCAGAGGCTAGAGGGAACTAAGCAGTTGAACGTTGTGAAAACGTTAACAAGGAAAAGTGTTATAGGAAAAGAATTCTTGGTTTCTTTGCAGTCATTCTGAAAGAAAAATGGGCCCTTTTCCAAAGGAATGTCTGTAAATAAGCCATAAATCATTTGACTCAGCACAATTTAGTTAAATTCGCTAAAAGAACATAAAGGGTTTCTATTGGAACTTAACTGCCCCCAAATGTATACAAATGTAATCTATGTACTGCTGTGTAAAAAATGAAAGCAGTGTAAGGAATGTTAAGCAAAAGGATATGTATGTATCTGGGTGTGTATAAATATATTGTGTAAATATGTGGAGTGTTTAGGACCTAAACCAACACTCCAGGTTTGTAAAACTCTGTTTTGTAGGTTTAAAATAAATTGAACTAGGAGTCCGGTGGCACTTTAAAGATTAACAGATTATTTGGGCATAAACTTTTGTGGGTAAGGTGCCACCGGACTCCTTGTTGTTTTTCTGGATACAGACTAACATGGTTACTTCCTGATACTTAAAATAAATTGGTTTTTGTTTTGTTTTTAAATAACACCACTAAAAATCCATTTGAATCTTTCATTCAAAGTTGCGAAACTTGGCCAACACTTTTTGCCAGACAAAGGTAACTAGTGTTGTTTGGCTTTGGTATTTAGCATTTAACCCTTAAGGTACCTCAATGCTTTATAAAGTTGAATATCTTTTTAAAGACCAAAGTCATGGCTGCAGCAGGACAGTCAAACTCAGGAGAATGGGGAGAAATTCTGGATCCTTGTTTTGTTTTTGTAACAAAATAGCAGATAAGAGTTGTAGTAAAAAAAATAAGAAATAATAATTTAAAAAAAGACAGTGCTCCTCTGGAGCAACAGCAGGGGTGAGGTGCACCAAAAAAAGCAATGTTAGAAACACTGAGCCTTAAGGTGGCTCTGAGTAATCAGACTATCACTTTGATAAGGGTACATGAAAACTCTGTGAGCACAAAAGGAATGGTTATACCTTGTGTAAAACTTGATATGGCTAATGTTATAGAAGTTAAGCTATGGAAGAAATGTGCATTTTCCCAATGACATATACCATGTATATTGTAGAAGGGGTAAAAGAAATGCAAAAACAATACATGCTACTAAATTAAAATCCTGTTAGGGCTCCAAAGGCCTCCACAATAGGTTGTGTTTTCTTTTTCAGATTGCTGTGCATTTTGGAAGCAGGAAAGTGAAAGTGAAAAGAAATCAGAACATTGGTGGAAGTTAATTGTGTCCCTTTTAAGACAGAATCTGAGCTGTTGATGGCTTTGGATCCAAAAGCAAGCCAGAAAGCATCTGTGTTAATGCAAATTACCTTATTGATAGAGGAAGGAGAGAACTGCCCATAAATTGCAGCACAAAGGAGCTGCAGATAAAGGACATACCTGGTCAGCAAACAAACTGCCTGAAACCAAAAGGCTCAAATTATGACCCTCCAAAGGAAGGTGGAAAAAAGAGTCAAACCTAAGAATAAGAGAGGAACAAGTTAACCCTAAGTAGAAAAAATATACTTTTTTTTGTGACTGCAGTGCTGAAATCTGAAGATAGGTACAAAAGCGGTGTGCTTATATGCATGACACCTCTATCTTTTAATTCACCAAACCCCAAGAATATAATTCAATTTAAAAGTTTATGCAAAGATTTCAAAAGGTAATTGAACACACTGGCCTCAAAAACAAATTATCTGAATAAAAGGCATGGTATAACAAAATACTTTTAATAAATTTAATGTTAATATTAAACTTTGGGAAAAACTCAATATTAATAAGTACCCCTGTAAAAACGTATAGTGTGTATAATTTAAAAAAAAAATCCTTTAAGGTCATATGGTGATGCTTCTCAGCTATTACCTGTAAATACACTTAAAGCTTTGCACAGCAGAAAAAACATTACAAACCTGGTCTGCTATATAAAAAGGGAAACTGAAGTACACCACCTCATGAATTTAATAACTGAAAAGTGGGATAATTCACCCTAACCTCTTAAAAAGTAGAAGCCATTGAAACCTAGCCTGCCTATAGAACAAAAACACAGGAAAGTATGGGGGTAATTCCTCTGTTTTGCCTGCAATCAGCAAGGGTATTTGTAAAAGGAAGGGATATTTTAAGCAATCACTGTCACCCCAAAAGGGGTAGAAACATGTTCTTTTTGTCTTTCAGAAAATAATCAAAAGCTGCTACCAGCTGAAGAGAAACCCAAAATACCATGAATCTACAGTCGCAACAAAAATTGTGTTTTGTGTTTTGTCTTGTGTTGTTTGTCTTGTTGCTAACATTGTTGTGTATTGTATTATACAAAAAAATACTGCATTAGGCAGAAAAGAATTAATAAGCATTTTAATTGTATTTACAGAAACCAATGTTGCAGAAGGGCGGAGGTCAAGGAATGCCAGTCTGTTAACAGGGAAACATCCCGATGAAGTGAGCTGTAGCTCACGAAAGCTTATGCTCTAATAAATTTGTTAGTCTCTAAGGTGCCACGGGTACTCCTTTTCTTTTTGCGAATACAGACTAACACGGCTGCTACTCTGAAACCTATCCTTAGGTGGTAAAGGCACATTTAAAGGCAAAATATGCATGAGACACAAGGTTTACCTGTTGGTGAAAATGAAAGGATGAACATAAAATTTTTGAAGCACAAAGTGAAATTACCAAGGGAAAATGCACTCTAATTAAATCTCTTCCCCCGCCCCACCCTTTCACCTCCCTCCAAATTGTCTGTAACACACCTATCCCCATAGTGGTCTACCCCCATCCAAAGACCTGTGGGTCTTAATGCATCAGGTTTACAAATATCTATCACACTGTTCCCCATTGACTAGTACCTCAGTAATACATTTGCTAACTGTTCTTGGTTTACCAAAGTAGGTGAAAGACTGCTGCTATGGGCAATTACGAACTTGATAGAAAGGAACACCTGAAAACGGTGAGCTCTCACAAACTACCAATGGGAAAGTTGGAACTCACTGCAGGAAGCTGACTCAGTGTCTCAAATTCAATGCTTGGAACATGCCCTGGGGCTACTGGATGGGGGCGGGCAGGAGACTATTTCAGGGGTCTGCACTTAGCTCAACTAACTGTTTGTTGGGCAATGTCATTCTAACCCTCGAAAATATTACAGAATCCCTTATAATTGAACTAGTAAACAGTGTAAAAACTATTTTGTGGGGAGAAGCATGTGGCCAGGTTCAACAAACCCTCACCTTGTAAACCTCTTCCAGGATGCCTGCCGGGGTTTATGGCCATCTGGATTGGAGGGGACCAATGTAGCAAGTCAATTAAAGGTGTAATGGCCCTTTAAAGCCACCTGGCAGACAATCTTGGGGGACTGCACACTGGGCTGGTATACCCTTACTGTCAGGGGAGTGGCTGAAAGAAATGGACCTCGGCCAAACTTTTGCAGCTGCGGTTCAGGGGGAGGTGCAAATGGAGATGGTCCCAAGAACCCGTGTGGCAAGTGCAAATAGAAAATAACGATACACGGTTTCTAATGGGGTCCGATGTGTACTATCCACGCATAGGCTTAGTGGAGGTGGGACAGGGAAATACATGGGACGGGTGGCCGCAGGAACCACCACCCCTGCAGTGCATAGAATCCGGACCCCCTCAGCATTGGGTGGAACAGGGAAATAAACTTTGCTGGGAGGGATCGGCCTTGCTTGATGGCCAGGTTTTGGATGATGTAAGGTGTGTGGAGTGGGTGGGATTTGGACCAGGAAACTTCTCCTTGCCGCTGAGAAACTCTGCTTATCAGATTCATATACCAGCCGTGCGACAGCTTAGTGTAACCGGACGCCCAACAATACTCATTAATTGGACTATGGTAGTACTGGAACCCACCTGGATGAACTGGGGTCTTTTGACACAGTTGCTCAGGTAGCTGCAGGCAAAGCAGCGCAAAACGCAGGTTTTGGAAGCTCAGGCCCTTCGAGGAATGAATGCCTTGCATCTAGCTACTGAACTGCCTGCTGATTGCACTTGGACTGATGTACTTCGGACAGGCCTAATGGACATTCATTCGCTTCTTGGTCGTATTACTCATGTTGTAGGGGTGTTATTCATATTAATTGTATTATTGATCGTATTCATGGGGTGCTTAAGGTTATGTGCTGCCTTAGCCTCTCCCCGAAAGCCATACTTGTAAATTCAGCTGCTTACTCTTTTTATGACCTGCCTTCTCTCTCTCCCCATAGCATGACTGGTGGACCAAGGTATCAGGCTAACCAGAGCCAGGGCCTCCAGCCCGAGTGCCCCGCCGGTCAGTGTGTGGGAAGGAGGTGCACCTGGGCCCTTCTTTGAAGAGAGTGGGGGAGTGTTGGGGTATGTAAGGGTTAAGTAAAGACCTGGTTAACCACTATCTTGGTAATAGGGGGTGAGGCACAGGCAAGCACTATTTCTTCGCTTGATAGATAAGGTTGCCATCCTTTTCCCTGCCCTTCTGCTTGTTAAGGATAGATCAGCATTGCAGCTGCATAAGGAATATGGTTGTCTGAAGGATACCCTTTGTATGAAGAAGTGTTATCTCCCCACTCCCTTCCTCTCCCAGCTACATAAACGAGCTCAGGGTCACGGCCCCTTCCTCCCTCCCCTGTAAACTGCTGATTAAGGGAACTTGTGGCTACAAATTCTGCAAAGAAATGTATCTTCAAGGTAAAAATGTCTGTAGAATATGCTTAATACTGTAAACAGTAAACAGGGTGGGTATAATTATATTCAGTATATAGCTATTAATATTCATTATATGGGCATTCACATTATCAAATAAGAATTTTGGGGGTATTGTAGTAAACAGGGGTATTTACATATTAACTTAGATAAAAGAGTGTGATGGGATTAACTTGGGGCTTACTTGACAATTGGGTGGAGGGAAACAAGTACTGCAATAAAGAAGCCCATTTACTCAATCCGCCTCTGGGTCCCCCTGCTCCTTCTTCCCATTTCTAATGCATGCTACCCACCCTGTGCTTCCCCCAGGCTGCTGCTGCAGATAAGATTTGGGATTAAGATTGGGGCAGAGGTGGCTTAAAAATAAATTGATCAAAGGGGAGGGGATATTTCTCTGTCATTCCATCCTCGAGTCCACATTACCAATCCCGAGCCATTCTTCAGCCCTCTCAACCTCTCTCTCATTTATTTCGTCAGTATTGTGGCAAAATTTGCTTCTCCTTTTCCCTCACTCTCCCCTGTTTTTTCCCCCTTCTACCCTTTTTCTGAATCACCCTTCTTTCCCCTAGTTCCTTCTGACCTGTCTCCCTGACCTAGTCATTGCCAGGAGCCTTTCACAAAAGAGCGGCATCCTGTTCCAGCAGCGTGTGGTGTCAGGGGCCTTAGAAAGTTCATAGAATATCAGGATTGAAAGAGACCTCAGGAGATCATCTAGTCCAACCCCCTGCTCAAAGCAGGAGCAATCCCCATTTTTTGCCCAGATCCCTAAATGGTCCCCTCAAGGATTGAACTCAGAACCCTGGGTTTAGCAGGCTAATGCTCAAACTGCTGAGCTATCCTTGTGCGACATGGTTCTGCTGAATGCTTCACCCGGAGGCAACAGGGCATAAAGACTGGAACATGTGTGTGTGTGGGGGGGGGCTGCTTCTTCCGATTGCCTTCTGCTGTCTTGTCCCAGTAGTGGGGTAGCAGCCATGGCTGGGGGACAGGAAGTTAGGGGGGAGGCAGGTAGGACAAGGTGTTCAGAGGAGCTTTTCCCAATTTTCCAAGCCCAGAGGCATAAGCCCGCTCATTGGAGAGCTTTTTGAAAGGCAAGTCTATTGAGCATGGGCAAAGGAAGAAGACCCCAGCTTCGCTGGCACTTTCCTTGTTTCTTCTGATTTGCCTGTGTACTGTCTAGACCATTCTCCTCTCTCTCTCTCCCTGCTGTTCTCATTTTCCTTTGAGCAAAGCTAGTTGCTGCCTCTTGCTTCACCTTTCAGATGCCATTTCAGCCTGCGCTTAGTGTAGGATATCAGTGTGTTTACCAAAAGCAGTGCCACCGAGAAAGGAACGCACAGCCAAGACCCAGATCCAAAATCCCTGAAATTTCTGGGTTCCAGAAAGATTACAGCTGAAGTCTCGATCAGAATTTTACAGCTGGCGCGTAGCCTTATGATAGGCCAGACCAAAGCCCCAATCTTCCTTGCAAGTTTTGAGCATCTTCAAAATCCCAGTCAAGATCTGAATTTATTAGCTCAGGTGCCAAGGTATTTTGAAATTTTAACAGCACAAACATGTGTGTGACCATTTTATTTTGCTTCAAGGAAAATCAGAATTTTCATTTGCTTTGTATGGGGTTCTGGTGGCTCCTTTTCCCCCAAACCTTCTGTGAACATTTAGCAGAATTAACTCTGTGGAGCCTAGAGAACCTGCATGCAATGTTCACATGGAGCTTCCTTCTGCAAGCCTCTTAAGCAGTTTTTGCTGCAAAGCCATTGCAGATCTAACCTGTAAGCAGCTATGTCACAAGATGACCATCTTGAGAGTCTAAAGACTGTGCAGACTTCCAACCACCTATAATGAACAAACTAAAACTTTGTTTTTATGCAATGGGATGGGTTTTTTAAATAAAGAACTTAAGTTAAAATAAACAGTTTGGAAAACATATTGACTGATTAACCACCATGACCTGGAGAAATTCAAAAGAGCTGAACAATGCATCTCACAAAGGTAATGTTGCTCTTATAGAAGATCTTCATTGGTTGTCTTAAGGCATATCCCTTGCATAGGGCCTGCACAAGGCTCTGTGTGCTACTTAACTTCCACTTAACTCTGTTGAGAGCTTGAGCAGTAAATAACCCTTGTAGTAACTCTGCAGAGGGGTGAATTTCACCTGAAACAATCAGCCAATGAGAGTGTGGTCCAATATCCTGCCAGAGACTTTGAATGGGACGTAGTTGAAGTAGAACCAGAAAGAACTGGGATTCTTTTGACTGTTCATGCAGTTTCAATTAAACTCAGTTGAATTAAGCTCTGACTACTCTCAGTAAGCAAACTCATCCCTGGCCACATAATGGCTATTATTAATCCAGATACAACACGTCTCTGACATGTTCTGGTACCATAAGTATCCTTAATATTAAGAGAGTATTATGGTTAAATATGTAGCTGCAGTAGCTCTTAATAAACCTGGGAAATCCAGCTTCTGCATAGAATTTCTCACTTCCAGTTGTGGAGAGGGCATACCTTTACATACATCACACATAATGCCTGTAGAAGCTGAGTGGTTTGCTGGCATTCAGATAGTTGATGACAGGTGAAGTACAAGAACCTAGATACACAAAGTCTGATTGTCAACTCTGAAATTCCATATTTAGAGGAGGTCCCTTTCTGCCACAGGGCATAAGCACAGCATGATATTTAGCTGGTGGCCCAGAAAGGTTTGAAATGCCCATTTTATCAAATTGGGTTTTATATACAACATGACTATTAACCTCCAAACTGACTTTAGGACACTAACATTTTATACTCTATGTGTTTCAAACCCATCCTTTCTTTGGTCACCCTTTGTTACGAATACAAAATCAATCCTTGCTAACTGCTTCTGTCTATAAAACATGGGTGCTAAATGTCTGCTTTTCACACTTAGCTACCTTGATCCAGTCACAAGCTGTGTCTAAGGAACAGTCTGGGATGGTAGTGCATTTTACACTTTGCTGCAATTCACTGTGTCTTGTTAGACAAGGCCAGATGAGAACCATAAGAGACAACTGCTGAACAAATCATTTCACCCACTACCACCTCGAATAGGCATTCTGAGCAAAGTAAATGTCGCTCAGATTTTTCATGCCAGGCAGGTGGAACCTGTAACTTAGACAAATATCTTGCTGTAGCTTTAGTTATATTGCACAAAATGATCTGAAATAATATGACCTCCCCCTGCCTAGCAAGCATTCCTATGCTGCATTGCTTCCAACTTTATAAAGTGGAATCAGTAAGTGGTGCTGATGAGTTGTAACGAGTATTTGCAAACCGGATACCCTTATTCATTTAAGAGGTAGAAAATTGCTGAGCAACTTTTTTCATTAAAAATGAAATTTAAAGATTTTTACAAAAAATTATCAAAATTTTACATTTTTCCTGAAAAAATTCTGTTAAAAAATCAAAATGATTATCTAAATAGGTATCAACATTTTCATTTGCTTTAGGAAACTATTCTGAAATATTTTGTTTATTGAAATGGTTTCAGTAAATGAAAAATTTCAATAATGATTTAGATAAGTTACAAACCGCCTGCCAAAAAAACCAAACCAAACCAAAAAAAAAGAAAACTTGTGAGATTTTTGATAAAAAGTATTATGGTAAATTTAGTGAAAAAAAGGCAAAAGGGTCCATTTCAAACCCTGAATATTAAAACAATGTTGCTACTCGACTAAAGTCTAAACTGCTCTTCAAGACCCAAACATTTTGTTCAGAGGAAATATTTTTATTTCTGAAAGCCAATGGTCTGAAAACAGGAATTGCTGATTTATAGTCCCAGTTCTGACACTGTTGCTTTGAGCAAATGATATCCTCTGCTTGTTTTTCATCTTTGAAATGGAGATAATTAATTTGTCATCTCCACAGGATGATAAGCAGCTCGCTTCATGTCTGAGAAGTGACTTGAAGGAAGAAAGCTTTGTGCTATTCCTAATTGTTACTGAGAGGCTCCTCCCTTCCTTGCTGTTTGTTACACCCACATGTTCCATCCGACCTTACATTTATATTGTAAACTCCTCACGGCAGGGGCTGTCTCTTACTGTATATCTGTGCAGCATCTAGCCCAGAGTCAGCCTGTCTAGAGTTGAGGGCTCTAGGTGCTTCTGTAATATAAATATTAAACAATGCAACCTTCTCCTAGTGAAGGAACCAGCTTCCATTACAAAGCCCTAATTAATTGGGTCTGGTAAAATTGGTTTGGCCTGAAAATTGCAAGGTTTAGTCTGAAGGCAAAGGAGAATTCTTTATACATTACAGAAACAAATTGCTCAAAGGCATTTTGAGTTACATGTTGTTCAAACCTGATTTTGAAATTCTGACTTTTATTTAATGTCTCTTCATCTTTCTCTAGCTGAAATGTGGCTTGTCACACGTCTCCAACCCCACCCCTCCGCGCCTTCAAACTTTCCAAAAAGCAAAATCTCCTTGAAAATGCATGTGCCAGTTTTTTTAATATCTATGGGAGGTTTTTGTCACTGACTCCAGTGGGAGCAGTAACTGGCACTATACATTTGTGTGAGCATGTCGCTCTCTACTGACTGACTGCAGCTCCAAAAGAACAAATGGATACTTGTACAGGTCAAGGATGATGGAGCTCTCATTTTAGCTCAAGTGGAAGAGCCTATGGTTTTGCAGCTGTAGGACCAGGTATTTAGTCTCCTTCTCAGGAGGTGTGTGGTTTATTAAGGAAAGTTGGTATCTCCACAAGAAGGCTGATTTTTATCCACTTTTTAATTCCCTCCCCACTAAAAAAGATACTTTCTTTTCTGGTCACATCCCATTCACAATTTGAATGTACTCTAGCTATGCTGAATGAATCTAAATTTTGAGTCCGAAACTTAAAATTGTGCCTTTTAAAAATGATTCAGCAAAGCATCTTAATCATTCTTTTTGCCCCACTTATCCCCTGCTCCCCAATTAATTAGACATGATTTCCCAACAGTGAAGCTGACAAAAACAAGCAAAAACCTCTACAGAAGATATTCTGTGAAAGTGCCAGTCACCCAGGAATCCAGTGACCAATGCAGAGATACGGGGGCTCCTACACTGTACAGTCTCAATGATGGATACTTTGCACAACTCTTGTAAACACAGGCTACCATCTTATGATTATTTTACTCATCTGAGTAGCCCCATTGACATACGTAATTGCTTGTAGGATCAGGAATATATGGGTTTTTTTTTTGTAAACAGTGCCTCTTCTCTTTCTACAACAGTCTCAGGTTACTAGGGCAAAGTGGATATTGATATCCAGACACTATTAGCTTGGCCAGCCACATTTCTTCCTTTAATTTAATAAACTAGTGACCTCTCTGCCCCCATGTGTTTGTATTTTAAAAGCTGTATCTTCATTTGCTGACATAAAAGAAAAACAAAACAAAGCAAAAAACAGTCAAATTGGGACCAAACAAAACACTCTTTGGAATAAAAACCCAGTAAGATGATTCAGTATTTATTTTGGATCAGAGTTAAGGTTATCACTTTCTGGTGAAAGGGGCTTTCGTTTATGTTCAAAAATGTGTGTTTATGTTTACTGTGTGGAAAGCGTTAACATTTTATGGTGGTCTTAACTATTCATCTCCTTGCTTTTAGAGCTTGGGTTTTGTAAATGATGTGCTAGGTAGGTACACTGTTGTCACACAACAATTGTAACTGGCTTTATAAATGAAGTTGCTTGGCTTTGAAATGAATGTGAAGGATGGTCCATAAGGGGTGTTTTACTACCAGACATATTGAATTACAGAGCTTTTGTAATGAAGCTTTAAGAAATTGACTGGATTTACAAAATTTGAACTAGTAACAAAATTGCTCCTATTCAGAAAGCTGCTATAACAGAAACTGGATACAATTAATTTAGGCTTGAATAGAGACTGGGAGTGGATGGGTCATTATACAAAGTAAAACTATTTCCCCATGTTATTTCCCCCCTGCCCTCCACTGTTCCTCAGATGTTCTTGTCAACTGCTGGAAATGGCCCACCTTGATTATTACTACAAAAGGTTTTCTCCTCCCCCGCACCCTGCTCTCCTGCTGGTAATAGCTCATCTTAAGTGATCACTCTCCTTACAGTGTATATGGTAACATCCCTTGTTTCATGTTCTCTGTGTATATAAATCTCCCCACTGTATTTTCCAATGAATGCATGTGATGAAGTGAGCTGTAGCTCACGAAAGCTTATGCTCAAATAAATTTGTTAAGTCTCTAAGGTGCCACAAGTACTCCTTTTCTTTTTGCGAATACAGACTAACACGGCAGCTCCTCTGAAACCAGAAAAAACAATGAAATACTTTTAGGGCAATAGTTTTCCTAAAGTTAGTTCTCTTTAAATGGCAGATTATATTAAACATATGCAGATCCTTCTTTTAGACAATGACATGATTCAGTTTTATATGTTACAAGCTTAACAAAATGTAGGTGATCAGAACTTTAATTCCTGTGCTATTGTCTCACTAAACATATTCAGTTCCCTAGCACTATTGCTATACTTAGAGCTGTGCTCTTTTCTAGGTTTTTCTTTTCTAAAAAACCCAATGAGATCTCACTTCTTTGATGGAAAGAACACCCCAGAGTGCTGATTTATTTATTTTTTTTTTTAAAAGGAAAGATTTTGTTTCAGTGAACGAATAAATAAATATCAGGCTTCTAACCTTGAGGAACATTGTCTTCATCCTCAAAGGAACATTGGTAACCCAACACCTGGTGGAGCAAATACATTACCAAGACAATTAGAGCTCTTGAACAAGAAACCTGGCCTCGTCTCTTCCGATAAGAGATCTTGGGCTAAATGTTTTGGATGATCAACATAGCAGAGATAGCTTATTTTGTCTGAATGCTTTGAAAGGGTGACCTTGTGCAATCACTTTACACTCCTCTTCCACAGGTTGTCATCCCTGTAATTGACATTATCCTGTGGTATCCTCACTGATAAAATCACCTTCTTATTTTTTAATTGCAGCAATAAGTATCATGAGGATTTTACAAGCATAGCTACTTGGTTCTTGATACCCAATATGTTTTCACAAGCATTAAATCTATGTATTTCATGGCGGTAGAAAGTTAAATTTACATGCATTGGCTTCAATTTTCATATGGGATTAATCAATTACAGTGTCTCACTGTTAGAGAGCCCAACTTAAGACACTTTAAAGACCTGATTTTCAGAAAGTGCTGAACACCCACTGTCTGAAAATCTGGCTCCTTTCAGGTGTTTCAGGTTGGGCACCCAAATGTCACTAATCACTTTTGGAAACATAGGCCATTGTTTTTAAGAGGTATTGCCATACTTCCATGACAAAGCAGCTTTGTGAACATTTTACAAGTGAATTTGGTGGCCTTTTCTCAATTAATTCAGTCAATTCTTTTCCTACGTATAAATGTCCACACCTGTACACCCACACCCACAAAAAGGGAAGAGGTTTTAAAAAGGACAGATTAATATTGAAATGAAACTGGTGGGTTTGCAAATGAGGTTTGCAAATAACCACACAAGAGGTTACTTAGCCTGTGCAGTATCCATCCGACACCAGGATGGCATCTCAGCCGTGACAGGCAGTGCATAAAGCCTGGTGAACGAGGCAATACGGAAAAATGGTGGTTCATTCCAGGGGTGAACTTAACCAGCCTATGAAAAATGAAATTTTAAAATTTTTTTAAAGAAAAACAGGGAAAAGAGTAAGTAACCAAATCGCTAAGCTAAAACTATGTTAAGTAAACTATTCTAATGCTAACCGAACTAACTTCATGACACTGCTGGGAATCCATCTCAGGCCACGGACAGTTCAGAAGGAACTGAGGGGGTCTGGTCGTGGGTGCTAGATGAGGCACCAACGATGCCACAAGATGGGGACGGCACATGCGTGACCCGGACGGGCACTGCTCCTGAAATTCTCCAATCAAAGGTGCAGGGACACACCAACACCTGAAATGGAGCACCCGTCTTTATGAAGAATTTAAGGTTTCCATGGTAAAAAAAAAAAAAAAAAAAAAAAAAAAAGTATTCATATTTACCAACAAGAATTTAGTTGGTGTGCTTACTTCCACTGCTCTTCAATAAGAAAGTATTTAGCTACATGGTGAATTTGCTTCATTTGAGAGGCTGAATAATTCTTTGAGACAAAGCATTTAATTAATTAACATCCTGCACCTTTGATTTTGCCACTGCTCATCTACCTGGATAATTTTCCTCAATCTTCAGAAGCATAGTAAGTATATGAATTTGTGGGTCTACTCAAAAGAAAGATGTAGATTACTACTAATTTTATTATTGCATCTATCTAAACCCAAGACAATTAATTTATATTTACCCATTTATAGTCTGCTTATACCTCCCAGTACAAATAGAATGATTTAAAGATTGGAAAACATGTCTTATAATAAGAGATTCAAGGGACGGGGTGCTCGAAGAGACTTAGGTGCCTCGTAAAGTCACAGGATCACTACTGCGTTCTACTAAGCCTGAGTTAGGTGTCTAGGCTCTCAGTAGAATGAACAGGGAGAGATAGGTGCCTCAGACTGTGATGCACAAAAGCCAGCATGCTAGGCAGGGAGTCGCCGAGGTTAGTCCATGGGAGATACCAATAAGAAGGATGTGGGCTAAGCCCTGCTCTCTCAGAGTTTGGCCACCTATCTCTGCTTGAGATCCTCGAACCAGTGCCAGATAACGCATTTGGTCACCTAGGTCGCATGTGGGGCCTTAAACAAAACAACCAGGGGGAGAAGGGGAACCACTGCCCTTATAATTGTTAGCCTAGTGCATAGGGTACTCATCCAGAATGTGGGAGACCTCTTTGTCAAGTCCCCCTCCTCCTGAGGGGAAGAAGAGATTTGAACATGATCTGCCACCACCCTGGTGGCCGTCCTGACTACTCTATAGAGTCATTCTAACTTTTTCTTTGACCCAATCAATATTTCATTAAAGGGGAACAACTTCAGTAGCAGAGACTGAGGGAGACCCACATCAGAATCGGTTAGGGCCCTCACCTGAGAGGTGACAGATCTTGGTTCAAATCCCTTTTCCCCCTCAGGAGAGGGACAACTTGAACAGAGAGTCTCCAACCCATTGAGTTACAGGTTGTAAGCAAGATCCTCCTCCCCAATGTGTTTTGTGTGAACTCACCCAAAGGGGCAGTGGGGTAGGTGACCTCTGAGCACTCCTGCCCCATTGGGCTCCTGCACACAATTTAGGCACTCCAATGCCTATTTCCCACAGTTTGTGAATTGTTCTGGGGTTTAGGCAGGAGGTAGGTTCCCAGGTACTTACAGCAAGGCTGCAATGCACATGCCCAGGGGCAAAAACATAGGTCCTGAGAGAGGTTGGGTACAGACAGGTTCAGGTGGCAGCTGAACGGGAGTTTTGTGCATTGCAGTGGTAGCTCAGAAGAGGACCTAAGCATCTAAAGTATCTTCATGAATCACATCCAGGGAGTTCAAGCTAGTTAAACACAGAGAAGGTTTAGGGGTGACAATCACATCTTTAAGTACCTACCTGGGGAACAAATATTTAAAAACGGGCCCTTCAAGCCTAGCAGACAAAAGACAACATGATTGCCTGGCTGGATATTAGCGCTGAATTTTTAACAGTGAGAATGATTACTCATTGGAACAATTTACCAAGAGTTATGCTAGTTTCTCCACCACTTGCAATTTTAAAATCAAAACTGGGTGTTCTTTGAAAAGATAGGTCAAGGAGGAATTATTCTGGGGAAGTTCTCTGGCTTGTGTTATACAGGAGGTCAGAGTAGATGATCACAGGAGTCCATTCTGGCCTCAGAATCTATGAATGAAATATCTGCAGTAGAAGCCCCCCCCCCTTTTTTTTAAACGTACTAAGACTTTGTTTATTCTTATATAAAGTCTGTTTGCTTATGAGTGATGAGAGGATGGAAGGTTTGGGGGCTTGTAGGGGAACAGGTGCAGCAAGAGGACAAAGTGCAAGCTAGTACTGCCCCTGGTTATCCTAAAAGCTCTCATTTTATTAGTTATGCTCTAAAATGAGTTTGGCTCACTTGTGGTTGTTGAGCCAAGTCATGCCTAATATTCCTCGTTTCCACTATTCTCTCCCAATCCGCACATGAGCTAACTTTTAGAGATGGTGACCACCCACACTTCCCATAGCGTTCAATAGGATTTGTGGATACTCAGGACCTTTGCAAAGCAGGCCAATGGAACCTGGAGAACTAGAGACAGTGACTGATTTGGGGATGGGGCTCGAACCACCAGCAGGGTGTAATTTCAATTGCACCTCTTCTGCATGAAAAACACACAACCACTTGTGAATCTGAGTATGTTGCCCTGCAAGTGGATATTGCTGCAGTCTAGGGGCTGGATTCTGGGTATGCCTGTCTGAAGATGGCGTGAGAAAGATTATTTAAAGGGGCCAGATTTTCAGCAAGTGTAAACCAGCAAGCTACACTGGAGTCAGTTCACAGCAGCTCAGGATACCAGTCTTCGAAAAGTGTTCAGATCTCAAGACTGTCCAAATGCTATGGTTTTTTGAATGTACTGCATGGACACTAAGGGAAATACTTCACTGATTGAGTCCCCCTCCTCATATGGGGCCCAATCCGGACATCTTCATATGAGCTCTGTGAGTGTTATGTGCAGTCAGAGTAAGCAAGATCAGGTCCACAATCTTCTAATGGAACATCCATAAGCACAGATGCTGGTGCATTTGTGCATAGAACAGGCACTTATAGGTAAAGCAGGTAGGTAGATGCACACATTGACTTTGTTCCTACAGATTGGTATGTATACTAAATGTCCAAGCACAGAGTGAGAGACCTGTTTGAAATTCACCGGAAAGTCAGGTGAAAATTAAGTGGTCTAAGATGACACCATGGAAAAAACTGTTATACACAGCCAATGTACAGGAGTGGTGCTGAAAATTGAGACTTAGCTTGACCTGTAAATACAAAACCCTTTATCTGTGAAAACAACATTTGCTGGGCTTTGCCAAATGAACTGCAAGCATCAGATAAATGCATCCATGGCCTCAGGTTTAAGAATGGTAATTTTAGCTTTCACTAATCATCACCGGACTTAATTGGAGTTGGTTAGGATGGCACAGCAATATACAAACCTTCACAGAGAGTTCAGACTGCTGAACAGAGTATGAAAAGATCAGAGATCTAAATGAAATTCCATTTCTCAATAAAAGGATACTTTGGATCTATATACATGTTAACAGGAAAAGTGTTGTCTGCTTTTAATCCCCCTCTGAGCCTTCTTTTTCCATGCTTGCCCCAAACTCCTATGCACCATGTCTCCTTTAAATCTTTTCTCTAGACCCATTTCTTCACTGAGACCTATGGCCTACAGACTCTGGTGTATTTAAAAGTACAAGTTGTAAAACCTCTATAACCTTGAAGACACATGTACCACTCTCCCAAGTGTTCACAGCATCATCTTGCCTCTCCCTCAACCTTCCCCAGTCCCTGGGTTGTCGTCCCCTGCTGCTTGTTCTCATCTTAATTTAGACTAAGTTCCTCAGGACAAAGATGCCATCTTTATCTGTATCATAAAGCACCATGCACATTTATAGCGCTATGGAAGTGATAAATAAATAAGGCACAGGACTCTCAGGGTGCATTTCTTCACATCCAGAGCTTTGTAGAGCTAAAGGAAGCCATGGTTAAATAATAAATAACAGAAAGTAAAAACAAAGACCGTTCTTGTTTATTTTGTTTTCCATCATGAATATTAAGCCCCTTGCAAGAACCCAAGCATGGATAAAAGATTGGTCTCCCCTTCAGTTTTTGCTATGTTTTTTCCCCTCCACCAGGGTACAACAGGATGATTCTGAATAGACTGGGGTGTGCAGAAGGAAGTCCTCACATAGCACAAGAAAAGGAAAAATGATGACAGGAATAAAGTTACATATTTTAAAGGTACATTATGTTTTCTGTGTTGTAAATAATTCATAGATTCTGAGGCCAGAAGGGACCACTGGTGTCGGACACAGTATCCACTGTGATAATCTAATCTGGCCTCCTGCATAACGCAAGCCATATCTCTTCCCTCAAAATAATTCCTAGAGCAGATCTTTTAGAAAAATATCCCATCTTGATTTAAAAATTGTCAGTGATGGAGAATCTATGACCCTTGGTAAATTGCTCCAATGGCTTATTACTCTCATTATTAAAAATTTACATCTTATTTCCCATCTGAATTTGTCTACCTATCTTCCAGCCACTGGATCATGTTAGACCTTTCTCTGCTAGACTGAAGAACCCATTATTAAATATTTTTTCCCCATGTAGGTACTTATAGACTGTGATCAAATCACCCTTTAATCTTCTTTTCATTAAGCTAAATAAATGGAGCTCTTTGAATCTATCACTATAAAGACATTCTTTTCTAATCCTTTAAATCATTCTCATAGCTCTTCTCTGAACCTTCTCCAATTATCAACATCCTTCTTGAATTGTGGGCACCAGAACTGGACACAGGATTCCAGCAGTGGTCACACCAGTGCCAAATACAGAGGTAAAATAACCTCTCTAGTCCTCCTTGGATTCCCCTGTTTATGCATCTCAGGACAATGCTAGTTCTTTTGGCCACAGCATCACACTGGCAAGAAAGAGCTCATGTTCAGCTGATTATCCACTATGACCCCTCCAAATCCTTTTCATAGTCACCGCTTCCCAGGATACAGTCCCACATCCTGTAAGCATGGCCTAGATTCTTTGATCCTAGATATATACATTTACATTTAGCTGCATCAAAATGCATATTGTTTGCTTGTGCCCAGTCTACCAAGCAACCCAGCTCACCCTGAATTAGTGATCTGTACTCTATTATTTACCATTGCTCTAATTTTTGTGTCCTCTGCAACCCATCAGTGACAATTTTGTATTTTCTTCCAGGTCATTGATAAAAATATTCACTAGCATGGAGGCAAGCACTGGTCCCTGGGGGACCCCACTGGAAATGCACCTGCTCAATGACGATTCCCCATTTACAGTTACATTTTGAGACCAATCAATTAGCCAGTTTTTGATTCATTTAATAGGTGCCAGGTTAATTTTATATAGGTTTTTTGGTAAAAATGTTGTGTGGTACCAAGTTAGCTGCTTTACAGAAGTCTGAGGCTACGTCTACACCTAAAACACTACAGAAGCACAGCTTCAGCTGTGTGACGGCAGTGATTCAGTGTAGACAGTACAGGGATGGCAGGGGTTCTCCCCGAGAGGTGGTAGCTTGGTCAACACAAAAATTCTTCTGTCAACCTAGCACTGTCTACACCAGGAGTTAGGTGGGGATAGCTACATGTCTCAGGGGTATGAATTTTTCACACCCGAGACACAGTTATGCCAATGCGCATTTTTAGTGTAGATGAGCCCTAAGTATATTACATCAACACTATTAGCTTTATCAACTAAATTTGTAATCTTCTCAAAAAAGGTATCAAGTTAGATTGAGTGGATGTATTTTCTATAACCCCATGTTGATTTGCATTAATTATATTATCTTTCTTTAGTTCTTCATTAATCAAATCTTGTATCAGCCACTCCATCATCTTGCCTGAGATCAACGTCAGGCTGACAGACCTATAATTACCCAGCTCATCCTGTTTACCCTTTTTAGACACTGGCACAACGTTTGCTTTCTCCCAGTCTTATAGAACTTCCTCAGTCCTACAAGATTTATTGAAAATCAACATTAATGGTAAAGCAAGTGCCTCACCCAGCTCTTTTAGAACTCTTGGATGCAAATTATCTGGACCTTCTGACTTAAAATGTCTAACTTTTATAGCTTCTCTGTTTAACATCCTCCAGAGATACTAGTGGAATGGAAAGAGTGTTATTGTCACTGTATGCTGAGTCTATATAATCTTTTCCCCCAAACACAGAACAAATATTTATTGAACACTTCTGCCTTTTCCGCATTATCAGTGATAAGTCTACCATATCAGTCTAGTAATGGACAAATACCATTGTCAGGATTCCTTTTATTCCTAATATATTTTTAAAACTCCTTGTTTTCCTTAGTTCTGCTGGCCATAGATTTCTCCTTGTGTCCCTTGACTTCCCCTATCTATTTTCTACAATTCCTAACTTCTGATTTATATTCTTTACCATCAACTTCCCCTTTCTTCCCTCAACCACCGAGGCCCTTGTGTCTCTTCTCTACTTTCCCATCCCCCTTCCCTATGGAAGGAGCACTTGAGTTACCTCCCAACCTCCCCTTAAAGTGGAAACTTTAAATATTTGCTCTTAACAAGTTGATGCTGATTTGGTTAAATTCAAGTTCATGCTGACTGGTCAAGGTTTTCCATGAGTTCAAAATGGCACGGACAGCATCTGTCTCTCCCAGCCCCACATCTACTCTTTGCAGTGCTCAACTCCACAGAGCGATCACAGAAGGACTTCCAAAGAGATAAAAGGAGAAGTGGGAATATATCACAGAGCTGGCACTTTATAAATCCTGCAGAGCAATTCAACTAGATTCCACACTCACAGAAAAAGAGGGCAGCTTTGGGCACAGAGCCTTTCCTAGACAAGGTGAAGGCTATAAGAACCTTACGATGTGCATTTTGATTTCAAACCTAAGAAATCTGCTGCTGAATCAAATCCCCAAATTTTTGAAAATAATATTTTTATCTAGACAAAGGAAGCCTACAATCCAGTAACTTGTTCTCCAAATATCACAGCTGGTTGGAAAATGGGGGCTAGGTGGGGAACAGGATATGAGAAGAGAAGTGACTGAAATTGACAAAAATATAAAAAAATATGTTCCCCCTGCCTTTTTATTTTTTTTTTGTACTTTATTTCTAAATGTCTGACTTTGAAAACTTAATAGCTCTTTAATTGTCTGAAAAATGGAAAACATTTGCAAAAATAAACATTTTTTTGCATACCCCAAAGCAGAGATCTGAAGAGACAATTTCATGGAGAACAGCAGCATTTTACCAAGAAATAAAAAGCTCTCTTCTACTTGATCATCACAATCCAAAAGTTGAAGTTTTACATTCCAGTAAATATCAGAACATTTCAACCTAGTTTAAGAGAAGATTTGTTTCACTGAGAATATATAGTGGGCTTTAAGCTTGGTCTTACTATGGAGTATAATGCAGAGGCATATTTATATTCAATGCATTATACATACCCCATTTCTTGTCTTATATATGAAACTGTCGAATTGTTTTCTTCATGATGGTCCAGAGATTGAAATGAAAATGGAAGATTTGGCAATCAAGCAGAAGGCATAAGGTGAAAAGCTTCCCTTTTTAGCACTTCCCTGTCCTGGTTATTTAATATAACATGGCACTTTTCTCTCTCCAAGGGAATGCTGGGTACATACAACCAAATGAAAGGGCTGTGAACACTTGCAGAAAATTTCTTTGACTGCTGTTTGTAGGTTGTTTCAGTGTCTCAAGTGATGCTAGTCCAGTTAACTAGCTCCAGCAAGCTAGCTTCACAGCTGCAAAGATGCAACTCTTTGCCAACCAGGGATTTCAGATTCAATTCTGAATTTATCACAACACATTTAACTGATTGAAGCTGAAGCAATAAGACATGGCTGCAGAATGAATTTAACTATCTAGCAAGGGCACCTGCCACCAAGAAATTAAGTGTCTTACTTCTATCTATAAATGCAATTTATTCATCAAAATTCAGACTCACACATATCCTAGGCGTTACTGACATGGCTATCACACTTAGCAGCCAGCCCAGAGGCTCCAAATGAGTCCAATTCCATCCTACATAAAATATGCTATATATTAAGATTTAGAAAACATTAACTTCTACAGTTTAATTTAAAACCACATTTGCTGCAACACTGTATAATAAATGGAAGCTTTAGGCCCTGATCTTGGAAGCTACTCTAAGCAGGTTGGAGTACTCGATCTCGCGTCCCACCGATTTCAGTTGAGATCTGTGCAGGCACAGAAAGCAGCTTTCAGGATGGGGCCCTTTATTTGTCCTAGGGATGCATAACTTTCTTTTAATATAAATATTAGCTCTTACAGTTCAAGCACTATAATTCAAAGCAATGTGCTTAACGTAGCATTTACCCACATTCTGAAATGACGGAGACCATTCCCATCACATACACCAAGCTCATGGAGTCTTTTGAACACTGAGGGCCTGATTCTTATTTTCACTAAAGGCCCTTTAACTCTGTTCCTATCGTCTTGGAGAGACACATGAACTGGCAATAGAGAGCATATGATTAGCTTCCTGCTAGAAATAGCCTGAAAAAAATTGCTTGTACATGGACAGAATGTGGACCTGGGTGCAGATCTGGCAACTCTCCGTGGAGTTATATTTGAAATGAATTCATGTGGCTGTGTTTTCAAGAGCGAGGGCATTTTATCATGATGTTAGCATACAACATTGGTCACTCAAATCATACCTTCTTTGGCAATGTTGATAATAACCACCTTAGCTTTGCATAAAATAATCTTACCTTAGCAAAGCCATTACCGTGTTCTCCTTAAAATTCCTTCTCAAGCTTCACCTCTACTAACATGGCCATGGCAGACTACCAAATGATAATAGATATGAAGTTGACTCATTATCTCTTGTTCATTTGTATCTTAATGTGGGGAAAAAATGGAAAAAAGTTACTTTGAAGATGCCAAGTTGTACATCTAGCAAATATATACAATTTTGTATTCCTATCACCGTCCCCTCCTCTGCTGGTGCTCTGTATCAACCTGTTTCATCTTGTCCCTCTTTAAAATTTAAATAGCACGTTAAAAAACGGGTCCAAATGTGTCACAAATGTGTCTGTTGTCCTTTTTGGGTATCAAACTTTTTCCACCAGGTCTACAGCTGGAAGCAAGTTTTTACTAATATTTTGACCCTTTTTCCCAGCCAAAATGTGAATTTTTGACAAAAAGTCCCATCAAAATTTCAATTTTTTAAACCAGCTCTAGTTGTAAAACTCTTTGAAGTAAGAGCTGTCTTTGTTTGATGCTTGTAAAGCACTTCAGACATGGGGCCCCTGGACACTACACCAATATAAACTACAAGACTCGTAAAGCCCAGTCTAGTTAAGCCAGTTAGTGACCTATCTCCATCTGCCGGAGATTGGAGATCATCTAAGCAGAATCCATCAGACAAACCCCATTAGTGGGGATGGTGGAAAGAGGGTAGGAGTAACAAGAGTTTTATTATTTTTCCTGTCATTATGTGACAGGAGGACTAATAGCTATGTCTAGGGAGGAATAGAGGGGTGATAGAGAAACCACCTACGATAAAAGCTTAGACAATTGGGGAATGGGATGCAATGCACTTCCCAAGGTGATCTATAAGAGTTGTTTTATGGTTTACATACATTCCCCATGGAACGTCCACAGGAATACAAAACTTTGAAGCCACTCCAATTTTTGGTAGACGGGAGGGAGTACTAAGTTCTCCTCTGAAAGAGTAAAGGCAAACTCATTAATACATTTTTGAAGTAGTAAAAACTACTTGAGTTAGTTTAACATCTCACTTTTCACAAGCACTAAGAAGGCTGGCTACAGCTAGAGCCAGGCTTTGGGTAAAGCTAAACTGTACCAAAGCCTCTCAACCCTCGTGTGCAATTACTTGTATAACTTATGGGCCCCTCAAGAGACTGTTAGTATGGTAATACTGTATTTGGCACAATTATGAGGTAACTGTATGATGTGGGCAAAGGAAAATTAGGGGCGTGATCCTGCTAACCCTTACTCAGTGAGTAACCACACACAAGCTGTGAAAAGGGTTTTCTGGGCACTAGGATAAGGCCACTTTCTAAATTACTCACTGATATAACCTCCCAGTTCTCATGAGGTAAAAGGCTACTATCAACCCCCATACTTCTAAGAGTTTCTAAGCATATCATGCATATAGCTTTTTTCTACCACATTTAGGCACCTGTAGCATAACCAGCAGGTGGAGAAATCTTAGATTGTCTGCTGACAATCAAGCCAGCAGAAATTTGTTAAAACTTATTGTTGAGTTGAAATGTAAAGAAAAAGAAGCAAAATCTGTTATTAGTTATGCCTTCACAATTCCTGCAGACTCAGTGCATTAAGTAAACATATTTTTTACTTGTACATGAAAGAAAAAAAACTTTCTAACTACAATAGTAGTTAATCTCTGGAACAGACTTCCAAGGGAGGATGTGGAATCCCCACTGCTGGAGGTTTCGAAAAACAGGTTGGACAAATACCAGTCAGGGATGATTTAGATTTACTTAGTCCTGCATCAGTTCACGGGTCTGGCCCCAAATTTCTATGATTCTACTATACCAAATGGTATCTTAGCCAGGTAGAATGATGGATTGCTGATCAGCATTCAGTGATACAGGTTTAAGGAACACAGCAGACACAACTTATCAATTCATAGCAGTACAGAATACTTATGTCTTGGACTGGCTGCACCAGGGTTCAATAACAGTAGAAACAACCATCACATCTTACCTGTGACATCTGTTAGACATGGAGTTGTTCCCTCGAGAAAAGAGCCGTAGGAAGGACTCAAAGGGAAGAAAATTGCATGACTATCCCTGAATTTCCTGGAACCACACCAGGGAAGGGGGGCACTACTGAATTTGGAGGCACACTCCTTTCCAACCTCCCAGATCTCAGAGAAACCCCATCACACCCCAATCCTGACAGAGAGGGGGAAGCCATCCTGAAGGAACAGTCGGAGCTCTACTGAATTTCCTCTCCAAGGCATAGCTCCATACTACATTGCCATTAGCTGGATCCTCATGCAGTGACTAGGGCTCCAAGTGTATAGCTACTCTCCAATCGGAGGATTGTATATATATATATATATATATATATATATATATATATATATAAAAAAACACACACACACACACACACACACACACAGAGAGAAACCATCACTGTAAAAATCTAAGGACTGTACATGTACATTAGATCTGTCTAGCAAAGCTCATAGGGGTCTTGTGCTCTTCTTCCTTGCCCATTTCATTGTGGAAATATTGTTGCATAGCATGGAATAGCTATATTGTTGCATAGCATGCTCTACCCCAAAGACCACTATCTCTCTTACTCCACTATCTGATTCTCCAGCCTGCCAGAGCTCCATCCAGGTAGGGCCACTGCCTAAAATATCTACATTCTCATAGATTTGGTCTAATCTGGTTTCCTGTTTAAACATAGGCCATATACTTTCACCCAGTTACCCCTACACTGAGCCCAACACCACAGAGCAGGCACGGCAAAAACTGTGCCACAAAGACGACAATTCTTTGTCTTCCATTCAGAAATTCAGAGATCTGCATGCTCAAAGGGAGAAAGAATTTCTACTTCCTCACCCAAGCCTTTGGACAGGTAGGAAGGCATTTCCTCCATTATTTATAGCTCAGCTACTACAGCACTATAAGTTTAGGGAAACTAAAGACTCCCAAACAAGATAATCTGTATTAGAATTATGTAGGTTAAGTTACCATAATATACTTCTTAAAAGCATTCTATTCGTAAAAATATTTGCCAGAGTACTGAAAGCTATCTTCTGCTACAGCCCTGAAAGAGTCATTTCCCAAAGTCATAGGTTGAAAATCCAGTGCTATTGGATCTTTCCAAACCTATTTTAGCCTACATATATTAACTGTATGTATTCCTGCTGTGACTATTGCAGTACCAAACAAGAAAACAAAATTTAAATCCACATCTTGCCCAGAATTCAAGAGGTTGCTGAGGAACACAGGCAGTAGCAACGCTCTAGGCCAGTTTCTGCCACACTGCTTTACCACATGATACACCAAAAGAACTGAAAAATTCAGTGCACACTGGTGTTCCTTGTGCTGGAAAAAGTTTTCCATTTACACACCATATTTTCTAGCAGCAGAATACTCCATTAGGAAAGATTACCACCATTAGGACCACAAAAACATTGTGTGTGCAATATTCTTCAAAGCTGCTTTGTTCTGCTCTATTTTGTTTTGGTGACTGACATTCTCATAACCCCAATAGGACTGAATCTAGCTGGAAGACAGCCTGGAGTAATGAGAGCCAATAAAATGTCAGCTGATCAGTAATTCAAAATGTAAACAAGTTAATCTCAGTTGTGCTGTACACCTTTTACAAACATAAGGCCAAATCCTGCAAGTTACTTATATGGCCAGACTTTAAAAAGGTGTTTACATCCTTTGGTGCCTAGTGCTATTCAAAAGTGCTTAAATGCCTAATTTCCACTGAAGTCAATGGGAGTTACGCACTTTTGAAAATGCACCTAGTGGGAGTTTGGTGCCTTGGCACTTCTGAAAATACAACAAGGTGCTAATCTTTGTGTTTAGGCACCTAAATACCTTTAACAATCCAGCCCTCAGTGCCCTTGAACAGGCTATTGATGGCCCTGAACTCCTGTTTATTTCAATAGGAGTCAACTGCCCATATTATCTCACGGGACACCTTGGCACCTTGCAGGGTCAGGCTCACAGGTTGCCTGTCTACACTAAATGATGCATAAGGAAAACAATCACATATTTTAGTCCAGCCACAGAAATGAAATAATATTCAACATGATTCTGAACTAGATTTGGAAATCAAAAATATATAGCTGTGTATGAAGGCGTCAGGAGTACAGTTTTCACTTACTAATATTTCTCCATCCTCTGTGAGACAGTAAAAACCACAACACAATTATGTACGTTTTTACTGGCAATAAAAAAATAAATCAAACTAGAACATTAAAACGTGCATTTAAAAGGAAATGCATAAACAACTTAACCATATTTTATTTGACTGCATCTTATTTAGACAGCTTGCACATTCCATAACCTCACTGGTTCTTGTTCTTGTAGCCAAAGGATAAAAGGACAGAAGAACATAATCCACTCAAAACAGCAGTCCAATATTTTGAGATACACTTGATATTTTTTAGCTACCCACCTGATCCCCGAACTCCAATATAATTTATGGTCGCATTTCTACAAAACCTGAAAACCTTGTAACTTAGCACTCAGTTTTAGTGATGTCTTGTGGTGCACCGAAACTGGGATGCGCTATGCAATGCCAATTAGATTAGTGGTGAACCTGATAGTCATAACTTTTTTTCCTTTTTAAGCATTGTAATGCACACATCTCTGACATGTCAGCCAATAGTAATATTTTAGGCAATATAAAGTTAAACATAAAAGTGACTTAATACCAACTCCTTAGTTTAGATTTGTCAATGCAAAAAGGGGCAGGGAGCATGTCTTGGCAACAAAGACAAAGAACCCCAAGAAACCCTGATTATGCCTTTTTTTTTTTTTTTTGGCTAGATTCTATTTGAAGTACTATTTGAACTGTTTTCATGTTAGTGATAGTCTCACCTTGTTGCAAATTCAGGACATCCCACCCTATGCAACAAAGTGAGACTATACCAATTTTTTTTTTTAATACCAACATGTACAGCTTCAGTATCTTCTGTAGTGAACTCTGTGTGATACAGTGGCAATATTAGACTATTGTAGACAGCACTCTTTTAAAAGAAAGTTGCCCCCATTTTGCTCAGCATTCTAAAAGTTTGCATGGTGAGAACCACTTCTTGCCACGGCTAGACGGAATTGTATTTGAATTTTGCTCAAAAGTGGTATTTGTGCAACAACCTGTATGAGCTATTGTAAGCTAGGTTCTAATCTGCTTTTAATATTTAAACAGTAGGTGTTTTCAGATTTGACCAGCAAAGGACTTCTCTTCTGCTGTTTTTTAAACAATGAAGCAAGACAGACTGGTTTGCAATTTCCAACACTGGATCCCCTACATAGTCTCCAACAGTTGGTAACAGGACATGAAGTATCTCCTCTCTGGATCATTAGTGCCAAATGAACCAAAGTAGTTACCATTTGATAGGATACCAAAACACCTATGGGAAATAAGTTTGTGGGGAAGGTTCAATTTCCAGTGGACTGAAGTCCATATCACTGAAATCTTAACTAAAATTGGCACCTACTGACAGTATATTCACGAGAGGCCAAGCAATGATTGATTAAGCAGAGTCAACAATATTCTTATCCCTAGAAGTTTTGAATTAGAACAAGCATGAATTACATTACAGGGCAGTATAGTGGAAACATGTACTGCAACTGACCACACTATACCTGTTCTGTAAATAAGAGTCTTCAGTTTACATTGATTCTGGCACTGTTTTAGAGGATTAATTTCATTTTAGAAATGGAAAAAGTGAAAAGCACAAATGGTGTCCACAAGCAGAGAACTTCCAAGTGCCAATTTTAATTTAAAAAACAAACAAACAAACCACACTTTATTTTCAAATACAATTCACAATTTGTACATGGTGAGAAATGCCTGTCACCATGCGAACGTTTGTCTGTGCAAAATAAGGCTGGCTTTCGTTTAAATCCAGTTTTCCTGCAAGGGGATCTTTTTCAAACTTACAGGAGGTAGGGTTTTTAAATGTACAGTAATTATAACAATTAAAAAACATGACTAACCAAACCCTAAAAACACAGTGTAATAAGGCAAATCTGAAGATTACACTCAGTACAGACGAGCAGACTCGTTGAGAGTTCATCCTTTTTTTCCATGGGTTGCCTAGGTTCTTCCACTTATATAAATAAACCAATGTCACCTTTTTTCAAGATGAAATACAATCCATTTATAAATTTGGTCATATATCACATTGATCAATCAGGAGAGCATAAACACAGCATTACTGCTGAACAAGTTGATGGCTTAGGGCAAGACCTATGTATCCCATTTAAAAAAGGGAAGTCCCTTCCCTGCTACATTTATTTTAAAGGGGAAAGGGGGGGGAAGAACCCCCCCCCAATAATTTAGCTCAAATAAGTTTTGAGAAGATGAGAGCAGCTAAAAATGGATACAATACACCTTGACATTTATTTCAAAGATCGAGAACTGAAGATTGAAGCATTTTAGAACACTGAAGCAAAGCAATCTGAATCCAAATCAAAGTGAAAAAATTGTTCTAATTTAAAATAGCTGTTTTTCAGAGCTTCTAGAGATAATTTTGATTAAATAAAATCATACCAATTTACATTAATTTTCTATATATTTTTAAAAATCCCTCTTTTAAAGAAAAAGTGCATCCAAAACCAGCAGCAATTTACTGGCAACATCAGGTTCTTTTTTTAGCAGCTACTCAAGGTTTTTCAAAATAGCTTAACACTTCTTGCTATAAGAAAAGAAGGGCTTTCCAAACCCTTTTCTGGGAGAAGTATCCAAATTATAAAAATCTGAAATAATTTATTATCAAATTCAGAATTTAAATAAAAGCAGAAGTTTGCTTGCAAAGACAATTGAAAAAGTAAAAGAAAAAAGCATGCACTCAAAAATTAGAGGTGAAGACAAATATACTTATCTATACAGGCACTGGCAGACGCAATTTAATTGTTACTGTTACTCATTGTAACACACACCCCACCCTACAATACATTTTTTTCATTCACTAACCACTGAGGTACCAATATTTAAGAATGGAAAATTCAATATTGAAAATAAAACCTAAAATTGAAGCCTTTTTCCAGAAAACTATGGCAAGTTTTGTATGAAATGTTAGTATACTTATAGAATTTTACAATCTATATTGGCTTTTTTCTGGAACCAAGCATTGCGTTCCACATACAGTTTCTTTGATCAAGTGTTCACTATGTATGTAATACAGTCAGTAGACTTGCAAATGAATGAACATATCTTGGCTATCAACTGGCACATCTTGCTGGTACCAAAAGAACTTGAAGTTTGGAACAATCTGTTTTAATTCAGAACAAATGCGCCATGCCAAAGTGCAACAAATATGTGCGACACTCAATGAGACACTGACAGATAAGAGCTGCATGGAAATTACTAAGTCCACCTGCAAAGCAATTCTGTACAAATTGCATTGCATGCAAAGGACAACTCTGTGTTGTTGGGAAGTCAGTTGATTGATGTGATGGTTTCTTTTAACGCAGCCACAGTTTAAGACGCAGTGCATCAACTCCATTTAAATAGTATCTGAACAGCCTCTTATCTCGCA
The DNA here is from genome assembly GCF_009764565.3 of Dermochelys coriacea. NCBI lineage: Eukaryota > Metazoa > Chordata > Testudines > Dermochelyidae > Dermochelys > Dermochelys coriacea. Next base: position 118,662,477 of record NC_050073.1, read on the forward strand.
CAAAACCAAGATTTTCATAAAGTTTCAAAGCAGACTTGTTTGTGATCTCTGTTTCCAAGACAACCTTTAAAGACAATGAAAAAAATAAGTCAATTTTGAGAAGAGTTGCATTGTTTCAGAAAAATTATTTACACAGCTATCTGTTCGGTTTTAAAACTCTTCTAGATTAATAGACTAATGTGTACCCATAAACAATTTGTTTTTAGCTTTTTTTCTGTTCATTAATTGTCCAAATGGAACCCAATTTTAAAAAATGTGGTAGTTACTCAACATCAATTAAAGTTTTGTGCAATCAAATTTCATCTATTTGCTGTATTGCTTCAATCAAGTATTTGATATTTGGAATTTATTATTCAAATTGAATGGCTAGGGACCTAAGTCACATGGTACCTTTTCAGTTCTTTCAATGAATGCTCTAACCTTTGTAAACTAATTACACTTTGCCCCAAACAAGTTTAAGCTACGTGATTAAATAGATTTGGCAACAGATCCAAGTTTAGCTTTCCATGAACATTTGTTAGAAGAAATATTTACATGAACATTTTTTGTGTACAGAAAAAGTGCAAACTCAAATCAAAATGACAATGAGCTGTAGCTCACAAAAGCTTATGCTCAAATAAATGTGTTAGCCTCTAAGGTGCCACAAGTACTCCTTTTCTTTTTTCAAATCAAAATGAAATTCTAGGCAGATCCTGGACCCCTCAAATGGCTGCTTTCTGCTATATTGAGAATTTGAAAGCGGAAGGCAGCTTGGATGAAAGTGATCATGGAATGGTAGGAGGGAAAGCAGCAAAATAAAGAAAATGGATTTCAAGAGTGCAGACTTAGCAAACTCAGGGAGTTGGTAGGTAAGATCCCATGGGAAGCAAGTCTAAGGGGAAAAACAATTGATGATAGTTGGCAGTTCTTCAAAGAACATTATTAAAGGTCACAAGAGCAAACTATCCCACTGCGTAGGAAAGACAGGCAGTACGGTAAGAGACCACCCTGGCTTAACCAGGAGAAATCTTTAGTGATCTAAAAATCAAAAGAGTCCTACAAAAAGTGGGAACTAGGTCAAATTACAAGGGATGAATATAAACAAATAACACAAGTATGTAGGGACAAAATTACAAAGGCCAAGTCACAAAACGAGATCAAACTAGCTAGAGACATAAAGGGTAACAAGAAAACATTCTAGAATACATTAGAAGCAAGAGGAAGATCAAGGACAGGGTAAGCCCATTACTCAGTGTGGGGTGGGAGAGACAATAACAGAAAATGTGGAAATGGCAGCGGTGCTTAATGATGTCTTTGTTTCAGTTTTCACCAAGAAGGTTGGTGGAGACTGGATGTCTAACATAGTGAATGCCAATGAAAATGAGGTAGGAACAGAGGCTAAAATAGGGAAATAACAAGTTAAAAATTACTTAGACAAGTTAGAGGTCTTCACATCACCAGGGCCTGATTAAATGCATCCTAGAATACTCAAGGAGCTGACTGAGGAGATATCTGAGCCATTAGTGATTATCTTTGAAAAGTCATGGAAGACGGGAGAGATTCCAGAAGACTGGAGAAGGGCAAACAGAATGCCAATCTATAAAAAGGGAAATAAGGACAACCTGGGGAATTACAGACTAGTCAGCTTAACTTCTGTACCCGGAAAGATAATGGAGCAAATAATTAAGCAATCAATTTGAAAACATCTAGAAGATAATAAGGTGATAAGTAACAGTCAGCATGGGTTTGTCAAGAACAAAACTCATCTAACTGACCAGATAGCTTTCTTTGACAGGATAACAAGCCTCGTGGATAGGAGGAAGTGGTAGACGTGGTATATCTTGACTTTAGTAAAGCTTTTGATACTGTCTCGCATAACCTCATCATAAACAAACTAGGGAAATGCAACTAAAACGGAGCTACTCTAAGGTGGGTGCATAACTGATTGGTTCCCAGAGAGAAGCTATTAGTGGTTCCGAGTCATGCTGGAAGGGCATAATGAGTGGGGTCCCGCAGGGATCAGTTCTGGGTCTGGTTCTGTTCAATATCTTCATCAATGATTTAGATAACGGCATAGAGAGTACATTTATAAAGTCTGCGGACGATACTAAGCTGGGAGGGATTGCAAGTGCTTTGGAGGATAGGATTATATTTCAAAATGATCTAGACAAATTGGAGAAATTGTCTAAAGTCCTTATTGAATTTCATCCGATTTACAAATGCAAAGTACTCCACTTAGGAAGGAACTCGCCTTTTATGATGAGATTACTGGTTCTGTGGATGAAGGGAAAGCAGTGGATGTATTGTTTCTTGACTTTAGCAAAGCTTTTGACACGGTCTCCCACAGCATTCTTGTCAGCAAGTTAAGGAAGTATGGGCTGGATGAATGCACTATAAGGTGGGTAGAAAGCTGGCTAGATTGTCGGGCTCAACGGGTAGTGATCAATGGCTCCATGTCTAGTTGGCAGCCGGTGTCAAGTGGAGTGCCCCAGGGGTCGGTCCTGGGGCCCGTTTTGTTCAATATCTTCATAAATGATCTGGAGGATGGTGTGGATTGCACTCTCAGCAAATTTGCGGATGATACTAAACTGGGAGGAGTGGTAGATACGCTGGAGGGGAGGGATAGGATACAGAAGGACCTAGACAAATTGGAGGATTGGGCCAAAAGAAATCTAATGAGGTTCAATAAGGATAAGTGCAGGGTCCTGCACTTAGGATGGAAGAATCCAATGCACCGCTACAGACTAGGGACCGAATGGCTCGGCAGCAGTTCTGCGGAAAAGGACCTAGGGGTGACAGTGGACGAGAAGCTGGATATGAGTCAGCAGTGTGCCCTTGTTGCCAAGAAGGCCAATGGCATTTTGGGATGTATAAGTAGGGGCATAGCGAGCAGATCGAGGGACGTGATCGTTCCCCTCTATTCGACACTGGTGAGGCCTCATCTGGAGTACTGTGTCCAGTTTTGGGCCCCACACTACAGGAAGGATGTGGATAAATTGGAAAGAGTACAACGAAGGGCAACGAAAATGATTAGGGGTCTAGAGCACATGACTTATGAGGAGAGGCTGAGGGAGCTGGGATTGTTTAGTCTGCAGAAGAGAAGAATGAGGGGGGATTTGATAGCTGCTTTCAACTACCTGAAAGGGGGTTTCAAAGAGGATGGCTCTAGACTGTTCTCAATGGTAGCAGATGACAGAACGAGGAGTAATGGTCTCAAGTTGCAATGGGGGAGGTTTAGATTGGATATTAGGAAAAACTTTTTCACTAAGAGGGTGGTGAAACACTGGAATGCGTTACCAAGGGAGGTGGTAGAATCTCCTTCCTTAGAGGTTTTTAAGGTCAGGCTTGACAAAGCCCTGGCTGGGATGATTTAACTGGGACTTGGTCCTGCTTTGAGCAGGGGGTTGGACTAGATGACCTTCTGGGGTCCCTTCCAACCCTGATATTCTATGATTCTATGATTCTATGAACAATCAGTTGCACATGTACAAAATGGGAAATGACAGTCTAGGAAGGAATACTGCGAAAAGAAATCTGGGGGTCATAGTGGACCACTAGCTAAATATCAGTCAACAGTATAACACTGTTGGGGGGAAAAAAAAAAAGCGAACACCATTCTGGGATGTATTAGCAGGAGTGTTGTAAGCAAAGACACAAGAAGTAATTCTTCCGCTCTACTCCCTATTGATTAGGCCTCAACTGGATTATTGTGTCCAGTTCTGGGCGCCACATTTCAGAAAGATGCGGACAAACTGGAGAAAGTCCAGAGAAGAGCAACAAAAATGATTAAAGGTCTAAAAAACATGACTTATTAGGGAAGATTAAATAAATTAGGTTTGTTCAGTCTGGAAAAGAGAAGACTGAGAGGGGACGTGATAATTTTCAAGTACGTAAAAGGTCGTTGCAAGGAGGAGGGAGAAAAATTGTTCTTCTTAATCTCCGAGGATTAGGACAAGAAGCAATGGGCTTAAATTGCAGCAAGGGAGGTTTAGGTTGGACATTAGGAAAAACTTCCTAACTGTCAGGGTGGTTAAACACTGGAATAAATTGCCTAAAGAGGTTGTAGAATCTATATCATTGGAGATTTTTAAGAGCAGGTTAAACAAACACGTCAGGGATGGTCTAAATAATAATACTTAGTCCTGTCATAAGTGCAGGGGACTGTACTAGATGAGCTCTCAAGCTCCCTTCCAGTCCTGTGATTCTATATAGGGAAATTCCTGAGTGGCACGCAGTTTGCCCTACACACTCCCAGCTAGTTCTGGCATTGGTTCAGCATGGAGAGCCGCTTTTTTCTATTCCCTTGTGCTCTGGCAATTGCTGGATGTGGAAAGGCCCCCTTGGAAGTATGTCAGCCATGTATAACTTACAGCAAACCTGAGCCTGGCCTAAGTTACACTGAGAACCAAATTAGCCCCAGACACGGGGGAGTACAAAGGTGTCATAAAATCAGTGTTGGTTCCACTCTTCATCCCCTTTTTTCAGCTGCACTGAGCAGAGCTCTGGCACATCAGAGAATCTAATCTAAATTTGTAAATACACACACATTTTCACAATATTCAACCAAAACTCAAGCAGATCTTATTTTAACACTAAAAATGGTCTCTGTATGCACAAGAACACACAATACTTGCCCATCAAAATGAAAATGACAAGCTCTTCAGACTACAGATTAATCCATGCTCAAGTGAATTTACATATTAAATACAAAAAAAGCATTTAATACTATAATTATGTGCATGGTATAGAGACCACTGAATTAAAGCAACATTTTGCATAATATTTGCAGCAAACTATAAATCAGCTCTCTTGTTGATGCTCAAGAAAGAGCTTCTAACTCTGTCAAACTGTAGCATTTCACATCCACTTTGCAAAGGTACAAATGGCTACACAAAATACAAGACAATGGAAAAGAAAATGTGCTCACCATGAACTCTGAATACATATAATAAACCGCAATACATATCCATTACATTTACAAGTTTGACTAATGGCCAAATCTGAAATATCTCTGATCACATATTCCAGCCATTCATCCCCCCTTAATCTTCCCACAAATTAACCATGTCCTGGGATAGGCACAGTACGAAAATTAAAAGGAAGAGAAGGCTAAAATAATTCATTTTTTTAAATAAGCAAAGACAAAAAGTGATATAAAATAAAAAAAAAAATATATCCAGGGTGATTAAAACATGGTGGTCAGTTTACTGTATCTGTATTTGTGAGATATGTTAATTCAATGCTAAGCCTCCTGGGAAGAATTCGACATTGAGTTTCTGGTTTTCAATACACCTTGTTACTTCGCTGGAATCATTATCGAGCCTTCTGACTGGGCTCATTAGTACTACCATATTAATTTGAATTGATTAAATAAACAATGACTCAATCACGTACTGAAATAGTAGTAACTTACAACTAAAGAATCAATGCTTATTTTCTACTTAATTACAATTAAAAGCCTTAAATTGTTTCTGAGCTCAGATTAAAACAAAGCATTATAGAGGTCAGGAAATATGACCCACATAAGTAACACTGAGCAGGAAGCCCCTTGTCATTTGAACTTTGTTGACCAACAACATTCATTCTCACTGAAGTTTAGCAATTTGGTGGAGTACTACAACATGCCCTGTGTCCAGTTTCAACTTTGCATATTCATGCTGACTTGCAAGCAATGCCAAAGGCTGCCAACCACACCTGCAAGTCACTTATTTAAGAGTGATTAAATGTCGAAATTCAGGTTTGCTGGAATCCCAATACTTCAGTTCTCCATTCTCCAAGACACAATGAAACAGACAATACTGAAGTACACTTGTTTACATCACACCATAAGAAGGGATAGATAGCGTCATACAAAGTGAAAAATTACTGAAAAATTAAATAAGGCAGCGAGCTCTGATTTAAAGAATGCTGGCATTTTCAGGAAGAAGAAGAAAAACAAAAAGACCGACTTCTGATGCTCTACAAAGCAACAGCAGCTCTATCTAGGTTCTTTTATAACACCCATCACCATGGAATCTGAGGCGATAAGTATTTTGTCCCCATTTTACAGATGGGAAAACTGAAGGAGAAAGATTAAATAATTAGAGTACAGCAAATTACTGGTTCATCCAAGAAAAGAATGCTGGCCTCGTTACTCCTAGCCAGTGCCTTGGCCACTGGACCATGTCATCTCATTACTGTTGATACTTACAATTTAGAAGGCTAGTGTAATCTAGTGTAATTTTAACCTTCAATTAAGTATAAAATTGATCAAATATACTGCTGGAAAAAGTTTAAGATTAAACTCTGAACAGACAAGATATATGTACTTTGCAGACAAGAATGTCCTAAGTCACCCCGCTTGAATAAACAATATGCAAGTGATACTGAAACGTATCTCTGTACATAATCAAGAAGCCCAATTACATTCTCTTGGTTGTTTTTGTTCATGCTTTATTTGGTTTGGAGGGGTGTGGTTGTGCAAAGACTTGTCCCATTCCTGCATTCAGTTTCAAATGCAAGACAGTGTGTTCAGTATTCCCACTCACTTCTGTCCTAGAGCATTTCCTACAACCAATTTGCTTTCGATGTACAAGTATGCCTGTTAATTCTTTTAATAACCCAGAATCATCATCTCTTCTGTCCACCTGCATGAGTCCTGACCAGCTCAATCAATAGAACAGTATTTTCTATAGACACAAAGTTTCTGAAGAAAAACCATATTTCCTATGAATAATCTGAAATATTTCATGATACCATACATCATCCTTTACAACATATACATTAAAAAAGCCACATTACGATGCAATATTTCATGTAACCAGATTCCTGGACTCTCGAGTTTTGCTGACTTAAAGTTGTGATCCCAGTTAGATAAGCAAAGTGTCACACTTTATTGTTTAGTAGGTGTATTTATGATGCTAAAGACCAACCTAGCTGATAATAGCATTCATGGTGACTTTCAACTGTGGAATGTTATCCGTTTCAGTGAGGCTGCTTGTGAAAAGCTGCAATTCCTTTTCACATTTTGTATAAGCAATTTTCTTTCCTAACTTTCAGAAAAATTGTGAGAATATTAAATATTTTTAGCATGTACTGCCAATTTATTTTGATTAGTTAGCAGTTATACAGTGCTATGAAGATGTAAGACACTGTGCAAGTACGAAATGTTATACTTAGATTACTATGAAAGATTATACATTAATGAACAATCCATTTTTCCTTTAAAGAATCAAATTCCCTCAAGAAGGGAAAACAAATCTACAGGATGGCCCTAAATGCTGCAATTTTTCAGCCAGATCTGCTTTAAGGGGAGTTTTCAAACAAAAAGTGGTTAAGTGGCCAACTCCCATTGAAAGTCATTGAAAATATCCTCCTAAGATATTTTACTAATGAAATGCTTATAACACCTAAGAAGTTGAGTATTCATGAAATCAAAAAGACAGACATATTTGGCTTTTTATCAAACCACTGAGTTTTCACTTTTAGCGGAGTTTGGGGCTATGCAAATAAAGTCACAGTAATTCATGTAATTATGTATTTCAGAGGCATAGCTTTTAAAATGGTTTCTGATAGACCACATTTTCTACATATTGCTCTCAGATCATGTCAATAAATTATGCTAATTTACCATTATCTACTATAAACTTTGCCTCATTTAGTACCCCAAAATTTTTAGTCCACAATCTTGAATGATCATCATCAAAATTCACTATCATTAAGTATCTCAGAAAACCATAATGTCAAAAATTACATTAGTGAAATTTAGGGATTTGGCAGATTGTTAAATTTACACACATGGACACTTATTTAAAGTAATCTTTTGCTAACGGTACATTCTTCAGACTTAAATTTTACCTATAACTCAAAATGGCCTTTTGACCAAAGTATGTTAAGCACACAGTGCCTTAGGCCATGTCTACACTTACTGGAAATCAACGCTGCTGTGATCAATGCAGTAGGGGGCAATTTAGCAGGTCTGATGAAGACCTGCTAAATCGCCAGCAGCGCACTCTCCAGTCTATTGCACTGGAACGAGAAGAGTAAGGTAAGTCCACGGGAGAGCGTCTCCCGTTGACGCAGCACAGTGTAGACACTGTGGTAAGTCGACCTAAGCTACGTCGACTCCAGTTACATTATTCATGTAGCTGGAGTAGCGTAATTAGGTCGACTTACCGCAGTATAGCATAACTTAGGTTGACTTACCGCAGTAGTCAAGGCCCCAGATATCCGATTCTGCCTTGGGACTTTGTATGTTTGCCTAGTTTGTTACCACCAGCAAACAAAACAGAGATGAAATTTTTTACAGCTACCATTATGCTGTTGCAGCAAACTTTCAAACACCACAAATGGGCATCACCATATATTTTAGGTACTAATGTACATCACAGTTCACCTACTGTTCCCTAAGATCTACCCCTTGCTCTTCAATACTTTGAAAAGTATTGTACAAGCTTGTCAGATTACTTGCACGAGTATTACTGGGAACATGGTACTTTTGTCACCTTTGTTCCAAGGTAAGATTTACAGGTAAAGTTTCAAAAGATGCATCTAAATATGTTTTAAGTGGGTGAACAAACAGGCACTTGGGAAAAACTGATGTGTGCACATGGGACAACATGCTCATTTTTCAAGCACACTTTTGAACAAAAATAAGATTTTTTACATTTTTCTCCCTTACTGTTCACTGTATTCTGAGTAGCAGCAGTGAAACTGAACACTATCTTGTTAATTTCTCTCTGCCACTGATTGGAAAAAAACTAATAGCAGCAGACATACTGCAGCAATCTATAGGCTCAGGAAGACAAACTGTAATGCTGCATCATTTCATACTTGCTTGGCTATGTACCAATCATAAGTACTAGAAACTTAAATAAGAATTAAAAAAACTTAAATTTTGCAGAAATGGGTGATAATGGCTTCCTCGCTCATCAGGGGAAGCTTCCCACTCTCCAGTGATGAGCAGGTCTGTGGATTTTTCCAATTCTTGTCATGAGCGAAAACTTTTCTGAAATATATTAGGAGGTTCAAGTAGCCAAAGTTGTTATTGTTGCATCACAAGCATCTGGAGGAAGTCACCTACGCCCAGACTTAGTGCCAAGGAAAAGAAAAAATATCAAGACATATTTGCTATATTACTGTAGATAGTTTATATATGTTAATATCTCATAATAATGAATCACAGTGAAGCCTAGAATGTAGCACATTTAATGGGACAGTTTGAAAAGTATATAAACGACCTAACATGGAAAATTATTAATACAGCAGAGGGGCATAACATTTAAATGAAAAATGAAATGGCAGGGTCTATGTGTTGAGGAACTTGTAGTCCACATTAGATTTTACACAGTGAGAAATAAAAACAAACAATAAGGGATGTGGGACAAGGAACACAAAGATTACAACAGGAAAAACTCATGAGATGTACTTAATATTATGTGTGTGTCTTATTAGTTCCTCTCATTTAAAAAAAATAAATCATTGATTAGTGAAGAAGGATGGTTAGGGCACTAGTCTGTGACTCAGAAGATCATGTTACTACTCCCTGCTGTGCTACAAATTTCCTGTGTGACCTTGGGCAAGCTGCTTCACCTATCTGGGTCTCAGGTCCCCATCTAGAAAATGGAGATAATTGCACTTCCTTAGATCACAAGGCTGTTGTGACAAATACATTAAAGATTGAGAGGTGCTTAGATACTATGGTAATGGGGGAAATATTCCTATTTATCTGTAAATGGTGATCAAATTCAAGGCCAAACTGGAGATCAGCAATGGAAGACTGATAAAAATGAGGAAGTACTGAAGAGGTATTTGAACAAGTAAAGGGATGTATAGTGACAGGACCAGGACGTAGATTTCAAGAATAGGAGATGACATGGGACAAGATATGGAGCTGAAAAGGAAATGGAGAGTTATCAAGCTTCATTATGTTGCCAGAGCATAAAAGTCATAAGTAGGTAAATGCACATGCAGTTAGAGTAGAGCTCTGAAGGGCCCTGGGGAGGAGAGTTTGAATGAGCTATGGAACAAAATCTGAAGACCACTGAAGGAGGAAGTAGAGGTAAGAGCTGTGGGGGAGGACAAATATTTCAGCAGAAGCACGAGTTATAATTGAGAGGCACAATCCCAGAAATGGGAGGGCCAGAGGAAGAGGATGCAGTAATTGAGGTGAGAGGTGACCATGGCATAGTCCAAGAAACTGGCAATAAGGATAACAAGGAATAAGATTCCGAAGAGATTATAGAAAAAGTGTCAGAGAGTTTATCAGTAGCCTTGATTTGGAGAGAGGGTTTAAAAAAAAAAAAAATGAAGAAGAAGAAAACCTGCAATTTTTAGTTCAAATTTCCACAACATACCTAAATACTGCATTAGCAGGGTGCACAGCTAATCAGGATACCCAAGAAAGATCAAAGGACTGGCTAAGCCCCCTGAGGAACTATGAATATGATTTAGTGTTTTAAATCACTTACATTAAGGACAACAGGTTTATAGGTCTATACTATTGGGTGGAGGAATGAGTGTTAAGGAATATATAGCTGGGGTAAACAGAGCAGCCTGTGTTACCTTATTTTCTCCCGCTCTTATTTTTCCTATTCACCCAATCATATTAAGACTACATTAGTTACTTCTTATATAGTCAAATAGAACTCATAAGTTTTCATCTAGTTGGAAGAATTTTGCAAAAAAGATAAAAAGGGATATTAACGAAATTTAGGTTTCAGAGTAGCAGCCGTCTTACTCTGAAACCTGTCATTATGCAAGGCAGTGAATTTAGCCGTAAGGAGTGGAAATCTATCAACTTCATGAAAAAACTCGTATAGATACAGACAGACATCATCTTCCTTTCCAAATGCAAACAGATGGACATCATATCAAAAGGACTGAAAGTAACAAAATTTACGATACAGAAAGTAAAGTTTGATTTTATGATACTGCAATAGTTTTACTAAATTCTATGAAGAGAATACATACTAAATCACTTTATGATTTTGTGATATTTCTATGTTATTGGGAAGTTCTCTGTATAGGTTTCTTTTGGACAATTTGATGATACTCTGATAAGACCATGTTTTATAGTATTTCAGCTGACACTGTTTCAGTGTTTAACTTCACATATCCTGAATACAATGAGGAGTTAGGTACAATAACCAACTCAAATTCCAAAACAAGCTCTCTCTGTTCAACAGCAGCATTTATTCTTAGAATGTTTGGGAGCCCAGAGCACACGAATCAAACTTCAGGAGATGTATCTAACTGTTTAGTGTAGTATATCTCAAAAGTATTAACTCTTCTTATTTGTACATTATGTTATAGTTAATTAAACTTAAGTTTGAAAAAATACTCCTCAGTTTGCCTTTTTGAAGGTATCCCATCTTCTACAATAAATGGAAGAATTGCTTACAAGATAATCAAGTGTCTAAAAGAATGCCTATAAAATAAATCCATGGGTATGGAGAAGAACACAAACACAGCATAGAGTACTCCCTCAAAATTTTTGAGCACCTATAAAAACTTACCTCATCACAATCTCCTTCAACCATGGCATAAATAGCTTTCTTAACCAAATTTGTACCTGGAAAATAGATTTTAATAGCATTAAAGTAAAATACAGGTAAAGATTTTTTTAAAGAGATCTAAATTCAGAGAATCACAGTTTACAGATTACTAATTTTATAATTACAAATCCACATATTCCATTTCAATACACAGCACAGTGGCATATAATAGTCACAATACCCGAAACTAGACTGCAGATTCACTGTCTGCTTTCAAGGTTTTGGCATTAAAATTGCCTTTAAGTATATACTAACTATTCTGTATTTGCAAAGACTTCTACATGGCACCCATGAGAGTATAATAGGTCTACAGGTATTATATAACATATACAAGCTTCTCCTTGGAATCTGAAGTTCTTTTCTTTGTCAGGATGTTGTTATAAACAGGCTTCTCATGTTTAAAAATATCCTCATATTTTACATAATAAAGATGAATTTCAAGACTTATTTGATTCCCTTTTGTTGCACCTATGACTGGAATCCCTTTTGAGCATATTTGAGGAACATTTCTCTTGCAAAAGGATTGCTCTTTAAAAAAAAAAGCAAAAAAACACACACCCTGAAACAATCTATAGACTGTATATTTAAAATACCAACTAAATAGATGTAGAGGATGAAATTTCACCTCTTACAAAGTTTGATATATGCTGGGGACAGGGAAAGGTAAATCTAATGAGTGGTGATGCTCTCTGTGGGGAAAAAAAACATCTTGAGAGGCACTGAGGGAAGGTACTTTGGATTTGCTTCACTTTAAAAAGTGAAGCCAGTGCTACCCTGATGTTGCATGAACAGGATACAAGCGGGCAGAGAAGGGGAGAAGTCATGCAGACACGGCACGCTTTGTGGACATAAATGTAGCATTAGTTGGCATCCCCTTGTACTCCCAAGCATCTGCAGCTAAATCATGGCTGCCTCCTGCATGACAGTGCTCAAGGGAAAGGAGGGAGAGTGATCTCCCTGTATCCTTTCCCCTATATAGTACTGTGACTATATTAGGGCAGTCATTATTGGCCCCAAACTTGGAAGCCTATGCCAAAATTTTGCTTTTATAAAAACCAAGACTACATTCAAGATTGTTTGTGCACTTGGGGTGAAACTTGTTTTGATGCTGTGTCATATTTGGAGGAGCTGCAGGAAGAGAAAGGGGTCGGAGAAGCACAACAGAAATATTTTACAATACCGTCCTGTATTTTTCTGATGCAAGTCATGCTCTCTGTCCTCCATAACAAAAACAGAGTTTAAACATACAGGAAGCAAGAGTTTGCTCCATAACGAATTAGTAGCAAAGCATAAGCTTGTCCTGAAATGCTGACATATACATTTGAAGTTTCAAAAGTACTGCAAAATAGAGGACAATGTTTCAAGATGGCCTATTTAAAAAAGTAGTTCAACGTTGATTTGGTAAGTGAAGATAACAAGGAAGAAATTCCTGGCATGAATGTTAAGGAAACTGTCCAACAAACTATCTCAAATTTGGTTGCCTCATAAGAAAAGAGATTTTTTTTAAGTATACATGCTGTAATTAGCTATATGTATGGCTCCCCAAAGGGCAGTATGTGGCAAATTTGATCAAGAGGAGCCAAAGGAAGAATTTACTAAAGCAGCTCACCGGGATAGCGAGTAGGAAGTTGTGAATGGGTTTATGTGCAAACATGGCTACACAAGTTATCCATTTCTTTTCCTATTTGGCACTGACATTTTACAAGAGAAACTGAGGTGGCAGGTTGGGTATCTTTCATTTCAGACTTATGCCAAATTTACCAATTATTCAATACACTCAGGAATTTAAGTGCACATCAAGAATGCTCCAGGAAGGTAACAAGTAAATGTTGCTTGTCCAGATTTGGTTTTGGGGAGACTGCTACTACCAGAAAATAGAATTTTTCTTGGGTAAACAGCCTCCTAGTTTAAAAAAAAAAAAAAAAAAGTTCAAGTAAAAAATGAAATAAAATTGTTCTTCATTTTTCATTGGAAATGAACTAGAATTAGTTATTACAACTCCAAAGTTGTAAAATACAATATGCGACACAACAGTAAGTGTAGACAGTCTTCAAACCACTTCAAGTTACTCGGAGTTAAAGAAAAAAAAAAGCTTTCTAGGAAAACAATCTTTTACCTCTGCAGAAGCCTGTTATTTTTGTGACACTCTTCTATTCCAAAAGTTACAACCATCCCAACAGGGTTATTAGAGTTTGAATAAGAACATGGAGAGGCTATTCTTACCAATGCCTTTTCTTCTGTATTTGGAATCCACTGCTAACATGGCTATATAACCTCTGCGGAACATCTTTTTGTGCATATCCAACTTGCAGACGATGGCACCTACACACTCCTCACCTACCATGGCCTTAAAGACAAACAAATATCTATGTACATTCTAAGTACGTGATATACAATGAATGCCAACAAAACAAAACAAAAAGTGAATTTGTTTGCCTTTTAAATTACAATCTTACGTACGCAAAAGTAACAAATAATAGCTTGCACTGTAAAATTGTATATACAGTTCAAACATATATCCAAAGTACAGGTGGGAAACTTTATCAATACCACTCTTTATAGTGTTTCTCAAAGTGATATAAAAAACAGAGTTTACAGTCTTTCCACACAGAACTCCAATGGGAGCAGAATTTGTATATAAGACAAGACTCTAGAAATAGGTCCTTCAATCTATCCTTACTTACTCACATTTAAAAATAAAGTCATGGCAGCCTGAGTAAAGGTGAGAGTATAAATAGGCTTAGAAGGATTAGATTTTTATCAACAATTTCACTGTACACATGGAAGCCGACAAAAATTGCATCAACAACAATCTAAATGTACAGGTAGGCAAAACAAAAAAGCCACTGCTTGAGAACTTTCATTTATGGTTATTTCCTTTGTATATTTTGACACGTTATGTTGACAATCTATGGTTTTAACAGTCTCAAAGTCTACTGTTATTTAATAATTGTCTGACATTCCCTGCCCCATAATTCCTTTTATCTATGAAAATTTGAGTAGATAAAAATAAAAAAAGTTTAAAAATAAACATTGCTATTATCCACCAAATTTATAAAAAATCCAATTGAATTCTGTCAAGACTAAGCGTATAAACTACAAATAGAATTTATTTTTGCATACGATTTTCCATGTTTGTTTACAAAAGCTATGAAAGATTATACTTGTTTTAAGTTTGTTAACAATTTTTTAACCCCAAGAACATATGGCTCTTATGAAACCCTGATGTTTTATCTTTAACAAGTGTCACTTTTCATTCCAGTAACAAGGAAAACAAACCATTCAGACAAAAATATTTTTACCAGTAATTTCATGCATTTCAAGTACCTTTAATTCAGAGTTCTCATTTACTTAAGAATTCCTCATTAACAGTTACTCCCAGTGACACTTGCCATGAGAGGCATGGTCATGATGACTTAGTCACTCTGAAATACTTCATATTATGAAATGTTAAATATATGGAATGATTATAATTGCTAACTGCATTCACACAGATTTAACACGAGGCTGTGTATAAGTACAAGGATCCATCCAAGTGGCTCCTGTTACAGGATGAGGACCAAAGTTTTCCTTCAGGAAAAAATATTTTCCTTTAGTCCTTTTAATGGTCCTGCTCATGAGTGAGGTTATTATTGTGTCTACACAAATCCACTCGCCAAGAGCCCCCATTGAAGGAGAGGTGCAGCAATTGAGAAATTAGAAGTGGTTGTAGAGTAGCACCATGACATGGGGGAAAAGATTTTATTTCCCCGATTATAACAGTTTATTGGAGACCTTGTGTGCAGACTATTGGGCAAAAATGCATCAAGCACTGAAAGAAGTTTCTAAATTAAACTCAGCAAGAATAATTTTTTTCTTAATGTACCCAAAAGAACTTGTCTACAATTTAGACAAGTGGCTTTAAAAAGATCTGTTTACAAAACAGGGGGCAGGGGGGGGGGAACACTTTTGAGATACAACACACCCTACAAGTTGTTTTTTGCTTCACATTTCATAATTTAAAACAGGCAAATCAAGTAGATTTCTTTCCATTTCTTTAAAAGAAAAAACACCTCTTCAACACTAAGACCTAGTATGCCATGTTTCAGCCCAAGGTAAGTTTTGTATAGCTCAGGCCCTGAGAAACATAAAGCATTACAGTAAAAGCTGTTTAATCCAGCATGTTGGGGAAATGGGGGGTGCCGGTAAGTGAAAAAAGCCGGTTAACTAAGATGAAAGGAGTTTGAATGCAGGCGGCGGTGGGGAACTGGGGTGTGGGCTCAAAGGGAGTGTGGGTGGGTGGGTGGGTGGGTGGGTGGCAGGGAACTCGGGGCAGTGGGTTGGGGCCGCTCACCTCGGGCGGCTCCCCGCAAGCAGCGACCTATCCCGGCCGCTCACAGGTGGAGGCACAGCAGGTGGCCCTGAGAGCTGCCCCTCCCCCCCACCCCGAGTGCTAGCTCTGCAGCTCCCATTGGCCAGGAACTGCAGTCAATGGGAGCTGTGGGGGCAGCACCTGCGGAAGGAGGCAGTGCGCAGAGCTGCCTGCTGCACCTCCACCTTGGAGCAGCTGGGACAGGTCGTCGCTTGCAGGGAGCCGCCTAAGATGAGCACCACCAGGATCTGGCACCCGCTCCCGTGCCCCAACCCAATGCCCTGAGCCCCCTCCCGCACCCAAACTCCCTCCCAGAGCCTGCGTTCCACACCCCAACCCCCTGCCAGCCCTGCGCCAACCAGACTATAAACTGGAATTTCAATGAAAATCAGAAATGCCGGTTTATAGAGCTTTCTGGTTGGTGAAATGCCAGATAAAACAGCTTTTACTGTATACTGGAAGAACTGACAGACTTTTAAATAGTGCTGCTACAATTATGCTGAGTGCCTGATGTGATCCCACACTTTGATTTAAAGCAAACACACACCTCTTGTCTTTAAAAGAACATAATGGTGCAAATTACTGTTCACTTAGAACCATACAGAAAACTTTATAGATAACATACTTGATACATGTTGAGAGAAGTGAAATTCGAGATAAACAGGAAATAATCAATGTATATACCAACATTCCATTGGTTACAAATAGTGTTCATTTTTATTTAAAAATATAACTGCACTACTGATCTAGCAATTCACTGACACAAAACTGCAGATTCATTGATCTTTGTGGTTACTGTCAGAAAATAGTGATAAGTAACAAAGTAGTATTGTACACGTTTTTCAGATCTTTTCCTGCAGTTCTTAGACAAGGTTCCCAGCGACTCCTGTAGCATTCTGCTTGCATAAGGATTGCAGGATCAGGCCCTTATTTCCCTTTTCTCTCTTACTGAAAGGTGAAAAACCTACCCCTGCACGTAAAATTAATAGTTGAGTTCCCTGGCATTCTGAAGGAGAAAGTGGAAACAGCCTAAATAAAAACAGACTGAAGCAAAAGTGAAATTTCCATACAGGATCATTTCAGAGCAAATGATTAAGAGCCAAATTCTGCTTTCAAATACATGAATGCAGCGCCCAGTGAAATCACATGTAAGTTTTTAACAGCAGATTTTGGCCCCAAGATACCAACTCCACAAACCAAATATTAAATATTCCCAGTACTAAAGGTGTTTGTACTGTGAGATTATTTTTCAAACCTGTATTAGTCTAAATCTCAAAGAGTGTTAACTTGCATAAATTCAATTTCATCATTTGTTACCTGTTTTTTAAGTAAGAAAATTTAAATATTTAACTGAAGAGATGATTTCATCTCATCCACATATTGCAAGAATTATTACTAAACTGTCTACATTTTGCTTTACAAGCTTCTACATATGGACTGGAACATTAACTAAAATAAAAACCTAATTAAGTCTTGAAACCAAAGGCTAGAGTGCCTTTCGGAGCCACATGATATGTCTCAGGTTTTGCTATCATAACACCAACTGTGAAAAGAGAGGAAAGATGGTCCAGTAGTTAGTGCACTAACCTGGGACTTGAGAGTTCTGCCACAGACTTCCTGTCTGCCCTTGGGGGAGTCACTTAGCCTTTCTGTGTCTTAGTTCCTCCATCTGTAAAATGTGGATAACAGCACTTCCCTACCTCACAAAGGCATGGTGGGCATAAACACATTAAAGACTGAGAGGTGCTCAAATACAATGCTGGGAACCATACAAGTACCTTAGATCAGTGGTTCTCAAAGCCAGTCCGCCGCTTGTTCAGGAAAAGCCCCTGGCGGGCCGGACAGGTTTGTTTACTTGTCGCGTCCGCAGCTCCAGGCCAATGAGGGCTGCGGGAAGGGCGCCGCTTCCCGCAGCCCCCATTGGCCTGGAGTGGCGAACGATGGCCAGTGGGAGCCGCGATCGGCCGCACCTGCGGACGCGGCAGGTAAACAAACCGGTCTGACCCACCAGGGACTTTCCCTGAACAAGTGGCGGACTGGCTTTGAGAACCACTGCCTTAGATAGACAGAAGCAATAGACAAAATATTTCAGTTAAAAAAGTAACAAGCTCTGGAGGAACTTTTGTGTTCTTAACTGAGTTAAGCTGAAATACAAAAAGAAATAGTTTTGTGGTAGACTGCAAGACTGGGAGTCAGGTGTTCTAAGAGCTATTCCTGGGTCTGCAGTGACCTTGCTCTGAAGGTCTGGGCAATTTCCTGGCCTCTCTATGGTTCAGTTTCAATGCCTTAGTTTTTCCCACTGAAAAGTAGTGAATACTTTTCTCAAAGGGGTCTTATGAGGTCTTATGTTAATGTAAAATGCTTTGAGATCCTTGAATGGAATATGATACAGAAGAAAAACATATTAATAGTAATCATAAAAATCTCAATTATAATCATTAGGGATTTATATCCAAACACCTGTAGTCTCTTTACTGGAAGTTCAAAAAATTACCTTTAGAACTTGTACAATTCAATTGAAACAGAACTCCTACTACTGCTAATAACATGAAGTTAAGAACCCTATAGAAGTATAGAACTTGAGTAGGATCTATAGCTGTTTTTTTGTTGGGTTTTTTTTTGGAGGGGGGGGAGAGGGAGATTTGCAAAAGGTATCAATAATCAGAAAGAAATCTATGTCCTATTTTACCAAATCTTTGGAATAAACCAGGGTTTGCTTAACTTTCCCTTTCTAAACTAAAATAATATCTTCCCTGAATCTTCTAATGGCAGCCATAAGTGGGAGAAGTTTTGTAACTTTAACCATGCCAAAACTAGAAAGTTAAAAAGGAGTTACAATTTTTTTAAAAAATATGCTCACAATTTTGTATGACGGATGAACCTGTTCTAACTAAAGATGTTACACACAAGGCTGAACTGGGGAAAAACATGTGGTCTTAAGTCATTTTTGATTGACAAATGATTGTCATACTTCATTTTTAATTGCCACCATTGAAGAGAAACTGGACTCTCAGAGATGAGGAAAAAAATTACATTTTCAAGGAATCTGCAACTTAAGATGGATGCCTACTTTATCAGAGATGGCCACAAATCTAAGTTCTTAACTAAAGTCAGTTGTTGGTTCTTGTCACAGGTGAAGACTGTCAGTTTGACAGGCCTCTCCTGTGACAAGTAAACCTGTGGAACTCTTTGTCAGAGGATGTTGTGAAGGCCAAGATTATAACAGGGTTCAAAAAGAACTAGGTAAGTTCATGGAGGATAGGTCCATCAATGACTATTAGCCAGGATGGGAAAGGATGGTGTCCCTGGCCTCTGTTTACCAGAAGCTGGGAATGGGCAACAGGGGATGGATCACTCAATAATTACCTGTTCTGTTCATTCTCTCTGAAGCACCTAGTAGTGACCACTGTCGGAAGACAAGATACTGAGCTAGATGGACCTTTGGTCTGACCCGGTATGGCCATTCTTATGACTTGCACTAGCCTAGTCAATGCAGCCAAATCAATATCATGCTGGATGAAAGAGCCGGTGACCCAGCTTCCCCTCAGTTTCCCCCCCCATTCCCTCCAAAGCCAGTTACAGTACTGTATTCCCAGCTGAGTTTTCAGTTCCCTCAGTTTTTAATGTAAAAGTTCCTGATTGCTCTTATTTCAAATTTACAGGGCATTGAAGCTGTAAGAAACCAAACAACTCAAAGTTTCCTCTTAGCACTCATGAAGGCCAATTTCCAAGTGGTCTACCTTAGCAACCATGTATGCAGCATTCCTAGTCCACTCCCAAAGAGAAAGTTCTGCTCATTTAGGTGCCCAAAGATG
The DNA here is from genome assembly GCF_009764565.3 of Dermochelys coriacea. NCBI lineage: Eukaryota > Metazoa > Chordata > Testudines > Dermochelyidae > Dermochelys > Dermochelys coriacea. The sequence continues at coordinate 118,682,156 of NC_050073.1, forward strand.
TCAACTAGTTAGGATAAGTATGTTGCCCAACATGTTGAAGGTTTCAGTAAGGGATGATACAGGAAAAGACACCATCTTGGTCTTAACTGAGAGTGGACTTGGCACTTTATCTTGTGAAAGCTACCTCCCTTCAGCTTGAAAGAAGTTGCCGGTGAAGGGAACTTATTTGATAAAGACACTATTTTCAATTTGTTAGCTGCATTAGACTAACATTTGAAGTCACAAGTGTAAGGTTTTCCACAACTGTATGTGCTTTACACTGTTGTGATTCAGAGATACCAAATCTGAAAGATATCTATATCACCATTGCCAGTTTGAGTACTCAAATTTTGCTGGTTTTTTAAGGCTTCAAGTTTTCTCAAAACACACCCTTAAAGATAAACCTAAGGTTTCTTCTTTCCCCTTTGATGCTGCAATCACTTTAAAGACTTTATAGCTCCACAGCCAGCACTTCAGAGCACTCTACGTGCTGGTTTTGAATCCATTGATGTAAAACCAAGTCTCATGTGTCACATTCCCACATTTTCTTTGAGAATGCCACTGAATGACTTGTCACTGTCCTTTTCATGAAACAGTCTTCCTAAATCACTCCTTGGCAAGAATTGAGCTCCACAGACTAAACAACATATCCTACAAGATCATGCAATGCTCAACAATGCCTTCTGGTCTGATTTCTGCTGACACATCCAGCATCCCAATTCAGTGCCGTGTGCACATATGGGTACTTGAGTTTCATGTCACACAAGTGTTTTTAATAGGACTTGTTTTGTATAAGGTAAATCTAGACACACCCAAGTACAGGCTTCATACTATTTTATCAGAAGAAGCTATAGCAGGCTGCTGTACACACTCACATCCTGCACTACTCTGCATCGAACCACTAACTGAGGTTCCCACATTCAACAATATGGTGGTCCAAATAGGATACACCATTATAAGGCTTCTGTTGTATATCCATTTTTAACTATTTCACATTTTTTGCACAACTTTCGATAACCCTGCTGTATGCCCTTGCAGGGGTCATAAGGCCCACAGTTTTGGAACCCTTAGTACAGACCATTAAAATTATGCCCACGGTTAACACAGCAAATATAAGCACATAAGCACCAGTAATCCACAGTAAAGGTATAGTCACATCTTATTCCCATGTAATAATAATTATTCCTGAGTGAATATCTGCAAGCCACATGTGATGAATGAATAGTATTGTACATAAAAGAGAAGAGTTTAATAACTTATCAGAAAGAACGTCTGCCTCCACAAAATTAGTTACACCCTGTCTGTAGTATAATAGCTAGTCTTTAAACTGTTCGCAAAAAATCCATAAAATGTTTTTCCTTCTTTTACTTTGTATTCAACTTCATTTCAATATGATAACTATTATAAAAATGTTTTCATACAAAATGTTGACTTTCCTTGTGTAAATTGAAACTACCTATTATCTATTACCAAGGACAATGTTTACAGGATCAAGACCATACACTTACACACATACTTTGTTTTAAACATAAGTATTCACGTGCATAAAGTCAAACATGTGCGGAAACGTCTACAGGATTGAGGCACAAATATTTCTCTAGACAACTTACATATGGTGTTCACACCCATATGATTAGTGTAGAACACTAAACTTTTCATTACTAAAAAGGCTTTAGAACTTACTAACAATGTTTTCTTTAAGATAAAGAAGTTCAAGCCACTGACAAAGGCAGACTAATGGACAATTAGTCTAATATAGCAGGCAGGAAACAAGACTGGATGTGTTATTAGCTCAGTATTTGGACATAGCATGACAATTACATTTTTACATATACTGTGACTTTTGCACTAGAAGATGCAGTTGTATTTTATGTTCCATTTTCAACTAGTTTTGCAGATAAAAAGTTTGAGGTGTGCAAAAATTCAATTCCACGATATCTGTCCATCCCATTACATTTACAACTTAACTCAGACTATATCGTATAAGAGAATTACTTTGGACTGTTTTGTACAGCACCTTTAAAAAGTTATCAAATTAACTCACAAGAATTGCTAGTTAAGTACTGTTACTTCAATTTTACAAGAGTGGAAACTGAGGCAGAGAAGGAAGAAATGAACTGCAAGAGGTCGTCAAGAAAATCAGTGTCAATGGCAGGCTTAGAACTCAGGAGTTCCTGGGTTTCAGTCCCACATGCAAACCCCATTACTCTACTTGAATCATTCGTTTACGAGTGTAACTATGTATACTTTCTGAATCGTCTACATAGGGCACCACAGGTGCGCAGGGCACATCACTGGTAAGTAAGGCAGGGTATTTCCAGAACTCTCTCCATCCCGTGACCATGAAAAAGCATCAGTTGGCAGTTCAAGCTTCCCCATAAATTCCACCCCTCTTCCAACCTGCTCCCTCTACCCCAGACCCTTCCCAATGTCTTCCCTCCTCCCCCGCCACTTACCAAAAAGCAAAGCTGTGGCCAGTTGTGGATAAAATACCTATACGTGTAAATGGAGTAGGGTTCAGACAGATCTTTGGTGATCAGTCTCATGATATCGGGCATCTGCAGCTCGGACTCATACCGGACGTATCGTATCGTTAGGTCCTCCTCGGGAGGAGAGTCCGTCCCCGAGCCTTTCAAACTGCAGGCTGCTGCTAAGGATGTGGAGAGCAGCAGCAGAGACTCCTCCTCCTCCTCTTCATCCCCCCCCGCCAGGCCAGGCCCCCCAGCCAGTCCATTGCGGGCTGCAGTGGCGGCCGCCGGCTGGCTCCTGTCCCCTGTGGCTGCCGGGGGCGCAGTCCTGGCCTGGGGCTCCGGGAGGTGGTTGGGGACGGGGGACGAGCACGGGGCTGCGGCGGGCGGCTGTCCGGAGCGCACTGTTTTGCCGGCTCGCTTGTTCTCCGGCCCCTCGGCCCCCTCCGAGCTCAGGATCTTGCTCTTGAGGGAGGCTCGGAGGTGCCGCAGCTCGGGGCTGAGGAGGCCGTTGAGCTGGTGGTTGTGGCGCGGCGGGTGGTGGTGGTGGTGGAGGAGGCGGTGCTGCTGCGGCGGCCCCCCCTTGCCGCCCTCCTCTTCCTCCTCCTCGTCCAGGGCCCCGGGGCAGGCGGCGGCCCCCCCTCCTCCGGGGAAGGGGGAGAGGGCGTCCCCCGGCGGGGCGAGGAGGCTGCTCGGCCCGGGCGGTACCTCGGCCATGTCCTGGAAGAGAGATCGACACAGACCCAGAGAGAAGGAGAGCGTGAGACGGGGCAGCCGCTTCGCTTCGCTTCCCGGGCCGGGCCGGGCCGGGCCGGGCCGGGGCGGCGGGGAGCGAACAAAGGTAGAGACGGCCCCCGGCCCCGCCTCACATCGCCGCCGCCGCCAGCGGCGACTGCCCGGGCTCCTGACCCCGCCGCCGGGCCGCTTCCCCCTCACGGCCTCCCCCCCGCCCCCACCGCGGCCACTAACCCCAGCGTCTCCTCAGCGCCTCCTCGGCTCCCACTCTCCACTCATCCAGTGGCCGGAAAGCGAGCCCGCCGCTGTCGTACCCCGGCAAAGTTTCCTGTCAGGCTTTGCGACACTTCCCTGCCTGGCGGCTGGCCCTGGTGAGGGACGGGCGGAGGCTGGGGCCGCGTGACAGCGGGAGAGGCCGCGGCCTGGGCGGGGACTGGGGAAGGGGGGGGCTGGGCAGGGCAGGGCCGGGCCTGCGAGTCGCGTCACTTGTCTCCGTCCTTAGCGGAGCGACGGGTCACCCGCCCCGTCACCCGCCATGGACGCACCCCCCGCAGCCGTGGGGCGCACCCCCCGTTCTCCCTAGCACCCCCCCGCAGCCGTGGGGCGCACCCGCTGTTCTCCCTAGCACCCCCCGCAGCCGTGGGGCGCCCCCCCCGTTCTCCCTAGCACCCCCCGCAGCCGTGGGGCGCCCCCCCCCGTTCTCCCTAGCACCCCCCGCAGCCGTGGGGCGCCCCCCCCGTTCTCCCTAGCACCCCCCCGCAGCCGTGGGGCGCACCCCCGTTCTCCCTAGCACCCCCCCGCAGCCGTGGGGCGCACCCCCGTTCTCCCTAGCACCCCCCCGCAGCCGTGGGGCGCACCCCCCGTTCTCCCTAGCACCCCCCCCGCAGCCGTGGGGCGCACCCCCCGTTCTCCCTAGCACCCCCCCCGCAGCCGTGGGGCGCACCCCCCGTTCTCCCTAGCACCCCCCCGCAGCCGTGGGGCGCACCCCCCGTTCTCCCTAGCACCCCCCCGCAGCCGTGGGGCGCACCCCCCTGTTCTCCCTAGCACCCCCCCGCAGCCGTGGGGCGCACCTCCCGTTCTCCCTAGCACCCCCCGCAGCCGTGGGGCGCACCCCCCTGTTCTCCCTAGCACCCCCCCGCAGTCGTGGGGCGCACCCCCCGTTCTCCCTACCACCCCCCCCGCAGCCGTGGGGCACACCCCCCGTTCTCCCTACCACCCCCCGCAGCCGTGGGGCGCACCCCCCTGTTCTCCCTAGCACCCCCCCGCAGCCGTGGGGCGCACCCCCCGTTCTCCCTAGCACCCCCCCGCAGCCGTGGGGCGCACCCCCCGTTCTCCCTAGCACCCCCCCGCAGCCGTGGGGCGCACCCCCCGTTCTCCCTACCACCCCCCCGCAGCCGTGGGGCGCACCCCCTGTTCTCCCTACCACCCCCCCGCAGCCGTGGGGCGCACCCCCTGTTCTCCCTATCACCCCCCCGCAGCCGTGGGGCGCATGCCCCTGTTCTCCCTATCACCCCCCCGCAGCCGTGGGGCGCACCCTGCTGTTCTCCCTAGCACCCCCCCACAGCCGTGGGGCGCACCCCCCTGTTCTCCCTAGCACCCCTCGCAGCTGTGGGGCGCACACTCCTGTTCTCCCTAGCACCCCCCGCAGCCGTGGGGCGCACGCCCCTGTTCTCCCTAGCACCCCCCCGCAGCCGTGGGGCGCACCCCCTGTTCTCCCTAGCACCCCCCCGCAGCCGTGGGGCGCACCCCCCTGTTCTCCCTAGCACCCCCCCGCAGCCGTGGGGCACCCCCCGTTCTCCCTAGCACACACCCCACCCCCCGCAGCCGTGGAGATACTGCAAAGTATATATTTAAAGAATATATAGTCTCAAAGAAATCCTCTTCTCTACCCGGTTCCATGTGGGACTGTAGAGAGTTTGGGACTATCCAAATGGGGAGACTGAAAGAAATTATCAGTGAAATGTTAAATGTTTTTTTGAAACAAAGCAAAATTCTGTCTAACAAGAAGGAGATACTTTTAAAAGTATCTTAAAATGCCTGTAAAAATTGTGGCTTCTTCCTCCCCAAATAAAGAAACTTTGCAGGTTTGCTGAATGTAGAACTCACTCATCTCCATTTAATTATTTTTGAAAGAAGAGACAGGTCTGGACTTAAAGGAAACTCCTGTGATTGCTGTACATGTCATAACAGGATTCTTTAATTAGAAATACTCCTGAGTTTCAAGCTTCCATCTATGCGTTGCTGAGCTCTGAAAAAAAGTAGGAGAAAAGTAAAATGCTGATTGAAAATGAATGAATTGCCTTATTTTTCTTAAACCACCGAGATTAATAACAGCAATCTGTCAGTTTCAAGAATGAAATAGAACCTATATTCATTTATATTTAAATATTTTAATAGATTTCCTTCAGAAAAATGTATGCGTATTATTCTAGTAATATTGGCCTTTCTTGTCCCGCCACTGCTTTGCTCTCTGCTTGGAGAGAGTCCAGATGCTCTAGTTTTATGCAAGACGAGTGAATGTCACCCTATGTGACCAAAAAGAAAGAGTGTGTTACCCTGTACGAAAGTCCTGTTAATGTACCACTGGACCAAATTCTGTTATCAGTTACAATGGTAATTTCAGTGGAATTACTCCAAATATATACTGGTACAACTGAGTTTATTCTGGCCCAGAAAGTTTACTAATTACAAATTTCTTAAGATGATGATTAGAAGTGCTTAAAAGATAATTGTACTACTGTAAATTTAAATGTTTATATACTGGTAAATATTAAAGCAATTTTTAAAATGTTTCATCTCAGAGACCTAATCTTTTCAGTTAATGATAAGGAGTTTAAATACAGAGAGGAAAATAGGTGTTGCCATATAAGATCCAGTCAATACCTCGGGCATGGCTAGTACCTGATGAGTTAGGAATGAAAGCGAGTGCACCTAACCAAACTGTGCAATGTTGCATAAGTGTGAAAAATTCCTTCCCAACCACCAAGGTGATCAGATGACAGAATATCCTTGTAACATTGACCACCCATAGCATTTACAGCTGTGCAAAACTTATCCAGTCCTTTTTTTAAATGCAGCCACGCTTTTTCTTTGTTTAGCAAAAAATGCCCACCAATGCGAACAGTGGTGCAACTGTATGGGTAGTTTTCAGAGTAGCAGCCGTGTTAGTCTGTATTCGCAAAAAGAAAAGGAGTACTTGTGGCACCTTAGAGACTAACAAATTTATTAGAGCATAAGCTTTCGTGAGCTACAGCATGCATCCGATGAAGTGAGCAGTAGCTCACGAAAGCTTATGCTCTAATAAATTTGTTAGTCTCTAAGGTGCCACAAGTACTCCTTTTCTGTATGGGTAGTGTTAGCAGCCTTCCAGCTCTGCCAGGTGCTGAAGGCAGAAAGCCATCTATATGAGGACCCAGAGGGAATGTTTTGCTAAAATTTTCTACTGTAGAGAAGGTCAGAGTTTCAATGACCTCTTACATCAGTGAATTTCACAGTTGACTTAGAAGCTGCGTAACAAAGTGTTCCCTTTTGTTTCTGGTAAATAGTACCACCTTTCATTTTCTTGGGGTCTTCATTCTATCACATATTTTATTATACTTGGCATCTGTTTCCATTCATCCTTCATAATTTCTTATACCTCACTTAAATCCCCATGTGCAATTTTTTTCCCTTTTAGATCTTTCCCATTTTTTGTCATGCATTAACCTTATCAGACCACTAGTCACTTCTTTCCCCCCTTCTCTGGACTTTTTGAATTTCAGGTATATCTTTCCGGAGAGAACGTATGAATTGAGGAACTCTAGCCTGCATTATAGCTAATATCTGGACCCCAAAGCCAACCCTGAATGTCCAGTATGGACAGTGGGCACAAAGGAGTGGTTGGAGTGGGAAAGGAAGGACAGGAGGAAAGGATACACCTCCATTATGTTGTGGGAGTAGCCAAATGGGGCTTTTACCTAGCCTACTCCTTTAGATGGGGATAGGAATTGAAAGGCCTGCCTCAGCCCATGGAAGGGGATTGCATGGGCTTGAGTGCGTTACCCCACGTTTTAGAAGTTCTACCATCTGGAACCTACTACTCCCAGAGTGTGGGGGAGTCTTCCCTTCACAATTTCGGGTCAAGAGGGATGCTGGGAGTGGGGTCAGACTGGTCTGTGCCTTATGCTGCCTTGTCTCGCTTATGCTGCCTGAAATTCTCATTGGCATTAATAGAAGTATGTACAGGGGTGGGGGGTGGACAATACACCCAATAGCGGCTTTTGTTGCACATTATTTACTAGTATTTTATTTTAATTTTATGAATTGACATTTATAATTCCTAGCCAGCTCTTACTGATATAGCAAAGTGAGTGTATATAGCACTTTAGAGCGAGATAAAAAGCCATGCTCATTGGTCTGAGGTGCCTACAATCTAAGAGCCTGATCCTGCAAACACACACACAAGTAAGTTGACTCATGAGAATGGTCCCATTGGCTTTGGATGTGTGTGCATGGGTCCAGTTTTTTCCCTGCCACAAAATAGCAAGGTAAAATTGAAAACTCTTCAAAGAAATAAAAATAATAAAGAAACTGAGCAACACAAGTGTATAGCTTTATCCATTCAAAACCAGAACTGGAATACAGGCCACAAAAGTATAGCTACTTCCCCAGCCAGCACAGTCACAGAAGGAACAAACTTTAAAGTTCAGGGAGTGACTGATGATTTCTTTTGATCCTTCACAACCTTTGGCAATTCAGGGAGTTTTCGGGGAGGGGAATTTTACTTATCATTGGAGCCACTGTTAAGAGAAACAGAAACTTCCTAAGTCTACAGAGAAAGGCATAAAAGTGGGTGTTAGCCAGCATGATGGCATCAAAAAAGTGTTATGGCTCAGTGCAGATTGTTGCAGTAGTGGGGCTGGACATTGTGAGTCTATCTATGTCAGGAAAATGATGTCTTGCTGGCAACAGTTGTCAACTGGGGTGAAAATGGTTGTGTTGTTGTTGCAAAAAAAATATTGTGCCATCAACCGCACAGTCACAGGAAGCATAAGAGACCTGCTGAAATGATTTCTGTTATGAGGCTGAAAACAGCTTTGTCCCATCTATGCTAGCAGCTGAACCATTTTCAACACAAGTTGAGGTGGGGCTAGGGTAATGGGCTTTCTGGTCATTGTCCTACCCTTAGTCCACTGACTGTCATACTGTGTCTCTGGTCTTCTCATTGTTATGATTTATGTTCTTTATTATTTGCATAATGGCAACAAGAATTGGTCCCCAGCATTGTATAAACACGTCTCTGTCCCAAAGGGCTTACAATATAAATAGAGAAGACAAACAATGGTTGAGGGGATGGGAATATCATTATCCTCATTGTACAGATAAGGAACTGAGACAGAAAGAATGACTTGCCCAAGGTCAAACAGGATGCCCACGGTAGAGCCAGAAGTTGAACCTCCATCTCATGAATTCCAATCCAGGGCTTTCACCACATGATCAACTTTCCTGTCTCCCAAGGGAGTTGCTATGAAGAATCATAATGTACATGCTCCCTACTTTTGGGGAATTGTTGCATGGTATCATTCTAAAGTGTATAAAATGTGCCCAGAATCTGGATTTCTTATAAAATATTTGTAATAAAAATAATGCAGCCAACATGGACAGAGTAAATTGCTCTGGTCACAACTAAGCTCCTGAGTTAATGCTGCAGTGAGGTGAAGGGTATATATAGATGTCTCCTCTTTATTACTTCCCATTTATCAGCAAGATTATGTTAACATGGCAACAGTGCAGGATCATATACACTGTGAAGGTTATCTGCACTATTGAAAGGATTATAAAGGAGGAAGAGGTGTCCACTTCAAAATAATTACCATGACTATTGGATCAAAGTAATTAATACAATTGTTGGCAATTTCAGCAGAGAAGAAAATAAAGGAGTACTGGAAAATGCACTCTCTCTCCCCCTCTTCCCTCAGGTACTGCCACTGCAGGTCAGGGTTGAGGCATATTGGAGAAGTATTGTGGGGAACTATGCACTGCTTCTGCACAGAGAAATTCAGAGCCTGATTTTCAATTACGCTAATGACTTCTTACACCATTCTGGCACCATAAAAGGGTCTTAAAGTGGATGGAAATGGGCCCCTGAGAATACCCTCTGCACAGAGAGCCCTCCCTGGCTGCTGAAGACCTGGCATTAATGTTGGCATTCTTCCACTTTCTGTAAAAAAACAGAGTTCACTTGTTCCCGCTGCTGGTTGACTGTGCTGTGTGACCAGCTAACCAAGTCTTGATTATGCCCTCAGTGCAGTTATTTTTACATTGTGGCTTAATTAGAGTCTTTCCACCTCACTCCTGGCATTTTTCCACCTTCTGCCAAAAGTAATCCCCTTTTCCTGCCCCCCAAAAGGCAGGACATGCTAACAGTATTCAAATTCTGATGGCTGAAACAGAGTGGAGCATATGTTTTTTCTTGTATCAGGTGGGAATACTGTTATTTTGAGTGTACTTCCAAACAAAAAATTCACAGTGGGGAAAAAAGGCCCAGCACTGTATACAAAGCAAACAGGAGGATTTGTGAGTAGGTCAGGGGAAGAGATCTCTCTGTTCCGCAAAAGAGGAATGAGCCACCAGTGGCTTCATTTCACCTCACCATCACACTATCTTCTGAAGTGGAGACTGGGCTAAAAGTAGCCTTCTCTATTCAACAATAGCCTCTTTGCCTTCCTACCTCCTTCCTTCCTACCTGTTCAATAACCATGTATACCAATGGGTCTCTATAACAATGGCATTAAATAAAATAAATAGTAACAAACCTGCTGTCATCAGGCCCCTCCCATAGACTCATGATATTTCCATAAGAGAGAGTGGCCTGTCTTTGGTCATTGGCATTGCTCCCTCATTCTGGTATATTTAGAGTGAGTAGCTGGTCTCCAAAGTAGCTTCTGTGTTGCTCCGCAAAAGATATTGGCAGTAGGAAACCCTAGTGGGATTCAGCAATCTGTGGGGGCGTTGTTCCCCGCTTGAAGTCATAATACTATATGTGATGTCACAGCTTGTGGCTATGTCGATGATGGTGATGTCATGGAAAATGAATTTGGAATCAGACTTTAGCTGTGGAGTAAGCCAGCAGGATAAAGTGAACTGTTAATTACCAAGCCTTCTGTTCCAATTTTTTTTAAAAAAATTAGGTTAAAAAATAACAGAAAGTATGACATAGGAGTAGAATTGCTTCCAAATAAAACATTTTCCAAATTTTCCCATGTGTTATCAGTAGTTTGTTGAATAGTTTCTAGTTAGGTTTTGATGCCACATGGTTCCTTTTTGCTGGCCCCATGTAAAGATATTTTAAAGCCAAGTAGGGTTGACTGACCTGTAATATTAAAGGTGTTATTCAGACTCTGAGCGCAGCAGTTCAAATAAAAAAGAACTTTCCCTGTACCTTCTAGTTCAGGTTATGTTCTGAAACCTTATTAGGAGTTAATGGCTCAGGATAAAATTTTCTAAAACTCCTAAATGATTTAGGAGCCTAAGACCCATTTTCAAGTGATGTAGGCATTTAGGAGCCTAGTCTACAACTAAAACTGACAGGTTTCAGAGTAGCAGCCGTGTTAGTCTGTATTCGCAAAAAGAAAAGGAGTACTTGTGGCACCTTAGAGACCAACAAATTTATTTGAGCATAAGCTTTTGTGAGCTACAGCTCACTTCAACTGAGGTCAACCTAGCTACGTTGCTCAGGGCTGTGAAAAGTTTCATGTCCTGTGTGATGTAGCTAGGTCAACCTAACCACCACTGTATATGCAGCTAGCTACAGCTTCTCAAGGGGGTGGATTTAATACAGTGACAGAAAAACCCCTTCCGTCGCTGTAGTAAGTGTCTATACTACGACATAGCTAAAACACGGCAGCTGTCCCACTGTAGTGTTTGTAGTGTAGACGTAGCCTAAGTCATTTCTGAAAATGGGACATATGATCCTAAGTCATGTGGGCTCCTTTGAAAATTTTTGTCAGACTCTGCATCTCCTTCTTGTAGGTAGGACCTGTTTGTCTTCTGTCCCTCAGAAATTGCTTTTGACATGGATGCTGTGTAATTAAACTAAAGCTGTTTGACTCTTGTACTCCACGCCTCTAACTAGTATAATGGCAAGGAAAAATGTACAAGTATATTTAGCATGTTTGGACCTGATTCTGCATTCAGTTATACGGTGCAACGCCCTCTGCTTTCAGTGGAAATACCAGGACCATGTCAGATGAAACAAGAAATTCTGAAACCTTCCTCATGGGACTCAACTTCACAGAAAGTCATAGGTTTATGCGTAGGAAAACAGGACTTCAGTAAAAACAAAACTGCCAAATTTATGTGTACGTATCACATACTACTAATTAGATGGCTAAACCCCTGATTGTGAGAATCAGGAAATTAGCTATCTAAATGATAGGAGTTGTGCCACTAAAAGTGTTCTCAGAAAGGGAGTCTGCTCTTTAAAATTGGTCTCTATATGTGTTCTTGAAAAAGTGAGACAAGGTGGGCGAGATAATATCTTTTATTGGACCAGCCTCTGTTGATGAGAGAGAGACCAGCTTTCAAGCTTACACAGAGCTCTTCTTCAGGTGTTGGGAAATTAACTGTGTGAAGTGAGCTGTAGCTCACGAAAGCTTATGCTCAAATAAATTTGTTAGTCTCTAAGGTGCCACAAGTACTCCTTTTCTTTTTGCGAATACAGACTAACACGGCTGCTACTCTGAAAACTGCTAAATATAAGATGGAACAGATTGTTTAGCATAAGTAGTTTAGCCATATTTCAAGGAACCATTCAAAGTAAAGTGGCCCACTAACACCCCTCCACTGATCTGGTGCAATTCTTGAAGAAGAAGAAAGAAAGAAAGAAAGAAAGAAAGAAAGAAAGAAAGAAAGAAAGAAAGAGAGACTGTTTTAACAAGAGAAATCACAAGAGGGCAGTGTTGCACCGGAGTCAAATGTCTCTGAAATCCAAAAGCCCCAACTCTTAATAAACTGATCTTATTTTTCCCAGAAAAAAACTCGAATCATTGTCAGGATTCTGTTCAGACAGGAAACTCTGGGAAGATGACATTGGTTTGCATGTAAAGTGAGGACTTGGTGTCAACATCAATGCAACCGAAAAATTGCCATCTTCACCTTTTTGGCTACACTGAAACCATGTATGAAATGATAAATAGAGATTTGGCAGGTCAGATTTTGATACAGTAATAAAACCAGAGATTTGTGCAGGGTGTGTTAGCTTTGATGTTGTTTATCAAGTTTTTCTTTTTCCTTTCTTTTGTACTACTGGTGAGGTTCCCTGATTCCATGGTAACTAAAGTTGGACACATGGGCCAAAATCCTGAAATGTACATAAGTGCCTGGTGCCTCATGCTTCATTGGGGAGGAAGACTTTACAGCCCAATGGAAAGGGCAAGAGGGCTGGCCAAAAAAGCCTAAAGATCTGCAGGGAGTGTTATTCCCAATCATGCAGGACTTGGACCATCTAGGGGAGGACCTTTCCGTTTTTACTACTCTGTATCAACAATTCTGCCGATACTAGCATGTCCGCCCTGGTAGCTGCACTGCCACTGGCTTCTCCCACACTCATAGCTATATATTGGCCCTCTCTGAAGTTGGTTGAAGTTGCAGAAAGGAATGAAGGATGCTCCTAATGTTCCTGCTGCATTTGGGCCTCATGGGAGCTCACAAGCCCATTCAGAATATGTATCATAAATTTCAGGGCTGATGAGGGGGATTGAAAGAGGAGACAATTGTACTGGGGCCTGGAGCTCAGGTGGTTCCCCCCAAACATCTGTGTAAATAAAGTTAAATGGGAGGGTGTGGGACTCCGGGGAACATGATGTACCAAATTTCCCTTGGCGGGTCAGCTCACAATGAAACTGTCCCATGAAAAAAAATGACTTCACTAGATGAGGATTCTATTGTGCAGTACAACCAGATTTTAGTGGGGATGAGCAGTTGAATTACAAATGACACATTTCATGTGAAGCAATAGAAATGGCTCTTCTCACCTAGTCATCCAGATATATGATCAAAATGATGGAGAAAGAAAGAATAAGTGGGCTCCATGGAAGCCATTTACTGACATAGTCAACAAAAGTGCAGCCTGAGTAGCACAAGGTACTCCATGTTGGACCAGGAGGGATTGTACACCAAGTGAGTTAATGCATTTATCTTCTCACCAAAACCACATAACCACTCTCTCTCTCTCATTACGTGAAGCAAGCAGGGGCAAGGAACACATCTGACACAAGTACAAGCTGTGTTCCTGTGAAGCCAGTGAGCAGTTTCAGAATCAGTTCAACCACTTTAATCAACTCTATCAAAACCAAAAGATAATCATTTGAGTCCATTTTAAAATGGAGTCTCTGTATCCTTTACGTGAGTTTCCTGAAAACTGTACAGTAGCCAATATGTTTCTCATCTACTTTAAAACCTCCTATGTCAGAGAACTGGAGATTTAGGGTGGAATTTTCAAAAGTGCTTGCTGGCCTAATATTGGACCAGTTTAAAGTCAATGGTAAAACTTTCAGCATATGTCTACACTGCAAAAAACAAAAAACAAAACAAAACAAAAGAAAAACCAAACACCCATGGCTGGGACCAAAGGGCTGTTTAATTGCAGTGTAGACATTTGGGCTCAGGCTGGACCCTGGGTTCTAGGACCCTGCAAGGTGGGAAGGTCCCAGATTTCAAGTTACAACCTGAGCCTGAACATCTACACAGCAGTTAAACAGCCCCAGTCAGCTGGCACAGGCCAGCACTGAGTGTCTAATTGTGATGCAGACATACTTCAGTGGGAGCAGAGTTAGACCAATGCTGAAGGCCTTTGAAAAATCTAACCCTTAATCTGCCTACAGCAGTTGAAACTCTTCAACAGGTCACTGTTTTTACTGTATTGAGTTAAATGGAGTTGTTAGCTGCTTTCAACTACCTGAAGGGGGTTCCAAAGAAGATGAATCTAGACTGTTCTCAGTGGTACCCGATGATAGAACAAGGAGTAATGGTCTCAAGTTGTAGTGGGGGAGGCTTAGGTTGGATAGTAGGAAAAACTTTTTCACTAGGAGGGTGGTGAAGCAGTGGAATGGGTTACCTAGGGAGGTGGTGGTATCTCCTTTCTTAGAGGTTTTTAAGGTCAGGCTTGCCCTGGTTGGGATGATTTAGTTGGGGTTGGTCCTGCTTTGATGACCTCCTGAGGTCCCTTCCAACCCTGATATTCTATGATCATCTTATTTGGATTGTAGCACTATGCTAATCAGCTGTAGTCCACTGTGGATTTTATACTACAGATGGGTGGAGATCAGCCACAAAGCTCTACTATACATTTAGATACACATAACATTAGTTCAAAAAAAATTGAAACCTAAACTTCATTTGCAGCAAAATGTGGTTAGAACTAGCAGATTGTTACATAACTGGTACTTAATTATATAGTAGATTACTACTCACAAACCATTAAACAAATGCTTATAGAATCAGAGGACTGGAAGGGATCTCGGGAGGTCATCTAGTCTAGTCCCCTGCACTCATGGCAGGATTAATTAATTAATTAATTAATTATTATGCGATATGGGGGCATGTGGCTTTTTTATACTGATCCAGTAACAAATCCCTAATGTACAGGGCCGGATTTACACATTACACACCCATAGGCAGAGCATCTTCAGCACCCTCCCTGCCTACAGCCGACCTTTATGTTTTCCATAAAAAAAAAAAAAGAAACTTTCAACCCACTTTTAACATTTGCGCCCCAAAATGCTCCTAGACACGTACCTGTGCCTAATTGGAAATCCGGGTCTGCTAGTGTAGTGATTTCCCCATGGAGCATATAGCTAGGATAGCTGGCTCTATGCCCCTCCCCCCATCATAGGCTCAGTTGTGGGTGCATGTCCTGAACACTGCTGCACTGGCTATTCTCAGCTAACACAATAGCCCTCTGGGGACTGTTGCAGCTGTGCATTAGTTAGAGCAGCCCTGAGACTTGTCTAATTGATGCCAGGGGCTGAGGTACACCCCTGTCTGGCACTACAGAATGGAGAAGTATTAAGCAGTATAAATCTACCTTTCCCTCAGAGCTAAAACAGATTGAGAATCAAGGCTGCTACTCTGAAACCAATCAAGGCTATGTATCTGTATTCTGATCATATATAATCTTAAAATCTGCCTGCGAGAAACAAACCCTAATCTTCATTACTTTTCCTTTAAACAAAGAAAGGCAGAGACCATGTTTTCCTACATATTTGTGAAGAAAAAAAAACCCCACCCATTAATTTTACACATTTCAATTTGGAGCTTTAAATATAGCTTTTATAGGCTTTTACACTTCCTCAGTTTGTTTTTAAGAAAGGAAAGAAAAGGAAAACCCTGTGTGCTGCATGGTGGATTTGCCCAGTTCAACTTTTGTAACTCCCTAGGTTTTAAACTCAGACACAATGTAAATATTCCAGATGCCTAGATACAGCAACTCCAAAATGCCACAGGGCAGGCAATTATGCAATTTAAAGCACTGTAGGGTTTTTTTTTTTGTTTGTTTTTTTTTTTTTAACTGTGCATTCATAAAATCATTTTTAAATCACTAAAGCCCAGATCCTCAGAGTGTTTAGGCACCTTACTTCCATTTAATGGGAGTTAGGCATCTAAATACCTTTTGAGCCTCAGGGCCTAAGATTCTGATTCAGCAAGTTATTTAAGCACAACCTGGAATTACTCCCATGCTTAAAGTTACACATAGGCTTATGTAATTTGCTGAACTGGGATCTTGTAATACGAGAACATAAGAACAGCCATACTGGGTCATACCAAAGGTCCATCTAGTCCAGTAACCTGTCTGTCCGACAGCGGCCAATGCCAGGTGCCCCAGAGGGCATAAACAGAACAGGCAATCAAGTGATCCATCCTGTTACCCATACCCAGCTTTTTGCACCTTTGTGAGCTGTTATGCTTAGGGGAGGTAGAAGGGTGGTATAGGGTGAACTGGGGGCCAGATTGGCTTCTGCTGCAATTTAAAGCAACCTAAGCTCTGCTTTAACTTCTGCCATCTTACAATGGTCCCCTAAGAGCCATTACACTGGTATGGATCAGCCAGAGCACAGTGCACTCTGACCTTGTCCCTAACATGCCCTCCTTGGCCCTGCTCCATTCCAGGTACCCTTTTCTCCCAGGCAGCCAGCCCTTCTCTCTCCACAGCTGGAGAGAAACTGACCCACCTCCTCCCTGCCCTTATAACAGGGCCAGGTGCGCCCTGCTTGGGGCGCGGCCCCAGATATGGCTGCTTCCCCAATCAGCCTAGCCTTTTTTCTAGGAGTGGGGTAACCACCTAGCTACATACCCCTTTAGGGCAACTTTGGTCAGGGTGCAAAGTGACCTTGACATAGGGTAGAATCTGGCCCAAAGAATTTTAAATGGTCTGACTGAAAATCCCTTGCCCTCTCAATTGCTCAGCTTTCCCTCTTGACTTAGATAAAGTCACCATTTCACTAGCCCTCCAGTCACTGTAGTCTTAGAACATGAACTTCTAACATTAAAAAAAAAAAGAAAAAAAATTGGAAGGGAAGACACATAAGCCCCTGGAGCCTTCTGCATGCATTGTAAAAAAAAAAAGCAAAGCCCAATTCATTTTCCTTTGCAGGTCATCTTTAATCCCTCACTTTGGCTGCTCTCAGCCTCCACCCTTCCCCCATTGCCCTCTGAAAGCAAGGAGTGTAAAAACACCTCTCCCTCCAGCTCTCTGACTGATCAGAGAAAGTTGTGTCAATTTCAAAGGTTTTCACTTCCTCCCCAGCTCTGAGCGGCCCTGGCAGCACTCTTTGAAGAGGAAATGCAAGTCACAGACAGGCAGGTAGCTTGGGGGCCTGCTCACAGAGCCCCAGAGGTGCTTGGGGAGCAGCAGAGGACATTTTGAAAGACATTTCATAATACCTGCTTCCCTACAGTACCTCACAGGCATGTGGGGAGGATTAATTAGGTAATGACTGTGCCGCATTTGAAAGATGTAAAGTGCTGTCGCATCAAGTATTATTACTGAGGGGCGGATCCGAGCTGTGAAAAACTGAGGGAGGATTAAATCTAAAAAGAGTCTCTCTTCCCTCAGAGCCTCTCCACAGGCAAAGTCATATTGGTGGGAGCCCTTCCCAGAAAGCCTGGGCTTGGACTCAGGCATCCTCTTAAGGACCAAAGAGCTGCCAGAAGGAAACTAAATGGAGATGGGATCCCAGGGCTTTTAGATGTATGTTAACAATGCATATAAGTGATATAAAAAGTGTAGTGTTTGGAAAAGGGTTGCTAGCTCCCTGGCATCTGGGCCCTACCCCAGCCCCTTTACTGCCACCTTCTGTCTTTCCTCATTGTAGTGGTCCCTCGCTCTCGAGTGGGAACTAAAACTTGCCTTGGCGCAGGCAGATAGCAAGCCACAGTTTGTAGGGGAAACTCCATCCCTCTGGGTGGGACAGAGCCACAAATAGTCTATAGCCCAGCACGTCTGGCTGGGGCCAACGGTACTTAACAGTCTATAAGGTAGCTCTCTCCCCTTGATGGGGCAGAGCACAAACAATCTATAGGCCAGCACCTTCAGTGCGGGGAGGGAGGATACCAAACAGCCAAGGCCTGCAGTCAGGGCAGAGTAGCAAAGGAGTCTAGGGGCCCAGACCCTCAGGCAGGGCAGGGTACCAAACAGTCAGGCGTCCTTACTCCAGTGGACGGCCGACAAATGCAGGCCTCTGGGCCTAAAGAAAGGGAGGCTGCCACCCCAGGGTTAGGGTAGCAGGGGTAGGGAGATCCGGGCCCTCCCAACTCCACCGGGTCCTAGCCCAGGGTCCAAACAGCGGCAGAGAGTTCCACCACTGGGTCAGGGCATCCCAGGGCAACACGCTGACTCACACTCCAGCAACAGAACCGGACCAGAGTCTGTTTTCACTGGCCTACTTCCTACCGCAGTCTGGATGTAGGGCTTTGTAGTCCAAAGGTTCTCTGTCTCATCGGGGTACTCAGCCGCCAGTCATCCTCACAGCTCCTTGGGGCATTTGTCTGATGGCCGTCCTGGCAGCTCCTCCAGGCACTCATCTGTCTCGTTGGGCTGAAGCTCCAGTCAGGGCCTAGTCTGGGATCTTGTTGAGATCCCAGCTCCCTGGAAAAGCCATCTCCTCGCTCCAGCTCCAGCTGAGCTCTGGGGCTCTCCTTTTATACTTCCTGTCCCACCCTGGGCCTTCCGGTGAGCGGGGCAGGGTGGATTTAGCTCTGCCCACCAGGGTGAGTATAGTGGTCCCTCACTCTCCTGCTCTGAGGGAAGCCACTCTACGTCACTACGTGCATCAAGCTCTTGCCCTCACCTCTAAGGCTCAACACACAGCTCTTCCCCCTCCCACACCTCAGCTTCTATAACCCCCACTCTACATTCTCCTCAGTCCTCTTTCTTCTGACTGCACTGTAGGCACTGACCTTATGATCAAATCCCCTAGTGTAGACCTCTATGCCAATAGGACTCCATACAAGTACAGGGGGCTATGACAGCGGATATGACTGCAGGATTGGGACCTTAGTCTCCTTCTCCCATGCCTGACTTCAGGCCTTCTTTCACACTCCCCGAGCTTATGCATGGAACAACCCCTCTTTCCCCTGTGCTAAGCCATCTCATTCCTATCCCTCCTTTAAGATCACTTCTTTGCCTTCAAATGTGGTTCCCCTCTCTAATGCCCCCCCACCCTTCCCATTGTCCTTGGCCATTTGTATTTGTCTGATATATGTGTTAAGCTCCATGGTGGCTGAGGGTCTGCTCTCGCTTTTTCCTATAGCACCACATACATGTATGATGACATCAAACAAACAAACAAACAAACAAACAATAATATAGGTAGATTCACTTAAACCCTTTTTTCCTTAAAGAACGAATAATTAAGACAAGCTTTTCGCAAGCACAGTAACACAAAAAAGAGATTTTGCCAGCCAACATATGGAGAGCCAAGGGGTTAATATATTGGTCGACTGACTGATGCCTTGCCCAGAGCTATCAGGACATGTACTAATCCAAACCCTAATACTGCATCCATGCCAGGCTATGGAACAGTAAAGGATCCTCTCCACATGGCTACTTCAGCCTCAGGGGTTCAAGTAGCCTTTGCAACTGCTGCAGTCTCCCTATGTGATAGGGCTTAGCTGGTGGATCTGTGAAGTTGTTGATGCACCATCAATTTCTACTTCTCTTCCTGCAGCCAGTTCCATCTGTTTGGTGAAGGGTCGGCTCCAGGATGCCCAATGTGTTTGTGTACTCTTTCCATGGGCTCTTTATATCCTGCCTCTGCCACCACACAGTGGATCTCACACTGATTCATTGCATAGCAGGTGTCATTGTCCATATGATAGGGCAGAATTTACCTTGAAGCTTAGTAGTGACTCTTTCCACTTATTGAGCCAGATACTCAACTTCAGTGACGTCAATGGAGCTGTGAGGATTCGTAGCAGTGAGGTGGATGAGACATGTGTCAGCTCTTACCAAGGCTTTAGGTCTCAGCCAAGCACTGACAACTTCATTGCTGGAAAGCAATCCATTGGTATGGTTAAGATGGGTACTGAACTTATAACAATGTGGTTAGACATGAAATGCTTGCAAGTTGCTGCATGCATTAATCTCACTTATAATATCTTTATCACCTGCTATAAGGTAAATATTCAAGTGTTTGCTTTACAACTATAAACATTGTTTGCTCTGAAACTGTGAACCTAGTCAGGAGGGATTGTCTCCTGCCCAGCAAGAGGGGCTATCAAAACTAAATGGGCCATTGTAGAACATCACAATGCAAAGAATCTAATTGCCCCCCTACACCACGAAGAGGCTTCTTGCAAAAGGGCTTGTCCCATCATCTTGAATTGCGGA
Organism: Dermochelys coriacea; assembly: GCF_009764565.3. NCBI lineage: Eukaryota > Metazoa > Chordata > Testudines > Dermochelyidae > Dermochelys > Dermochelys coriacea. The sequence continues at coordinate 118,702,205 of NC_050073.1, forward strand.
GGCAGGAAATAAAAATGGCTGACAAGACAATTTTTCATCTCTTTTGCTGTTTGGGCTCTCGCGGGGACAGAGCTACTAAACAGAAGCAGAGATCCCCAGGGTCAACCTGGGTTAGCCCTAAAAGACATTCAGAGCTGACAGAGTATTACAATTGTATCACCTTTTAAAACTGAAGACTAACCAAAGATTTATTAACTAGGAAAAAGAAATGAGAGTTATCACAAGGTTAAAGCAGGCAAACATATATATATATATACACACACACACACAAATGAAGTAGTTTATTATAGGATTGGCTACAAATGTGGCCTTTGGCGAGAGATCTGAGGTACAAATTGACCTGAGACAAGTGATTGTTCTCTTGGGACTGGAAACAAACTGAATATTTTGTGTTCTATGGTGTACAACAACCAACTGTCACAAAGGCTGGCTTGCCTGGGTGGCAAGAGAGACTGGAATGCCCATGGGGACTGTTCAGAGTAGCAGCCGTGTTAGTCTGTATTCGCAAAAAGAAAAGGAGTACTTGTGGCACCTTAGATTAAATTTGTTAGTCTCTAAGGTGCCACAAGTACTCCTTTTCTTCATGGGGACTGTGACTCCATGGTAAAACTGTTACAATGTTTTAAGCATTCACACTTGTTGATGGGTTGGTGAAATCCAATTTTTCGAACACACAGCCAGTGTGGGGTCTCTGCCCTGAGGTTGGCACTCACGGTCATGAGCCATTCCAGACAGCATGACCGTGGAGGTCCATTTTTTTAAAAATTGATTAATGTATCCTACTTTCATTGCAATCCAGATGAAATGTTGAGCAGAAGAGTCTCCAATCCACTTCTGTATCTGACTTCATTTTCATGTCCTCCCTTTGGATCTCTGTGTGAAACAGTCTTCACGCTACCAACGTTCACTCCTGAGACAGCCATGTTGGGCTCTCCTCCCACGTAGTCAGCACCTGTGATGCATTGTGCTATGGAGGAGGACAGGAAGATTTTGTAATGTGTGCCATTCTTATAGAAGCCACATTGGAAAGTGGATCTCTTATATGGTCTAGAAGCCTGTTGCACTAGTTTCTGTTATTCTGTGCTTTGATTAGATGACCATCCCTCTCCCTTTCTAAAAACACATATAGCCAACATTAAGAAAAGAGACTAGCTGAAATAACATTGCATTCCATTCCATATGTGTCCCTCGTAATCCTGCAGTTCTGTTTGAATTTCTTCACTTGTAGCAGTACATAATACTAGTTACTCTGGCAATGGGAATTGTAGAAAAGAAAGGAAAAGAGAAAGCTGTTGGGTTTTAGTGGAAGTCATGTAAAATTTCTCAGAACAAGAACAGTTTTAAAAAAATGCACAATGCAAGAGAGATTAATTAGTCACACAGTTTTCCTATTACTTTTGCAAAAGACAAAGATCTAGACACTGTATCAACTCACAGTGAAGAGACAGTCCCTGCCCTCATGAGCTTGTTGTCTAAACAGACTCAACAAGGGTGGGACTGAAAACAGAGAGAATACTTGCCAAAGTTCACACAGCAGGAGTGTGACAGAGCTGGGATTAGACCCTAGATTTCCTAACTCTTAGTCCAGCTCTCTGGCCACATGCCTCTCTGATGTAATACAGGTTAGTGCAATAGAATTCTAAACATTTGAAGGCAGTCCATCACGTTGTGTTTGAAAACATTTATTACCAGGATGGAGTTACTGGCCAATTTCAGTTCTAGTGGAAGCAGGGTCAGCCCCACGGAAGGCTAGTAGAAGGAGCGGTGCCTGTTCAATAGGCACTCTAAAGCCACCTGTTGTCTTGGGGAAAGAGGACGGCAGGACAGAGTCAGAGCTGATCAGCCCAGGTGCCCCCAGCCTGCAGTATGCTAAAGTGCCAGGAGAAAAATATTTAAATAGCACAAAAATCAAACAAGCTGAAATTTTCATAGAAGACAAACAAAATCAGCTTGTTTCAGAAACCGGCAGGATGAAAACTGTCTTCAACCCTTTTGCCAACTTTTGTTCTTGTTTTTTGACCAGCTCTAACCACCACTAATAAAGGTTCTGCAGGCCAAACTGGGCCCTCAGTGACACCTGTGCAAGCCCTCTGCCTTAAAGGAGGTTCCAAAGATGTAACAGTTAGGCTTGTCATTGAAACTTAGTAAATAACTATGCTTAGAGAGCACAAGGAGGACTAGAACCAACTCACTTTTAATCAGTAAAGACAGAAATCGTGACTCGGAATGGACACGGGGAGCAGATCCATTATCATTTTCCCCCACCAACACTATTCCGGGCAGAATCGCTTGTTAAAGTCTTGTATCTCACAACTCCCCCGGCTATGACTCACACAGTTTAGCATTGGAAAGGGGAGTCTCAGCTCTTGGACATCAGGCCCAGATCCTCAGCCATTGAAATCAATGTGAGTTAGGTGCCTAACTACCTTTGACCATCTGAGCTTTAAGGCCCTGATTGTGGAACTGGCCATGTGGGCATGGACTGCTGCAGCCATGTGGCTGCTTCATAAAGTCAGTGGGGCTATGTGTGGGTGCCCATGCATTGGCAGTTGCAGGATTGGTGCTTACGGTTATAACACTTTTAAATGCAGAAAAGTTCTGTCTAGTAACTTAGTGGGTTTTGTCCTATTTTCCTCTCTCCCTTAGGGTATGTCTACACTGTAACAAAACACCTGCAGCTGGCCTCTGTCAGGGCTTGTCTACATGTACTGGAGGATCGATGCTGCAGAGATTGATGCATCGGAGGTCAATTTAAATTTACCACCAACGGCTCTCCCGTCAACTCCTGAACTCCACCTGATTGAGAAGAGTAAGGGGAGTCAACGGGAGAGCATCAACATCTCGTAGTGTGGACCCCGCAGGATGTCAATCTAAGCTACATCGATTTGAGTTACGCTATTCCCGTAACTCAAATTGCGTAGCTTAGATCAACTTTTCCCTTTAGTGTAGACAAGGCCTCAAAGTTGAGTCAGGCTCCAATGCTATAAAATTGCAGTGTAGCTCTTCCTTCTCTCTCACTTTCTTTTTGTGTGTATGTGTCTATATGCTATTCAGTCTGTGAGAAAAAAATCTCTGTGTGTGCTTGTAAATACACAGGTTCTTTTGCAGTTAGAAGTGATGCAGTCTCCACTTTTACAAATATAAAATTCTACCAAAAGTCCTTAATTTACTCTTCAGTTCTGGGCCATATACTGTAGAAAGTAGGGAATTAGATTTTCATCTGGAAAGACACATGGGTAAAATAAATCACATAATGCTACAAATAAGCTGAATATTGGCTAGTTGTAGACCTAAAATTCATATGGGAGTGCTCCTGTGAAATGCAGACCTAAGTTTGAAAGCAGTTTAAAGGAAGAATCTCTTTTAAATGGGTACGGGTTGGTAAGGTTGTACATAGAAGGGGACTTACCTGTTATAGTTATTATACAGGTGACAATCCTCATTTACACAGGGCCAAATCCATGGTTCATTGCCAAAGTATTGAAATCCTTTGGGTCAGACAAAGCATTGGGGGGAGGGATAGCTCAGTGGTTTGAATAATGGCCTGTTAAACCCAGGGTTGTGAGTTCAATTCTTGAGGGGGCCATTTAGGGATCCCCAGCAAAAATTGGGGATTGGTCCTGCTTTGAGCAGGGGGTTGGACTAGATGACCTCCTGAGGTCCCTTCTAACCTGATATTCTATGATTGCAGTATGACAAGAACAAAAGCTTTCTGATAAGCTTGATGTGTGTACTACCAAAAGCCTGAGGACAAATTTGGGGGCCTTTTAACATCAGCTAATTCTAGGCTCCTGTATTTATTTGTAATCATATACTCTATTTGAGTTTATTAATTAGTATCTGTTGGGACTTGTGAGGATACCTTGTTATAGTCTTTTTCCTTTGTCTTGTTTTTAATTAGAGCATATTTTTGAAGGAACGATGCTAAGGCACAAATGGAGAAAGCAAATCATATATTGCTTATAAGTAAACAATAATGTTAACTCAAGAGTTAAGTAAAAAAAAATAATATAATAGTAACTGAGAAAAGCAACAGTTTAAAATTGCAAAGTCACGTACAAAATAGATTCTAAAAGCCCGTGTTAGTGGCCAAATCCTTTAGAACAGAACTGTGGCAGATTAACTATAAAGCTCTGCAAGCCCTCTTTTACTTGAAACAGCACTCTGAGCATTTTTGTCTCATAACAGGCTGGAGAGGCACAGGAAAGATAGATGGATAGACATGGAAACCAGCATGGCACTGATGACAAGATGCTCAACATTACTAGCAGGTATGTGATAGCCAGGCAGTATCTGAATATGTTCCATGCTTGAACAGTTCAACAGAACATATATAGTACGTAATTTTACTTACATGCATAAAAAAAGTGAAGCCAAGTCATTTGAGCGGATGAGCAGATGGAGAGTTGATCCAATTTATTATTTTGGAAATACATGCATCTAGAGCTCTGGCTAGGACCTTATACATAATCTGAAATGTATGCTTTGTATAGGATACAGCAGATTTGAAACCTTCAGGATTGAGAAAGAGCCAGGCATTTCAAATGAGCAATGTATCATTTTGCTTTTGGAAGCTTTATTGGAAGGTTGTAAGAACATTTAGAAGCAAATGTTTAGCTTTTCCTTCTGATTTTGCACACCCACTATTTTTACATCTGAACTGATTGCACCTGCAGAAGTGGTCCTGAGGGTAATGTGCATCTACAAATGGCAACTTCTAACATGTTTGTCTTTGTTTGCAAACATAAAGTTACGGGGGGCCCGAACTAGAACCCTGCATTCAAACCACCCTGAACTTGGGAGAGTTCAGATTTGTACCCATCTCCATACTTGGCAGTTCAGATCAAGCTCTCAGATGGGTCCAGACTGGAATCCTGAATCCAAATATCACTGGACACAGGAAAATTCAGCTCTGAATCCAGATCCTTCAACTGAGCCCATCCTGTGGAGTTAGCTGTTATTAACACTGTAAACTCCATAGTAGCTGAGAGTCATTTCAAAGCTTTTATTGGTCTGTTATGCAGCACGCATGTTCACTGTGAATTGAAAGAAACAGGGGCTCAAACAGTCTTTCTGCTGGGCGTTGCAGTTGTTCTCTTTTCAATGTGCTGTCTGTGTGCAAGGCGAATATAGGATTTGCCGTACAGCATTAAATCACCCAGTATTCTGCCTCTGGCACTAACCAGCATGAAATGATTCAGAGCATTATGGCAAAATTGATTTATTGCGGTAAAAGATATGAGATGGGATAAGAAGGAAACAAGCTACAGCAGTCACACCCAGTGCCATTAAAAGCTTCTTGGGTGAGGTATTTACATTATCAGTACTGCACTGAAACCTTTGCTTTTAAAAAGCAGAAGTGACTTGCAAATCCAGGAGGTTATATTGGCTTTCCTTTGTTGGACCAGGGAGCCCCCAGATGGCTTGGCACTGAGCTGAGTAGAGACTCATTTAACACAAAGTGAATTTAGGGTGCTAGAAAAAAGTGTAAGACAGACACATGCCAGATCTGGCCCCAGTGTGTGTTGGAGACATAGAAACAGTTTGGTCAAAGATCTTGTACTTGGAGCTTTACTGCTGCTTCTGCTATCTTTGGACAAGCAGGTAAATATTTGTGAATAAAGCCCCTCTGTAATAGAATATTCTGGATCTGTGCCAGGTCTTCTCTTCCAATCCACACCAGAAATCCAAGGCTTCTTTAACCACTCAAAGGCTGGGACAAAAGGAAGGCCAAGATCCCCCAACTGAGTCAGTACATGGTGCAGTGCTATCCAAGAGGATAGGTTTCTTCTTGACCTCTATGGTGATCAGCTTACACCTGAAGTTCAACAGCTGATTATCTGTATCCTAACAGGCAAATATTACTCATGGAGTCTCAGAGGGGCAGAGACCGGACCTTTCCTTCTTTGCAAAATTAGCAGCTATTGTGGAAAAGTTATAAAAGGGAAGAGGGTTCGCTGCTCTGGGGATTCCCAGAGACACACTAAGCACTAGGTGGACAGATCAAGGGGAGGCCAGAGCGGGGTGCCACATTTATAAAAGAATGATAGTGGCTGCTGGCTTGAGTCTCCGGGCTGAGCTGCCTCTGGGTAAGGTCCTGTCACTTCTACCTGCCCTTGCACATACCAGGAAACAGGTGGAGTGACTTTCAAGGATCCTGCTGCTACTAAAAGAGGCAAGGAGTGTACGAAGCTTGAACATGGGACTTGTTGGTGGGTAGAGGTTGTCTGATGATTACTATTTTCTTACAGAAATGTATAGAGACCCCAACTGAGATCAGTGCCCCATTGTGCTAGATATTGTACAGACAGAATGAGAGATAGTCCCTGCCCCCAGAAAGCTTACAATCTAAATAAACAACAGATTAGAGAAGAAACACACAGGAAGAGATTTGCCTGAGGTCCTATGTAAGAGCCTGGACTAGAACTCAGGTGTCCTATCCCAGTCCATCACAACTGGGCTGGATGGATGGCAGGCAAGAGACTCAGATAAGCCTCCAAAACTATGAAAACAGCTTCAACATTTTGACAGGTGGTCATGAAATTTCAAATATTGATAAAAAAGAAGAAAAAAGGAATGTCAAAATCTTCATACATTTTTCATCTTGTTCCTACCCTGATCTGAACTAAATCTTTGAGCCTTTTGATGCTCATCTATGACTAATATGTCTTGGCAGTTTAGTAGTAGTGGGTAATAGTTGTGGGACATTTTATGTTCCATTGACATGAGGTTGCGTGGACCCTGGTCTGACTTGAGCATGGGCCTTTTGTTATGAATGCTGCTGTTCTCTTTAAAGTATTAAATACTTTGTGAAGATGAAAAAAGGACAGAGCTATAACTTTCGCCTTTGTTTGCAAAATCCTTGAAGATAAACGCTTCCCCCACTGACTTGGTTCCCATCGTGGAAATACACACATGCTTAACTTTAACCACATGAGTAGAATTGGGCTACTCATGTGCTTAAAGCTACGGAGATGCATAAGTGTTTGGAGGATCAGGGACCAAGACCCAGATCTTCAGAGGTATTTAAGCACCTAATTCCCATTGAAATCAATGGGAATTAGGTACCTAAATGCTTTAGAGGATCTAGACACAAGATCATAACATCTTTATATTAGTCTCTCTATTTTTGGCCCAAATTATTTGACTATGTCCCTTTAATAAAACTGAACAATAACAAATGCAGATATTATCACTACCTCAATGGAGCAAAACACTTTCTTAAAGAAAGACGTACAGCGGGTAGGTTTGTATGTTATCACTGCCTTTAGAACAAACAAATATTTGTTCCAGTATTTACTTATGGAGCTTGAATTTGATAACATAACCCAACACTAGAGAAGAGTCAGATTCAACATTTTTTTCCTTGTTTCACACATTTTCTCTTTTTCTTTGTTATATTAATTTTAAAATTACCTAGATATTATCTCAGAAGGGAAACGGACAGAGGAAATGATAGAAACAAAGGAGAGCTGTAGATCTAGACAATATGTATGTGATCTGTTTGGGGTATGCCCCTATTTTGTTTCTATGGCAATGCAACAAAACAGGAACTGCTGCTAGTTTGACTTTTTGTTTTTCAGTGAAATAGAGATCTATTCTAGATGTGAATAAGTGATTAGTCTTTCTGCAGCTAAGAGGAAGTGTTAATCTAGATTTCCTTTCTGTATGAAAGGATCTGTTTCATAAACTGAGTACCATTCTGGTCTCTATTCAGATAAATCTTCATTTTGATATACCACCTGACTGCAGCAATAAAGATCCTAGTGAACTGACAATACTTAGGGTAACTCACTTCTTGTGGGGAATAAACAGTGTTTATTGTTCATGTTGGGCCATATTCTCTTCTCACCTGAACATCACTGAAGTCAATGGAGCAGCATAGATGGAACTTGAAAACCTAAGGTAGCCCGTTACCTATAAAGATAGTGAATTAATTCTGGTAACATAAGATCCTGTTTGACTCTTTGTACACTGCCAAAATCCTGTAAGTGCTGAGGAAATGATTCATTAAAAGACCCTTCAGATAAGTTCTACCATGTTTCCAACTTTCTTCACAGTAGCTTCCAGCTTGCACTTATGCCCTTTCAGTGGGGAAGAATGGACTTGTGGTTAAGGCACTGGGCCAGAGCTATGGGTTTGGTTCCTGGCTCTGCCATGGACTTCCTGTGTGAACTTGGATAAGTTACTTAGGTGCTTAAATACCTTCAAGGATTAGTGGGATACCTAATTCCCACTGATTTCAAAGATCTGGGCCATAGTCTTTCTGTGCCTCAGTTCCCCCTCTAAAAAGTGGGGCTAATAATGCTTCTTTTGTCTATTTAGTCTGTAAGTTATTTTGGGGCAGGGACTGTCTTTTCTCTGTGTATGTACAGCACCTACTACAACAGGCTTCAATCTCTGTTGAAGCTTCTAAGTGTGATTATAGGATCAATAATAACTCTATCTACTGAGAATCCTCAAAAATCAGCCATCTCCCAGAGACCCTGAATAAACTCCCTCCTTTACTAGACCATCTCCGTTCCCCCACACCTGCATACACAATGCACTGCTTTTATTCCCACCTCATTTTACGATCTATTGTGGAGTCCAGCTGTTGTCAACCCTGGGCCACAGATTTCTGCATTTTAAGACTTACATCCTTTGAATTTCAGGTGGCAATCCAAGTTACGTCAAATGCTCACTGAACTTCAGGTGGAATTACACATGGCATGGTGAAGAGCCACCTGAACCCCACCAAAGATCCTTCAAGATGGGGAAAGCTGATCGGGTTACAAAAAGGGCAGAGGTAAGGTGTAAGGCAAAAGAGATGATGGCAGCCCATTAGAGGGCAAGGGAGGGTGGCAGGGTCAAGATGGGGGTTCCCCCATGAGGAGAGAGGAAGTGCTTGTTGGAGAATAGGGAATGAAGTACAAGACTGGAAATTTGATTAAAGTTAGAATAAGCATTTAAACTTCTGGATGCTCATTAATACTGAATTCTCTCTCATCGCTAATCATTAAAACCCTGGTTCAGCAACATATTTAAGAATGTGCCTAACTTGAACCTTAAGTGTAGTCCCATCATACTTCCTGAATAAGGGCCTAAATGAAAAGAAACCGATTAAAACAGATGCCTACGTGAAAAGGTGCAATCAGACTTCCAGTCAATTGCTAACATTTTCCCCAAAGGTTTCAGAGTAGCAGCCGTGTTAGTCTGTATTCTCAAAAAGAAAAGGAGTACTTGTGGCACCTTAGAGACTAACAAACTAAGGTGCCACAAGTACTCCTTTTCATTTTCCCCACACTGTATTGTAAAGCATACTCTTGTGGTAAAAGGGAGTTAATGCACATTTGAATGATGCCCTTTCATCATACTAAGGGAATAAACATGCAGGAACAAATGCAATGCTGCCTGTCTTCCCTTTTGAATAGGTTGTAAGTTGGCATTGAATTTAGGTAATTGAGCAAACACCAGCTGACAGATTTGAAGACTAGAACCAAAAGTGTTTATATACACTAGTCAGAAACATGTAATATTGTTATAATAACCCATAGCACTTATACACTGCCCATTTTCTGTAGATCGCCAAAAAGCGATATAAAGCTGGGTGAGCATCATGGCCCCCGTTTTACAGATGATGAAACCTGAGTTCTCAGAGAGACTGTGACTCACCCAAGGCCAGTGTGCAATTCAGCACAATTATTATACTCCCATTTCTGCAGAAGAGAGTGTATTTTTGGGGAAATGGACATCCTGGGTATTGGACAACAGAGGGGGTTATTTGGAGACCAACTCACTTAGCAGGAATTGGATGAGAATAAATGTGTTAGAATGTAAAATCACCACCATAAATATTTAATTGTATCTTATATCCCTCATTCTCTCCAAACCCCTTGAATCTGATTTTGGGTGCCCCACTCAAGAGATCTTATAGGGTCTGTGTAATGGGGTTGCTGCTCACTACTGGTGCGTCTCCTTGCATCTAGATCTGGCAATGTATCTCTCACGGCATCATGTGCCTCCTTGCTGCTCGCTTGGTGAGAATCTTTCTTCTGGTAACTTGGTCTCTGGCTAGGTCACTATTTAATCCACCTCTTCTAGGGTTACAAAGCCAAACAGGACCACTGTCCAAATGCCATCTCCAGATGGAGTTCAGCCCCAGCTCGAGGGTCTATGCCCCTACACTAGTGGCGGGCATGGAAACCTGAGCCCAGGGTTCCGGCCCAGGGATGTACAACTAGCAATCCAGGTCTGCTCAGGCCATAGACAACTGGTTCCTTCCCATATGGGGAGGACATAGTCTAAAGGAGAGGTCACATGATTGCCCCACATGTCCTCTGCCCAGTGACCCCCTGCACTGCGCCATGCCCAGGCTGCCACGCTCTCCCTGCCCCACGTTACCTGCAGGCGGGGGAGGGAGGGGAAGAGAGGAAGGGCTCTGTTCTTCTCTCCCTGCGCCTCCCCCCCAGCACATTTGGCCACTCTCCCTGTCAGCCAGGCAAGGAGGAGATGGAGTCACTTCTGCTTGAGAGAGCCTGGCTGGGAGACAGTGGGCTTGGCTGCCAGGGACAGGGGCTGAGTGAGCCGGAGGCCCCCTCCCATCCCACATGCGTGGCCTCTATCCCCAGCAGCAGAGCCTGGATAGGGAGTGGGCCGCTGCTGCCTCCCAGCAGGTTCCCTCAGGCAGAAGAGGCTCCATCCCACTCCCTGTCCAGCTGCCAGGGAGAGTGGCCGAACGTGCTGGGGGGCGGAGGGGAGACGCAGGGAGCGAAGGAGAGAGCCCCTCTTCCTGCCCGCCCCTGGCAGGCCAATCTGGAGGGGCACTTGACCCCCCCATGTTCCCACAGCACATTGCCTCTGGCTCAGACCTAGTCCCTGTAGCTATTTCCCTGGGTTCCTTCCTACCCAGCCTCTATCTTCTTGTCTGTTTCTGGGTTTACCACTGGAGCTTACGCCACTCCCTGTGACCACTTCACCCTTCCTATCCTTTTACTAGACTTCTTACTCCAGGGCAGGATCTCAGGGCTTACTCTTCCCCCTGGACTACCTCCTTGTCCCTGATGGCCTCCCTTCTCCCAAGGAGTGACTTCAGCCTCCTTTCCCTTCAGCCCCTTTCTTTTTCTTTTCCTTTTGTTTTAAATGGCAAAGCAGACTTGACTGAATAGCCTGTAGGCGCCACCAACTATAATTCCTTGAGACTTAGTGGTTCATATTCTCTCACTCTGCTCTGTCTCGTTCAGGTACTGTAACAATGCTTTTGTACTACCCCGTTTCCCTGATATTTTTTACTAACAACCATAATGTAACTTTTGTGACCTTCAGATGGTCACTACGTTCCTCAGAAAGCTTTTTCCTCTCTTTGTCAATGCCTGTAAATACCCATAAAAGGTGGTCCATTGTTTCTTCTACCTAAAAGAGTGCACAGGCCATCTGTGTGTCTATTTATTCAAGAGAGATTTTTGTTTAATCCACAATGGCCAGTTAGTATTCTCAACAAAGTCACTTCATTAGTCCTATCCAGGCCCTGAAGTATGTCATTATCTTTAATTCTAGGGCACAATTAAAAAAACCCTTTTCTCTTTTGTCATTAGTTCAAGTTTGCCATTCCTCTTTTAATTTTCCTGTACTAGGCTTTTGAATTGCTGTTTACTCTAGAGTGTTTTTATGCGACTCCTTCCATTTCTTATGGTATTTTTAAGCTGCTTTGTCTGCCACTTCATTCCCTGTTATCCCAATATGCACTGGGATCCAAGCCAATGCTATGTGTACCCCACCTCTACTCACTGTAATCAGAAATATAATTTAAGTGATTAAGTCATTTCTACATATGGAAATACCTTTATCACTATATGGCCTGAGATTTAATTTTCAAAAATTATCGCCACTGCAGGGTGGTACGTCACAGATCTAATTTAGTACTATTGTAGCATAATTGCCACTACTGTAGTTCAGCTCTCATGATAGCTACAGAATCAGAAATTCTTTTAGATCTACTAATTCCAAATTTTGGTATACAATGAGCTGTCCATTCTCTTCCTGTTTTTTCTTTTTTGGACTTATCTGTATATATTTGACAAAACCAACTCCACTTTTCATCCATATACAGGTACACAATTTTTAATACCTACTGTCTCTTTTTTACGCATAAGTTTATAAAATAAACATAAATCCACCTTTGGACATGCCACTTAACATCCATAACTGATTTTCCCATTACTAAAAGTTGATGTCATTTAGCTTTTTCTTGTCTTTCAGCTTTCTTATACAGCCACCCTTTAACTCGAATGGCATGTGGAGTTCTAACACATTCTAACAGTTCACCTATCGAATTCCTAACAATCTTCATACATTTGTTTGGTGCTTTCATCATTACAATTCCCATTAACTTTGGCCCAGAATGTTCGTAGTGTATTTATAGCATGCATATAGGTGTTTTAATAAATGCATTGTGTGCAATTCATAGTGCCTGGGCTTGTATTTAATCTAATTTTTTATCTTCTGATGTTCATGCTGACCCAAAAGTTTGGCAGCCATAGTCAATAACTAGTCTGATTGAGGCTCTGGATACCATCAGTGTTTTCTTATCTGCCCCCCCAAATTAGTCCCAGTAAAACTCTTAAGCAGATTAATCCTTCCTGTATATTTATCTTTAACATAGTCCATATCAATGGTTCTCAACCCATGGCCTGCTTGTGGCCCAATCAGCACACAGTTGCAGCCGATGTGACATCCTCAGGGCCGTACAGGTAGTATATATATTGTGTGGATGTGACCCACATAACAGACAGAAAGCTGCATATGCAGCCCACTGTGGTAAATAGGTTGAGAACCACAGCTCTATATGATCTTTCCAAAGTACTTTAGTATAAATTATCCCTAGGAATTTAAACCTTTTAACTATATCTATTTGTTCTCCATACAGATATAGTTTACATTCCTTTGTAACTTTCTGTTTTGTAAAGCACAATCATCTGTAAATAGAGTGACTTCTACTCCGGCACTTGTTTTGGGAGATCGTTTATCATAATATTAAATAACTTTGAGCTAATACACATTGTGTACCATTTTTAATAGTAAATGTAGTCAACATACTTTCCCAACTCTGACCAGCATGGTTCTTTTATTCAAAAAGTCTCTAATAAACCCATACCTTCTTCCCCCATCCCTAGTGCACTGTGTACAATAAGCCTTCCCTCCACAACTTGTCATATGCCTTTTCAATATGTAGAAAGACTGCTATCATGAAACCATTGTGCCTTATCCTTTTATTGTATTGCTGTTTCTAATTTAGCCATGTGATCAATGAAGCATCTTTCTCTCCTAAAACCACTCTGCACCTTATCTATAATGCCATTGGTGCCTATTTGGAAAATAATCTTTCATTCACCATTCTCTCTGTAATTTTACCTGGACAGGACATGAGGACAATAGGTCTATAAGCATCCACTTTTGTGGAAAGTTTGCCTGGTTTTCATATTGGAATGACAACTGCGGGACGTTACTATTAACAAGGATGTCACTCTAATGGGTAATCAGGTTAAAAGTGCATGCCTAAGGTTTCTCCACATGTAATTGGCCCATCTGACCAGGTGTCACCCCAGCAAACACATTTAGGGACCTTTCTGTGTTGCGTAGTCCATAGAGAGTTGCCTGCCAACATGTGCATTACATATAATAATATTCAGCATTTAATATCTTAAAAATACTGTGCAGCCATTAATTAATTCTCTCCATTTCCCTGTGGAGAAGGTCAGCATTGAAATACTCATTTTGCAGCAAGGGAAGCAGAGTCACAAAGATGTTATGAAACTTGCCCAAGGCAATGCCACAAGTCAGTGGCAGAGCCAGGTTTAGAGCACAGGGGTTCCTGCTGCCTAATCCCATGCTCAGCTCACTAGACCATGCTGCCTCTTAGGACAGTTGCCATGAACTTGCAAGTGGAAACATCAGATCTTTTGCACCATAAGCCCCTTCTTCTGATGCGTGGGCTCTTTTAAAGGCTAGGTATTAATTATTATATTTAGTATTTATGAATAATGCTTCCTCACTTTTTTCACATAGGATCTGCCTCTCGGTCGTTGCACACAAGCATCACTTGTTTCCATCTAGCTGAATCTACCAATTTGTGTTTCCCATTGCTTCTGCTGTATTTATCTCTGGGGTCCTGTGACAATCATCAAATATCTCCGGGCTGGGTTACATTAGACGATAAGAATGGTCGTATTGGGCCAGACCAATGGTCCATCTAGCCTAGTATTCTGACAGCGGCAGGTGTTTCAGAGGGAATGAAAAGACCAGGACAATTATGAGCGATCCATCCTCCTATCATCTGGTACACCAAGGCTTGGCCGACTTTGGGGAAATTTCCCCCATATCTCTAATCAGTTTTTAAGCCGGTTCATCTGAACCAGTGATACTTGTCTCACATAGTCCTTTAACTCAGGGAACCCTCTTCACTCACACAGGGTTGGACACAATCTTTCTCTTAATTAGGTAGGAAAGATTCTAGATTGAGGCCATTGCTCAGGGCAGGGTGAGGAGGGGCCATTTTATTCTCAGCCACGCCCAGAAGCATTGTGCCTGAGGAGCACTTTGGGAGCAGCCTCTGCCACCTCATGTTGAGGTATGTGCTTTTCTCTGTGCCAGCCCAGCTCTACTGCCGGAATATGGGAGCCTAGGGGAGGATGGGGAGAGGGGAAGTTGCAATGGTGCTACCCTTGCCTTCTTCTGCCCTTCTGGGGAGCGTGGAGCTGCTGTCCATGCTAAACCTCCTCAGTCCAGTAGCAACTGGGAGAGTAAGGACCAGGATGGTAGCAGGAAGGGGAGAATGTCCCTTGCCTCCTCCCCCAACATGTGCACCTGGACAGAGAGAAGCATTGAGGAATGGGTTGGGCCTATCAGAATGATGGGAGAACCTTGGGTGAGCAACATGGAGAAAAGCAAGGCAGTAATGAAAAGATTCTCTATAGTCTCCATCCACCACCTATGGAAACCTGCACAGAACACTTCCACAATCCATCAGCTGCACAGCTGTCCAGCAGGGGCTCCCTCTACTCCTCAGGGCAGAGATCACGACAGCCAGATCACCCTCAACCTTGGTTTGTGCTGACAGCTACTCTGTTTAAATTAGAAACGTTGATGTTTTGAACATACCAGGTATTTAATCTCATGTTAGCATTAGTGATATTAATGTACCAGCTTGGCTGCTTCCATTGCATTGAGTCACATATATTATTCACGGACCACAGCAAGATTGTTTGACAGTATAATTTTAGCTGAAAAAACATCAGCTCAAACAAGCGCTGAAATCTTTCCTATCATTATAAAAACTCCTTATTTAAAAGTGCACTTGAACAATAAACGTACCAGTGGCTCACAAAAATATCATTAAAAGATCCAAGACATTCTGAATCTTATATAAGGGTTCTACATATTAATTTTTTATTTTCCAGCTGGTGGAAATATGCCATATTTGCATTTTTGAGCCTGACTAGTTTTAATTCAGTTTTTTTTTTATTGTACAAGCTAAAGAGGAACATTTACTTTGTTTTCACTGATTAGTTACACAATTATTCCTTTCAGATACTACATGAACCATCATATTATATTCTTTACTAATGCATTCTGGCAGAGCTATTTACATGAAAAACACAATACAAAAATGTAATGAATTTCTAAAATGAACACATTGGTAATATAAAGTAATCACTTTTTTATACAACAAAAATTCATTAAACTTTTCTCAATTAGCAAAGTGACTTTTCTAAATAAATTAGTGAGTGAGTGACAGCCACTCCACAGCCATGCTGGATTGTATGATATTGTTTGGTGGATTATACTAGGAGGACAGGAAAAGAAAGAGTTCGTCTCAATAAACTTAAGGTAATGCTGACTCCCAGAGAACTAGATAAATATCAGGTTCATTTGTTTTTTTTAATTTAGCTGCTTTTAAAGAGTGACTGGATTTTATAAGTTCATACATTGTAAGGTCACAAGGGATCATTTAGTCTGACCTTGTTGTCACAGGGTCAACTCACCATTAAGGGCCCCTCCTCCTGGTCACTCTGGGGATTAGCTCCACTCCAGTTGCTACACCCTCCTCTGGTGGTGTTGCCACCTATCTCTGCTGTCACCCTGTAGCCGCTCTTACCCCAGGAGCTGCAGCTTTCTGTTTGTGACTTGGTCCTCTGACCAGGTCACTATTGTCCTCCCCTTCCAGGGTATCAAAGTCTTCTGAGGCAAACTATCCCAGGAGGTCCATTCTCAAGACTGTCAGGTCTGCACCACTTCCGCAGTGGCTAGGAGAGGAACTTGGGCCAACCCTCTTCTTTGGGTTCCAGCTCAGGGGCCCTCACGTCAGCTGCCAAGGTCTGCCCTACCCCATATCTTGCTGCCTTTCCCCTGAGCCTTTCTGGCTCACCCCCTTCTCCGGGGTTTGCCAGCCCAACCTTCCTCCTCCCAGGGAGTAACTGTAGGCTACTTATCTCTAGAGCCCTAAACACACCTCCCTTCTCCCAGGGAGTGACTGCAGACTGCTTCTCTGCTGCTCCCAGCTGCTCTCAGCTCCTGGGCTTTATGCAGGCCCCTCCTGTTCCTGTCCCACCGAGCTTCATTTAATCAATCCCTCTTCCCTGGCTCTCCCTCCAGGTGCAGCCTGGGGAGTTAATTGGCCCAGCTGCCCATCTTAACCCCTTCTAGTCTTGTGTGGGGTGGGCACCCCATCACATTTCTAGAACCTCCCCCAGTAATTACTGCATCAAGCCCATCACTTCTGTTTCAGTAGATCTTAAAGAAAGCCATCCAGTCTTGACTGAAAGACTTCAAGGGATGGAGAATTCACCACATCCCTAGAGAGGTTGTTCTAATGGGTAATTAATTATCCTCACTGAGGAAGGGGCAGGAGAAGTTCAAAAATCAAAAGACAGATCAAACAGATTGCTGTTGATTTTTGAACTCCCCCTGCCCATTCCTCAGTGTACGTTGGTGTGATGACAATTAGTGTTGCCCACTCCCCCAAACGTGTTGGCTAAGGTAATTTTGGTCCCACTGAAGGAGCTTTCACCCCCATCTGCTCATCCCCTGCCAAGCAATTAATTCTATCCCCAACTCCGATCCCACCAGTGTAGCTCCCTATCAGTTTAGGCTCCCCACCACAGTTCGCTCCCCCAACCCCTCCCAAGTTCAGCCCCCAGCCTCACCTCTGCTTCTCATAGACTCATAGACTAAAGCCAGCAGGGCCCAGCATGGTAATCTAGGCTGACCTTCTGCACCTTGCAGGCCACAGAACCTCATCCACCCACCCACTCCTGTAATAGACCCCTAACCTCTGGCTGAGTTACTGAAATCCTCAGAACATGATTTAAAGACTTCAAGTTACAGAGAATCCACCATTTACACTAATTTAAACCTGCAAGTGACCCAGGCCCCACATTGCAGAGGAAGGCAAAAAACTCCCAGAGTGTCTGCCAAACTGACCCGGGAGGAAATTCCTTCCCAACCCCAAATTTGGTGGTCAGTTAGATCTTAAGCATGTGGGCAGGACCCACCAGGCAGACATCTGGGATAGAATTCTCTGTAGTAACTCAGAGTACTCCCCATCTAGTGTCTCATCACCAGCCATTGTAGGAGATATTTGCTGCTAGTAGTTGCCGATCAGCTACATGCTATCATAGGCAGTCCCATCATACCATCCCCTCCTCCATAAACATATCAAGCTCAGCCTTGAAGCCAGTTAGGTTTTTTTGCCCCCACTGTTCCTCTTGGAAGGCTGTTCCAGAACTTCACGCCTCTGATAGTTAGAAACCTTCATCTAATTTCAAGCCTAAAGTAGTTGATGGCCAGTTTATCATCCATTTGTTCTTGTGTCCACATTGGCGCTTAACTTAAATAACTCCTCTCCCTCCCTGGTATTGATCCCTCTGATGTATTTATAGAGGGCTGTAGTAAGAGGAGGCCCTGAAACATAAACTCTTGTATCAGAGGCCCAGTCTGATGCCTGTCTAACACCAGCCCCAATGCCACCTCCTCCCATCCCTCCACACACTGATCCTACCTCCAGGAATGAATGTCCCACCATGCAACCATGGCCTAGCTCAGGAATCTTCCTACACCCTACTGTGGAATATATGGTAGAAAATATAGGATGGATCTATGTGCCACTAACGCTCAATTTTGGCAGTATGACCATGTCAAGGCAATGCCCCAAACATTATAAAGGTTGGTTTAATTCAGAAGTAGAAAGGCAATTACAATTTTGGAAGGACACTCAAATCGCCCCACAACATGATAGGGACAAAAGGGATTTATTAGGAACAGCATTGGGAGGCTCCAGCCTTGGCATGTCCATATGGAACTCTGCAGATATTGAAAATTTTAACTTAAAAATAAACATATGGTGAGTGGAGTAGGCAAAGCAGTGAAAACAGGGAGAGGTATTAGTAGTCTATTACTGGACCAGCATGCAATCACTATTGATAATATGCATGTGATTGCTCAAGGATTTAGCCACTTAAATTTTACCATTCTGTCCCTTATCAACAGCATACAAAATAATGATGTTTCATTGGCAGTTGCTTGCATGGCCCATGGCAGTAGAATAATTGAAATAGTACAACAAAGTTTGTTGCAATTACAGCTTCAGAATTGGCCATGATATTAGACCACACAGCCATCTTTTAACCAAATACAACAACAAGCCATTAATCATGTCGAACCAATCTTTTTACAATTTGCTAAATTTGATAGAGTTCCACAATGGGACCAAGAGGACAGCAAAAACATGTACCTCATGATGGTGGTCCCTCGATGGCTGCAAGAGCCAGTTAAGGTATGTTATGCAAATAGTGTGAGAACATTTGTAAATAAGAAATACGTACAGCATTATCCTTCTGTGCACTTAGTCACTGAAACTGGCTCAGAAATTAATCAAGCCTGTTGCACTAAACAAAATGGATGATGGCTGTTTGAGTGCTATGCCACAACTGACATTAATTCTACAGGGAAAGGTTGGGCTCGATTAGTACAAAAGGTACTGGTTAAGGAGGTGATACGCATCCAGGACTTGGCCTGTGCTATAGGCTATCATAATTTTTCTATTAATGGAAACATTTGCCCTACAAGTGATGCTGGGTTCTGTGTGCCTGTCACCAATACTATCCAAATAGGAACCCATGCCTTCTGGCCAACAAGCAAAGGTAATACTGTCAAAGAAACAATCACTCCACATGAACATTTATAAGATTTATTGATTAACTTATCCCCCCCCCCAGTGAAACTCTTGCAGTTGGATATACATGAGTTGGTACCAAGAACTAAAGAATCATTGATACCAATAACTCAGTTGATCCAGCAGCAATTGACTGAAACAGAAAATGTAGAAAAAGAGGTGGAAACACCATGGTGGGTGATTCCAGAGGATGTGACCTTACATCCAGTGGTCCGAACCCTTAGCGTAATTTTGATGGGAATCCAGGCACTAACAGTTGTTGCCCTCATGGGAATATGCTATTACATGGTACATCAAACTAAGAAAGCTAAGCTACAGCGTCGAATCAAGAAAGGGATGAAATGGCAGCTAATACTGCTGTGGTACGACCAAATAATTATTTTAAGGAGTAAGGAGTTAAGGTAGTATGCTATATAACACATAACATATCTATCCATGAATAACCATAGCAGTTATTCACATATATATTCATGTACTCATATACTCATCCAGTATTAACCTTCATATATTCTCATTTACCAACAAACATATATACTGAAATATAGCCATGTAATCATATCCACAGACTTAGATATCTGTATGCTTTGGATATTTATCCTATCCTTACAAAGCCCTCAGGTGACCAACAGGCCATTGCATGTCTTTTAACAACTCTGGCACATACACAAACCCTGCACATCTATGTCCGGTCCCGGGCCTAACATTCCCAGGCCTACGATAAGGGACTAAAATTAATTGGATAATAAAATCTGTCTGTCAGTCCTACGAGGGAATGTGCAGACTGAACGACGGATGGGGCATGAGTGTATGGATGGTAAAATGGGATAACCACATGACAGTGGTTTAGTTTAGCCCACTAGGTTGTCCTCAGTCCATACATTAGGCTTTTCCAGGACGATGGGTAAACATCCTCCCCTTAAAAAGACAAAAAGTGGGGGAATGTAGTAAGATGAGGCCCTGAAACATAAACTCTTGTATCAGAGGCCCAGTCTGAGGCCTGAAGCCTGAACCAAAGTACTTCCAGGCATTGCTAAGCAAAGGCTGGGCTGTGAGCCAGAGGCAGGCCCCACTCACAGAAGTTGGCAAGAAGAGGGCTGCTAGAAGCAGGTGCATCCACACGTAAGTGCTAATAAGAGAAATTTGTGCCAAGATGGCATCAGAACACTCCACAGAGACAACAAGGAACAGGCAGGTGCATCTTAAAGACAGAGTCAAAAGGACAACATGATGGATAGATTTGTTTGAACCAACATGTAACAGGGGAGAAGCAGCACCCTATGAGTAAAGGGGCTGCACCTCAATATGTCAGGAGGGATGAGTAATCTGTTCTGCACCTGTATAAGAATAGGTCTGGAAGGGCACATCGTCGTCCAGCCTAGGGGGCAGTGGAATATCCCACTACTGACTGAGCTGTGTCCATTGCCGGGGAAATGTATTCGTAGTATGTCTGGTAGAGTCTATAGGAAACTATTATTGTGCTTCGTTTGACAATAAACCTGGCTGGGTGCCTTCATACCTTACTAGAGTCTGTGGTCTTTGTGTGTTCTCTCGGGGTCTGCTGTGACATCTATCTGTGCAGAGCTGGAGCAGCACACAGCGAGAACACGCACGCAGCCGACTGTTATCATCATCGAACAAGATCAGAGCACCACACTGGTAGCTACTGACAACAAGGGCAATCACATCTCCCCTCAGCCTTCTTTTGTTTAGGCTTAACAAGCTGAGCTCTTTGAGTCTCCTCTCATAAGGTAGGTTTTCCATTCCTCAGATCATCCTCGGAGCCCTTCTCAGCACCTGTTCCAGTTTGAATTCATCTTTCTAAAATATGGGAGACCTCAGAATTGCTCACAGTATTCCAGATGAGGTCTCACCAGTGCCTTGTATAAGGTAATATCACTTCCCAGCCTCTACTGGAAATACCTCGCCTGATGCATCCTAGGACTGCATTAGCCTTTTTCACAGCCGCATCACATTGGTGGCTCATAGTCATCCTGTGACCAACCAATACACGCTGGTCTTTCTTCTTCTCTGTCATGTCCAACTGATATGTCCTCAGCTTATAACAAAAAATAGCTGTTCGTCCCTAAATGCATGACTTTGAACTTTGCACTGTTAAATTTCATCACATTTCTATTACTCCAGTTTACAAGATTGTCCAGATCTTCTTGTGTGATATTCTGGTCCTCCTCTGTATTGGCAATACCTCCCAATGTTATATCATCTGCAGATTTTATTAGCACAGTCCCACTTTTTGTGCCAAGGTCAGTAATAAAAATGTTAAATAAGATTGGTCCCAGATCCCTGAGGAACTCCACTAGTAACCAACCTCCAGCCTGACAGTTCACCTTTCAGTATGACCCACTCTAGTCTCCCCTTTAACCCTTTCCTTATCCATCTTTCAATTCTCATATTAATCCCCATCTTCTCCAATTTAACTAATAATTTCCCATGAAGAACTGTATCAAATGCTTCTTCACCCCCACCTCCCAGGCTTGTGGGGGCTGCAGGATTTGCAAGAAGGGGCAGCCTAGGGCTGTGTGTTCTGGCCCCATGCTGCTCCTAAACCCCAAAGGAATGTTCCATGGAGCCATTGCAACTTCGTTGTGGCTGCTGCATGCCACCAGCCATCCTGCAAATAAAAGGCCTTCAAATAATGGCCATTGCTCATCCATTGCTACCACAACCAAAGTGAAGGAGCTACCCAAGTGCCTGTTGCCTCCAGAGTCCACTTCTCTGGGCCTCTTTGTAAATATTGTTGTCTAAGTATTAGCATAAACCCTGAATGTAGCAACATTCCAGACACACTGCAGCTGAAGAAGCAGGCCAACCTGTTTGAGTTAGAAATATCATTTCTGGAGTGGGGACAGTTGCTCCTGACAATCTACTGTTGGGGTCAGATCTCCTACTGGTATCTATCTTTGTTGCTCTATTAATGTCAGTGGAACTGTGTTGATTCACACTAGCTGAGGATCTGGCCTACTGAGATCAAATTTTTCAAAAGCGAACGAATCCCATGTGTTTTAAAATCAGTCTTATTGGATTAAAAAAATATATATATATTAGATTTCTTTCAAAGGCACGACTGTCTGAAACACACAGTCAGCTCACTAGTGAGAGTCTGGATTTGCTAGATAGACTGTTTGAGCAGCAACTGGAGTAGATAGCCACGTAAGATATTACTTCTCAGGGAAATAAAACCTGCCATCCCGCTTTTGAATACGCACACACACGCTTTATTGACTAAAATAAAATAATTACAGCGATCACCACTTCCATCTAGTTTGCATACATTGGTTCACTTCTACTTAACACAGAATGAAGGCGATTCAGTCCTTTCTGAGCAATATAAATGCATAGAAAAATACAGGTGCACCTCATGATGCAGCAAATAAGGAGCCAGATCTTCAGGTGGTGCAGGCCTGCATCACTCCTGTGAACTCAGTGGGGTTACACTGATTTATACCAGCTGAGAATCAGGCCCAAGGTTTCTGAAATCTCAGGAGCGAGTTCCTGATTGAACTAGAGCTATGGGAGTATTTTAGAGGCCTCAGTGTGCATTTACTTTCTGTTACTGTCAAAAGACCTGTACATTCTTTGCCCAGGCCTTAGACCCACCTCCCTCCAGAATTCTGGGAGCTGACATGACGACAGCAAATCAGCATGTTCTCATGTACCATTACTGCCGTGGTAACCATAGGCATGGATGCAGTAAACGTGTATATAGGGTACCACACTGCAGGGATTTTCCCCAAATCCCCTGCCCCATGTCATCACCCTGGGTTTCCTATGACCTGGTCTCAGATACATGCTGCCACCACCAAGCTTCTCACTTGGAAATGTTATCTCAGAGAACCCCTCCCTCTGCTCCTTTGTTATAAGGATGCTGTCTCCAGGAGCAGGGGTCCCCTGATAAATATGGTTGGTGTTCTTCAAAGGTCCCTGCAGGAATTCCCATTCACCATCACTCCACTCCAGACCGAATTAACAAACTTTTAATTTATTATTTACAATTAAAAACCTATGAATGAACTCCTGTACTGATTATCTGGCAGTGCCCACTGTCCTTTTTGAGTCCTGAAAAGTTTTATTCATATCCCAGTTCAGGCTTCTTTTTCATAAGCTACGGAATCCAGTGTTCTTCCAGTCTGGTCTTACCACAACCCTGGACCACTCTCAGCCTTCAGCAAGCCTGAACTGAGCTGCCTCCAGCTGGCAAGTATCTGCACTTGCACCATCAATGTTCCTCCTTCCACGGCTGACTTTTGAATGAACACATGGTGGTGGCTCCCAGCAACCCAAAGTGCACTGGTGAAATCCTTGGGTTTCAAACCACTGTCTCTCTTCCAACTATGTATTTTACCTCCCACATACCTTCGACTGAAAATATATACACAGCGTGTACCCTTGACTTCTCCACACCTTGCCTGCACACTCTCTCCCTGTTCTGCTGATGCCACATGGTCATCTCTTTGCTCGTAATGGTGCTGCTGCTGTGTGTGTGTATGTCCTGGGTTTGATACTTGCCCTTGACCTTAGTGTCTGTGTGTATGTGGCCATGAATTGATGGACATGTAATAAACAACAGTGATCTATTACCACTTGAGTATATAGTTGGAAGGAATGGAGGAGCAAAATTGTCCTTTGCTTAGGGCATCATGACACCTACAGCTAGTTCTGCTTTCCTGGAAATACGCACCACCTTCCCGAGACATGGCTCTTCTAGCAGTCTAGAGAGGTAACATATTCTCTCTCATGGGCAGAGAAGACAATGATAATAAAATTCCCCATTTCTATATGTGGTGTTGATATAGCCGTGTGGGTTCCAGAATTTTAGACAAGGTGGGTGTGGTAATATATTATATTGAACCAACTTCTGTTAGTGAAAGAGACAAGCTTGTGAGCTTACACCTGAAGAAGAGCTCTGTGTAAACTCAAAAACTCTCACCAACAGAAGTTGGTCCAATACAAGATATTCCCTCGCTTACTTTGTCTCTCTAATAAAATACCCAATCTGCACATCTGTCAATGGCTGATAATCCCAGGTACTCCCTTTCCCATGAGATTCTTACTTTCTAGACAGTAAATCCATTGCTGCAGCCAATATGGCAATTGTTGCACAGATCGACGTTTACTGAAATCAGAATGATGGGCCAAGTCCTAGCTTCCCAGTAAGTCAATGGGAGTTTTCCATAGGAACAAGATTTGACCCAAAGTCAGGCACTGTATATAAAAAGGAATAATAGCTGGTAGGAGTTTGGAGTCTAGATACGCAGAACACCTTCCCGTGCCTTTTACGCAGATCATATTGTTATATCGTGGGCTTGACCTACTTTGCTTTAATAAGCTCATCTGTGTGCAATGAAAAGATAAGCAAAACCACCACTTCCGTTCCAAAAAATCTATGCTATCTACATGTACCATCCTTTTTATGAGTGCTGATAAGGACCCGATCGTGCAGTTGTCATGCAGGCAAAACCTTCATTGACATTAAGGAGAGTTTTGCCTGCACAAGGGTGGCAGGATTGGGCCCTGTAATGGAGCCAAAAAGGATGACATCATCAGACTTTGTAGAGATATTTGGAACTGGACTAATGCTGCATGACCGGATCTGTGCATAAAGCACCTGAAGATGCTCTGTATATCAAAACACAAGTGGCTTCAGGGGGAGATTTTCAAAGGCACAAGGGGCAGATGCCCTCTTCCTGTTGAAAGTCGATGGGAGTTGGGCCCCTAAATCCCATTTGTTCCTTTAACAATCCCTTCTTTACTTTTCAGAGGTGCTAAGCCCCAACAGTCTTGAAAGAACATCATTTATCTGCAGCAGATTTAGGCTCAAGTTCAGCAAAGCACTTAAGCAAGTGCTTAAAGTTAAGCATGTCCTTAAGTACTTTGCTGAATAGGGATGGAGCTCAGCATAGGCTTAAGCGCTTTGCTGAATCAAAGCCTTAGGCCCAGATCCTCAAAAGTATTTAGGCACCTAACTCCCATTGAGGATCTGGGCCTTAGTCATTTTGTCTAGATATGACACAACCTAACATAGCAGATAGGAATAATGGGCGAAATCCCACCTGGATGTATGTAGCTGAGACCTGCCCTGACATGACTGATTAACACATGAAGGGAGGCCTCATTTCCTGAATTCTCCCATTTCCCCCTGCATTTGAGCCTGATTCACTTAGCCTAGCAGTGCTGTAACTGAATGACAAAGGCTGAGGTCGAACTGAGACCTGGGCAAGCCGAGTGGAAAGAGGTCTCATAAGGAATCCCAACTATATAACTCCACTGAAGTCAAGGGAGTTACACCACAGAAGAATCTGGACCATCATCATGGTTTGACAGTGATGCAAAGCAAGGCAGAGACTATATCTCAACTAGCAGAACTACAATGGGTGGCTTTTACCTCAGGGAATAAATGCCCACAACACTTAAGGGTCAACAGCAACTTCACTTGCTATTCCTAATGTTAATACTTGATACTGTGGGACATCTCTAGTTCATGTTCTTTCTAGTTAATAATAGCCTTTGTGCAGGCCTTCCTTTCCTAGGAGGGAAGGCTAATGCAATACTCACTGAGTTGCAGCTGCTGGCTTGGAATCGTCAATAGGTCATAAACCTACCACCACATAGGAAAGACAATGAGATTATATATACTCCTACTACCTTCAATTATAGTAAGAGCAACAATTATAAGGCTGTACTCCTACAGCCACCCTAGGGAGAAAATGAGAGGGAAATGTTCCATTAGCCTAATGAAGAGCGTGTACTAGAGCTACAGTCAATGTTTCTCACTATTAGCCTCTCCAGCGTGCCACTAACACACAAGGGAAGCAGGAATCCTAGGGTAACAATTAAAGTTTCTGACAATCAGCCCTTATGATGTACATGCCTCTAACCTGATGAGAAAATTAAAAAGAGTCACATTTACATTTTCTTGCCATTAGCTTCTGCAAAGTACAATGCGTCATTTGCTGATGAGAGAGCGAGCAAATACAAGTTTGTCTCGGATCAGGTGTGCATGATGCCTATACAATGCCATCAGACCTGTGCAGTGTAGCACTGTGTGTCCAGAGTCATTGTTAAATGTTCTTGCTAGTCCTGGAATCACTGGAAGGCACACAGAGATGGTTACATTTTTGTTATTTAACAGAGATGAAAGAGTTGCTGTAAAATTTTCACCCCACTTAATGAGAGGAAGGTGGACAGAAATGATGTGGGTAATTTTCTGGTGTATACTGCCACTTCAATACCCTTATAAAAGAGGAAAAACAAGAGAGAGAAAGAATAGAGGCTTAGGAGATGGAAAAAGTTGGGCCCTTAATGTGTGCGATTAACAATGTAGGGACAATCTCAGCCATCGTGTAATTGGATATAATACCCATTGAGCTCAATGAGAGTTGCATCCTTTTGTACTAGAGGTGAATCTGGTCCATATGGTAGCCAAAATCGAAAGCCAGCATTTACCAAGAATTGCCACAATATGGTACCTGACATACCCTAGTTATTACCTATTATAAAACCAGGGAAATCCTGCAGTATCTCAGATATCACAGTGTAGCCAGTGTTGGTGGAAACTGACAGTTTGATGGTCACTGCTAAGTGACACAAATTAGGTACTTCACTTAAAAACCCTGGGGTGAAATTCAGTCCCAGTGTAAGTGGGCACAGCTCTGTTGGGAGAGTTGCCCCGATTTACACTAAAGATAAATTTGATCCTATTTTCCAGTTGCTGCTCAGGTGACAAGTTGCAATTGGCTGGATGGTTGCATCATCAAGTCAGATTTACATCGGCCATGGATCTGGTCCATAATCTATAATGGTTTTATTTCCACATCCCATAAAATGTAAATTGGACAAATTACAATGACAGTAAAATCAGTGCATTTAGCAGGGACTGAAAACACTTCCCAAGCTGGTTAACTGGAGGCCTGGCTCAACAATTAATCCCCAGAATTAATGTATTCAGTTTGCAGTGCTCACCGCACAAGGTGATCTGCACATGTACCATTCCATACAGCATGTGAAAGACCAGGCAGATATCCTGGCACGATTGTTGTTCATTGTGAGTCACACCTGAAGTCTTCATTGGCAGACTACCTCTTTGATTCAAACTTGATGGTAATTATCTCAGTGGTTGCTTCACAATTATGAAATAAACAAAGTCCACGGCATGCTAATTTCTTTTTGCAGCCTTTGATAATAAGCTGCTCGTACCCAGAATTGCCACAGTCCTCAGTTTCTCCAACTGGCTGATTTTTTCAAAAATTGTTTGAGCTTCAAAGCCATCCAAGGGATGTAGGTGCACAAATTTAATGGGAGTTTACACCTAAATCCCACAGTTTATTTTGAAAAAATCAAATATGGCTTGTACGTCATCATAGGACCAACATCTGGAAAACCTGAACTGGAACCAGACTTTGCTCAATGCATTGATAAAGAGTGAATGCATCCATATTAGTGCCTGTTATCTTTCACCCATGTCTCTGGTTGTTAACAGCTCGGAGCCATATTGCTTTAAAGGAAGCTTTTTGTTTGATCTGTAATATTGCAAAACCAAGAGCTGCACTGACAGTTTCTGGAGAAATTATAGCATGTAAAGAAACCCCCCGTCTTCTTGTCCCCACATACCTGGAGAAATGGTGATCCACTGAGAGACCAAGGGGGAACGTTAGAAATAGAGGGAGATGGAGCAGAAGGAAAGTGTGCGTGGTGAGAGCAAATCTGAATCCTCTCCTGGCATCTGCATTAGCTAATGGCAGTGGCGCTAAAAGCTGGCTTCCCTGAGTGTTTTATGTGGTGATTTCTGAGCCAGTGAGCGCTACGTGGTAAAGCTGAATTCCACTTTTAACCCAGTTAAGAGATAAGAAATTATTATTATTATAATTACTGTGCTGTTACTTTATTGGTTAAATTACATTCAGTTGTTGGGGATGCTGTGCTATATACAATATTATTTCAGCTACTGTGCCTTCAAAGTCATCCTATCACAGCAACAGCATGGCAGCATGAAAAAAACCTTTTAACAAATAGGTAAATACATGCCTCTGGGGAATACAGACGGCTAATTATGTTAGCTTCTGTACATTTGTGGATGAAAAAAAAGCTAAAAATAAGTTGAACTAAAAATATTAGAAAATATCTAACATTTTTCAAAAAGTTTCTGTGATAAAAAAGTCCAGAAAATGACATTTATTTCCATGTTATTTTATTTAATCAGTCCCATACCTTGGGCCTACTGAAGTCGATGGGCCAGTGTCCTGGATCTGGTAACATCCCTTTAGACCACTGGAATGTAAATGCTACTAGAGAGGCTCTGTAGCTTAGTAGATGGTTAAGTAGCCAGGGATCCAGAAAATTGGAGTGCTAGACCATGGTTGAATCTTTGTGCATCATTTTTCCCCATCTGTGAAATGGGAATAATGATACTGATCTCCTTTGTAAAATGCTTCAAGATTGATTATTAAAATAATCTTAAACTTGCCCCAAATGGCAGCTAAGGATTGATTAGTTAAAATGGGCACTACAGTCTCCTCTTAATGAAATCATACTTTTGAAAAAGAAACTCAGGGAACAAGCTTCCTCCCACTTGTTTAATGCACCCATTCTTAGTGCACCATAAACCTGGGATTGCATCCAGTTGAATTGCAGTATGTAACATATCTCCATAGCTACATTAGAAACTGATAGATTTTATCAAAACATTGTCTGGATCAGAGCACAAAATAGCTTTGGATGTTGATGATATCTTGTCATATTTGCAAGATTGAGAAGCATAATTAAGAATTATAGAACAATTGATCTTGGAATTTAGGCAGGCAAGAGGCTTCAGCATAAAATCTGAAATACAATAAAATCTGAAAGTTTGGAAATGAATACTCCTGAAAGGATCAAAACTAACTGTTATCAACTACATACATTTAAATGGGTAATAAGATCTTTAAAATATTTAGGAATAAACATTGTGGAGAAACAAAAATCTTTTTACAGCCCATTACCCTCCACCATGGCGTAAAATAATTAAAAAAATTGGTGGGAGGGAACAAATAAGAAATGCCTTGGCTAGGTAAGGTAGCCTTTTGGATGTTCCCCCAAAGTTATTATTTTTGTTTCAGTGCATCCCTGTTGGTATCCCTGACATTAAAACCATGGCAGGGTGCACTATTAAAATTCAGATGGAAACATAAAAGATTGTGATGGGGCAAGCTTCTGCCCCGGCCTTCTTCTGTTTCTATACAGGCTCAGAGACCTTCCGTTGTTCAGCACCCCAGTGCAGTTAATTTGCATTTTCTCTTCCCACCACCTTGCTGAGCCCATACACCATATTATTTATGGAGTCGCTTCAGCTCTCTGCCAAGAAAGGAGAGCCAGCCTGCTAACCCTTCCTGTGCCTTCTTATATCTCCTGTGTTAATGGGCCAATTTACTCATTATTCCTCCCCAGCCCATTCTAAGCCACAAATCAGGCCCATCAGGTCCACCCGGTGGGGAATGAATTGATGTTTAAGTGCCCAGGGTGCTGTCTCACCTGTTAGTTCCCAGCACTCTGTCACGCAGACAACGGGCGAGTTCTAAATGCCTATGTAAGCCTACAAAGTGGGAGGGACTAGCTTTCCCTAAATTATCTTTTTATTATGCATTACACTTAAAGATGGAATATGTTGGTTTAACAATAGATGATTCAAACACTGGGTAAAACTTGAACAATACTGGAGCCCAAATATAACTATTTATAGTAATTGTTGGGTTAAAAAGAAATTTAGGTCATCCCAAATAAAAATACACCCATTCATCCAGACCACCTTACCAGCTTTGGATAAATGTTATAAACTCCTGCAACCACAGCTCTCTCCATTAGCTATTTTCATTAATAATCAGGGAGTTTATCCCTAGGAAACATTAAAGTGGCTAGTCTCTGTGGGTCAGAACTGAGATTACTCAATTAGGACAGCTGTTCCTGGATCCTGATTTCAAATCATACCAAGAGATATGTCGTAACACAAATAATACAAAGATCTTGTATGTTCAGTATTTACAGATCAAACATTTTATTGTGAAATCTGGGTACAAGACAGCTTTATCTAGACCCTTAACAACACTGGAGGAGTTGACCCAGGACCAAGCTGAAATAAAAGGTTGAATTACTAATATATGTACGATGTTGATTGAAAAAGACGTTGATAAGAAAAGAATCCAGACAAAAAGATGGAAGATGGATTTAGACAAAGAAACTGATCTGGATTAGTGGGTCTCTCTATGGGAAAGAGGATACATATCTTCAATTTGTGTAGCACAAAACAAAAATATTTATAAATTACCATAGCGGTGGCATTTGACTCCAGTTAAGATCCATTGTATTTTAGCCACTAGGGAGGTGTTCTGTTGGAGGGGTTGCAGGGGAAAGGTGGAATTATTTGCACATATGTTGGTTGTGTCCAGGAATAAGATGGATTTTGCGGGGGGGGGGGGGGAATAATGAAAGAGGTTCATCTTATGACAAAATACCAGCTTCCCAGAGATCCCCTGACCTGTTTCCCTATTGCTCCAGAAAAGGATCTGCATTTTAAACAGAATGACAAATTCATTTCTTTTTTATTGTTAGCAGCAAGACTTTGTACTGCACATTATTAGAAAAATGTGACCCCTCTTCCTACAGAAGTGTTGTATAGTAAAATGTGGACTGTCCTTATAATAGAAAAGCTTTCACACCATGTACGTAGGCAAGAGACGTGCCAAAAAGAGGATGGGCATTTAGAAATGTGGTCATCCTTTCTAGCATATTCAGTGGAGGAGGGGTCCCCAGCCAGCAAGCCAAAATCTATAGTCAGGTTCTTTGAATATTAACTTGATCCTGAATAAGTAATAAGAAATATACAATGAAGTATGTTACCATTTTATTGTACCCTTAATAACAAGTTTAATAAAACAATAAAAGAAGCAGCCAATAGATTTTCAACATGCACAGCTCACATGGGTTACTGTTGTCTAAAGCATAACAGCCGCTCTCTCTGAGCAAAGATATAATTTGGGCAATTGGCAGCACGTATCCAGCTCTGATGGGAAAATTATGGTAATCCCACCTGTAGTGCAGCTTCTAGGATACTGAGCCTGCAAAATGTGAAGTATGTAACTTTCCTCATCTAAGCAGACTCAGGCTGGGTGCACTTAAGGGCAGGAGGCAAAAGAGGCCCTAAGCCACCTTTCTACCTCCCCTGATCCGAAGACCGGCTGAGAGCTAAACCAGCCCCTGGCACAAGCAAGAGCAGCTGAAGCTCTGCTCTAGTCTGTGCTGCCTGTGAAGAGTCAGAGATATTTAGCACTCCACTTCCACATTCAAAGCACTTGACAAACAGAGTAAAGGCAGGACCAGAGTGCAAGATGCTCTAGCCATTCCTGGCTGGCAAATGGGGTCAGACAGGATACTACACCCCCCCTCGACCCCCAGGCTACTCTAATCTGTGCTCGAGCTAGGGCTAAGGCCAGTGTACAACTGGCCCAAGGATCGGGGGGCTGCAACCAGCTCCCTTCCCCCCTTCCAGGCCCCACCCATTGCGTCTCAGCTGTGCCCAGGCTTAAAGATCAAGAGGGCAAAAAATGAAACAGTGAAAAAGTCAGAATCCAGCCCGTTCAATCAGCAAACCCATTCTATTTAATTAACATGCTATTTAATTAATTAAATCTTTAGAACAATGATACTCAGACTAAAGGAGTACTTGTGGCACCTTAGAGACTAAATTTGTTAGTCTCTAAGGTGCCACAAGTACTCCTTTTCTTTTTGCAAATACAGACTAACACAGCTGCTACTCTGATACTCAGACTGAGGCTGGTGAGCTACAAGTGGCTCTTTAATGGGTCTCCTGCAGCTCTTTGCAGCACAGAATATTAAAACACTGTGTGACTGAATTATTAACCCATCTAAATTATTAACCAATCAGGATGCTTTTACTATATTATATAGACTATATATGTAAACAGCATGACAGGGCAAATATTTAGTTTATATATAAATACACTCACACACACACACACACATACACATAAACTAAATATTTGCCATCATACTGTTTAAATAGGACTATATAGTACTCTAGTAAATGAAACAATGAATTCACACTACTGTGGTTCTTTGGGGTAATGCTGATAGTTTATTTGGCTCCTGAATCACTGAGGTCTGAGTATCACTGCTTTAGAACATCCTAAATTAATTGTGAATGAGGAGCACAGAATGATTTTGCCAATGGCATGTTTTCCAGGTAATCCATACAGACATTGCGATAATTAAGATTGCTTCTGTGTGTACATGTGTGTGTATAGATAGATATGAAATGTACACATTTACTATTGTTGGTTAAGTGCCTACAATGTACCCAGTGCTGTACAAGATGCAAAATGAACACAGTCTTGCCCCCAGATGGCTTGCCATTTAATAGACACAAACGGAGAAGATGGAGCACTCTAGGAAGGCCAGAGAAAGGAACAGATTTCTCTGATCTATTGTTGCAAAACACACTAGAGACAAGTGGTTCAACTAATGAAGAACCAACCACATCACATCATCTCATAGGATGGACAAATTTTAACACATCAAGACACAGGGCTTCTGAAATGTTAGTGAGCTGGATCTAGAGCTAGTGCAAATTGTCCTAGCTCCACTTGACATCAGCAGAAATGTGCTCATCATTATCATTATCATTATCATTTGGAGAACCGGCCCCTATGTAATTTTCTTTTGACCAGAGCAGAGGATTCTTATTGCAAGATCATGGAGAGAATGGAGCAGGAGGAACAGATATTGTTACTCTAGAGCCATAAGAACCAATGCAGGATTCAGAACCTTTATTATTAACAACCTAATTAATAATCTTTAGAATTAGTATTAATGGCTATTGGTTTGAGAACTTAATACTTAATACTTTTGTCTAGTTTTTAATAGTTTTTTTTTATTCTACAAGCTAACATAGCGTTGTTGCAATGTAAAATAGCAGCTGGGAAATAAATTTGGTGGAAGGACATATAGATGATATGCTAGCTCTCTTCTGCCACACAATTCAACCCTCTACTGCTCTTTTACAGTAAAAGAGTTCAGTGTAAATTGCAGTGTAACATGCAATTATTCTTTCTACAGGCTAACTATGGATG
This sequence comes from Dermochelys coriacea, assembly GCF_009764565.3. NCBI lineage: Eukaryota > Metazoa > Chordata > Testudines > Dermochelyidae > Dermochelys > Dermochelys coriacea. Next base: position 118,735,544 of record NC_050073.1, read on the forward strand.
TTTTCCCACGCATATTTGATCACTATATTCAATTACACATCCACTTAAACAATACACACTCGTTTGCATTTCTGTGAGGTTTTGATTTTTCTCTTTGAACAGATTGTTTTCTATGCGTGCTGAAGATCAGCAGCACAATTGCATGAAGCATGTGTGAAGTCTTATGTGTAAAATTATCTTAATTTCAAAATAACTTGATTTATTGTCTGGAAAAAATCTCCTTCCCTCCTAATACGGGCTCCTGAAAAGAATAATTTATGGGGCAAGCTCTCTCTAAAGTGTAATCTTCAGACCTGAGTTTGCTTTCACTTGGTTAGCTGTGGGAAATATGAGCAAAATTGGAATGCTTTTGGGGTTTTTTTTTCTTCAAAATAAAGTGCTCACTTCTGTTAGCAGTTCTGCACAACAAGGCAGCCCCTTCAGTGAATTTGAAGATGCAACTAATAAATTTCCAACACTTCAATAAATAGAATTTAAATGTTAGTCACTATAATGCCTCTATTGTTAATGCCAAACCTGGATTTTTCAACCTCTGACTCCCAGCAATGACTAGCTGAGTAGCAACAGCATAGTGCTGAAAGAATTTTTCAACAGCAATTTGCTTGTTCCAATTTGCTTTTCAAGGTTTGTGATCAGGATTGCTATAGAGCCGGTAAAAGGATCTAGTTCTATTAATTTGGCCCAGTCATTTCTCTTGTTCTAGTCATATTTAGTTTCTTTGGCAGTTCCACTGAGTAAGTTAATTGAATCAGAAGTGCCACCAGTAGCCTGTGTGCAGTTCTACGGTTTCACATATAAAACCTGCTCCTCTCTGCTGCAGAAATAGATATGCTGCACCTGTTGAGAAGGTGAAGAAATGTGGAAATGACTGTTTTAGAGACATTTCTGTGCTATATCTTAAGTTGCTTGTTCCTCCCTTCCTTTTCAAATAGATCATACAATAAAACAGTGTTTTACATTTTGCACGCTATGTAATATCAATTATACTAGAGCACAATTCAATGGACAAAACATAATGAAAAAGGGAAACGTAATAGACTACATTTTTAGTAGAATTGCATTTTAAATAATGAAGTGATTCTGTAAAAATGGCAAGATGTCATTCCATGTTGATTCTCTCGCTTTTATTCTAGGTCAAATTTGCAAAGATTTTTTTTTTCCCAATTGCCAACTCTACAAACTCATCTTGGAGTCCTTCCTGCTTCCACAGAACTACAAGTAATTATATTAAACCAGCCAAATTATGCCCTGGCCTACATCATAAATAGGCTTGGAATTATTAGATTTTTGTTGGTAAATGTTGGTAAACGTCAATTTCACTATGCACACACAAATCTATTAAACATTTCTATCAATAATAATTGAAATGTACACATAGGCAAAGAAATAGAAAAATGTTGCTTGAAAACTTCTTAGAGGTTGATTTAAGGATATTTACTTTGTATATTTTAACATGTGATGTTGACAATTTGTGTTTTAACAATTATCAAGCTTTAACTTTTTGAATCTCAGCATCTATGGTCATTAAATAATTTCTATCTGACCCTGTCTATTGACTGATTCCCCCATAATTTCCCACACCTGTGTAAATTTAAATTGATGAAATTGTAAAAAAAAAACCACACCTTTTAAAATCCATACTTTTGCAGAACTGTGAAAATTCAAATAGATAAATGTAGAAAACAATGCTTTAGAATATCCATTGATATTATCCTTTGAACCTAATCATAGAAATGTGGGGCTGGAAGGGACCTCCAGAGGTCATCAAGTCTGGCCCCTGAGCTGAGGCAGGACCAAGTAAACCTTGACCATCCTGGACAGGTGTTTGCCCAACTGTTCTTCAAAACCTCCAATGATGGGGATTCCACAACTGACCTTGGAAGCCTATTCCAGAGTTTAACTACCCTTATACCTAGAAAGTTTTCCCTAATATCCAACCTAAATCTCCCTTGCTGCAGATTAAGCCCATTACTTATTGCCCTACATTTAGAGCCCCATCACCTTCAAATTAAATATCTAAACCCCTCTTGTTCTCAGCAAGTTGCAGGAGGTGTAAACAAGGGGAGAATTTAGCCCTAAAGTACTTAATTAACAATTCTACAAGGGATTTGCAAAAGCACTTAAACTATTTAGGAGCCCAACTCCCATTGAAAATCAAATTAATTTATGCTCCTAAATCACTTAGAATCAGATTTTGAAAGTTATTTAGGTGCCTCAAGATGCAGATAGGTGCCTAGTGGGATTTCAAAGAAACCAAGTTGTCTGATTTCCATTGATTTCAGAAAATCCCGTTCACCTAGGCCCAATTAGTCCCATAATTATTCCTGCCTTAACTGTCCCCACATCCTTAAGGCATCACCACCCTTTGGCTGAGGAGGGCAGTGGATTTGGGGAAAACTCCGACAAGAACTCTACACATTTGCTTAATTGTGTGCGTCAGCCATTGTGGCTCCTGGCAGGTGTAAAGCTAAGTGCATGTACAACTGTCTGCAGGATCAGAACCGTGGTGATGTGAGGCATTTCTCCAGCCTCCGCTATCTCTAAAGATAAGTAAGCTGTGCCTGTAATTCTGCAGGCAAGCACCTTTCAACTGGAAGAGCAATAAATACATGAATAAACTAAGAAAGGACGGGGAACAGAACAGCTGAACCTGGCCTGTCAGAATACTTTGGCCCATTTTAGTTATTAGAGAGACATCATAAACTTGCAACGAAAACCAAATGTTTTGTGTTTGTATGGTATCTAGCACACAAATATCCTGATCCATGACAGAGGCGCTTAGGAATAACAGAAATGCACATCAATAAGAAATATTCCATTATTCTCATCACTTCTGCAGTGGACTTTTTTTTAAAATGAGTAGATTTTTTCACCACCGCCAGGGGGCAGAAAAGGCCTTTGAAGAGTATAATTTTCCATAACAGCCATACTCCTAACTAAAATTCTTGATGACACTAAAGTTTTCCACTTTTCTAAGTAATTCCTACCTCTTTTACAAATAATATGTTGACCCGTCATATCCTACAAAGTTAAAACAATGGCCTGTGCGAAGGATGATGTTTTACGAACTATATAATCTAGAGGTGTTACTAGCTGATAAACAAAGAGAACACAGTGTCACACTAATTTTTGTTAAGATATATTCTAATTTCATGAACTGTTTATTTCTTAAGAAATTAAAGAATGTTTTAACAACATTAATTGGGATAAAAACTTTTAACTTAATAAGGATGGAGTATTATCCTTAACCTCGTATTTCCTGGAAGTTTATTATTATTTGTTTGAATTTATTTCTGTTGGTAGGGAACTGACATGCAAATACCTTAAACACAATACAGCTGTTCAATAACAAATTTTTTGCATCTTGATTACACATACAGTACAAACTAATGAAGCCACTGCACCTTGCTTCCTGCTCATCTTGGAGAGGTACAGTCCAAACATTTTGTATTATTCATATAGATAAAATGAATTTTGCTAAATTGTTTGATTTGGTAATTAATTATCTTAATTTAGTAACTAATTATCTAATGTCAGCTAGACTGTAGAAAGATTAGCCTGGTTTGGTTTTTTGTTTTTGTTTCTTTAAGTATGTCACAATTATTATGTCACTCTGAGTTCCTTTCTGAGACCTGAAGAAGAGCTCTGTGTAGCTCAAAAGCTTGTCTCTTTCACCAACAGAAGTGGGTCCAGTAAAATATATTACCTTACCCATCTTGTCTCACAATTATTATGTAGGTTAAATTCTTGTTGGTTTATTTTCTAGGTTTAATTTCTCTTCCCTCCCAAGAATGTTATGAAATTGATATGATCATCACAGTAAATACATAGAATACTTTGTTACATACACCCATTTTTAACTGAATAGTGAATACATGTAACATTTTATTTACCAGAGACCCTAACAGCACCCTCAGCAGCCTTTACAAACTCTCACGTAACTCCAGATTTTGGCATTTCTTAAAAAGGGATTTCTTTTTAAAACCCACTACACTGTAATGGCTCTTAAGAAGCTGTTACTGTCTAGAGTGTAAATCCTTCTTAGTGTGTGTATTATTGACCTGATAGACTGTGATGGAGCCTTCCAGGAACCATTGTGTTGATTCAGCTGTGAGGCATGTGCAATAAGCTTGCTTTCTGAAATCCATATGAAATTTTCACTGAAATGAGGATAGGGGACTGAATCAGAATGGAATATCCAAGTCAAGCTTATACCCCGGTGCCCTAAAACACTCATGCTATAGATCAGCTGTTTACAAATCCAGGCTTTTTCAAGTAATAGAATACTGGCAAAAAATGCATTTTAAGAACTTTTTAGAGTTCAGTCATGAACTTAAAAGTAGCCACACATAGCTTCTAATGCCCTGATTCTGCAAAGTCTTAAGCCACTCACACCCTCAAAAGTATTCACGCTCCTAATTTCCATAGAAATCAACCTTTGATGATCTGGGCCAGGGATAACTTAACTTATTGACCTCAATGGGAACAGCTCACAAAGCATAAAGTTAAGCATGTGCAGGATCAGAGCCTAAATTAGGAATAAAATAAGTGTTCTCTTGGGATAATCTTTTTGATTAACATTCATTTATGTGCAAATAGTAAAGCCTTAAAATGAGAGTGGGTAGAGTGAAAATGCTGGCAGTCACCTTACCTGAAATGGCATAAACAATATTACCTTCCTTTTCTTATTTCACTAAAAATAAATACAGTGTGAGGCCCCTGGCCTGCAACGAGAACCACAATGGCAAACCCAGCTACAGAATCAAGGTCTTATTCTTATACTACCATCCATATCTCATATTTTGCAGATTACATTAGTACAAAGTTATTTAATAAGTCAGAAGGGAAGACAGAGAGAGGGATGTTAGAGAATGCATAAACAAGGGCGGGAGGGGGAGCATATAGATTCGGTGAGAGACCACCAGCAAATCTAAGTTTGAAATACGTGATTCTAATGAACCTTTTTTTTCCTAATCAATCATAATATGTGTTCCTTTAAAAATATTTTATGGAACAAAATATAGAACTATGCGTGTATTGAATCTGACAAAAGCCATGTAGATATAGCAGGGATTTTCCAGCCCAAGTCAAGAGATCAACACCACACTGGACTTCTAAGGGGGAAAAGCTTAATAGATTAAGATAGAGAATTGTGTGTTGCAATATCTTTTTCAAAACCATGGCTCCTTCACACACGCCACATGCTGTTCGGTAATCAGATGGAAACTGGAGGACCAGCTTTGCAGAACAGAAGCACTTCTCTCACTAGAAGACAAGGCCCTTCCCTTGAGATATATAATGTAGAATAGCGCATGTAGCAAAAAAATACAGTTAGTTCGACCATCTTGTTTTGGAGAAGAAAAGGCCTAGATTTCCTAAAATCATTATTGTCCAAAGCAAGAGGAGCTGTTTGTCCTATTATGTAAGAAACAAACTTTATTTGGTATTCAGTTGACTTTCTAACTTAGAAGAGAGGACTTTACATCTTCAAATGCAGAAAAGAGATTGCATTCTTGGCCCTTGCTTGAAAAGGTTATGGAGAATAAACGCACACCCTGGTAGTGTTCTAGTGATCTCCCTAATCTCAGTTGCACTTTGTCAGAACGAGGTAACTGGTAGTTAAGTGAAATACCCTAGATCAAAGGGGGATTAATCACCAACTGAATCCTTGCTGAATAAACCTGTCATTCAAGAAAATTATTTCCACTGAACTTAGCAAAGGATTGAAGGTATTTGCATAACAGGGACCAACGTACTTCAGCCAGGTTAAAAGGTTCAGAATTCATCCAGTGTTTAGCTTTTTGCCTCCTTTTCCTTTCAGCAGCCCTGTACAATGACTTCTAATCTGATAATACAGCTAACTATCTAAATGATGTCAGAACAGGAAAGTATTGCAAAGTTTGGATGAGGGATGGATCAATTTCACTTTCAGTAACTCCTAAATCTGATTTGTTGGAATTTAAGATGTAATCCTTAAAAAAAGTCCCTTAAACCTGAGGGCTGTTTATTAACATCCTTTTTTTTTTTTTAATTTGACCTTTGTCTTAGAAACTACTATTCTGTACCTGCCAGCCTCCGGGGATCTTTTCTGATAATTTCATATACGTTTACTTTTAATTACTTATTTTGGAGGATAGCTATAAAACCAGTTGGGTTATAGATACAATTTCAGATTTTTATTTTAAATCTTGTGTTGCTGAGTTAATGAATTAATACAAATAGAAGCAGGATGGATAGGGTTAAATAAATGAAAACAACAGGCTTCCATCATTTTCCAGAAACTATTTTCATAAGAGTTTCAGAGACCTACAGTCTTTCAATGTGTAATCATACAAAGATTTTTAAAGCCAGTAAATTGTCTTTTTTGTTGTTGTTGTTGCAGGGAACCCAACTGTGGTGGAACAGAAGATGAGACTAAACTGGTTTTAGACTGATGTGGCATTCTTAATCTGAGCTATGAAAACTTTGGAAAAATATGAAAAACGAGCAATTTTTGTGACTGCTTTTTCTCATTTTCAGGTGCTTTCCACCTCTCTCACCTTTTGGATACATGGCAGACGTCAGATTTCATAATCAGATTTTGACACTAAATGGAATTTAGCCACTTTTGCATTGAGAATATGTTTGACACCATTCAGTCTTTCAATAGAAGCAGTTCATATTCATTGCAAACTCAAAGCATCTTTCAAGTTAAAAAAATGGCAAAGAATGGTTATCAAAGAAAATGAATAAAATCCATATTGAGATAATTTTTTAGAAAATGATTGAAGTTTTAACCCAAGAAAGGACTCTTAGAGTTTCTTATAGCTTAGAATAAGAACATGTCAATCACGATTAAGCTCTGGAATCGGAATCCCTTTGAAATGCAGCTGTTTCTTCTTTAATTGTGGCAGCGGACTCAAAAGAAAAGAAAGGTCCAGCCTTAAAGATGAGTAAGGAATACAAAATAGCTCAGGATTAGTTGTGGAGTTCAAAGGTCACTAATTACACTAAGGAGTTCCCAGACACAGGGAAAACATTAAACAGGTCACCTACCAAATGGGAAACAGACTTTGTCTTCAAAAAAATTATCCTGAAGAGATAGGTTTCTAAACAAAATCAAAATGCGTCACACAGTGAGACCAGCTGATCTCAATGGGAATTGGTTTTAGTTCTCTACTGTTATGGATGGCTACAGATACCATAAAGATTAACAAAAATTGTCTAGATTTCACCCAGCTTTCTAGAATGCTCTATTAAGGCAGAGGGAAAGACCTTAGCATGAAAAAGATGATTTTTACTTACTGCCCTTGATCTGCCTCAGTGAAATACAAACCACCTCTAAGATCAATTGCTGACCTTGGCACTTGGCTCATTTCATTTTACTGAAATGCCTATAAAATTGTTCAGCTGGTAGAGAAACGTTAGCCTAGCCTGTCAGATGACTCAGCTGATAGCGTTACCACACAAGAGATGCTAGTTCAGGAATGACCTCAGGGGGAGTCTTTCTTCAGCCAATGGGGGCTAGAATCGGCTTGAGGGTAATGGTTTCCCTCAAGGTCTCTTCCCAAGAGAAAAGTCCAAGGTGCATTGTTTGTTGGCACTCCCTAGCAGTTGATCAAGAGGAGGAATAAACTTCAGCTGGGGATGAAGACAGCTGTTTTGCTGCCCAGGTGTGTGCAGCAAGAATTAGGAAATCATGAAAGAAAATGTGGTGACTAAGAATGACAGTGGGTGGAAGCAACAGAGAGATTTGAATGACGAAGACCCAGATTCAGCAAGGTACTTACGCACATACCTAACTTTAAGCACTGACTTCAGCTGGATATGAGGAATCCCATTGATTTCAGCTGAAATCCATGAGACTATTCGCATGCTTAAAGTCAGGCACATGCTTAAGTACCTTGCTGAATCAGGGCCCAATGGTCCCTTGTTGTCAAAAACTGCTAAGTGTCATTGCAAAGATCTACCATGACAAGCTATGCCTCATTCCAAGTGGAAGGCCATCCCTTCACTGGAAAGCCTTAGAGCATTTCGTTTAAGGGGACGAGGGCAGGAGGAAATCTCTCTCGCTCCTTAGTTTATTGATTAATAAAGTCATTTATATGAGAACAGGAGCTATTTCTTCAGTTCCCACTTGTCCACCTGAAGTCACAGTCCTGTTCCTGATATTGCAATCAGCGGATCTTAGAGCAGAAACAGATTTGTGGTTTCATGGAAATAAGAGATGAGAATTGCAGAAAATCTGCTAGGCGCATACCTCAGTGGTCTACAAAGAGCCCATACTTGCTCTAGAAGTCAACTAAAATTTTGCCATTGACTTGTATGGAGCAAGATTATGCCCAATTTTTCCATTCTCCCTCCCCTGCACACTGTGTGAATAACAGAGCATTGTGTGGCAAATTAAGAACTGGTGCCAGGGGAGCTAACCCATAAACAGGCTATGGAGCTGCAATGCAGCCCCTCTGTGGCAATCAACTGTAAGAGCAAATGCTGCATCTCTTCCGCTGAGGTTTGGAGCTTCTGCTGTCACAGGTTACCCCCGGGGTGCCACTTGGAACTGGGCTACTGCTGAGCCCGCCTGACCCACCAGTCTGGGCTCCCTTTACACTACTGCTGAGGCAAGCCTGCCAAGTCCTTTCCCAGGCTTCAGACTACACTTTGCCAGTACACACACAGGTAGAGACACACCCAGCTGCAGGTACACACACAGGTACTGAAATCAGCTGGGCATAGGAAGGCTCAGCTAAGGAACTGCCCAGTTACTCAAGTGCCCGCCCCCCTCTGGAGTGTAAAACCAACATTAGACCGTCTTGTGCTGCACAGAGAATTGTACAGTGTGAGCTCATGAGAGTCGCCCCTTCCCTCAATGTGGAGAGGAATATACACAGCTTTCTGCCCCACAGTTATGATTTCCACACACTGGTTTTAGACAAAACAAAAACAAGTTTATTAACTACAAAAGATAGATTTTAAGTGATTATAAGGGATAGCAAACAAATCAAAGCAGATTACCTAGCAAATAAAACCAAATGCAATCTAAGCTTAATATACTAAAGAAATTGGACATAAGTAGAAAATTCTCACCCTAAATGTTGTTTTAGGCAGATTGCAGAGATTCTTGAGGGCAAGCTACACCTGCTTGCAGCTTAAAACTCCAGGTATTCCTTTCACAGGCTAGAAAACTCTCTAGCCTAGATTCAGCCCTTCTCCCCTGTGACGGTGCCCCCATAAGTCTTTATGGAAATATGCTTATGAATATATATGACAATTGGAATATGTTCTATGCTACATATGCCATGTAACAGATCTATGTAAAGGTTATGATCTACTGAATCTATTAATCCTATTTGTATGCATGTATTATTTTTGTGTTTGAAGTTACGAATATTGGCCGTGTACTGGCTTGATTTCTAAATAACCTTAGTTGAGCATTTGGTCAGTTCCTGGAGAAAGGAATTCACAAAGTTAAGTGCCCAATCAAGAAGCATTTAAGGAACAATGTATCTTGGACTGCTCCAATCCACATAAGACGACTTCCTGGAGACATTCAAGATACCATGTGGGCAATGGCTTCTACATGTAAAAAACATTAGTCATGCATGGACATGTGACTTGCCCAGGTGACTCCAGAACTCCATCTTGGAGCTGGACTTTGCCTAGGAGGGAAGAGGGGGTCTCCTCCCACATGAGAAAGTTTGTTTAAGCCAGTGGGCGACCCCTCCGTTTTGTCTTCAGCTGGCTAAAGAGAGAGCCTCTCCACCCCTACGAAAGAAACTGGAACAAAGGGCAATAACTACAGAGGGTGTGAGGGATTGCTGGACCCAGACTAGAAGGAGATCAGTCTGTAAAAGGAAGCTTACTGGAACTGGTTAGGTTTTGTCTGTATTCAGTTTTATTAGACATAGACTTGCGGGTTTTATTTTATTTTCGTTGGTAATTCACTTTGTTTGGTCTGTTACTATTTGGAACCACTTAAATTCTACTTTCTGTATTTAATAAAATAACTTTTACTTATTAATTAACCCAGAGTATGTATTAATACTTGCGGGGTGGGGGGAAGAAGAGAGGGACAGCTGTGTATATCTATCAGTGTTATAGAGGGCAAACAATTTATGAGGTTACTCCGTATAAGCTTTATATAAGGTAAAACAGATTTATTTAGGGTTTGGACCCCAGTGGGAGTTGGGCATCTGAGTGTTAAAGGCAGGAACACTTCTGTAAGCTGCTTTCAGTTAAGCCTACAGCTGTTAAGGTACATGGTTCAGACCTGGGTCTGGGTTTGCAGCAGGCTCAAACCAGACAGGGCACTGAAGTCCTAAGATGACAGGGCAGAAAAGCAGGGGCAGTAGTCTTGGCACATCAGGTGGCAGCTCACAGGGGGTTTCTGTGATCCAACCTGTCACATCCCCCAGTTTAGTGTTTTTTTCTTAGGTATTTACAGCAGTAAACTTGGTGGGGAGTCAGTGAGGAACAACTCATGATGATGTCACGCCCCTGCCTTAAATAGCTTTAGCATATGGCAGGAACCCTTTGTCTCCCGGTTTGATTCCCACACCTGGTCAGTGGAAAAACACTAGTATTCTGATGGAGTCCAGTAGCAGGTGACTTGGTCACATGCCTCTGTAAGGCCATAGCAGCCAAGAGAGAGAGGCTGTTTGTAACATCCTCAGGAAGGCTTCCCGGTGGGAGATTGGCATCTTCAAAGTCCTATTGTTTTCCCTAATGGCCCTTCCCAACCAGCTATCTAGACTGATGCATTCTGTCTAGTGGGCATTCCCCAGATGTAAACACATTTGTAATAGATGCATAGACAGTATTCCTAACTTCAGATACCCAAATGCTACATATTTAGCAAGTAGGATAATCATATTCCGTAAATCATAACCTTTCCAATGATATCTCACATGCCTTATCTTGCACATCATAATTATGTCATACTCATAATAATATTATTATGAAGAATATGGGGCATAATGCCACAACTGCATCTTCACAAGCAGGGATGCACTAGCCTCTTCCTAAAGGCTCATTTAGGGAACACAGAGCTGCAATCATTTCCTCCACTGTGCAGTGCCATTATGGTGCTTTAGGGCACAGGGAGTCTTGTACGTGCCCTCTCTGCCCCTTGCTGAATTTCATCCCAAAGGATTACAACAGTAGTGCATGGGGAGACTAGACTGTACAGTAAGTCGAAATTCAGATTCCAAGCCCAGAGGGGCTCACTGCGATCACCTAGGCGGACCTCCTGTGTAACACAGGTCATACGAATTCCCTGAATGAATACCTGTTTGTATCAGAGCATGCCTTTTAGAAGAATATCCACTCTTGATTTTAAACATTTCCAACAATAGAGAATCCACCACAACTCTCGGTAAGTTGTTCCAAATGTAAATTTACCCTGTTAAAATTTTGCACCTTATTTGAATTTGTCTAACTTCAACTTCCAGCCATTGGATTTTCTTGAAGCTTTGTCTTTGAGACTAAAAAGCCTGATTAACAGATTTCTGTTGCCCATGTATTCACTTATAAACTCTGATCGTCACCACTTAACCTAACCTTTACTTTTAACAGTTTGAGCCCCTTAATTCTCTCACTAAAAGGCATGTTTTCCAATCCTGTAACCATTCTTGTAGATCTTCTACAAGATCGTCTCCAATTTTTCAACATCTTTCTTGAACCATGGACACTAGAACCGGACACAGTGTTTCAGTAGTGGTCATACCAGAGCCAAATACAGAGATAAAATAACTTCTCTACTACTCAACATTCCCGTTTATATACTGGAGGATCACATTAGCCCTTTTGGCCAGTGTCACACTGAGAGCTCATGTTCAGCTGATTATCCACCATGACCCCCAACTCCTTTTCAGAGTCACTACTTCCCAGGATAGAGTCCTCCATCCTGTAAGTAGGGCCTACATTCTTTGTTCCTAGAAGTATGACTTTACATTTGGCCACATTAAAACACATATTGTTTGCTTGTGCCCTGCTTACTAAGCGATCCAGATCATTCTGTACCAGTGACTTGCCTTCTTCATTATTTACCACTTGTGCAAATTAGGTCTGCAAATTGTATCAGTGATGATTTTATGTTTTTTTCCTGGTCATTGATAAAAAAAGTTAAATATGGGCCCAAGAACTGATCACGGCAAGACATCACTAGGAACATACCCAATCAATAAGTCCCCATTTACAATTACATTGAGACCTATCAGTTAGCCAGTTTTTAGTTCATTTAATGTGTGACATATTGACTTTCCATCGTACTAATTTCTTAATCAAAATGAAGTGCAGTACAAAGTATATTACAGAAACACTATTACCTTTATTAAACAAGCTTATGTAATCAAAACAGATTAAGTTAATTCCATTATTTTTCCCTAGATTGATGTCAGGCTGATAGGCCTATAATTACCCATGTTGTCTCATTTGCTTTTTTAAAATATTGGCATAACATTAGCTTTCTTCCTCTCCTTTTGAGCTTCCCCTGTGTTCTAAGACTTATTGAAAATAAACATTAATGGTGCAGAAAGCTCCTTGGCCAGCTCTTTTAAACTCTTTTAAACTGGATGTAAATTATCTCAACATGCAGATTTAAAAATGCCTAGCTTTAGCAGCTGTATCTGTGAGAGAGGTGCAAATAACGAATTACAAGAGTCAGGGCCCTTCCCCTGAGAAAGAGCACTCTGTATAAAAAAAGATTCTTAAAACTGTCCTTTGGTAGAGAAAATATTGAGTAATTATTTGAAGTAATTATTAAATGGATGACCTTATCTTGAAAAAGTGACTTTGTATATTATTAAGCAAGTAAAGGGACATCAACTTGACGTCTAGTTAACATCAGAACAAGTCAGAAGTAGTTGCAGGAACACCTACCCTTGAGTTTTTTGTGGGTTCACAATCACATTTTCCTGATATAAAAAAAAGTTTCTCTCGCAAGACCCACACAAATAGGGAAAACTGATAAGGAAACAGCAAACCCGGCTTGACACAACATACCATCAAATACAAAAAGTAAACAAACTGAGAAACAGCATTTTTTCCTCTAACCTCTCCTGTATAGTAATCTCAGCTGTGGACATGACATTTTCAGATAGCATTTCCATTAGGTATCATGGGGGATTGTGGTGGTTATAATTAGCAGTAAAACAACAACACTGTTTCCCATTGTTCAGGCTGCAGCTATCTCACAATCACCACACCAAAGAGGGATCTTGTGGCTATTAAACAATTTAGCTCAAACATGCTTGGTCTACTTGAGTTTGTCTTTTAGGCTGACTAGTTCATAGCTCCTTTCCAACATATGGGTCAAATTATGCTCTCAAAACATCCCATTGAAGGCCAACAAGCCACATTTTGTCAGAAGGGGACTGAGAATTAGTAGCATTATTTCCCTCATCTTCTGACTACGAAGGATTTCTCTGCCGTATGATGTCCATGATTTCAGGTGAGGTGAGAGAGGCTGGTCATGGCCTGAGGAGAGACATCACCTGCACTATCATCCCCCTCCAAACCTTCACTGACATCCCCATGTAAATTAATCCTGCCAATCACTTTTCCTTCTTGCATACTGAAGTCCTCCTCGCTTAGGTAGATTTGGAAGCATGGACAGGAGGCGAACCAAAAGGAGCATAGCTTGTGAAGCAGCCCTGCTATCATGGACAGGGGAGCTTCTCCTGTCACACAATGAATTCCTCAGCCCTGTTGATGCTCCAAGATACACAGGATTGTCCTGGAGATTCATGGATACCTGTGAATTACAAAGGTGGTGCCTTGCTATGAAGGGTGAACAAATCCCCTTTCCCTCTACTGGGATGGTGCAAAGCAATCCCCACAAGTTGAAATTCAGATTCATGGCCCTTCTGTAGCTTTCTTGTACATAGAGCATGATCTGCTCCCCCGCCTCCCTTTTTTTAAAAAAAAATTCTCTAACCTAATCTAAGCAGTGTTAGTCTGTGTGTACCACAGGGTCTTTGGGGGGCAGGGGTAGGGGTCAAAACTCTAGGGAATTTATGAATGCACTATTTGTCCAGTAGTAAAAATGAATGCAGCATCTTTGTAAAATGGGTCATTTTAATTTCACCATACTGTACTTGTCCTTTAGAAGTTTGCATAGCAGTTTCAGCAGAGCTGCATGGTTCACATAAATTAATCTACTCTTTAGAACGTTTAACCAACCAATTAGATTACTATCTCAATCTAAGCATATTTAAATTATAGCTTAAAACTTTCCTCCTTATATAAATCACTAATCTTATTTATCATTCAGCGTACAGTTAAACAAGAAGTACTGTTGCAGCAACCATGGTTCTCAGTTATTAGAGGTGGCATTCTTCTCGTCTTTTGTGTCACTCTCCAGGTTCCCACAGTTTTTTCCACCAGCCTTTCACAATTTGCTCATTTCCTGATATCTCTCTTAAAGTCCGTTTCCTGTGTTCCTGCAGATACCAATTTTCTTCTGAAAATTAGAGGTTTGTTTCTGTAAACTCATATTCCCTTTGCTTGAAGCCCAGGTTTCTAACGAAAGTGAGTTACTGATACTTTTCAGCACATTAACAAACTTGAATAATTTTGTTTGCTATTTTTTGTAAATATATGATGATTTGTTTTTTAAACTGTATTTGCATCTCTGTATCAACTTTACTACTGTCTCCTATAACAATGCAATTTAAAGGTAGATTTCCAGATTATTGCTATCAGTGTCATTATGTGGTTATTGTTCACAACTTTAAAAGCACGATACAATTCATTTGCCATTACTAAAATATAAATGAGCTAAAGTGTTCATATGTACTTCATACAGAACCACACACAAAAAACATCTTGTTAAACAAATGGGGAAGAGCAGCTGTATGAAGACAAAGATTAAAATGATTCTTTGCTATTGGACTGCCCTATTAATTTAGGGTCCAGTCTGACTCCTTGACTTCATTATAGGAGTAAGATCAGGCACTTTATGTGGGCCTGTAAGTTTGTGTGTGTTGATGGACCACTGGTGCCTGCACAGTACCACGCTGAAGTTGGTGGCATTCTGCATACGAACCAGGGTCATCCATACCAGCTGGCAGCATTGGATCTTTATTTTGTAAAAGTTAAAAATAGCAGGAAGATGTATGTGGGGTAGAGATGGAGGGGTGGAATCAGACTTTAAAGTATATTCTTTCAAATAGTATCTAAGACTAAAAATGTTAAAGCAAACAAGATAAATTATAATTTTAATTGAAATAAATTGATATGTTTTCCTCCAAAACAGGAACTTAAATACAAATATATTCATTAAAAATATTGCCTTTTTTTCTTCTTTACAATATATTAACATCACTTTTGATAGCAGTCTTTTTTGTTCAAATACAAAAATTCTTCACAGGGAAATTAGAAAAATAATGTTCTGTACACTACAGGTGTTGGGGCTTTGGAATTCCAGATGTAATAATCTGAGGAAATCAATTCCCGGGCTAAAAAAGATAGACAAAATAAACATTAAATGGTGTCTTGCATTAAGATATTACTTTATTCAATTTAAGAAAATATTGATCCATTCTTACTAATTGACAGAAAAAGTGTAATGGTCTCTTTAAATTGTAATTCCCAAATTATTATTTGGGAATTGTTTCTGAAGAGGAGATATTTAAAGTCTCAGTTTCAATTACCTCTACTAATACATTGGTCACAAGCTTATAATTCAAACAGAGGCTAACTCAAAAGCAGGCGTATGGATTTTGTTTAGTGAATATAAACTGCGTATTCAATATAAATATATATGGCATGACAATTAACTACTGTGATGAATGGTTTGGCACCACTTGAGTTCTCATGAGGAATTTCTGGGCTTCTGCTGAGGTACTTCGAACAAGTTACAAAATAAAGAAGCAGCAAATAAAACAGTGACTTTATTAGCCACCGCTGCCTAATCACATTTAATGATCGTCTAATATTTCCCCAACAGTGGTACTTTTTTGGTGAAGACCCAAGAACCTTAAATGTAATTTGGAACATTGGAAAAAGAATTGCCTACTGTTAATTGGGGATGACAGCACTTTCCTACATCACAGACTTGCAGTGAGGATAAATATATTAAAGAATATTAAAGACTGTGAGGCACTTGGATACTTTGATAATGGAGGCCATATAAATATTTAAAATACAGAGAACACCCACTTATGCCACGTGAATATTGTTCCTCTTCTATAACCCTTTTTTAATCAGGTACATGTTATAAGAGTGTCTTAAAACAGACATAATTTAAGCTGGAGCTAGAATACAGTAGCTATTCTACCTCGAGTTCATAATTCAGTTTCCAAGGTAGTTCATAATGGTTTATCTTGTCAAAAAGACTGCACGATTTCTTGTAAGAGCAGGTGTGATATTTCTAGTTACCACGGCACTAAATCTTTACATTCTTGTCAGACTCAGTCACATCATTTGATTAAAAAGGTACTTTCAAACTTTTTTTTTTTTTTTTAAAAAGATACGTTTTTTGCTTTAGTGATTTTTACACTGAAATTCACTAACTTTGAAAATCATATTTAATAAAATCAACAAAAATAATCTAATTTTAAAACTCAGCCAATTACTTGTACTTCACAACTCCACTTTGCCATTTCAACTAAATAATCAATAATTTTGAACAACTCACATGTACTTATTTTTGGTTTTCCTGTTGAAAACACCTGAACAGAATGCTGATCTGCATAACATCCAGTAAGTGTGTAGTCTGGGATCCTAAAATAAAGCTACAAAAATATGGAGAAAACATGATCAGATGCATATTTTTATTCTTACTTCAGAAATGCTGGTAATCTAAATTATGCCACTCTTGGTGTGCAAAGACATAAAATTGATAGGAAGGAGCATCCTAGAGAAAATAGAGAACAAAGATACTGATTATGTGTGATGCAAATCAATGTAGTTTCATAGCCAATTTTAGTTAATAAAAAGTGATTACTAATTCTCGTAAAGATTACAACTCACTTTTACATATGCAGTACTCCCAGTGCAAATTGGATCAACTGGTTGCTCTTTGCTCATAGAACCAAAAGTCACAGTTCCAGTAAGAGAAATTTCTAATGATTTGGGAAACTTTTGTCCTAGAAACAAAAACAGCCTCAGTAAAAAATTAGATAAACAAATGTACACAAAAAATGACTATGTATTTTATTCAGCTTACCTATGACCCAAACCAATAAGCTTTTTTCTCGAGATACATCTAGCTGGCCATAACTAACTTTGTACTCCAAATGAGCGACTGGACCCCTATTGTAGAAAAGGGAGTAAAATGTCATTGGAACGAAAACCATACAACAACTATTTATTGACAGGTATTTTATTGAATAAAGCAAGAAATATATTAAAATGAATGCCACTATTTATGTGTACACAGACAAATCACACTGAACGGAACATACTGCTATCTTGTGGAAAGAAATTACAGTAAAGGGGGATCATTACTGTTTTAACGTATTAACTGCAGTAGAGCTTTTGGTGATTTTATTTCATTGACAGCATTTTACCACTGCTATGATCAATGTCAGCAGTATTGTAGAATTTCTGTTATAATTTAATGATAATTATATGACAATACACTCATACCAATTGTCAGATAGGCTTAATAAAACTGTATTTTAATTTTATTATTATTTATTATAATTTTATTATATTTGGATAAGCTGATTTTTGACAATGATTAGAAAAGTCTTTACATTTGGGAGATCCTGGTTTGGAAGCAACCTCAAGACTTACACCACCAGTTCGGTGGTGGCTGAATTTGGCACAAAGAATGGTAGAGGGGAAATAGGATATTCAATGAAAGTGATCCAAGATATCTTTCAGAGTAGTAGCATAAATGTGGTTGGAGAAAGCATCTGTCCTGATTGTTGGAATCACTGATTAAAAAAAAAAGGCTTCCAGAATCAGGATCCAGGTGAATATCCCAAGAATCTCATTTGAGTTTGAATACTTTTTAGGTGATTTCTTGACTCTCAATGACAGCAGCCTTGGACATATGCTTGAGGGGGAACAAAACCTGATCTGTTGATCCATGAGAGCCCCATTCTAAAAAGCCTACTAGGGAGGTGAAGAAAATTATTTAGGATTTCCATTCTCTTACCTGTTAAAGAAAGGTATACGAGCTTCACAGTACTCAAAAGCATTTTTTACACTTTCATGAAGTTTTAAATTAACTGTTAATTTTAATTGCGATTCTTCTTCCTTCAGCTGGTAAAATCCCAAAATTGGTGGTACAGGAACCTGAAAAGAGTAGATTAATTTTAGGAATAATTCAGCAATATCTTCAAGAAGTTAGTTATACTCTTTAATAATAAGTAATTTAATAGTTGATTAATTTATGTTGAAAACTATATATTTTTAATGACCCTGCAAGCCAGGCTCTTCAGGTCACTTATGCTACATAGATTTGTGGTGTGCTAGGAACAGTTCCTGGCACCTTATCTTTGCTCTACTGTGTCAGAATAAAGTTTGCTAATCCCTGAGGAAGCTCACTTAAACTCTCTATCTCAAAAAAAGTTTCCTCCCCCCCCACCTCTACTTGAAAGACTGGTAAGTTATATGCATCAGGAAATGTAGTTACCTGGGAAGTATAGTAGCACAAATTGAATAAGTCAGAAGGAGGAGTGAAAGGAAGTTTGTATGGCCCACTAAATGCAGAATCATCCATGACATCAACGCTACAGGAAGTAAGAATTGAAGAGTCAAGGGAAGTCACACAGGGATGCACTAGGATATCCTGGAGTGGAGAGCCATTGGCAGGGAGGTTCAAGCTGACAGTCACATTTGAAGTAGCTCCTTCTAAATCACACTTGGA
This sequence comes from Dermochelys coriacea, assembly GCF_009764565.3. Classification (NCBI taxonomy): domain Eukaryota; kingdom Metazoa; phylum Chordata; order Testudines; family Dermochelyidae; genus Dermochelys; species Dermochelys coriacea. The sequence goes on from NC_050073.1 coordinate 118,754,346, forward strand.
ACACAAAATGTCAGGAAATTACTCAATAATATTTCTAAAATCAGAATTAGACATTTGAAAATAAAACAAAAACTAAACGATCCCACTAAAGAATTTTAAATGGGCTCGCACATGAAGATTGAGAGATATACTTTCAAACCCATGTCTTTTCCCCAGGTTTTAACCTTCTGATATCCTAAGGAGCATTAACACAGAATCTTTTATAGAACAGTCTTTTAATTAATAAGCACTCCTTGGCAAAAGATGCAACTGAGCCAAGCACATGCAGTAACGATACATTATTAAGAATTTGATAGACATATTCAATAATTGTCTGTCCAATTAATTCAGTTATTCATACATCTGTTTAATAGATTCAAACATGCTATTAATGTCCACTGAGATACCATGTCAGCTTTCTCACAGTGATGACCTGCAGTGCTATCCGCCATCTAGTCACTTGGTGTGCCAGCTCAGCAGTGCGTGATTACACCAATACTTTCTCTTTATGGCTGGTTATCTACTCTACAAAGTGACCCAGAAACCTGCCCCACTGAGCGCAAGAATCTCTCCACCGAGATAATCCCCACCAGCACAACTGGTAGGAAATAACCCAGAGTCTTCAAGAGCAGTAGACTCTGGTCAGCTTCCCTATGATGAGCATGCTGCCACTTATTGATAACAATTAAATTACCATGATGCACATTATCAGAATTTCTTTTCTCCTTATCAAACAATAGCAGCTAAAAAAATGGTTATAATAATATCACGCACTTCTCCAGCACAATTTATGACAAAGAAGAGAAACTTTAAATCATTTGATACAGCTACTGGATTCACTATTAAAGATACAAATATTAGCATGTTTCATAAAAATATTATTGATCTACTTAACCAATATGCTTCCTTATTTTTACTAATAAGAATGAACACCTGAAACACACACAGAAGCTATTTAAAGCAATCATAACACTGTTTTCTTTCATAAGAATCTACGTTCTTAGATTTAGCAACATTAGGAATTATAAATAGCATGTGTGGATGCATGATTTTGTTTTAATAGAAGCAAGATATAAAATTGAACTTTAATTTACTTGAAACCCACCAAGCAATTTTTAAAGCGCTAATGCAAAGACACTTGTAACATTCTCATTTAAGAATTTTGTTTTTGGTGATCATTACTAAACAAGACGTTTATTAGATGGCTGGGGTAAACTTAGCACTGTAATTGTCATTTTTCACTCCCTGTCCTTAAATGCAAACACTTACTATTTCATTTAAAATAATAAGAACATTGTAAAATACTTTGGATACGGATGATGATAGAGAAGAGTGTTGGTTTTATTTCCCATAAATAGCTAGTGAAAAAAATTTGTGAAGAATGCAAGAAAACAACAGTAAAGCAACATTTTTTATTCTGATTTAGCTCACTAATTTAATAAATATCCTCTGGTATACATTTAGGCATAAAAGCTATTTCGTTCAATTGCCCCATATGCCAAGATAAAATTAACTGAAATTTTACTTTTCCTAGTCCATTCATATGCTAAAGAAGGTCAGTCAGATTTGTACTAGAAATATCCTCACCTTACAAGTCACAGTTCCATAAACCTGCCACATATCTGCAACATCCGTTTTGTCATATTGCATGGACTTGACTTTTTCAGTGATACAAACGTTAACCTGAGGTTTGCCTTTGTATGTGCTAATTCTCCAAATTGGTTGTTTCTGCATGTGGTTTGTAGAAACATGAATGTTATCTAATAAGCCATTCAAGTCTGTATCTAATGGGGTGCCATATGGACAGGCCTGCATGAGCAAACTTGGAAGTTGGCCCACTTTTGCACTCATCTCAGCTTCATTCTTCTGACTGGAGTCAATGAAGACCAGCAATCCTGACAAGAGAGCGAAGGCTTGTGAGATTCCACTAATGCTAATGAGGGGTGGGCGTGGCTTCAAGGATTGCTCAACCAGGGGAAGACAAACATATATCAAACCACTCTTCTGAAAGGCAAGGACAGGCCAGAGGTCCCCTCCTCCTGTTGGAAGCGCATACACAGAAGTCTTGTTGATTCGAGAACAGCTATCTCGATATTCCACAAAGTTCTTTTCTGGATCTGTCAGCTTAAGTTCAAAAAGCAATGCTTTAAGAAAAACACTGTCCTCTGGTACGGTCACATAGCTTGCTCCATTGAAGCCTTTTGCTCGTTTTTCAACAGTGGGGTAATGCCTGTAATATAGAAGCAGAAATTAATTTGTATTACTCATCTTACCCCGCCCATAATACAAAACACACACATTTCCTGATATTGTCTGAGCTATACTTTGTCTTTTCTAATTATCCAAATGCAGAAATTCCGTTGCTGCTCTGAGAGGGAGTATTACAAAGAACTATGGAAGATGGATATAGTCAGGGTCGAGGTTCAGTCAAATATAAAAGCACAGACAGAACATTTGAAGGCCCTCATCCTGCAAATTATGTTGTGCTCATGGACCCCTCTGGCACCCTAATGAAGCATGTGGGTGAATGGGTCTGACCACCCGGAGCAACTTGCTAATCAGAGCCTAAATCACTGCTAATAATATATAAGATTTTTAGCAACAAGTGGATTTTTATTAGAAAGTTTGAGCAAAAGTACTCACCCATTTTTGAATAAAGATATGTATCTTTTGTTATAAAAAGATGCAGACTATTTAAAATAAAAACAAGCATAAATAACACCTGTGCAATGGAACTTTAAAAGTTGAAACTTTCCAGGAAGGTAGGTCATTCACTGAGGACTAGTTTCCAAACAATTTCCAGGAAAAATGAAAAATAAGTTTTGTATTTGTGCAATGCAACATTTCTGCTACCTTTAGTGTTATTATAATATTATTTATAAGACTATAGAAGAACATAAATACATAATATCAATGTTAGTTACATACATATAATACTTAGTTCTGCCTTGAGTGCAGGCGACTGGACTAGATGACCTCTCGAGGTCCCTTCCAGTTCTATGATTCGATGTAGTTTTGCATTGCTATTCCACTGTGGACTTTCATAATTCTGTAATTCCAAAACTGAATAGATTCATAGATACTAAGGTCAGAAGGGACCATTCTGATCATCTAGTCCGACCTCCTGCACAGCGCAGCCCACAGAATCTCACCCACCCACTCCTACAAAAAAACCTCACCTATGTCTGAGCTATTGAAGTCCTTAAATCATGGTTTAAAGACTTCAAGGAGCAGAGAAGCCTCCCTCAAGTCACCCATGGCCCATGCTACAGAGGAAGGCGAAAAACCTCCAGGGCCTCTCCAATCTGCCCTGGAGGAAAATTCCTTCCCGACCCCAAATATGGCGATCAGCTAAACCCTGAGCATATGGGCAAGATTCACCAGCCAGATACCCAGGAAAGAATTTTCTGTAGTAACTCAGATCCCATCCATCTAATATCCCATCTCAGGGGATTAGTCCTATTTACCCTGAATATTTAAAGATCAATTACTTAGAGGCAAGAGCTTACATCATAAAATCTGTAGCGTGGTGATTACTTAAATTAATCTGATATTAAGGTTAGCGAGCAACCTTTACTTTAATATACAAAGGCCTTTCAATAAAAAAAGTCAATTTTTTTCCAACAGGAGTTGCATGGATTTGTGTGTGAGTAAAATTGGATTCTAAACTGTATGTACAGTATGTGTAATTTAAGACTACTGTAACTACTTAATATATACATTTTTTATATATAGTTTTTAGATATATAAAATATATAGTTTTTCCACGGAATGCATCCAATGAAGTGAGCTGTAGCTCACGAAAGCTTATGCTCAAATAAATTTGTTAGTCTCTAAGGTGCCACAAGTACTCCTTTTCTTTTTGCGAATACAGACTAACACGGCTGCTACTCTGAAACCTATTTAATATATACATCTCGACTGTTTAAAAAGTTATAATCTTAACGATACGTTAAAAGATTTTATATATTTTAAAATTTCTGTTTTGTATAAATGTTCTTTACATATTTGTCTCTGATTTTCTAGTGAGAGAATTTGAGAAAAATCAAGCCAGCTATTTTATGCTACACCTGGTAATTTATCCTCAAACAATATTAATTTATTTATTTGTTGGGGGGAGAAATCCCTATTTTCTTCTTAGGCTAATTTATATCTACCAGGAACAACTGAAGATTTGACTTTTTAACAGTTGACAAAAGAGGAAGAGTGTTGTCACTGGTTTACTCCCTCCCCTAATCATCCTGAAATGGATTCCTATTTGGGCCACAGCATGTTTGCTGGTGTTGCTCTCAGACCCACCTAAAAGACCACTTTAAGCAATAGTGGAGCAAAAGTTATATTTTATATATATATATGAATTTTTAAAAAACTATTTACACGATTCTACAGAAATTAAAAAGACAGGATGAGTCTCTCAGTCCTTTTGCACTTCATTTTATCTGTGCCTTCCATGTGTTCTGCTCCTTTGACTCCTTGCTCCTCTGGTCATTGTTCTTTAGTTAGAGGGTTCTTCTCCCACTGGTTGGCAAACAGTCCCTTTTGGTTTCTCTCTTGGCAGAAGCCCTCATTGGAGGCAGCTACGCTGGCTTCTCCTCGTTGTTTTCAGCTGGTTTTTACAAGCATCTAGGCCTTTGTAGTGAAGAGCCTGGATAAGAAAGCATAACAAAAAAAGAAGCCAGAACTGTGTGATTTACACATGGACCACAGGAAAAAGTTTGAGAATCATCTCTCCAAGTGGTCTCATATACATAATGAAGAACAGGGGGCATGGATCTGTTTCACAGTTTGAATTCTTCTCAGGACTTGTGAAACATAATTAAATAGGATGGGACCAACTTCTGCCTTGGAGATTACCTCTTGTTTTTGGCTGTTTTTTTTGAAAATATGGTACGAGGAAATGCTTGGGATGTAAAGTTTTGTATCACTAATATCCTAGTCTTCTGCCAGCACACTTCATCTGCTTGAAGTTTGTCAGCAAACCACAGTGATCTCATTCTATGCATGCAGAGGAGAGGCTTGGATTCAAAGCACTGATGGTGGTGACCATCAGATGATTATATTGCTTTATTGACTTGCTGGTCTCTTAGCCTTGTGGTTTTTCCCTTCAAGGACACACTGACAATTTCATGAATTTAAAAGTTTCCATTGGTGAATCAGCTCTGGTGGTGCATCTATCTTTATAAGATAGAGTGAATGCTCTGATCTTTGCCTGGACGTGGATGTGATCAGACCAAGAGAGTGGAACGTTTGTGATGTCTCCAATGTCCTTGCTTATGCTGAACATCAGATCTAGCGTGCATCCAGCTGAGTGCATGAGTTTGGAGATGACTTTTCTGAAACCCAAAGGAGATAAGAGACTGGATGTTAAGACATTCTTTATATTATCTACGTTGAAGTTAAGGTCACTGATGATGATGAACTTGGGTATTCCAACACAACTATATACAACAGGTTTATTAGTTCCCCTAGAAAACTGACAGGATCTTTGTCTGGACATCACTAGAAGTCTAAGTTGCTCTTGGTCCTCTCCATGTAGTTCACTGAGAAACATTAAAGTGTTTTTGTGGAATGCAGTATAGTCTACTGAATAGGGCACTGGACTAGGATACAGGAAACCTCAGTTCTATTTCCTGGCTCTTCACCTATCTCTCTCTGTTTACTCTCTCACCATTTCTTCAGCTTGTCTGTTTAGACTGTAAGGTTTTCAGGGCAGGGACTGTTTCTTACTATGCGTTTGTAAAACAGAGCCCCAATCTTGGCTGAGACCTATAAATACTACTCTAATACGTATAAGAGGAGGAATTTCTAGGGTAGAGCAGTCTTCATCTGAGGTTGGAGGTGACTCTACTTTCTTTTTGTCTTGTTCTGGATTCTCTCTTGATTGTGTTGAATTGAGTACAAGATTGCAGTCCTCCACTTTTACCCTTTCTTCAGGACCCACAATTTTTTCCTCTCATTCTCTAGAGAACAACAATCCTCTAGAATCATACAGATTACTCTCAAATAGGCTGGAGACTTCCCATGAAAACACAACTGGCTTTTCTAGTCAGAAGCCTTTCTGCTCTGTGCTTTCAGTTCTAAAGGATTAAGAGTCCTAAATAAATAAATTCTTCCTGGAAAATGCCCGTTTAGTGCCCAAAGAACTCTCTCTATATGAAGGTTACAATCACCTTGGGCAAAAAATCACACTTCTGTCTGAAAATACTTTACCTACTTTCCAGTTACAAATAGAAGAGTACTAAAACTCAAAGAAGTTAATGTTTTTCTACATTTTCAATTGTTTCTGTTGATCATTTGACAGCATTTTGTAGAGAGTCACCTTCATGGTTTTCTGTGTGCCACCAGATACTGTAGTTGGTTTTTCTCTTAATGAAAAGACCCTCATTAACAACAGAGGAACAGAAAAAACACCATCACTAACATTTTTTAAAAAGGAATTTAAATAGTATGGGTTATTTTACTGCTCTCTCAGAAACTGGAAATTTTAAAAATTATTTTCTAAAATTACAAAGACACTGTCAACTTGAAGTACAATATTAATAAAAAAGGATTTAATTGGCATCATGCAGTTTAAACCCAATATGGCGATTAGTTTTATTCGTTTATTTTGGGGAAGGAGTCGAAACGTTCCATATATCATCATTCAAGCTGCTATGAAAATATTGATGTCCTTACATTGCAAACTGGTGATTTGTAAGAGTTACTATTCAAAAATAAAGCAAATGCAATAAAATTATGACAAAAGAATACATAAACAATCACAGCCCAGAAATATCAAATATATTTTCATTAGTGTAGTAATACCAAAATCTTACTGACAAAACTGTACCCAATCACATCACTGTATTTCCACTATATTTCATCTAGTTATTCACTTTTTAGCCCCGTCCTCATACTTACCAAGCTTTACTATGGCATTTGATCAGTCATGTAAGTTGTTTAATGCTTTGTATACTCTTCTGCAATTAATATTAGTCTTTAAATAATGCAAAGAGCCCACCATAAACAAAAATTTGGATCTCAGTTTCTCACTCTATTGTGCCAAATAGTGGATAATGTTATTCATATGTACTGAATTACCAAACTTCAGATTAAGGATGGAATGGGAGTCTCAGTTTAGCACTATATTGCTTTTGTCTGTTCAAATCAGCCCCATATCATTTGGGCAGTTATTTGAGTTTCCATACGCTTCTGAAAAAAGTACCAGCTTTCTCCCCAAAGGAAAACAGATTTTTTTAAATAAATCCTTATCTCTGTTCCTAGTAGCATTTGAGATTTAAAAAAATTATTTCATTTTGTTATAATCCGTGGACCCAGCCCTGCAACAAGCACTGCATGGGCAGACCCATGCACCAGCATGGAGCTCTAGTGAAATCAGTGAGGCTCTGGGAAAGCACAAGGGTCCAGCCTGCACATATTAGATTGCAGAACTAGGACCTAAATGATCTTTCAGCATTTCTCTCTTCCGTAAGTGAGGATGGATTTGAAGGGCAGTGCATATGTGTTATAGTTATTCTCTAGAGAGGATGGAGGATTTTTCTGTGCGTTTCAGTGGGCTTGTCTTCACTAGAATATGTTAGAACATAATCCTGAGGAGCCATGATAAATAATGCAAAGTCCTGTCTAACATTGTAATCAGTGTAAACTGAGTCTATTCATATTTACTATTGAGACACTGGTCATGGGCATCCCTATTAGGGCCATGATCAGTACACAGGACATTAAACACTATTTGTCCCTGTCTATGCTGACTGCAAAGTCGTGTTCAACATTGCGACAGTTAACATGCCTCTTCTAGGTCATGTACCAACATGACCTGATTTTCTGATGAAGCAAAGCCCACTGAGAGATATTTACTAGCCCTGTCAAGGTTCCCTGACACAATGAGATTCCCAATGATTAAAGTTATTGGGTCTATCATAATCTGGGAGTAGCAATTTTAGTAAAACAGTATTCAGAGTAGCAGCCGTGTTAGTCTGTATTCACAATAAGAAAAGGAGGACTTGTGGCACCTTAGAGACTAACAAATTTATTGGAGCATAAGCTTTCGTGAGCTACAGCTCGGATGCATCCGATGCAGTGAGCTGTAGCTCACGAAAGCTTATGCTCCAATAACTTTGTTAGTCTCTAAGGTGCCACGAGTCCTCCTTTTCTTTTTAGTAAAACAGTATTTACGCAAAATCACTTCATGACCTGGCTTGATTTTAATTTTTTTTTTTTGTTTTGCCAGGTCTGCATGAGCCACCCTCAGGCACACACTTTAAGCAGTGGAAACTCAAATTAAGATAGACTCGGGCAGGTGATAGGCAGTGTTACCTGGAGAACAGCACGGCTCCACAGGCCCCTTGTTCGTAGCTGATGAGCCACAGTCCCCTCAGGGCCATCACAGACAGCTAGCAGACCAGGACCACTGCACTTCAGTTCATCATGATGGGCAGTGACCTGAGGTGCCCAGCATCCCAGGCCTACTGGCTGCTAAGGGCATTATTTAACAGTGAAATTCCTGCCTGCTCCCCCAACAAGTCCCCGTCCTCCCAGCCCCTCCTTCCTCAGCAACAGGCACCCCCACACGCCACCCAGGGAACACCCCTTGGCTGAAAAATGCCCCCCCCCAAGCAGAAGCCTCCCCCCCCCCCCCACAATCTCTATCCCCTCCCCACCCAGACCAGGAACACCCTCTTCCTCTGCCCCCCAGTAAGAGCCTAAGGATCCAAATCGGGAGCCCTTCGCTGTCTCTGCCCAGCCCTAGCCCCCCAAGTCGGAGCAGGCCCCTGCCCCCCAAGTCGGAGCAGGCCCCTCCCGCTCTGCCCAGCCGCAGCCCACAAGCCAGAGCAGGCCCCGGGGCACCCCCGCCCCACTGCCGCTCTCTGCCCCGCGGAAGGACGGACTGAGGCGCCGCCCGGCGATGGCGGAGCGCGAATCGAGGGGCGGGACGTTCCCGCCCTTCCGGGCCGGGCGCTGCGCACCGCGCGGGCCGCGGCTTCCCCTGCGCAGGCCAGGCCCGTTTCCGGCGGGCGGGGGCGGTGCCGCGGCGCGGGCCTGTCAGGGGCACAATGGGCGGCGGCGGCGGCGGCGGGGCGTGAGGGGCTCGGCGAGGCGGGGCTCGGGGCAGCTGCAGACACAGACACAGACACAGACATGGCCGCCACTGCCGAGCTCTTCGAGGTGGGTCGGGGCGGCCCTGGGTGAGGGGCGAGTCTGTGCGGGGGGCGGGGGTTCTCTGGGGCCTAGGGCTAGTGGGGCGGGGAAGGAGGGTGGCCTCTGGGGCTGGGAGAGCGGAAAGGGGGGTGTCCTCTGGGGCTGCAGGGGGTCCTTTGGGGCGGCTGGGAAAATCCTCTGGGTCTGCAGGGGGTCCTCTGGGTCTGCAGGGGGTCCTCTGGGGCGGCAGGGGAGATCCTCTGGGGCGGCTGGGGGAGTGGGGCTGGGGAGATCCTGTGGGGCGGCTGGGGAGATCCTCTGGGGCTGCAGGGGGTCCTCTGGGGCGGCAGGGGAGATCCTCTGGGGCGGCTGGGGGAGTGGGGCTGGGGAGATCCTGTGGGGCGGCTGGGGAGATCCTCTGGGGCTGCAGGGGGTCCTCTGGGGCGGCAGGGGAGGTCCTCTGGGGCGGCTGGGGGAGTGGGGCTGGGGAGATCCTGTGGGGCGGCTGGGGAGATCCTCTGGGGCTGCAGGGGAGATCCTCTGGGGCTGCAGGGGGCCCTCTGGGGCTGCAGGGGAGATCCTCTGGGGCTGCAGGGGGTCCTCTGGGGCGGCAGGGGAGATCCTCTGGGGCGGCTGGGGGAGTGGGGCTGGGGAGATCCTCTGGGGCGGCTGGGGAGATCCTCTGGGGCGGCTGGGGAGATCCTCTGGGGCGGCTGGGGAGATCCTCTGGGGCGGCTGGGGGGGTCCTCTGGGGCGGCTGGGGGAGTGGGGCTGCAGGGGGAGTGGGCCCTGGGGATGATGTGAGGCTCAACAGGTTGCCGGGCAGCGGTGAAGCTGCCCTGCCAGATGCGCTGGGGGAGGTCACGCTGAGGTCCGTTTGGTGTCTGACCTGAGGTGAAGCAGAGGGTACAGTGCACGGGATTGCCTCTCCCAAAATTAGTATTCCCTCCCCTGGACCTCAGCCCCACGGGCGCTAGAATAGATGGGTGCTGCAGCTCTCAGGACCTCACCCAGTGGTGGTGAAAGCCGAGACGCCTGAGTTCCTGGGGGCTGGTTTCCTTCCGTGCTAGTCCCTGGTGTAGCTGGTTGCTGGAGGAACGGAGATGTCCAGTGTTGTGAGCTCAGCCTAAACTCAGTTCTGTTTTGGCTGTCAAAAATAAATTCTCCTGACCCACTCTAAACAGCATGCGGCTTTCGACTTCATACACAGGTGATGGAATGGGAAACAACATAGAAATAAAAGCAGTCCTTGAGATGGGGTTGCTGTGCTGGGAGAAGAATAGATATAAAAGGATGGGGAAATGGATAGAAAGGAAAAATAATGGTGGCTGTGTTGGGTTAGGGGCAATGAGGGCCCCAACAAAGAAATTCCTATTGTGTCTTCTTTTATACTTGGATTGTAAACTCTTTGGGGCCAGGAATTGTCTCTGCTATTTGTTTGTATAGCACTTAGTACTGTGGTCCAAGACTAGGGCTTCTAGGTGCTATAAATAATATAACTTTTTCATGGTGTGAGCACTGTTGTAGTAGCGATATTATTCTTATAGACCATCTCCATTTGCCATTGCATGTAGGCAAGTCAGCATCAAGTACCCAGCACTTGCTTCATAAATCACCTGGAAATGTTCCATGGACCAGTTTGGGAACACTTGCATTAAACCTGGCCCTGGGAATAGTTATTCTGCTACTGTATTTGAGTCAGGTACATTGTGAATCATATTTATGACTGATCCATGTTATAACACAGTTTTTTCTGGCTTGTATCAAAAGAAAAAAGCAATTTTGAAACACTGTGTTATAACCGCATTAAGGAGACATATATTCGCATCCTTTAGTTTATAATTGTGTCTGAAAAAATACGTTTGCCTGAAGACAACATTAATTTAGTTAAAGTTAGGAATAATTAAAAAATGGATAGAAAATAAGACCGAAAATATCTTATTGCCCTTATATAAATCCATGGTATGCCCACATCTTGAATACTGTGTACAGGCGTGTTCTCCTCATCTAAAAAAAGATATACTGGCATTAGAAAAGGTTCAGAGAAGGGCAACTTAAATGATTAGGGGTTTGGAACGGGTCCCATATGAGGAAAGATAGAGAGTCTAGGATTTTTCAGTTTGGAAAAGTGGAGACTAAGGGGGGATATGATAGAGGTATATAAAATAATGAGTGGTGTGGAGAAAGTGAATAAGGAAAAGTATTTACTTGTTCCCATAATACAAGAACTAGGGGTCACCAAATGAAATTAATGGGTAGCAGGTTTAAAACACATAAAAGGAAGTTCTTCTTCACACAGCACACAGTCAACCTGTGGTACTCCTTGCCTGAGGAGGTTGTGAAGGCTAGGACTATAATAGAGTTTAAAAGAGAACTAGATAAATTCATGGAGGTTAAGTCCATTAATGGCTGTTAGCCAGGATGGGTAAGGAATGGTGTTCCTAGCCTCTGTTTGTCAGAGAGTGGAGATGGACGGCAGGAGAGAGAACTATTAGGTCAGGGGTGGGCAAACTATGGCCTGCGGGCCACATCCGGCCCGCGGGACCGTCCTGCCCAGCTCCTGAGCTCCAGGCCGAGGAGGCTCACCCCGTCCCGTCCCCCTCTGACCCTCTCTCCAGCAGCAAGGCTGCTGCGTGGGCAGCGTGGCTTGTGCCCGCCTACCTCCCAGGCTTTCAAATAAGCCTGTCCTGTCACTCTGAGCGGCATGGTAAGGGGTTGGGGAGTGGGTGGGTTGGATAAGGGGCAGGAGGCCTTGGGGCACAGTCTGGGAATAGGGGGCGGGTGGATGGGGCGGAGTTTCGGGCGGGGGGGTGGTGGTGGTCAGGAGTCAGGGCACACGGGGGGTTGGATAGGGAGTGGGATCCTGGGGGGTCAGGTGGGGACAAGGAGTGGGGGGGGGTTGGATAGGGGGTGGGGTTCTGGGTGGGCAGTCAGGGGACAGGGAGCAGGAGAGGTTGGATAAGCTTGGGAGTCCCAGGGGGCCTGTCAGGGGGTGGGGATAAGGGTCGGGACAGGGAGCATGGTGGTGTAGGATATGGTGTGGGGTCCCGGAGGGTGGTTAGGGGTGGGGGGTCCCGGGAGGGGGCGGTCAGGGGAGAAGGAGCAGGGTGGGTTGGATGGGTTGGGGGTTCTAACGGGGGCAATCAGGGGACAGGAAGTGGGAGAGGGTGGATAGGGATGGGGGCCAGGCTGTTTTGGGGAGGCACAGCCTTCCCTATCTGGCCCTCCATACCGTTTCGCAGCCCTGATGTGGCCCTCGGGCCAAAAAGTTTGCCCATCCCTGTGTTAGGTTCACTCCCTCTGGGGCACCTGGCATTGGCCACTGTCGGCAGACAAGATACTGGGCTGGATGGACCTTTGGTCTGACCCAGTATGGCCATTCTTATGTTAACATGGTTGCATTTTGTAGTATACCTGTTGGATATGCATAAAACACTAGGTCTTTTCTACATTACAAAATGGAATTGGTTGTAACGTGACAAAATATGGTTTGCAGTGGTGGTTTAGCTGTGTTGGTCCCAGGAAATAGAGACCGGGTTGGGTGAGGTAATGTCTTTTATTGGACCAACTTCTATTGGTGAGAGACACAAGCTTTCGAGCAGCAAAGCGCTCCTCTTCATGTGTGGGGAAGATACTCGGAGTGTCACAGCTAAATACAAGGTGGAGCAGATTGTTTAGTATAAGCAGCTAACACATATGGTCAGAGACCATTCAAGGGGAAATGGCCTGTTAATATGCCTACAATCATAGGACAAAAAAGGGGTGGTTAGATTATTGTAATAAGCCATAAATCCAGTGTCTTTAATGGGTTCATGATTTTTAGTATCTTGCAAAGTTATGAATTTAAGCTCCCAGGCTCATCTTTTGAAGGTGTTGTGCAGGTTTTCTTTGAGAATGAGGACTGAGAGGTCAGCTATGGAGTGATGGTTTTGTGAAAAGTGTTCACCCATGGGTGACTTATTTATCTTTTATCATTTTTCTGTGCGAGTTCATTTGAGAGTGTAGTTATTGTCTGGTTTCACCCACATAGTTGTTGTCGAGACATTTAGTGCACTGGATGAGCTACTCCACATGTTGTGATAGGCATCTTGAAAGATGTCTTGTGGGGGATATTGATCATCATAGCAATGGAGATATGTTTACAGGGTTTGCATCTGTTCTGGCAGGGTCTGGTGCTGCTTTGAGTTAGCCCTGTGGGGAGGTTGCTTCTGATGACGAGCTTGGAGAGGTTAAGGGGTTGTTTGAAGGCCAGAAGAGTGGGTTAGGGAAAATTTCAAGATGTGGTCCCCACTGAGTATAGGTTGTAACTGTTTAATGATACACCATATAGGTTGCAGTGTGAGGTGTAAGTGACAACTAGGTGTGTGCAGTTGGAGTGGTTCTCTGTAGGTCATCTGTCCAGAAGATGAAAATATCATTGATGTATCTCAGGCATATCATTGCTTTTGTGGTATATTTGGCCACAAATTCTTCCTCAAAGTGGTCCATGAAGAGGATGGCATATTGGGGAGCCATCCTAGTATCCATGGCTGTTCCCATGGTTTGGTCGAAGTGTCGTTGAACGTAAAATTGTTATGGGTGAGGATGAAATGGATGAGTTTGGTGGTGTGTTTGGAGTGGTTATTTGAGTGTTGTCCATTGTCTTGTAGATATTTGAGGCAGACAGCACTGCCGTCATTATGAGGGGAGGATGGTGTGTAGGGAGGTGACCTCCATCGTGCAAGGACGATGGTTGAGGGGAATTTTGAATGTTGTGGAGTTTCTGGAGGAAGTCAGTTGTGTCTTGGAGGAAGCTGGCCCTTTCTGCGGTGAGTAGTTTGAGGATGGTTTCTGAGTCCCGATCATCTGCCAGTAAAAATGCCATCACCAGATAAGATGGATCTGCCTAGGTTCCCTTGTTTGTGTATCTTGGGAAGCATGTGGAGGGTCCCTCAGGTGGCTTCATGGGAAATGAAGTTGTAGAGTTTCTCTTGGAGTTCTTTGTGGAAAGACTTGGTGATATCCTTAAGTTCCTGTGTGATTTGTGGTATGCGGTGTTCTTTGACTTCTTTATAGTAGGTGGTGTCAGAGAGTTGTTGTTTTGCCTTGTTAATGTAGTCATCACGGTTGAGAACTGCCATGTCTCCCATTTGTCTGCTGGTTTGATCACTGTTTGATGATTTCAGGGACTGTGTAGCTGTCCTCTCAGCGGTAGAGAGATTGTGGTGGATGTGATGTTTACGGATTTCACAGTCAATTTTCTTAAAGCAATCAATGTAATGATAAATCGTGTGATTTCATCACTGTGGGGTATCCAGTCAGATGATTCTTTTTTCTTATGACTGTTGGTGGAGATGTGTGTGTTGTGGGTTGTCTCTTTGTTGTGAAATAATTCTTTGAGGATGGGTCTGCAAAAGAATTCTTCTAATTCTCCATGTTAATATGACAGGTTTCAGAGTAGTAGCCGTGTTAGTCTGTATTCGCAAAAATAAAAGGAGTACTTGTGGCACTTGTGGATTAAATAATAAAATAAATAAATTTTATTAGTCTCTAAGGTGCCACAAGTACTCCTTTTGTTCATGTTAATATGGTATCAGTTTCTATGGTGCGGCAGAAGTTCAGTTCCTTGGAGACTAAAGATAATTCAGCTCGGGTTAGGGGTGGTCTTGATAAATGATGATGATGGGGTGTTGTGTAGTGTCTATATGGTGAGCCCTGGTTCCATGGTTTCTCCTGGAGTTGGGGTTCTGTGGGGTTGTGGAGTTGTTTGAGTTGGTTTTGCTTTTTGTTTTGGTGTTGGATGGCTGTCATCAGGTTTTTTGATAGGTGTTTTAGTTTTTTTGCATAATCCCCGGGAGGTTGTCCTATTGTTGTTCTTTTCCTTCCAGTGTATGGGAGTATGTGATCATTTCTTGTTTGAGGTTGTCTCTTCTGGAGTATATAAGGTAGAAGAGATGGTTCCTCAGTTTTTCTGAAGTCCTGCTGCAGAGCTGTTCAGTGTATTTGGAGTTGTATGTAGTGGTCAGAGTGTTATTGATAATGTTTTGTTTCTTGCATTTGCCCAGGAAGTAGATGTTACTGTTAAGTTTTGCTTCCTTTTTCTTTGTGTTGTGAAATTTCCATTTCAGATGGCAAAATTTGGTATCTATCATGTACCAGAATTTGATATCTATATAGCAGCCATGTTGAAATTGCAGGTTTCAGAGTAGCAGCCGTGTTAGTCTGTATTCGCAAAAAGAAAAGGAGTACTTGTGGCACCTTAGAGACTAACAAATTTATTAGAGCATAAGCTTTCGTGAGCTACAGCTCACTTCATCGGATGCAGCCTTACCCTAGATACCAGGTTTGAAACATTGTTCCCTAATACAGATATACAGTCTATTTTTCTGTCCACTTAAGCAAATAAGAAGTTGTAATAGCTTTTTAAATGACTGTTAGTCAATAAGCTGCTTGTGGGAAACCCTCCTACTAGTGTTTGAATTTGAAAAGTGATGTGTCTTATGGTGGTAACTGGGTTGAACATAGATAGAGGAAGATGCCTTACTGCCACATTTGGGCAGACTATGTTTGAGAGCTATTTTCAACCTGATTATGTGCACTGGCGTGGACAGGGATTTAGTGAAAATTGATGAGCCAGAGGGGACGTGAAGGATCGATCTGTCTACTGAGCCAAAATAGAGTTCAATCATGATTATGGCTGAGCTGGATTTTAACATGGTTTGATCCAGTTTGGTTCCATTTGCCCAAGCCAGACCAAACCCCATTATTGCCCAATTCAACCACAGTTGTCATTAAATTTAGTTGTTTTGGCCCTATAGATACGGTCCCATATATTGCTTTGGTGCTAGAGGGAGGTTCAAAGCTGCACAGAAAATGCCTGTTAGAGGTCATCTGATATCACTTTTATGGATTGGGTGCTTAGAAATGACATTTACAGTAAATGTTGTTTTCTGCAACTGTGGAAAGGAAATATAGAGCAATCTGATGGCTGAGTAAGCATTTTAGATACTTTTATTGCACAGCTGTTTGAGCTTTTATGTAATACTTTCCACTATTCTAATTCTTGCCAAAAGAGAAGCAGAAATAGATAATTCGGTACTAATATTCCTTTTGTTGTTGATGATGTTTAAGAGCTCTATTATTTTGTTTGTTTGTTTTTAAAGAGACAGAAAGATTGGACAGTGATGCTTTACAGGGACATTTATGTTCAGTACGTATTAGCCATCTTCATACTATAAAGGATGCACAATTTCTCATGCACTGAATAGTTTCACATTCCGCCAGAAAACTGGAATATAAACTATTACAGTAGATTGTCCAGTACAGTTGTAATAATTTAATCTATTTTCAATAACTGTTTTCCCTTCTTATCAAACTTATGCGTTTACAGTTGAATGTGCTACGTAACTCTCAAAGTGACTATCAATTTCAAAATCAGGTATCACTTACTGCAACATCAATCAAATCAATGTACAATTCAGTTACTAAAAAAAGAAAAGGGGTACTTGTGGCATCTTAGAGACTAACAAATTTATTTGAGCATAAGCTTTCGTGAGCTACAGCTCATTAATTTCTAAAATTACTATAACTGAAAGATTGGAGGGAAAACCTATTTTCTGAGTTTACTTTATGCATTGATCAATACTTTGTATTTCCCGTGTGTGTGTGTGTGTGTATATGTGTGTGTGTGTGTCTGTAACTTTCACATAACAATGGGGAGAAGAAAATGTGAATTTAAAATTACCAAAGTTGGCCAGGAGGTAAAAGGACTTGTCTGCTACATTAATGTAGTTTTAACTTGTATTAAAAATTTGATTAGATATCAACTTGCTTTCCCTTGAAAATATTACTCCGAAGAACCAAAAAACACCCACACATACCATATTGAATGACTTGAAATTCAGTACTGTTCGTGGGCTTGAGTCATATTATACATTATGTACTGATGTGCATTTTAGTCTCTGCAATATTCTCAAATGTAAAATGTACTGAAACCTCTCTCTCTCCCTCTCCCTCTCAATGAAATCTGAGCATTTACCTTGTATTCTTATGTGTCAGGTCATATAGAAAAAACTTTTATCTAAAACTGTTTGTGTGTGTGTGTTTTAGATTGTAAGATCCATGGTATAGGAACTGCCTTGTGCAGTGCTGAGCACAGTCAATGCTTAACAAATAGTTGAAGCATTTGATACACAAAATCACAAGAAGATATTTATAGTCACGTTACTTTAGGCTTTTTTAAAATAGTTTTTGTAAAATAAAGTAAGTTTCCAAGCTAATGAATCTTCAGGGAAAAATTATTTGAAACACACTTACTTGAGGGGAAGGAGAAACCTAGAAAGCAGTAATGTTAAAAGATTGTAGAAGTAATAGAGGTTAACACATTAGACAAACTGGCTTTTTTTTTTTTTTTTTTTGTAGTCGCCACATCTTACAATGTGATTTTTTTTTTGGATGCATATGCAAAGATGTCACATCAAGAAAACGGGAGGTAATAGTTGTTCTCTGTGTGGCTGTGGTATGAATCACAAAGAACATTGTACTCAGTTTGGAACACCACATCACTGAATGAGGTAGCTGCAACTGGACTGCAAGCTGTTTGGGAAAGGACTTCTCACATATGTTGGAGGTGCCTAGCACATCTTTACAGAAAAAGCTCAGGGAAGAGTCACAAAATCGCTAAGAAGCTGAAGAGATTGACTTGTGAAGAAAAAATTAAAAGAACTATGAATAGTTTACCTAAAATATAAATAAAGATGGAAACATCTTCACAAATATTTGGGTAATAAAGATCAGGGAAGGAGAGGAGTTAAATTTAGTATAATACACAAGATTTTAATTTAGAGCTAATGGGATGAATCTAAAAAAGGGGAGACAATCTGCATATCAGTAAAAACTTTGACACTGAGATGTACTAGTTTGTGGAGAAGTCTTTCTAGAGATATGGTGAAATCCCAGTTACTTTTGGAATTTTATAACCAGACTTGACAAAGCACTCAGACTTACTTTAGGGAGCAAATCTATATTTGAAGGGAGTTTAAGTCTTTTCTATTACTAACTTCGATGAAAAGAGCGAGCAGTTTAAAAGTATGAAAGTTTAAATTACTTACTTTATTTTAAACTAAGGGAAAAGTGGGAGGCATCTTTGTGTTAGGGTAAGGAATGTGTGAGGGTAAAAAATAAAAGCATTTTGGGAAAAATCTTGTCTTCACTTATTTGCTTGAAACCCAAGCCAAAATTCCAATGTAGCTACTCAGGGCATGTCTACACTACAAACTTTTGCCTATACAAGTTATGTTGGCATAAAGCCACCATGGTTAGTATATCGCATGTGCATATGCATATTTGGCTCAAGTGTAATCACCAGGAGTGCTTGTGTCAATATACAGTGGGTAGGTATCCCACTGTGAAACTCACCACGACCAGTGCACTGTCTTTTGTGAAGTATTGGCAATGCATGGTGGGGTAGACATGGGTCACACAGGGTTAACTGGGCAGAAGGGGTCGGCTTCCCAGCATGCAACTTTCTGCATTCCATAATATCATCTAATCCCATAATATTTGTATTTTTTTAAATCCCATGAACTCATGTGGCTCTCCTCACTGTGTGCCATTTTTGACAGAAGCGTGGAGCCTGCACAGCTCTGCACTATAGTTATGAGCATTGGAAGCACAGCGTGCATGATCCTCTAGTATTTGCAGAACTACAAGAAGTAATCAATCAGCAGGGAACATGGTGATTTTGTGCAGGAAAGATTGCTGTGGGACAAAGCAGGAATCAATTCAAGGTTGTTGACGGCATTCATGGAGCATGATGGTGGAGCGCTGCTTCTGGACCTGAGAAGCGAGCACTGACTGATGGGATTGCATCATAAGGCAGGCTTGGGATGATGAACGATGGCTGCAGAACTTCTAGATGTGTGAGCCACCTTTCTGGCTCTGTGTGCCAAGCTCACCCCAGCCCACCAGTGCAGGGACACTAGAATGAGAGCTGCACTGACAGTGGAGAATTGTAGAATCATAGAAGTAGGTCTGGAAGGGACCTCAGTAGGTCATAAGTGAGTGGTGATAGCACTGTAGAAACCTGCAATGCCAGATTGCTACCAGTAAGTGGGAAATCATTCTGGAGTTGGAAAATCTACTGTGGGGGCAGTTGTCATGCAAGTGTGCAGGGCCACGAATTGTCTCCTGCTGTGCAGGACTGTGATTCTTGGCATTGTGCGGGACATAATGGATGGCTTTGCAGCATTGGGGCTCCTGAACTGCGGTAGGGCAATAGATGGCACTCACATCCCTATTTTGGCACAAGATCAATTTGCCACAGAGTACAACAATAGAAAGGGCTACTTTTCTGCGATGGGGACACTGATATCAGTGTTGACGGATCAGGGAAACTGCATGATACTCGCATCTTTAAGAATGCAGGACTGTTCAGAAAGCTACAGGCAGGGATTTTCTTTCCTGACTGGTGGATTACCATTAGCTATGATTGAAATGCCAGTAGTGATCTTTGGAGACCAGCCTACTCCTTGTTCCCCAGGCTCATTAAGCCATATACAGGCCACCTTGTCAGTACCAAGAAAAGATTCAACTACCAACTCAGTGGATGAAGAATGACAACTGAATGTGCTTTTGGTAGATTGAAGGGATGCTGGTGTCCTTGACTCACAAGATTGGATCTCAGTGAGAAAAACATCCCCATGGTTATAGCTGCCTGCTGTGTACTGCATAATACTTGCATAATGACAGGTTTCAGAGGAGCAGCCGTGTTAGTCTGTATTCGCAAAAAGAAAAGGAGGACTTGTGGCACCTTTAGAGGCTAAAAAATTTATTTGAGCATAAGCTTTTTTGAGCTACAGCTCACTTCATCGGTTGCATTCAGTGGAAAATACAGTGGGGAGATTTATATACACACAGAGAACATGAAACAATGGGTTTTATCATACACACTGTAAGGAGAGTGATCACTTAAGATGAGCTATTACCAGCGGGGGGGGGGGAAGGAGGAGAGAGGGAGGAAGAAAAACTTTAGTGGTGATAATCAAGGTGGGCCATTTCCAGCAGTTGACAAGAACGTCTCTATTCACGCCTAAGTTAATTGTATCCAGTTTGCAAATTAATTCCAATTCAGCAGTCTCTTGTTGAAGTCAGTTTTTAAACTTTTTTTGTTGAAGAATAGCCACTCTTGGGTCTTTAATAGAGTGACCAGAGAGGTTGAAGTGTTCTCCGACTGGTTTTTGAATGTTATATTTCTTGACGTCTGATTTGTGTCCATTTATTCTTTTACGTAGAGACTGTCCAGTTTGACCAATGTACATGGCAGAGGGGCATTGCTGGCACATGATGGCATATATCACATTTGTAGATGCGCAGGTGAACGAGCCTCTGATAGTGTGGCTGATGTGATTAGGCCCTATGATGATGTCCCCTGAATAGATATGTGGACAGAGTTGGCATAGGGCTTTGTTGCAAGGATAGGTTCCTGGGTTAGTGGTTCTGTTGTGTGGTGTGTGGTTACTGGAGAGTATTTGCTTCAGATTGGGGGGCTGTCTGTAAGCAAGGACTGGCCTTTCTCCCAAGGTCTGTGAGAGTGATGGGTTATCCTTGCAACAAAGGACTGGGAGTGGATGGGTCATTACACAAAATAAAACTATTTCCCCATGTTATTCCCCCCTCGCACCCCCCACTGTTCCTCACATTTTCTTGTCAACTGCTGGAAAGGACCCATCTTGATTATCACCACTAAAGGTTTTCTTCCTCCCTCTCCCCCACCCGCTGGTAATAGCTTCATCTTAAGCTCCTTACAGTGTGTATGATAAAACCCATTGTTTCATGTTCTCTGTGTGTGTATATAAATCTCCCCACTGTATTTTCCACTGAAAGCATCTGATGAAGTGAGCTGTAGCTCACGAAAGCTTATGCTCAAATAAATTTGTTAGCCTCTAAGGAGCCACAAGTACTCCTTTTTGCATAATCCTCGTGAAGCAAAGGGTGAAAATTTTTAGCCATGGCAGATGGTGGAGATGGAGCTGCTATTTGCTGAGCTTGTACAGCCAGACACAAGATCTATTAAAAGAGCTCAACATGGAGTTATACAGCTCAGGCTTTGAACGAGCACTTTAACAGTGAGCAACAGTAATGCACTGTGATGTATTGTGCTGTTTTGGGGCCTGTTAGGAACTGTTTGGTGCTTGGTGTATATCTATGAATATTACGCTGTCAATGCACCTATTAATTTTGTGGTGCTTGTTGTACGTGCCTCCAGCTTCCATCCAGGACACACCACATGATCCATTGTCTCCAGCCAAGCTCTAAGATGCAACCGCATTTGCTCCAATCCCTCAGACAGAGACAAACGCCTACAAGATCTCTATCAAGCATTCTTAAAACTACAATACCCACCTGGTGAAGTGAAAGAACAGATTGACAGAGCCAGAAGAGTACCCAGAAGTCACCTACTACAGGACAGGCCCAACAAAGAAAATAACAGAATGCCACTAGCTGTCACCTTCAGCCCCCAACTAAAACCTCTCCAGCACATCATCAAAGATTTACAACCTATCCTGAACAATGATCCCTCACTCTCACAGATCTTGGGAGACAGAGCAGTCCTCACTTACAGACAGCCCCCCAACCTCAAGCAAATACTCTCCAGCAACCACACACCACACAACAAAAACACTAACCCAAGAACCTATCCTTGCAACAAAGCCCGATGCCAACTCTGTCCACATATTTATTCAAGTGACACCATCATAGGACCTAATCACATTAGCCCACTCCATCAGGGGCTTGTTCACCTGCGCATCTACCAATGTGATATATGCCATTATGTGCCAGCAATGCCCCTCTGCCATGTACATTGGTCAGACTGGACAGTCTCTATGCAAAAGAATAAATGGACACAAATCTGACATCAGGAATCATAACATTCAAAAACCAGTCGGAGAACACTTCAACCTCTCTGGCCACTCAGTAAAAGATTTAAGGGTGGCAATTTTGCAACAGAAAAGCTTCAAAAACAGACTCCAAGGAGAAACGGCTGAGCTTGAATTAATGTGCAAACTATGTACCATTAACTTGGGTTTGAATAGAGACTGGGAGTGGCTGGGTCATTACACATATTGAATCTATTTCCCTAAGTTAAGTATCCTCACACCTTCTTGTCAACTGTCTAAATGGGCCATCTTAATTATCACTACAAAAGTTTTTTTTCTCCTGCTGATAATAGCTCACCTTAGCCTCTCACAGTTTGTATGGCAACTTCCAACTTATCTGGATGTGTGTGTGTATATGTGTATATATATATGTATATATATATGGAGAGCAAAAGTTAAGATTCAGAACTCCGTTCCCTTGTTGCGCTAAAGTTTTAAGCAAGACGTGCTCACTGACACTTCTGCTTCAGAATGCTTGTGCACGGTGCCACTTTAGGGTTGCCAACTCTCCACTATTGGCCTGGAGTCTCCAGGAATTAAAGATTAATCTTTAATTAAATCTCCAGGAATATGTCCAACCAAAATAGGCAATCCTATGCCACTTGCAGCACCAGCCATGGTGAGAATGGCCTGCCAGGAATGAGGAAAAGGGGGAGGGAATTGGTCAATTACATGAAACTACAATTATAGGGCAACGGCACTGAATACTGGCCCCATTTTCCATAGGCGAGAGTGATTTTAGCTGATATCTCATTCCTAAGGGTGACAAAGACATAGAGTGCACAGCTGCTGCTGGTGACCTGAAGCTGCCTGGGCCCGTGTGCTGTTAGCCTGTGTACTACAATGGTGCCTGCCGAAATTATTGCGGACTAGTGGGGAAAGTGTCCTACTGGAGAAGAAGAAAAAAGGCTGCAATCCCTCGAAACCTTCTGGAGAGGATTGCAGAGTACTTCCATGAAAGTTTTATTGAGATCTCTCAGGAGATTTAAGGGACATACCTGTGTAAATAAACAAATTGCTCTACATGCCTTCACTCCCCCCGCCTAACTCTACAGGGGAATGAAAAACAGATAACTCTACTTCTTGTTGTATTGTTCCCTCTTCTAGTACAAATAAATTAATGAAAATAGCTGTGTCGTGTTAAGTTGGGGGCCCCATCAGTAAATCATTGTCATGGGAAATATATTTATACACTTACCTGAGGTTCCTTCCCCCACATTGGGCTCACCTGTGTGTGTGTGTCACTTCCAGGCCTGACTGGACTGTGGTGGAGTCTCAAACAGGTCTTGGCTCACATCATAACTAGATCCCTCGGTTGCACATCCCTCATCATCTTCCACCACCTCCTTGTCCTCACTGTTCATTTCAGGTGCCTGTGCCTTAGGCTCCTGGGAGGTTCAGTACCAATGTGGACACAAGAACAAATGGATATAAACTGGCCATCAGGAAGTTTAGACTTGAAATTAGACGATGGTTTCTAACCATCAGAGGAGTGAAGTTCTGGAACAGCCTTCCAAAGGAGGCAGTGGGGGCAAAAGACCTATCTGGCTTCAAGATTAAGCTCGATAAGTTTATGGAGGAGATGGTATGATGGGATAACATGATTTTGGCAACGAATTGATCTTTAAATATTCGTGGTAAATAGGCCCAATGGCCTGTGATGGGATGTTAGATGGGTGGGATCTGAGTTACTACAGAGAATTCTTTCCTGGGTGTCTGGCTGGTGAGTCTTGCCCACATGCTTGGGGTTCAGCTGATCGCCATATTTGGGGTCGGGAAGGAATTTTCCTCAAGGGCAGATTGGAAGAGACCCTGGAGGTTTTTCGCCTTCCTCTGTAGTATGGGGCACGGGTCACTTGCTGGAGGCTTCTCTGCTCCTTGAAGTCTTTAAACCACGATTTGAGGACTTCAATAGCTCAGACATAGGTGAGGATTTTCACAGGCGTGGGTGGGTGAGATTCTGTGGCTTGCGTGGTGCAGGAGGTCGGACTAGATGATCATAATGGTCCCTTCTGACCTTAAAGTCTATGAGTCTATGAAGTATCAATGGTGGTCTGTGTGCTGGTGATGGGGGTCTCTGCTAAGTATGGTATGCAGCTTTTTGTAAAAGCGGAGTTCTGCGGCTCAGCACCAGATCAACTATTGGCTTCCAGTATGACTGCTGCAGTTCCTTCACATTCACGCACAATCTGCTTATAGATGTCCACATTTCTACTGCTGGTCTGTAGCTGTGCCTGTAAAGCCTCTTCTCCCCACAGGCCCAGGAGATCCAATATCCTAGAATATCAGGGTTGGAAGGGATCTCAGGAGGTCATCTAGTCCAACCCCGTGCTCAAAGCAGGACCAATCCCCAACTAAATATCTCCTGTCTACTCCAGGCAAGTGCATCCGGATCCTGTAGCTGGCATGGTCAGCTAGTTATACACAATAATGGAGACTGCTAGGTACGCTTGCCCAGCTGGACAGTCATTTCAAAGCATTTCAAAAATTTGTGGAGCTTTAAAACCATAGTGGTGGGGATTGACTGCCGGTCTCCATGACCCTGAGCAGTGCAGTTCATTGTAAGCAGAGCGGTCAGTGTCGGGCACTGTGGGACAGTTGCTGGAGGACTGTTAGGATCGACAAAGGTAATGCAGTGTTTGTGCTCACACTGCATCAACCTCTGTATATTGACCATGGCACAACGCTGGTTGGGGAGGTGATGTTACTGTTACTGCATTGCTGTAAGGGGACGCTTACATCAGTGGGAGATGCATTTAAGTGAAGACGCATGTACAACTTGGTCGCTGCAAGGTGGCTTATGTCGACTGAATTTTGTAATATAGATGAGGCCTCAAACTTGAAAGGCAAAGGCTCCTAACTCACAGTATCACTTAAGTGCCATGTGGGAGGGAGGAGCTTGTGTGTTCTGTCAGATGACACATTTCAACATGTAAAGTCTGTGTCAGTGTATTAAAATGTGTATTTAGAGCTTTTCTGTTTACTTAATGGATAGATCTCAGCATTGCTCTGGTCAGAATTTTGGGAGTTGCTATTTAAAGTCTTGGACTAGTGCCAAAATAACTTAGCTAGTTTGAGCGACCAGAAACCATTTTAATGTCTGATGAACTAATAGTTGGAAAGCAGACATTTCTATTTCAAGTATCAAACATTAAAATTATACTTTCCTTCTACTTTTGTTCTGACTCTATTTGAGTGACTATCTCAAGATATGTTAGTACTAGAACCAATACTATACATCATCTGAAAGCTTTCAAATAGGATAAGGGAAGATCCTGATCCTGTGTATTTACTGGGCCCATAAAGGGTTAATGTTGAACTCTTGGGGTTCAAGAAACTATGGCTGCTAATATATCACTGGGGTAGAAATGGTGAGTAGTATACTGATTTAAAGGAGGGTGGGTGTCACTAAATTGTGTATTTTTCAATATTTGTTATAAGATTAACTGTTTTTTAAAAAAAGAGAATTGCAAGTTTTAGTGGAGCCTGCATCTTAATCGAATGAATGGAGAAATAATCTGTCTTCCCTCCCATTCACTGTTGCATAATGTCTCTGGCAGGTACAGCATTTGTTTTTATGGGAAAGTTATTTTAGTAAATTTGTATTTTAGCTTTCTATCATACACCAAGTATATTGTCCTTTTTGAAAAATGATAATTGGCGTTGTCTGCTTTTGTCGAAATTAATCACACTGTCCGCTTTTGCTCTTCTTTGTATCCTTCCCTTCCCTCTGGTCTTTTTGTCTCCTCTGGAAACAAGAAGAGCCAGCACCTTGTTAACAGTTAGCTCTTCGCAGACCACCAGCAAGTGTTCTGTGGATCACCAGTAGTGCACAGACCATAGTTGGCAATCTTTGAATTAGATGTTCAGTATACCATTTTTGTATGGTTTGTAGATTTGTAGATTAAATATATAAACAAGAAAGGTGATGGTTACTGTCAACACTATGTATGGTCTTTATTGCAATGGAGTTTTTAACCACTTTCGTAATGATACGAAAACTGCAACTTAGTAAATTACCCACTGTGACACATTGTAAAGAGTCTTTATTCTGTGGCTAGGAGCCTTTTGTGGCAGATGAGTACATTGAACGCCTGGCATGGCGAACTCCTGGAGGAGGTTCCAGAGGTGGAGCAGAAGCTTTTGATCCCAAAAGGTAAATGAAAATGTATAATTTGTTTTAACAATCTTTAATTATTCAAATTGTTTTTTACATCTGTAACAGAGCTTGTGCAGTGTCGGCATGTATCCAAGAAGATATCCAACTGGGAGAATTGCTAAAATATGTGACCACAAGTCAGATTTTTAATGAACTTTCAGAACAATTTTATTTAGGGGAAAAAAATATAGCAGTAAGAAATGAGCAGGGAAATCCCTTTTTAAATAAAAGGGAATGGCTTCTACTTGGCCTCATGCTTTGACAATGGTAATTTTTTCTGGTCAAGAGTCAGAGCTGGGTTGAGGAGTGTCCTTAGGCAACAAGGCCAGCCTTCTTTTTCATGTGTTAATAACTTTAATCACCAAGTAAAGTCAATTAAGTAAAAATTCTACGCAGCAATACCCTTGGTGGGGAGGGGAGTGAAAATATTCTGTACCATTTTGGTTTTTATAGGATTGAGCATTGTTGTGGTGTCTCAGCATCTTCCACAAAATATTAATTTGTTACCCTGGTTAGCATGAGGAAGGCCATGTTGGCTTAAGCAATTTTGATTTTCTGATATGTTGAAAAGAATCCGTGTTTCAATCAGTGCTGTTCATTATGACTTTACTCTCACCAGTGCTATTCTTGAAGCCATCACTGACTAGAGTATGAGTATTTTGGGGGTGGGTGGGTGTCCCTTCTTCCTTTTTTAGTCACAATTTAGGAGTGCTCAGTAGGACTCAATTTAGGGTAGACCTAAATTAACTTGGATTAAGATAGTGTGTGTGTGTAAAGCACAATAGCTATTCCTGAATAATTCCATGTGTGAATACCCACATTCTGGAATAAGTGTGTCTGGTTCCTGTTTAACTTAATCTACAGTAGATCAAGCTAAAGAGGAACAAGATACTCTTATTCCACAATAAGAATGTCTGCACATGGAATTAGATATCTCCACATGTGGACAAGCCCATTCTAGCCAGAGGTACATATGAAAGACCAAAATAGAGGCTTCATTAATAAGGTTCAGTGACAACCCCCTAGTGAGAAGCCCAGTCCTTTGGACATAAGAGAGGCCATACTGGGTCAGATTCAAGGTCCATCTAGCCCAGTATCCTGTCTTCTGACAGTGACCAATGGCAGGTGCTTCAGAGGGAATGAACAGAACAGGTAATCATCCCATGTCGCCCATTTCCAGCTTCTGGCAAACAGAGGTGAGGGACACCGTCCCTGCCCATCCTGGCTAATAGCCATTGATAGACCTATCCTCCATGACAGCTGCAGCAGTTGGGATGGGGGTTTCTAGAATGATCCTGTCCCTGGAATTAGACTTGAGAACTGAAGTTACCCATTGAAATGAATGGAAGAGATTCACACTTCCGAGTCATTATTTTTAAACAGTAGTCACTGTGTCAGTGGTTTATGTTCAGGCCACATTTTAAAGATTACTTTCATAACAATAAGCTTAGATTTTCAAGAACAATAACGTGGCAGCATTACCATATTGCCCATGGTGGGTAAGTTTCATGAACTTCTGCACAATCTAACATTTAATAAGTTAAGATTTTTTTTAGTCCTTACAGTTACAATGATGGCTTTTGAAATGTGAACAGTATATAAACTAATGCAGTGTGCAGAGATAACTCCAGTACTGCTTCTGCTCATAACTTCGCGAAGCTGCAGTTAAGTGAAAGCTGGTCAGTCTTAGCAGCAGTAAACACTGACATTCAGACCAGTGGGAGCAGTGGTGAAACTGAAAAGAATCAGGTAGGTTTCATGCAGCTGCTTGATGGAAAAAGCTACAAGTCTCAGAGGAGGTAGGCTCTGGAGCTAGTCACTGGGAGGAGGCACAGGAAGGGTAGAATAGCAGAGATACCGCTCTTCCTTCACTTCACAGTTGCCTGGAGACTCTTTGGCATGGGAGAAGTTAGCAGAGTGTGTGTGCTCCTTCTCCCTTCTAGTAGTTGGATCAGGTTGGAAGGGCTTCAAATTATTTGGACACTTACTCGCCAGAGGCTAATATGAAAAAATGGATCCTCCAAACAGGGTCCAGGAACAGCATCCTGGAAGAAACGCCATCATCTTCTCCTTGGCTAATCCAGCATTTTCCCCAGATGCAGAGTTCCCTGATCTTTCATTTGTCTTTTGTTATTAGGGTTAGTCCTGTGACTGTTTTATTCCTTACATTTTTCACCTTGGTGAGAAGGCCTAGTGTTTGTCTACATTAGGAATTTTTGCACTGGTATAAGAAAACCATTGTAAAAATCCCTAATGGAGGCAAGACCTTGGGCTAGTAAGTGCCTGGCAATTTTTTCCCAAGCTGCTGTATCTATATCTGTATAAAAATATGAAATGCACAGGTATAAGAGCTATAAATGTAATTTAAAAAAAAAAAACAGAAGCTTCAATTCTACAGAGATTGATATCTTAGGTTCAATCACTAGTCAAAGAAAGCTTCCCGCTTCCTGCAGGTGAGTGGGTTTCTTAGGCCTGTGCCTTTAATACGTTTTTACTGTAGTAAGATAAACCTTTTCATACTAAAATCTGCTTTATCAAATCATCATTTTTTTAAATCAGATTATTAGAAGAATTTGTAAATCATATCCAAGAACTACAGGTAATGGATGAAAGGATTCAAAGAAAGGTGGAGAAGTTAGAACAGCATTGCCAGAAAGAAGCCAAGGAATTTGCCAAGAAAGTACAAGAGCTGCAGAAAAGCAACCAGGTAAGAACTAAGGTGTATAGTCAGTATTAAAATATAAAAGCTATTGAAAAATGTGTTATCCTATACAAAAATTCTCAATACTGTGGGACCATAATTTGCAATCAGATCTCTGTAAACAGTTCTTTTTTTTAAAAGGGTGTGTGTGTGTGTGTGTGTGTGTGTGTGTGTCTTAGTCTTGTATGTAAAACAGGTCTTTACTTCAGGGATTGCTGGGCTCTTCAACCCCTACGGGAGGTATTGGCAATTGCAGGGATTCTCATGAAGGCCGTATGTTCAATCACTGTGCGAGTATCTTTAGCAAGACCAGCTCCTCTTCATTCCTTGCTGGGAGCCTCTGCAACAAGACCAAGAGCTAGGAATTTCTCTCCATTCTCCTGGGAGTTGTTGGCAGCTATCTACTAGGGGAGAGGATTAAATGGGAGGAAAAAAATATCTTTTAAATGCAGTTCTTAAATTGTAGTTGCTAATGGCTATGTACTAGAGTGAAACCCATTTATAGCGGAGTGAAGCTTTGTTGAGTAGCAAACCCTGCCCTGCTTTCTAGAATGCATGAGGACTGGTATGGTTCCACAGTGAAGTGAGTGCAAGGGCCAGGTGCCAATAGTCAGCCAGCCATATCAAGTATTTGGAGCATAATTAAGTAAGAATTAAAATAGTGATGAACAAGAGTCACCACTGCTATTGAGCTACTCAGGAACATGCAGAACACAAGGTAGGGGTATCTTTCTGTCAATATGTGCAACTCATTACCATGGGATGTTGTGAAGGCCAAAAACATAACTGGGTTAAAAAAAGAATTAGATAACCATTAATGGACCTGTCAATGAACTTATTAGCCAAGATGTTCAGGGATGCAACCCTGAACTTACCATGCTCTGGGTGTCCCTAAACCTCTGACTGCCAGAAGGTTGTTTTGCCAGTCTTGTTCAGTTACTTCCCTTTGAATCATCTGGCACTGACCATTATCAGAAGATGGGATACTGGGTTATCATCAAGGATCTACAACCTATCCTGAAGGACGACCCATTACTCTCACAGATCTTGGGAGACAGGCCAGTCCTTGCTTACAGACAGCCCCCCAATCTGAAGCAAATACTCTCCAGTAACCACACACCACACAACAGAACCACTAACCCAGGAACCTATCCTTGCAACAAAGCCCTATGCCAACTCTGTCCACATATCTATTCAGGGGATACCATCATAGGGCCTAATCACATCAGCCACACTATCAGAGGCTCGTTCACCTGCGCATCTACCAATGTGATATATGCCATCATGTGCCAGCAATGCCCCTCTGCCATGTACATTGGCCAAACTGGACAGTCTCTACGTAAAAGAATGAATGGACACAAATCAGACGTCAAGAATTATAACATTCAAAAACCAGTTGGAGAACACTTCAATCTCTCTGGTCACTCGATCACAGACCTAAGAGTGGCTATCCTTCAACAAAAAAGCTTCAAAAACAGACTCCAACGAGAGACTGCTGAATTGGAATTAATTTGCAAACTGGATACAATTAACTTAGGCTTGAATAGAGACTGGGAATGGATGAGTCATTACACAAAGTAAAACTATTTCCCCATGTTATTTCTCCCCCCCACCCCAGCCCCCACTGTTCCTCTGATATTCTTGTTAACTGCTGGAATTAGCCTACCTTGCTTGTCACCATGAAAGGTTTTCCTCCTTTTCCCCCCCTGCTGCTGGTGATGGCTTATCAAGTGATCATTCTCCTTACAGTGTGTATGATAAACCCGTTGTTTCATGTTCTCTGTGTGTGTGTGTATATAAATCTCTCCTCTGTTTTTTCCACCAAATGCATCCGATGAAGTGTGCTATAGCTCAGAAAGCTTATGCTCTAATAAATTTGTTAGTCTCTAAGGTGCCACAAGTACTCCTTTTCTTTTTGCGAATACAGACTAACACGGCTGCTACTCTGAAACCTGGGTTATTATGGGGATTTTTATGTCGTTACAAATCCAAATGTTGGGTGCTAGTCTGGGATGTGAGTATCAGTCAACTAAGAATAAAATTATAAAATGTGAATCTTATTTGCAATATCTTATGCATAACTGAAAATGTTCATTTAAAACCATATACATATGAAGTGTGTATGTATGTTTGTGGATTTGGCTCCATATCTTTTAGCATAGAGAAAGACAAAGTTTAGGGTACAATACATATTTGTAACTAAAGTCACATCTGGTTTTGGTACTTTACAAGTTATGTTTGGTATTTTACTTAAATATCTCTGCTAAAAGATATGGCTCCGGATCCTCAGCTGGTGTAAACCAACATAGCTTCACTGATTTCAGTAGAGCTACATCAATTTACATCAGCTGAGCATTGGGCCCCTAACCTGTTTTGTTAGTTTTAAAATACTAAAATTCCAAGTCGGATTATAGACTATTGCCTTTCATCTTCAGTGTTTGTTTATATCAGTGTTTCTCAACCTATTTACCATTGTGGGCTGCATATGCAGCTCTTTATGTTATGTGGGCTGCATGCACATGATATATATACTATCTATATGGCTCTGAGGATGTCACATGGGACACAGCTGTGTGCTGATTGGGCTGGAAACCAGCCATGGATTGAGAACCACTGGGTTATATGGCTCTTCAGAAAAGTGTAAAGCAAGTAAGTGAACACTGGGCAACTAGGAGTGCAGTCTCTAAATGAAGCATATATCTCTTTTCCCCTCACAGGAGTTGTCTATCCAGCTCTGAGAGCACTGAGCTTGTAATTTAGGTGTCCAGTTTGGTTTGCTTGTCATTGTGACTGATACTAGATAGAATCAATTGTTTACTTTTTTTAAGTAGAGTAAGTGGGGAAAAAATGGGTATTTTATAGGCATGTCTGTGTTCTCCCAGGTTGCCTTCCAACATTTCCAAGAACTAGATGAGCACATCAGCTATGTAGCAACTAAGGTCTGTCACCTTGGTGACCAACTGGAGGGGGTAAACACGCCACGGCAACGGGCTGTGGAGGCTCAGAAACTGATGAAATACTTTAATGAGTTTCTGGATGGAGAGCTGAAGTCTGATGTTTTTACAAACTCTGAAAAGGTAAGAGCTGTCAGCGGGATAAAAGCAGTTCAAAGCAATAAGCAGTACTGCCCTAATTACAAGCTGCTACCATGACTTACCATGGTCAGACTTCAAACCAGTGAGTGACTGACTTCTGAAAGTTTCATTGTTCTGAAATGTAAATTAACAACACTAGCCTGCAGATTGCTGATAAAGCATTTGTATTCAGTGATTCTTAATTTGGCAATGTTGGCATTTTTCATTTATGAAATTATAAGAGATTTGAAAAATGCTGAGAGGGCAGCTTTGGAATGCACACAGAAATCTCTTGCTTTTTTTCTTTGAACCCCTCCCTCACTTCAATTCTACCCAATATTCCATAAAGTTTTTGAACACAACTTCTGAGATTTTTGTTGTGCTGGGCCAGTGTACTCGCCGTGGATACTTATAATTGGAGTGTGCTTTTGGGCTACGTACAGCCTATGGTGGTGTGTTCTCTCCCCTCACCAAGATTTGGGCGAATTAGGCATGAAAGCTGAGTTACTTCTTAAAAGAACTGTAAAGAAGAAAGTTTCTAGTTGTCCTTCCTTACGAAGATCTCTGTGAAAGCATAAATCAGTGTAAACTGACCAGTGGGACTGAAAGGAACAAAATGCAGAAGTGGAGACCAGCTGCTGCAGGAAACAGGACACAGAGAGAACTCCATTCAGTATGTAAAATGAATGTTACATTTGAGATGTATCCCAAAGAATCATCACACTAACCCAAAGTGCTGCGCATGGTGGATAGGAGTTGCTACATTTGGGATAGCAAAAATGTATTTTGCAGGCCTGGCAAAAATGTTAAGGATGGCTGGCTGGCTCTATTTGAAATACATCCTATGGGAGAGATGTGAGTCATAGCTCAGTGTTAATAGTCAGCCCCTTATTGCTTAGCTGAAAACATATCATAAGGAAATGAGAAACTAACCATTTCATATGTCCGTACTCCATAGCAGCCAGTTGCACAGGGTTGTTTGAATTATTGTCTGTGGGTATACAGTAATTGGTGATTAATGCAGAGTGTCAATCAGTGAGATTGTGTGAAAAAGTGCTCCTGTCTTTCAAGAAAAATGAGAAGTGGTTTAAACTTTAAAAAAAAAAAAAAAAAAAAGCATCACAAGCCGGCAAAACCTTTCCAGATCTGTATATAAAAGTTATTTGTCAAAATGTTGTAACTTTCTAAGCTAGACACAAATAAAACTTGCATACATTTTTTAAAAAAAGTGCTTACCATTCACCTCCATATAAAATCCCATGTAGTAACATGGGATTTAAATAGAATAGTGCAGGTTAGAATAGTTACTTTTCAGCCTGCTGCAGTAAGTGTCATTGTTAAGTAGCTAGTATTTTCATGCTATTTATAATTAGAAGTTCTGTAGCACTTTCCACTGGAAGATCCAAAAATATTTGAATAGATTTTAAGGTGAAGAAAGGATTTGACGAACATGAATTAATTCTAACACCACCCGGTGAAGTAGGATCTGCATCTTACAGATGTGGGTGTGAAGGAGAGAAATGAGGCAGAGGCCAAACTATTTGCTTTAGGCCACAAAGGAAGCCTGTGGCAGAGCTGGGAGTAAAAACTAGGTTTTCTAGGTACAAGTAATCCTATGTAGATACCATGTAAGTCTGGCACTTGCATATTGATTGTTCTCTGTAACTTTAACATTACTTCCTAATTCAAATCATAAGTAGAAATAATGGTTATAGGAATAAGGGAGAACCTGCTTAGATATGTGCTTTACCATCACCTTGTACCCACAACAATCTAAGTCCAATTCTGTGTGCGCTCTAAAAATATCAATATTTTTGTCTGTTATATGATCTTAGAGGCCAAATGTCTGTGTACGTATCACTGCTTTTGGGGCTAATGGCACCTCCTGGGTTGCACTTGCATTATCCCCACATAAGGGTTTACTCTAATATTTTTACCACAGTTAAAATAATTTCTTTCTTGGACACTTAATGATTGTGCCTTGATGATTTCCCTGGGTAAACCTTACTGCCTTATTGACCTCATGCGTGCAAATTCTTTCCTGAAGTCTAGTTGGATTTTTTTTCTCTTTTCTATTTTTGGATTGTTCTTTCAATCTTGCCACTTTTTAAACTACTCTGAATAATTCTCCCACATTTTTATTTCTGTAATATCATATCTCTGCTTTGCAGTCTCTTCCCCAAACTGTATGTATCCAATTTCTTCAGCCTCTTTATGAAGGCATACCTTCTGTTCCTCATCACTTCTGTTGCCTTGCTTTCGAGGGACTGGTTAACCAATCCTCTTTCTGTAATGAGAAGCCTATAAGTGAGCAAAGTGCTCCAGATGTCACTTTTCTAAAGATGGATAAAATAATCACCTTCTTAGTTTTATCAGATATACCCAGATTAGTGTTTGCTCTTTATGCAGCATCATTGCACCATGTGCTCATGTTTAATGTGTTTGCTGTCATCTTCAAATCGTTCTCTGCATTACCGCTCTGTAATCAGCATTTTGCTGTTTTGTCCTTTACGTGGATTAAAATATATTACCTTGAATTATTTATTAAAACTTCCTCCTGTTTATCTCAGTCCATATTTTTCTAAATTCTTTAGGTACTTCTAGTCTTTAACTTTTTTTTTATAGCATCTGTATTTATTTAGATTTAACACAGTTCATTGAGGTCTGATTTAATTAAAAACTAAATGTGTGGATTGAAGTAGAAACTATGGAAAATTGATTTGTTATGGCTGTATTGTACACAGGTATTGTTGAATTCTGGACCTTCACTTAAGAAATTGGTTAATAATTGTGCAAAAATAAAAATATTTGTATGATTGTAGTGCCTACAAGCCCTCTCCCAGCTCACAAGAACAGAAATGGCAGGGAGAACACATGATGTTCATATCTCCTTAATCCTGTCAAATCTAACATCATTGTTTTGTTGGTGGCTTTAACTAGGGCTGTCAATTAATCACAGTTAACTCGCAATTAACTAAAAAAAAATTAATCGTGATTAATTGCACTGTTAAACAATAAAATGCCAATTGAAATTTATTAAATATTTTTGGATGTTTTTCTACATTTTCTAATATTTTTATTTCAATTACAACACGTAATAAAAACTGTACAGTGCTCACTTGATATTTTTGATTACAAATATTTGCACTGTAAAAATGATAAACAAAATAAATAATATTTTTCAGTTCACCTTATACAAGTACTATAGTGCCATCTCTTTATCATGAAAGTGCAACTTACAAATGTAGGTTTTTTTTTTATTAAAGTCAGAAAGGACCATTATGATCATCTAGTCTGACCTCCTGGACAATGCAGGCCACAGAATCTCACCCACCCACTCCTGCGATAAATCTCCCACCTATGTCTAAGCTATTGAAATCTTCAAATCATGGTTTAAAGACTTCAAGGTGCAGAGAATCCTCCAGCAAGTGACCCGTGCCCCATGCTACAGAGAGAGGCAAAAAACCCCCAGGGCCTCTTCCAATCTGCCCTGGAGGAAAATTCCTTCCCGATCCCAAATATGGCGATCAGCTAAACCCTGAGCATATGGGCAAGATTCACCAGCCAGATACCCAGCAAAGAATTCTCTGTAGTAACTCAGATCCCACCCCATCTAACATCCCATCATAGGCCATTGGGCCTATTTACCATGAATATTTAAAGATCAATTAATTGCCAAAATCATGTTATCCCATCATACCATCTCCTTTAGAGCCTACAAGTCCACTCAGTTCTCCTGCTTGTTAAGCCAATCGCTAAGAGAAACAAGTTTGTTTATATTTATGGGAGATAATGCTGCCCTCTTCTTACTTACAGTGTCACCTGAAAGTGAGAACAGGTGTTCACATGGCACTCTTGTAGCTGGCATTGCAAGATATTTGTGCCAGGTGCACTAAAGATTCATATGCCTCTTCATGCTTCAGCTATCATTCTAGAGGACATGCTTCCATTCTGATGACACTTGTTTAAAAAAAAATGCATTAATTAAATTTGTGACTGAACTCCTTGGAGGAGAATTGTACGTCTCCTGCTCTGTTTTACCTACATTCTGCCATATATTTCATGTTATAGCAGTCTTGGATGATGACCCAGCACATGTTCATTTTAAGAATACTTTCACTGCAAATTTGAAAAAATGCAAAGAAGATGCCAATGTGAAATTTCTAAAGATAGCTACAGCTCTCGACCCAAGGTTTAAGAATCTGAAGTGCCTTCCAAAATTTGAGAGGGACGAGGTTGGAGCATGCTTTCAGAAGTCTTAAGAGCAACACTCTGATGTAGAAACAACAGAACCCAAGACACTAAAGAAGAAATCAACCTTCTGCTGGTGGCATCTGACTCAGATGATGAAAATGAACATGCGTCGGTCTGCACTGCTTTAGATCGTTATCGAGCAGAACTCATCATCAGCATGGATGCATGTCCTCTTGAATGGTGGTTGAAGCATGAAGGGACATATGAATCTTTAGTGCATCTGGCATGTAAATATCTTGCAACACCAGCGACAATAGTGTCATGCAAATGCCTGTTCTCACTTTCAGGTGACATTGTGAACAAGAAGCAGGCAGCATTATCTCCTGCAAATGTAAACAAACTTGTTTGTCTGAGCAATTGGCTGAACAAGAAGTAGGACTGATTGGACTTGT
This sequence comes from Dermochelys coriacea, assembly GCF_009764565.3. Classification (NCBI taxonomy): domain Eukaryota; kingdom Metazoa; phylum Chordata; order Testudines; family Dermochelyidae; genus Dermochelys; species Dermochelys coriacea. The sequence continues at coordinate 118,790,960 of NC_050073.1, forward strand.
AGGCTTTAAAGTTTTACCTTGTTTTATTTTTGAATTCAGGTTTCTTTTGTACATAATTCTACATTTGTAATTTTAACTTTCATGATAAAGAGATTGCACTACAGTACTTGTATTAGATGCACTGAAAAATACTATTTCTTTTTTTTACAGTGCAAATATTTGTAACCAAAAATAAATATAAAGTGAGCATAGTACACTTTGTATTCTATAATTGAAATCAATATATTTGAAAAATGTAGAAAACATCCAAAAATATTAAAATAAATGGTATTCTATTATTGTTTAACAGCGCAATTAAAAAAAGTAATTGCGATTACTTTTTTTTAATCGCTTGACAGCCCCAGTTTTAACACAGTGGCTAGGATTTTCTTTACACCCTCCACCCTCGAGGTGCCCTCCAGTTCCCAGGGCTGCAATAATAAAGCTTCCAAAACCATCATGGAGGCATTTTGTTTGGGGCTGTCCACAAACTTCAGGTTTTAAAGGGCTTCAGTAACACCCAGCTGTAATGTTTACAGTTGCAAAAGCTGTGATTTACATTTTCATAATTTTAACTTAACCTGCCAAAACTGTCACTAAAATCTGTTCAGCCACCTTTTATCATGACTGACAGTGAAAAGACAAATTATCTTGGTCACCTATCAAAAGTTTTCCTGTCTATGGGCAAATATGAGCGTGCAAACTGCTTTAACTGCACTTGGGATATTTTTGTAACTAAATATTGACAAGGGTGTTTGTTATAAGATGTTGTTTTATAGCCCCAGGATTAAACTCCCTTTCATCTGAAACATAACCTCTGCCTTAGAGGAAATAATTTGTATGTGATATCTTCCCCATCCCCCTCCCCAGCATGATCTTAGAAACTCTAGACATGCTCTACTTTAATCCTCCAGGCATCGTGTCATGATTGCCCTTTCTAGTTGAAAAAAGTCAAGGTGCAGCTTTACTTGGGACTTATTAGTGCTGCTTTTGACCTGGCTGGAACGGTCACTAGCCACTTTACCCTGGGGTTTAGCAGAACATCACAGCATTACTCTCAGACCTTTCTAGTTCAGAAGTGGGGATTGAGCTAAATCTTGAATTCTCATCCCTTGCACACTGTAACGTTGCAGTAGCACTAGACACGCAAGCTAGCGGTCTTTAGAGATTTAAGATGCTTTATTGTGAACCTATAACAAAAAGAGGCTTGTGTTTACATGAAATTATATGAGCGACTAGTAGGGACATGAAGATTGATCTGACCTAATAAAAACATGCTGAGAGTTTTGAAGCAGGTATTACTTTCCATGTGGATACGAAGCAACTTTAAAAAGAGGGGAGAGGGGGAAATTGTGAAGAAAAAGAGAAGTCCTACGGCCATAACTTTTAGGGTGTGTTTTTTTTTTTTTTTTTTTTAGTAAACTTGTGACTTCCCTCCCCCAACAGATTAAAGAGGCAGCTGATATTATTCAGAAGTTGCATCTGATTGCACAGGAATTACCTTTTGACAGGTAAAATCCAATTCAAACATTTTAAATAATAATTGGAAGAGCTATAACTTTATTGTGTAACTTCAAGGTTTTTTCTTGGTGCCTGGCCTCAGATGATTTTTTTTAAATAGTTTTTGACATGATGAGTGTATTTGTGTATATGTGTGTATTTAGAATCACCTTTGAACATAACCTCAAAGTACTTGATAAATTTTGCTGAAAACAACCTAATTTGAGTGTGCTTATTTCATTGTAAATTCTATACTAATTTCTTATGGATTTCTTACAGATAAAGCTTGAAACATCATTGTCTTCCTGCTCCATATGTTGTTAAACCCTTAACTACAATTGACAGCAAAAGTGTTCAATTAACATGTTAATACTCGTTTGAATTTTTTTTGATGTGGGTTTTGATTAATAGTATGTTTTTTGATTTAACAGGTTTTCTGAAGTAAAATCAAAAATAGCAAGTAAGTTTCCTCTCCCATTCTACCAATTTTGCTCAATCTTAATTTGCGTTGCTTAGTTCTTTAATCTGCTTTTATTGATAACATTCAACTGTCTTTGTTTCTTTGTCAAAAACTTCCTTGCAAAGCCTGATGAATATTTTTTCTTTTCAGGTAAGTACCATGATTTAGAGTTGCAACTGATTCAGGAGTTTACCAATGCACAGAGAAGGGGGGAAATTTCCAGAATGCGAGAAGTAGCAGCTGTTTTACTTCACTTCAAGGTAAAGACTGAGTTTTTAACTCTAAAAGCACATGATGCATTAAGTACCTGTACCTGAATACAGTAATGAAGCTGATCTAGACTTCTGAAGAAAATGGGTCTGAGAAAGTTCATCCTTTTGATAAATTTTCTGTTAAAACTAAGCAGACCATTTTCCATAATTGTTGCATTTTCTTTATTTAATTGTCTTTGTGTAATGATAATATTTCACAATACTGTAAACATAGAAAAAAACATGTTTTAATTCTGGGTTGTTTTTTCCATCCCGTAGGGCTATTCCCACTGTGTTGATGTATACATAAAACAATGTCAAGAGGTAACATGTTTTAAACCAGATGTACCTTTATTTTAGGGTCAGTTATTTGTGCATGCAATTTAATATTGTTCATATCTATTGGTTTGGAAATATTACATTGTAATGTGCCTTTAATCTCTAGGGAACTTACTTGAGGAATGATATATTTGAAGATACAGCCATCCTCTGTCAGCGAGTGAACAAACAAGTTGGAGATATCTTTAGTAGTCCAGAGACTGTATTGGCCAAACTTATTCAAAATATATTTGAAGTCAAACTTCAGGTATTTTAAATATGGCATATTTGGTGTTAAGAATGAGGAAGACAATTCCTTAAGTACTTCTCGTAACAAAATCCCAAAGAATCTATATTGTTTGTAATATTTTGAGTAACCTTAATCGTGGAAAAATCACATTTGATTGCTCTTTTTTAAAAATTACAACTTAAACTATCAATTAAGAATGTTAAAGTAGCTGTTTGTGTACTGTAAGCACAATGTAGAATACATAAAATACAAATATATGCAGACATAAACTGGAAGAGTAGATATATTCACTAATGATTCTAGTAATGTCATGCATTAGCTTAGTCTATCTCTGCAGACCCAACATCAAAAATTTGGGGAGAAGAAACATTTATGTTTAGTAAATATCTTTAATCCTTTCACTCTTGGAGTCAGATTTCCAGTGTGAGGCTAGCATTGAATATGCCAGAATAAGTTATGCCAAGGAACAGGGTCCTACAGCTAATGTATGAAAACCTGCTGTAGCTGAAAATGACAGTCCCTCATTCTGCAAATACTTATACATGTGAGTAAAGTCACTTCCCTGTAGATGTGGAAGATCTTGTTCTTATCTAGAACAATATTGACAGAACCTAATCATAAAATTAAAGGTTCCTTAGATTTAATTCTTGGGCTTTCCCTGAAGGAGGAGTGATCTGTTCACTTATGAGCATGTAAGTGGATCTAAATTGTTCACTTGTTCATCAGTTGTGTTCATTTACTCTGTCTGTGTACTAAGAATGCATGTACACTTCCAGTCTTTTTGCTTTGAAAATCAGATGCTTTGACACTTATTTTGGGTCTTGTGCATAGCAGTTCAAAGATATTTCAAACAGCAGATGTCTTGCATTTCCAAACTAGTTTCCTTAAACTAAACACATTTAACTAAAACCCTGGAGTTAAATGTAAGATATCTGTAAATTGAGATAAAAAGTAAATATGTAGGACTGTTATATAAGATGCAGTACATTCTTGAGGGTTTATTGTTAAGGCTAATACTCCTTTAGTCAGGAGTATTTTTAGTAAAAATTATGGATAGGTCACTGGTAGTAAACAAAAATCACTGCCCATGACCTGTCTGTGACTTCTACTAAAAAATACCCCTGACTAAAACTTGGGGGAAGGCGACCGGAGGGGGAAGGGCACCATGGTTGCTTGGGGAGAGGAGGGGGATGCAGGGTTTGTGAGGCTGGGGCAGGCTCCCTATCCAGCTCCTGGGAAGAGGCAACCCTAGCTCCACTTGCTGCCTCGGCGCTGCCTCGGCTCTGCCCCTAGCCCCAGTTCTGCAGCTCCCATTTCCTGGGAACCATGGCTAGTGGAGCTGGTGCCTGGTTGCCAGCAGAGGTAGCATGTGGAGCTAGGTGAGCTGAGGATTGGGGAGCCCCCACTTCAGATAAGCACTGCCCCACACCCCAATACTAAGCCCTGACTCCTCCCCCAACCCAAACTCCTGGGGAAATGGAGGGAGCCCGAGACTTCCACAGCAGCAGTCGGTGCACCTGACCTAAGGGCTGCCTGAGCTCCTTGGCCAGCCTCACCAGGCTGCTGCAGAAGTCATGGAGGTCACAAAGTCATGGAATCCATGGCTTGCGTGACCTCCATGAGAAATATGGAGCCTTATTTATTGTAGATAATATGAAATGTTGATTTTTCTTATTCTATTAACTGAGATTACGCCTCCATTTTATAGAGTAATGTAAAGGATCATTTAGAAGAACACAGGAAGTCAGATGCAGAACAGTATCTTAAGAATCTTTATGAGCTGTATACAAGGTAGCTATAAATTTGATTTTCAACATTTTGTTGTGTCAGTAGCATCTTGTGAAAGGTTCATTTGTTGTTAAGAGGTGCGAAGAAAGGACAAAAATTCCAACTTCCTCTAAAAATTGGATGACTATTGCTGCCCATCTGCCTTGACCGTTTTCCTTTTTAAATTGTGCGACCTTTTTGAAAACAGCTGTTGTACTTTTAAAGAAAGTATCTAGATTTTTGAGGAATCAGACTGAAATTATTATTTAGCAAAGTATATAAACACCCTACTCTTGTAATATTAAAAGTGTAATTGACAACTTGACTGCACTTGTCCCATGTATAAAGCTGTAAGAAAGTTGTGACTTTTGGCAGGTTGGGGGGGACCAAAAGTTGTGGCCACAGTTTGTGGAAGTTGTGGTTTGGGATGCAGGTGTGTGTGTGGCTGGGGTTACAGGACCTAAACTCTTGCTTTGTAATTGACTAGATGTTGAGTTGGAAGCAGGGCCCTTTATCCTCCACAAGGGTCTGGAGAACACCCCGTTTCTCCAATCTCTGGGGCAGGGTAGGGGGGCGCAGCCCTTGCACCCTAGTGCTGTTGCACCCTAACTCAGAAACCCCTAGAGACACTGAGGGTGGTTGGCACTGCTGGGCCTCTCCGTCCCAGCCTGCACCCTGTGGGAAGCATAAGCTCCTGCCTGGCACCACTCACTGGGTCCTCCCCAAGTCTGTCCCCCAATGCATTCTGGCAGCTGAGGAAGGCAAAATCCTTGAGGTCACACAGGAGATATGACTGGTCAGCAGACCCAGCCCATTCCACTTGGCAGAAGCAAAACTTGGCAGCGCCAGTGCTAGTGGGACTGAGCGCAGGTGGTAGCACTTGGTGCAGAGGGGAGGCAGCAAACGGGATGAGCCCCCAGGATTGTGCAGCCCTCATCCACACGGGTCCCAGGCCCCACTGTCCTCCTCCTCCATCACTCCCACCCTGTCATGATGAAGAGGGGTGGCTGAGCCAAGTTGTGGTGAGTGTTGAAGGATGCAGTTTCCACAACAAAATCACAGCCTGCCATTTTCTTATAGCAGTACATATGTGCATAAATTATACAGAGTTTTTTGTCATTTAAATTTGGTAATGCTCAGATATCCCAGTCAGGATTGGGACCCCGTTGTGCTAATGCGTTGCAAACATATAATACTGTAATTCATACAAATGCAACATTTTTTTTTCTCTGTTTCCTTTGCATAAAGAACTACTAATCTTTCAAGCAAATTGATGGAGTTTAACTTGGGTACTGATAAGCAGACTTTCTTGTCTAAGCTTATCAAATCCATTTTCATTTCCTACTTGGAGAATTACATTGAGGTGGAAATTGGTTATTTGAAAAGTAGGAGCGCTATGATTCTGCAACGCTATTATGATTCTAAAAACCACCAGAAGAGGTCCATTGGCACTGGAGGGTGAGTTTCTTTTTAAAGAGGGAAAAATATAATAAAGGGCAAAAATACAGTGAACATCTCTTAAACTGTACATTGATCATCTGCATAAAAGCTGGCTTCCAAAACAATCGTTATTTTCTGTATTACTTGTGTTGTCACATTATATTACCGTATACTAAAAGGTTTGCTCCCCTGGATACAAAGGAAATGTTAGATAAATCCATTATATAGTTACATGAAATTAAACTAAATGTCTTCAGCAAGTAAGTTGAAACTTAAGCCTTAGTGTCTAGCAGACCTTTCTGCACCAAATATAATACTTTTATCTAATAACTTTCTCAGGCTTAGTGTGAGCCTTATTACTGTAATAAGGCTAAAAACTGACACACCCTGAAATAACTTGGCATCACACTACCACCTGTGCAACAGTTGACCACTAAAAGTTGAATAGGAGTAGTTTTTCTGGTGCTTCAGAATTTTTTTGCAAAAATATATAGTGAAGAACCCTTACATTTGAGCCTAGGTGATCAAATTGGACAGACTCAAAGTGGGATCTTTGAAATGTAGACTCTGTGCACAGCTGAAAGTGTGTTAGCAGTTATGCATTCTTTCCTTTTGTTTATGAAGGAATCAGAATTTTTTAATGTGTATGTTTTAAGACCGTCTTGTAAAATCCCACTCATCTGGGGCAAATAGGAAGCTTTTGTGGGCGAGTATGACCAATTGCATGATTTAAGTTTTCTCTTTAGTTGTTAGCCCTCATGGCTGCAAAAACAAACTGAATATACCTAATGCTTAAGTTGCCATGCGGTGAGTGCAGCTGCTGTAGTTATACTGTTGGCCTGAAGGAGAGCTCCAATAGGCCCTGCTGGATCCTTCATCCTCCCTCTCTCCTGAGTGCATAGAGGGAAGGGGATTGAAGACCAGCAGTTATAATTCCCCGCTCCCCTGGGTCATGTCTGTTCCCTCTTTTATCCCTGCTGACTGGAGCAGGAGTTGGAGTCGCCCTGCTGTTTTGCCCTGTATTCTTCTGCCCAGCTCCTTCGGTTTCATGCTGAGACATAAGAAAGGGAGGAGAAGAGAGTGAGTTCCATAAAATCCTTCAAAGAATCAAACAGCAGAGAGGGCTAGAGCTGAACTCTTGGTTCTCCTCCTCAGCAACAACCACACACTTAGACGGTGAGGGTCTGTAGCACCAAATGCGCATAGCCATGTTATACGGCTTTATTTCAGGCGTCTAAAAGCTCCACAGTGTTATTACTAATCTGGTGTAGCCAGATTAATCATGGACAACCCTGTGGCTGCTACCAGTCTGTGCCCAGGAAGTGTCCCCTCCTGGTCTCAAGTCCTATCTTCAGGGCTCAGTGTGCAGGGATTTTATCTCCAAAGTGGCCTGTATGACCAAAAGTGCCACCCCCTGGTGAACAACGATGACTTCAGTCCTCTTAAGCTCAGCTCTCAAATAACACATCCCTATTACTAGAGCCCCGCAAATCTGCGGACATCCTCTTTGTATCCATGGACCATGTTTGCAGATTGTCGATCGGCTGCGGATACAAATTTTGTATCCGCGCAGGGCTCTACCCTGGCACAGCAAGTGGAGCAGCTAGGAGGAGGGGTGAGGTGCCTGCCATCAGGAGCGTGCTTAAAACTTAGCTGGGGGACAGAGGCTGAGGCTTCTACATCTTTGAAGAGCTGCTGTTGAGATTTACTGGATTTGGTGGGTCACAGAAGAGAACTGATTTGGGGAAGGGAAAGAAGAGAAAAATAATGCCGTGGCAGGAAGAGATCTGTTGTTGCAGGGGAGAAAATAAACAGACTGATTAACTGGAGTGCTGGCTGAACTGGGGGGGAGTGTGCATGGAGGTGAGTCTGGGCATGTGAGACTGAGCCAGGGCTGCTTATTGAGTGAATGTTGGAATGGTATGATTGTCAGGTGCATCGGGGTGCGTAAGAGACATAAAAACTGGTGTGGAAAGAGAGTCCAATGGGAGTTGTGTGTCTCTTAAAGGTGTGTGTTAAGTGCGAGTCTCAGGGGGTGGGGGAAGGCACTAAACTCCCACAACAGGATATTAATATACACCATTGAACTCACTGGGAATTACTTGTGTCATGCAGTGAGGAGTATCTAGTCCCCAGGGTGTGGAGGGGCATTGCAGAGTAGTGTGAGTGTGGTCGTGGTTGTGGGATTTGAGGAGTGGGTTGTGCATACTAACGTGTTGGGTAAAGTCAATAGGTTTTTGTCAGCTCTGGTAAGTTTTTTTTTTTTTTTTTTTTTTTTTCTTTTTTCTCCTTGACTGCTTCGCAAGGTTTTATTTATTTAAGTTTTTATTCAAAATACAGATGTGCACCTATTAAGTTATGTTTTACGCTTCTGTTTACCATGTTTACTATAATATTCCCAATGTATTGTTAAACTTGAACATTAAAATTTCCACTCAGTGAGATTTCCCTCTGGTGTATTGTATTCTAGTATTCAAGATCTCAAAGAGAGAATAAGACAACGTACAAACTTCCCATTGGGCCCAAGTATTGATACCCATGGAGAAACCTTTCTCTCCCAAGAAGTGGTGGTTAACCTTTTACAAGAAACCAAGCAAGCTTTTGAAAGATGTCATAGGGTAAGTCTGCTTTCTGTGACTGCTATAAATAGATATAATTTGAAGGGCACACAAAACCAAAATTGAGCTAGAAGAAGCAACTGTTTACACCCTCAATTTAAAGAATACATCTTGTTTTACCATTAGTTGAAGTCTAATAGGAGCCGAGGGGACTTTGTGCAGAGGCAAGGACTTGGGTTTTATTTAATTAAATTAATTACCTTTTTAAAATCAGTTTCATGCTAAGGTAGCGCCAGACATTGTTTATAGATTTCTTGTTTCTTAACAAAAGTGAGTTACAGGAAACTTCTGACCATTTGTTTTAAAAACACTATTTATAACCAATTGGAATAAAAATAGCTGTTAACGTTGTTTTTGTTTTTAAATCAGCCCTTAGAATTGATTAGCATTTAGTATGACAACTTTGATATGTTGTACAAATGTAACCTCTTGTTTTAAACTCTGTGACAAAAATAAAATTAATTTAGATAAAATAAAATAGTTGATAATTTCCATACAAACATTCAACTGTCACATGTATCAATCTCCATTATTAATTAACACTACTGTTGAGAGACTGAGGGGAATAATCTTTACTGTTGCATTGTTCACCTTCTTTTAATCCTTTACTGTTTTCAAATGTTTGTGCCTAATACAAAATAGAATTTTTACTGTTGATATAAATCACAGGTTTTTCTGTGGCTCATTGGCTGTGTGGGTGTAGTGTTTTAAAGGTTTAATAAAAACCTCAGATTTAATTACAAACTTTAACTTATTTAAAGTTTAATTACAAAATTTAACTTAAAGAGAAGCCAAAACCATTTGTTGTAAATACACACATGTATTTGTAAGAATTATCCTTAAAATTAACAAAACAGAACTCCAAATATTTTGCTGAACCGTCTGTGTGTTAAATAGCTTTTAATATATTAGATATTGAGAGGATACAGTGTAACCATGTTTATAGCAGAAATAGATACAACCCTGGTTAATATTCAGATAACAGCCAGATAACATTGAGAATGTCAAAGGGACAACATGATGCATAGACAAATTAGTCATTTTATCATTATAGTGGTCATTGGTAAAAACTGCTGTAGTTATAGCTCCGTTCCAACTTCTGTTCTAACCTTCCTTTTCAGTTGTGCATAATTTCCCCCCCCCCCCAAACAAATTCCTTTTCGGATGAAATTTTTCAAGTTTGGTCTCAGCCCAAGATTGATTTTTTTGTAAAATTAGAGCAAAATAAATTCAGGTATTTCTACATACATGAATGAATGTTGCACTTTCATAACTAAAACAGATGAAACTAGAAACTTTAAAGCACAAATTATCAGGGAGACATAAAATAAAAACTTATAAAGGTAAAGAATATTCAAAATTATTAACTTCATAGGAATGCATTTGAAGAATTAAGAATGTGTAGTTTTTATTTGTTTTTTTGGGGTTTTTTTTGTACACCTAAATTAAGCATATGTTTAACTCCAAATGCCAGTGGTCCAAGTCTCCTGTGCTGCAAAGGTCTATAGCAGGGGTCGGCAACTTTTGGCATGTGGCCCCTCAGGAAAGCCGCTGGCAGGCCGGGAGGGTTTGTTTACCTGCAGCGTCCTCAGGTTTGGCCAATTGCAGCTCCCACAGGCCGCGGTTCACTGTTCCAGGTCAATGGGGGCTGCAGGAAAAGGTGGTATCTTACTTTTGCAGATATTCTAAACTACAAAGGACCAAAGTCCAGTTGATGTTCCGACAACTTTAAGGGCCACCTTTTTTTAAGTTCTAAAAGCCCAAATAGTGTTGCTTGCTTGCTTGTTTGTTTTATGAAAAAGAAAAGGCAGAGCATCAGATTTATATCTAGGATGAGATTTTAAAATTATGTGCATATAAAAATGTACTCACACCATGCAGTTACTGGAATTGTATTTGTGCGCATGGTAACTGACCATGCAAAAGAAGAGTTAGATGTGCACTGTTACCCTGACACTGCATACGGTCATAATAAGTATATATCAGTTATTCAGACATGCAACTCTAAAAATCTGAACATACCTGCGTACTCAAATGTATGTATGAAAATTTCAACATGTGATGAATGTCTATAGTCCTATATTATATATTGATATATGGGGCAGAGCCAATGTAAACACTTTATTGACTTCAATGGAACTATAACAATTTACAGTGTCTGAGGATCTGTTTTATTATTTTGAAAGTGCTCTGTAATTCTAAGTCTTCTGCGATCACTGTTTATATATTTTTAAAAAGCACGTACAAAGGATTGTTTACACATGAAGTTATTCGGGAACAGCTCTGTGTGTGGTCACGTTGTTGTTCTGGAATAAGTGTGTCCACATATGGAGTTATTCTGAAATACCCTGTATGCTTTAAATTCACATCCTACCCTAATTCAAATAAACTTCCAAGTGTAGACAACAAGTTCTAACACTAAGTATCAAAATATTTGTTGTTCTTTTTAAAGCTCTCTGATCATTCTGATTTACCGAAGAATGCATTCAGAATTTTTTCTATGCTTGTGGAGTTTTTGTGTATTGAGCACATTGATTATGCCTTGGAAACTGGACTTGCTGGTAAGCATAACTCTGTCTTTGTTTTCTTAAATGTGTGGTATTTCATTATTAAATAGCATATATTAATGTTTCTAATTTCATTGGTCAGTGCATTCAGAGCACTTTATACTCTTCAGTGATTGGCCTTGAGATCTATGCAAGTTAGTGTTGTGCAAGATGTGTTGATTAAGGGAATTAATTTATCTCATTTATTAGGAAGCCAAAGTATAAGCTTCTGAAGCACAACTTACATATGGGAAATCAGTACAGATTGAAAGACAGTGATTATTCAGAAATATCTGGAGGCTTTATTTCCTGCATCATAAGAATCTGAGTATGATCATTCCCTTCCTCCTGCCTCTTTTACCTTTTCCATAAAAAGAGAATTAGGTTTTTATATAGTATGTTTATTTAGAGTGTTTATGTTTTTACATGTATATGTTTTATAGAGGAACATTTCTTATATAGATAGACTTTTTTCTCATTGTATTTACTTTTTTTAAAAAAACCTCTTTTGTGTGTGCATGTTTTAATATTTTAGGGAAACTTATCAAAGTAAGATTTTTTTTTCCTGTTTCAACCATTTTGAAGAATAAAATAGATATGATTACATAGTTATAAGTCTTGAATACAATTTGCTGCCTTTCATTGATAGGCAGAATTCCTGTTAATATTAGTGGGAGTCCATTGAAGTTACCCTATCTGCATACAAGGAATATTGTATATAGGCTTTTAGGGTAATTATGAAAAAATCTCTTGACTTAGGCTTGGTCTACATTACAGAATTAGGTCAACATAAGGCAGCATAAGCTGCCTTAATTAATCAGTGTAAACACTACAGCCTTGCTCCCACTGATATAAGTGCCCTATTGCACCAACATCATAACTCTACCTCCGCGAGAGGCGTAGGGTTTATGTTGGTATAATTAGGTTGGCGGTTGACACAGTATCTGTGTAGACACTGCATTACTTAACTTGGCTGTTGGCTGTCATTCTTGTCAATTTCATGGCTCCATGCCTGAGCCATGAAATTGACAAGAAAGCTGGGGTGGGTGGAGGGGCTCCAGGTAGAGCCCAGCTGTTACCAGGCTCTCCAGTCCCAGCTGGGCTGCATCTGTCCCGCTCAAAGAATGGCTGCCCTCTGGCTCCCAGTCCAGCTGCTGCCCAGGTTCCCTGCACCCACCTGACTGCCCAGCGGCAGGGAACTGAGAGCCAGAGGCGCAGCCGGGCTCCCAGCGGGGAACTACATGTAGAACTTAGAGCCCAGGCTCTCAGTCCTCCACACTGCCCCTCTTAAGTCGGCGGAAGCGCTCATGGTAAGGACGTGCACCACTGACAGAGAAGGGTAGTGTAGACATGAAGCACTGCAGTGGTTGTAAGTCACCCTAACATAGGTCAACTTATGTTTCTAGGGTAGACATGCTCTTAGATGCTTAACTCCCATTTTCAAAGTTCTTAGGAGCCTACATCCCATTGATTTTCACTTAAGTACTTTTGAAAAATTTACCCTTATCCTTAGAAAGGATAGTGGTACAGATTACATGCATTTTCTTTTTTATGATCCTAAATAAATGTTTCCATTTTAGGCATTCCTTCTCCTGACTCTAAAAATGCAAACCTTTATTTCCTGGATGTTGTACACCAGGCCAATACTATTTTCCACTTGTTTGACAAGCAGTTTAATGATCATCTGATGCCATTAATCAGGTATGTCAGGTGTTCTGTTTTGCATTTCTTCTGTGAATATGTATGGTCATCATTGCTAGAAATTATGAATTTCATTTGTGTTGCTATTAATACAGTTCAATATTTTTATTAAAAGAAATTTGCTTTAAGAATAATTCCAAGTTATTGATGACGGAAGTTGTGGAAAGTACAGTGTTTGTTTAAATCTGACTTCTAATCAGTAAATTTGGAAGATGAATCTTCTAGTCTATTATGCTGATGTGCAGCGTGTTGGCATGCACAGCAGTCTTGGCTCACTCTTTGATCCACTGGGGACTGGCAGCAATATGGAAGCAGAGTGCTCAGTCCAGGGGCAACTCCCTCTGAACTACAAAAGAGTGTCTCCCACCTCTGGGTCAGCAAATAGGTTGTGGGGTCTCTGGCTTTTGAAGTAGCTCCATCCATCAGTCCTTGATTACAAAGACAGATAACTGCATCCAGTCTGGTACTTTCTGGGAGAGGATGAGGGGGGAATCATTAAGTACTCCTGTTCTCACTAGCAACCAAAGCAAATGGATTTGATTTGCATTATGTTTGACTATGTTATGATTTTTTCCCTACTATTTTATAGCTCTTCTCCTAAGTTATCTGAATGCCTTCAGAAGAAAAAGGATATAATAGAACAAATGGAGATGAAACTGGACGTGGGCATTGATAGGCAAGTGAAGTTTTAAACTTCCCATCAATCACGGCTCTACTTACTATTTTTAACACAAAGACATTTTGCCTTAGCCTGTTTTTCCTGCTGGGAAGTAATCATTTAGAACCACAGAATTTATTTTTTTTGAAATCCAGACAGAAAATCAGCGATCACACTGAACTTTTGTCAAGAAAAAAATAATTTTGGGAGGCTGAAATTTTTCCATGCTTGATTTTTGACCTGAGACTAATACTTTTGGGAAGAGTGAGCAAAATCCTTCATCCACTTTTGTGTTGAGGGAATGAGATAATTCACAATTTTCCTCCTTCTCTGTAAAAAAACAAAACAAAACAAAACAAAAACAAACAAAACTCTAAAACACTTCCTGTTTTGGGCTGCAGGGGAAAAGCTTGCATACAGAATGTTGAAACTTGAAATGTTAAAGTATTTAAAGAGCAGTATGTGTGACAGACTGAAAGAGATTAAGTGGCTTGCTTGAGTTGGACTGTGGTGTAATGCATATCTTGGGAGTCAAGAGAACTGAGTGTAATTCTGGGTTTGACATTGACTTGCTCTGAGACTGAGTGATTCATTTAATCTCTGTCCATCAGTTACCTCCTATAAAAAATGGTGTGATTTTTATGGATGGAAAAAGCACTATAAATGCAAGTATTATTGTCATTTTGCAGTGGAAAAAGACAAGAAAGAGGTAATGGTTAATGTTAGGGAGCAGAGCCACAACGCAAGTACTCTACTTACAGAGTATCTATATGTTTACTTGTACCAAGGAGATTTATATTATTCCTATATCGCCAAATGATTTGTTGTTTGACCTTGGACCAGTCGCTTAAGATCCGTGCCTCAGTTTCCCCTTCATAATATAAATAATACACCCCCAGGGGAATTGAAAATTAATATCTGTAATGCCTTGAAAAGTGACATATAAGCATTATTTATTAGGTGTCCACTTCATCTCGAAGGGCAAATAACAGAATTGTAGAAGAGAAAATAAGCATTGATCCTTGTATCCTAGCTCTGTTACCTTCTGCATGGTGAGGAAGAGTCTCAAAGTGTGTAAATTGCAAAGGAATTGAGGGGTGGTTTGGTAAAAATATTTGCTATGGCGATGGAAGGAAAGGAAAAATAGGAGAAAGTACACGGATAACAATGGAGATTTTAGCCTCTGCTGCTGGAAATGCCTTAATGATTTAAACATCAAGTCTGAAATACTTAGACTCTCGGGAGCCACTGATTCAAACCTAGACAGGATTGCCTGAGCCCTCAGTGTCGTAGTAGATGAATTAAGTTTTGTGTACAATAAATAATCTCTAAAGACTGTGGGGGGATTTTCAAAAGTGCCTAAGTGATGGAGGAGCACAAGTCCAGTTGGAAGTCAATGGTACTGTGTTCCCAAGTCACCTAGGATGGGATTTTCACAAGCCCCTATGTGTTGCAGACAACATGTTTGTGGTGGCTCTGTAAAAGAGATACCAGTTTTGAGACAAATCATTTGTATAAAAATGTGGTTACTTGCACTCCATTTTGTCTACATGAGCACCAAAATACCAGAAAGAGCCCCAAGAATAGATCACGCTGGACTTGGGCACCGTCTGGTAATAAATAAAGGTAGATTCCCAGGCACTATTGGTTTCAATGTTATCCAGAATCTGACAATATCTGATAGCAGACCCTTGGAGAGTATTCACAGTGATGTTTTTTCCTTTGTAATGATTAGCTGAATGATTTTAGTCCCTGGGGCCATCATAATGAATTAGCATTGCTATTCTATATATCCATAATAGATTGCCTTACATGCATGTATATTAAAAATGGGAGTTGGAAGAGCAGGGGGATGTAACTCTGATTTCTGTGGTTGGGTGGGGCAAGGTTGTAAAGTGAACTACAGCCAGAATGGGAGCCTGAGCTTCATAGGCATGGAAAATAATTAATCTGATTCCTTGTTTTGGGATTAGGTGTATTTTCCCCTCCCTCAAATCGTGTGGAGCTTTCATAGTCCAAGCTATGTAGCTTCATTTTTGCTGATTACAGTCCCTAGAAAACAGTGAGAGAATCTGTTCTGCAAAAATGAGTGTTCCAGGGAGAGTCACGTGGGAGAATTAGCTCTATGTATTGCAGCTGCTTGCTCTTCAAGCACTCTCTGGATCAGCTTTGGGATTGACTGTAAAATAAACCATTTCTGACTTTAGATAATGTTCAGGAAGGATAACTGCTAGGGGGAAGAGAAGAAATGCGATGCAAATAAAATTGCACTGGATCTTTCAAGACAAGTGACCAGCACTGGTGAATGGAAAGATTTTTTTCTTGTTGCAAGTGTTCTGTGATGCTGTTTCGCTTGAACCGTGTATTATTATTTATAAAGTTACTGAACTCGGTTTAGAAAGTCCACTTCAGAGTCTTTCTGGTTTCCCCAGCAAAGAAGAGTGCCTGGCTGTTCTGAAGAACTGTCTTTAAATGCGTTATGTTTCAATTTATGTGTCTCCTTTAAAATCAGCTGGCCAGCACATACTGTATTGCACTTCAGGATAAAGAGAACTTTGGAGCAGAGACTTCTTAAAGGCTTCTATCTGACTCTCATGCGCCTACCACCTTCAGAAGACCAGACTTGTCTTGCGTAGTAAAATTGTATTGCATAGCAGCTTCAAAAATATTTTTGGTCTTTGCAGTTCATTTTTACCGTGAACATCTTTTTTTATTAAATGGTGAAACTCATTTAATGTTCATGAATTTGTAGAAGTGGTGGATCATGGGGGATTTCTACTTCACTGTGCACTAAGCTCTTATATTTTATGTGGGATCACTTCAGAATTTTTAAATGTTAAAACCAAGTAAATGAAAACTTTTATTTTAAAACACACGTCGTATATTTTAACTTTAAAGGACACTGAATTGTATGATTGGACAGATGAAGCACATCTTGGCTGCAGAACAGAAGAAGACAGATTTTAAACCAGAAGATGAAAACAGTGTTTTGATTCAATATACTAATGTGAGTAAACAAATAGAGATTTGTTATTAATAAACAGTAGCATTTTGAAGATAATTTGAGCAGTATTGACATTTTGATAGTGTACGCCCAATTATATATACATCTGATTAACATTCAGGCTTGTTTCACTCTATGCCAAGGATTCTCAAACTCCTTCACAATGTGGTCCTACACTTGGTGGGAGTACTCTCTGTTTTGTTGTATAATCGTAGTGTCCAACAGCCCCAGTCAGACTGGACTAGGTGCCGTACAAACACAAACTTACCCCTTCCCCAAAATACCACCTAAATTAACATGGACCAAAACTTAATAGAGAGTTTGTCATGGATCTGCCTTCCCGTTTGCAGTTCTTCCCAGTGATAATGGCAACAATTTCTTACCCTGAAAAGTAATATTAGGGCATATTAATGTATTTATGGATGTCTTTCAATGCAATTTTTCTGCTGAAAATGAGGAACGCCAGCAGCAAGTGGTCAGCTGCTGATCCACATGCCATTATGTGTGAGCCAGTGCTCTATACGTTGCTCGTGATTAATCTGAGACTTTGCTTTCCAAATGTTTTTTAAGAGGGGAAACTTCTCTCTAATCAGTTAACTTACAAGCAATCTTTTTATAGGCCTGTGTCAAAGTATGTGGCTATGTCAGAAAGCAAGTGGAAAACATTAGAAAGTCTATGGATGGTAAGAATGTAGACACAGTTTTGATGGAGCTTGGAGTTCGTTTTCATCGACTTATTTATGAACATCTACAGCAATATTCCTACAGTTGCATGGGAGGCATGTTAGCAATTTGTGATGTGGCTGAATACAGGAAGTGTGCCAAAGACTTTAAGGTTAGTGTATGTATACTTAATATGTATAGGCGCATATATAAAATGCCTGAATAGCGAAACAATATTTTTGTTGAAAAATGTCCTTCTTCATATAGCCACATTTCACATCTTTTGCCTTCTGTTCACAACCTACCATAAATTTTAGACTTTAGATTGCCCTAGTACCATGGCAGCAGCTTTAATCATTTAATAAATTATGCCAGCAAGACAGTCTTTTCTGAATAGTCCTCATATCTGTCTCCTAAATTCACTTGCTTTGTGTCATGAGCTTACCCGAGTCAGTTGAGCATCTCACAAAGCAAGCTTGCCCTGATTTTATAAATCATAATAGCCACCTGGGATTTAAAATTCCAAAACATAAAAGTCCTTTGCTGGCTTAACCAAATGGTGTAGTTAGAGTTAGATCCCTGACCAGGCCGGGCCTTTTGGGTTAAAGCAGAAGAAATCCTTCCTCCCTGTCTCAGCCAACCAGAATTGGCCCTTGGAAGAAGCAGTCAGCCCATTTTATCTTGCCTGCTGGGCCTTGATTGGCTTCTGCCTGCTTCCAGCCCTTCTAGCTGCTGGAGAACTAATCCTTATTGGTGCTGCAAGCAGGTGACCTTGAATGGCCTCTAGACAGTTCTTGTCGGTTCAGACTGGCTGCTTTTTTTCTCACAGACACCTTCAGGTGGAGTGGGTCAAGGTCATGGGTGTTTCAACAGGGAGTAGCAAATGCCTGCTACACACCAACATGCATTATTTTGAATGTAATTCAAAAACACACTGAGTGCTTTCATGTGTATATAGGATTGCATATTGAAATAAGTTAGGAATGTATGCACTGCCCGATAAGATAAGACTGTGGTCCATCTAGTCCAGTATTCTGTCTTCAACAGTAGACAGCACTACTTCAGAGACAGATGCAAGAAACCCTGCATTAGACAGATATAATATAATCTGTCCCGCATATTAGGTGTTCTCCTAATTCCTTTTAGTTGGAGATTTAAGACTACAAACATCTGATGATTAGTCTCTTGCAAAATTTGTTACCATCAACTATTATAACTCTGGATATTCTTTTTATCCTAAATGTCCCATCCGTATTTGAATTGTACTAACTTTTTGGCCACAACTTCCTGTGGCAATTAGTTCCACAGTTTGCTTACATGTTGTATGAAAGTATTTCCTCCTCCTGGATTTCAATATGCCATATTTAATTTAACTGAACACCCGATAATTCTTGTGTTTATGAAACCGAACGGAAGCTCCCAGCCATCTCCATATAATTCATTTTGTTTTATGCTTTTAAAGCGTTATGAAGCTGACTCATTTTTATTTCTGAATCAAGCTTCTTCAGATAGCAGAAGCACTTGTCCTTAATGAAAGTTAAGTTCATGACAGTTTTGAAGCTTTAATAAATCAAGGCTATGTCATTTTAGAGCACACAAAAAATATGAAAAATTCTTTGTGCAAACTATTTTTTCATGGTGGGATAACAAAAATAAAACTGAACTTTACCAAAAATGAGAAATAAGCATGTAGCTTCTTCCATAAAGCTATAACTGCATGTAATTTGGATATTATAAAAATTCCACTGCAGTCATAAGTAGTGTAACTATAATACTGGTGAGGGGTAGTGGTGGTTTGTTATAGGTTTTTTTTGTTTTGTTTTGGGTTTTTTTGAACAATTTTCAAACATTCTCTGAATGGTCACATCTCACATTTGTTCTAAAACAAAAGTACTCAAATTCATATACATTTTTAAAAATTAAATCTGGCTTTTGAAAATTGCTTTAGTCTGTTTTTTACAGAACACACAAATGAGTCTCCTGTGTGGAAAATAACACTGACATTCTAGATGAACTTTGCAGCAGCTATTTCATTATAAGACTTACACTTTGAGCATTTTTACTGTTTTTTTCATCTCTCTCTCTCTCTCTCTCTTTCTCTCTCAAACAGATTCCATTGGTGTTACAGCTTTTTGACACCCTCCATGCGCTCTGCAATCTTTTGGTTGTAGCACCAGATAACTTAAAGCAGGTCTGCTCTGGAGAGCAACTTGCTAATCTGGACAAGAACATCCTTCACTCCTTTGTTCAGCTGCGAGCTGATTATAGATCTGCTCGCCTTGCTCGCCACTTCAGCTGAGAGTGCACAGAAACACGCTGTACTGTTTTCAGGCCGGGGGTGTTAGAAAGCACAGGGAATAATTTCTTATTAAACAGCAGTTGTAATTTTTGTGGGACAATGACTGTTCAGAACAAAGCAGCAGCTATATTTAAACCAGAATTTATTTGAAGAATGTGAGCAGATATAATCCTTAATTCGTATTCCTTAAACTACAGTTCCCCCAGATAAGAATTTCTGCAAAACTACTTGCCACTAATTTTCCATTGGAAAAATGTTGGTGAAGGAAGGCAAGTGATAAACCGAAAGTATTTTAGTCCTCAGTCTTGAATTATCTGATACCATTTGTTAGACTTTAACTATAGAGCATAGCGTAGGTAATGGATTACATAGAATAAAAACTGTGTAAAAACATTCATCAGTTTTAATGACTTAAACTTCCGCACAGCTAATCATAATCAAATTATCTTTGCTAATTGGTTTCTAAATCATTTCATTCTTTCAAAATGTTATACCATGGTATACAATTTCTTACTTTAATTAATTAGCTTTGAATTTCTCTGAGATATAGGAGTAACAGAAACACTATCCCAAGAAAGATGTAATTTATTCATTGTATAGAACTTTAAGCTAAGCTAAATTGGAGAGGGGTTTTTGTTGTTGTTGTTGGAGCCCACTGGAATGTATCAACTTCGTATGAACTCACGGCACTCTGTTTATTATCTGTCTGATCAATGGCACTTTTAATTTTAAATATGATCCTAAATGAATGCAACCACCTCGTTTAGATTTCATTACTGTGAGGTGAAGATGCTTGTTGTCAGTTTGACATAATAGAAACTTGTTTCTGTTTTTCCTTCTGTACATAAAGAAATTGAGATTGTAACAGAAGTGAAAGGATGAGGTATAACCCACACATTCATCTGTAGCGTGGAAGAATTTGTATTAAATCTAGCCAAAATCCAAAGCTGAAACTTCCTGTCCTAAAGTTAAACTATCTTCGATACCTGAGCAACGTAAAACAGTTGAAGGTGCAGAAACTTCTCTTCCCCCTGATATAATTTTAATGCTGGGGTTAACTATTATTGTATGTGTGTTTAAACAATAGGAACTTACTCAAGGTGCCTCTGAGATGGATCCATGTTTGGTACAGTAGCTAAAGTGAAGTAATGGGGCTGATGAAATATTTGGGGTAATATTTCCCAACAGTTGAAAATTCTGTAGTAAGTGGAGACGTTTTAGAGCCAGAGAGCTCCTGTGGAAACCAGGTATGAACTGCACTGTTTCAGTGTTCTAAGTTCCACTCATCATCACTGTGTGGATCATCTGTAGCACTCTTAATTCTACTTTGCAGGCTTCGCATATTTTCTGAAGAACTTTCTCTCCCTTCTTCAGAGTAGGTTTTCCTAAAATCTACTTCGTCTCTCAATTACAGCTATTCTCTGCCAAATTTTTTTAAAACTTCCAAGGCTCAGTCGATATTGACTTTTTTCCCCTTTATTTTATATCGAGCAGAGTATTATATTGGTAAACGAGAAATAAAGTATGCCAGGTTTTCCTCCAAAGCATCCTGGGAAACTGTGGCAGCTTTGTCCAGATGTATAGCTCTATTCCTTGGCCATGGCAAAATCACAAAGAGTTCTGGATACTGGAGGAGGCACATGCTTGTACTGTTGCCATTTTTAGAAAGCTCTGATGTGAATTCAAATTATACCTCTCTGTTATCTCTGTAACTTAAAGCCAACAATTTTAGGGCTGTGGTTTTACTAACCAATGTAAAATCTTTGTACAAAAAGTGTCAATTTGTAAACACGTTAGAACATTAAACAAAACCACTAGGCATCATTTTAAGACTGCAAGTTACAGAAGTGCTTCAAAATGTCTTATGTTGTAAATTTCTTGTTTTGAATTATATTTTAAAATTATATAAAATGTACTTTAACTGTGGTGTTTTCCATGCATAAGTTCAGTGCAATATGCTCTATTATGTCTATTAAAATAACGATGAGGTAACAGGTGAATACTTAGACATGTAAACACTCAATAAAAGATATTCCCTCCACATGCCTTTTTCATTCCATTCCATTTCCATATTCTAATCTTTATATGCAATTTTATAAATTCCTTTTATTAAAAAAATCAATAAAAGTAATTTTACTGATCAAATTTATTGATAGTGTGGGCCTTCCCTTCCCAATTTTAAACAACAAAAAAAACATAACACAAACCTTTTATATAAGAGACTGTTATTACCAGAAAGTTTACTTTAAAAATAAATTTTGGGTTGGGATGGGGGAGCTATAATTTTTATACATTTTGAAGTTTATGGCTTTTATAGCAGGTAATTTAGGAAAATATTTCCAGGAGTTTCTGAATATAATAGCAGTACTATCAAAATACAAATATGCTTTTTTATGTTTATGTAATGAGTTAAAAGTACTAATTTTCTAACGTTCACTCTTGGAACATTGGCTTTTAACAGGCTGGCAGCCAAGTGAATGTTTAAGAGGAGGTATGTGTATGTGTGTGGAATTATGCTGTCTCCAATTGGTTAAAATGGCTTTGCATTAAATTATTGTAGGTTGGAAAATAAGCTGTTTTTACAAGTCCTATCATTTATTAACATGACTTGGTATTGTATTTGCATAAGTACAGAGGGCAGAAAAAAGTAGGCTCTTCACAACAATATAACTCCACAAATAAAAAAGAAAAAATAAAAATCAGCAAAATGGAGGAAGTGGCAGACGAGGATGGACAAACAGAAGTTCTAGGTGGGTGGAAACAGAGGGTAGTAAAAAGACCATGAAGATGACATAAGCTAGAAGGATCTGGAGAACAAGCAATTTGTAAGTAAAAAGCCCAGCACCTGAAAAGGGAAGGCTAGAGTCCTAAAATATGATTTAACCTGGCCCATATATCAACAATATGCAAGAACAGTTAGGATTGTGATCAGAATTCTTTATACAAGATCCCATCCTTATATTAAATGAGACGCTAGAGAAGGGGAATGGCTAAAATGCCTCACTTTGGAAGTAATCCTGGGTTTTGAAATCCTTTTTAATGCAAAAGAAAAAGCTTCCACATTCAGAGTGTAAATCTACTCTGAAGGGTAGATATCTGTCTGAATGTGGGCTTCACTGCTTTCTGCGAGGAGTGGGAAATACACCAGCAATCTGCAGATTAATTGGAGTGAAAATTTCTTGGAGCCAAGCTTGTTTTCTTTTTCAAGGCTATCAATGGTCTGTAGAATGGTATATGGCTGTTTGAATTGCAAGATACTGTCATGCAGAATGTCAGTTTACTGTGGATCTCAAGCAATCGGCAAAAGAACTTTGTTTTTTCTACCTATCTCTAAGTGCATATAAAGCACCTACAATGTGCTGCATGTAACTTACAAATACAGTGAGAGGTGCCTCAGAGGCAGTCCGACGTCTTCTGTATCTAACTGGTGTCCCTGTGGGTGGATGTTCAGTCTCCACCTGCACTAGGTTTAATGCTGGCTGTTTCTGTGGGGAATGCAATGGCAAGGAGGTGCATCTTACAAGGTGATTTGATGACCGAGAGGCTAGGACTCATCCTGCCCTACTTTGGAAATTTGCCCTGCTTTGGCCTGCAGGCTCTATCCCCAGCTTCCTCAAGTCTGTGTATGGGTGCCAATAAACCTAGTGCGCAGGATGATCTTATCTGCCCTGGAGGCTTCCTGAAGGAAAGGTGAGCTTTGAGATAACGTTGGACTGTGGTGGCAAGGGCTCTGTCAATATGTATCAGACCTCTGAATTGACTTGGTAGTGCAAGCTGCTGGGGGACAGGTACCGGCTTCATTGCCATCTCTTCCTCAAAAATCAGGAGAAAGAGCAGGCAACTATCTTCCCCTCTTCCTCTCTCACCCTCAAGAAAACCCTCCCCCACAAAAGTACCTCATTTGAAGAATGACAGGTTTCAGAGTAGCAGCCGTGTTAGTCTGTATTCGCAAAAAGAAAAGGAGTACTTGTGGCACCTTAGAGACTAACAAATTTATTAGAGCATAAGCTTTCGTGAGCTACAGCTCACTTCATCGGATCAAATGCATCCGATGAAGTGAGCTGTAGCTCACGAAAGCTTATGCTCTAATAAATTTGTTAGTCTCTAAGGTGCCACAAGTACTCCTTTTCTTTTTTCATTTGAAGAAGTGGGAGTCAGAGTTCAGTTACTGCTGACAACTCGACACTTGGCTGTGATCTTCCCTGATCTCCCTGCTGCCTGTGGGTAAGGCTGTACCCCTGCATCTCTGCCCCTCACAGGGGTAGTTCCCTTCTGAGCATTGTAGGTGGGAAGTGGAGCTGCAGGCTGATTTGTCCAGCACACACCCTCCTCACTGTAAAAGTTTGTCTTCACGTACAGTACTACGCTGTGCTGCTGTTGTGAAGACACTACTCTGCTAATGGGAGAGCTTCTGCCATCAGCGTAGTTAATCCACCTCTCTGAGGTGAATTTAGAAATAAAAAATCGTGGGACTAATGTTTGCAGACTATCACTGGTCAATCTGCTTATCCCTTTTCCCCACTACCATCTCTGTCTTGCCTGTTTAGATTATAAGCTCTTTGGGGCAGGAGCTATTGTCTCTTACTCCATAAATGGTGCCTCACTCTTGGTTGGCATTATTCTAATACTAATAAATAATAGTAAATTTGCAAGAGTTGGCAATGCTGCTATTGAGTGGATTTCACTTCCCAATCCCCCTTTACTCCAGTTGCATTAGAGCCAAGTTTCTTGGGCTTTAAATCACTGGAGTAGATTTCACCTTTTGATTAACTCCAAACCTGCTTCTGCAGCTTGTAAGAAAACTTTTGTTTCCAAATGCCTTTGTATTTAGTGATCTCTAGAAGAATTGCAGTTCTGTGGAAATGAGTTCTTTCTAGTGGTCTCCAAAGGAGGGTGGCAACGTCTAAAAGTGGGTAGACCAACCTGATGAGTGAAGGTGTACTCAGTCAATATATAGTGTGGAAAAAGCGTACTGTTTCTAAACCAGAATGAGTTAGGCGTTGCCTACTGAGAAGAATGTGTTGCTGGTCTCCATTGAGCCAAGGTTAGACTAATGATCTTGCCAGTTTAAGTGCAGTAATTTTGAACTTAGCAAAATATTGAATATTACAGTGCAGCCATAGAAAAGCCAGTTAATGTGAGCTTTAATCTGAAACCTTTTTATAACATTCATTTTATTGTAAACAATTCATTAAAAATAACTTGCTAAGGCTTAGACAAGTGGATTTTTGAAGGTTGCTCATTCTACTTACCTATCCATCCAAAGTCAATTTGAGTCTGAATGTATAACATTTAACTCATAATAGCAAACAACTTCAGAGAAGAGACATTTATTCTGGAGGCATAGATTCAAACTAGACAGCAATGATGCATTACAAATATATAATTATTTGCACTAATATTTGAGCAGGTGGAATGGATTAGTACATGGTCAACATTACATTGCTGATAACATGTACTTTTCTGTATTAATATGTACTGTGCAACATGTATTAAAATGGTCAATAATTCATTTTAACAGCGATACCAATATTTATATTGCTGTGTTCTGCAGAAAGCAGAACGAATTGGTAAAATTTGCAAAGCTGGGCTAGATTAACTTTAAAAATATTTAAAGACCAGAATTAATTCTCTCCTTTAAAAAACAAAAGACCTTGCTATTTCTTTTAAAATGTCAGTAAAACTGGGAATTAGCAAAGTGTGTATTATATCCACTGTCTGAATGAGGGGATATTTAAAAGAGGGTGGCAAGGTGAGTGTGAAGAGATAGAGACAAGTGACTTACATAAGTTATCTCTAGGACAGGTAAATAAAGTATAGAATTAAGAGTATGTAGGAATATTTACTACAGATATAAAGGCTTGTCTACATGGGGACGCTCAGGAAAATTAATCCAAATTAACTAAAATTGGGAATTTAAATTGGATTGGTAAAACCGCATTAAACCCTTTTGAATTAAAGTGGCCTTAATTCAATTTAGTTTGTCTACTCTTCCAAAGTGACTTAATGTGATACACCTTAAAAGGGCCTGAGCTTTAGAAAGTGCTAAGCACCCACCCTCTGAAAATCAGACCCCTTTAACATGTCTCAGGTTGGACACCCAATGTTAGAACTGGTCAGGAACTTTTCCCAATTTCTTTTCCATCAGAAAATACTGACTCATTGAAACTAAAAGTTTGCACAGACACTGTGAAAATTTAGTCAAGAAGATTTCTCAGGGCTAGGCTGGAATTTCTGGTCAAGACCACACAGATAGTTTAAAGAAAAGGCGGACTTGTGGCAGCTTAGAGACTAACAAATTTATTTGAGCATAAGCTTTCATGAACTACAGCTCACTTCATCGGATGCATTCAGCGGAAAATACAGTGGGGAGATTTATATTCACAGAGAACATGAAACAATGGGTGTTACCATACACACTGTAATGAGAGTGATCAGGTAAGGTGAGCTATTACCATCAGGAGAGTGGGGGGTGTGGGGGTGGAGAGGGAACCTTTTGTTCTGATAATCAAGGTGGGCCATTTCCAGCAGTTGAAAAGAAAGTGTGAGGAACAGTGGCGGTGGGCAGGGCGGGGGGGGGGGGGGAATAAACATGGGGAAATAGTTTTACTTTGTGTAATGACCCATCCATTCCTAGTCTCTATTCAAGCCTAAGTTAATTGTATCCAGTTTGCAAATTAATTCCAATTCAGCAGTCTCTCGTTGGAATCTGTTTTTGAAGGTTTTTTGTTGAAGAATTGCCACTTTTAGGTCTGTAATCGAGTGACCAAAGAGATTGAAGTGTTCTCCAATTGGTTTTTGAATGTTATAATTCTTGACGTCTGATTTGTGTCTATTTATTCTTTTACATAGAGACTGTCCAGTTTGACCAATGTACATGGCAGAGGGGCATTGCTTGCATATGATGGCATATATCACATTTGTAGATGTGCAGGTGAACGAGGCTCTGATAGTGTGGCTGATGTGATTAGGCCCTGTGATGGTGTCCCCTGAATAGATGTGTGGACAGAGTTGGCAACGGGCTTTGTTGCAAGGATAGGTTCCTGGGTTAGTGGTTCTCTTGTGTGGTGTGAGGTTGCTGGTGAGTATTTGCTTCAGCGTGGGGGGCTGTCTGTAAGCAAGGACTGGCCTATCTCCCAAGATCTGTGAGAGTGATGTGTCATCCTTCAGGGTAGGTTGTAGATCCTTGATGATGCGTTGGAGAGGTTTTAGTTGGGGGCTGAAGGTGATGGCTAGTGGTGTTCTGTTGTTTTCTTTGTTGGGCCTGTCCTGTAGTAGGTAACTACTAGCTTCTGGCTCTGTCAATCTGTTTCTTCACTTCAGCAGGTGGGTATTGTAGTTGTAAGAATGCTTGATAGAGATCTTGTAGGTGTTTGTCTCTGTCTGAGGGGTTGGAGCAAATGTGGTTGTATTGTAGAGCTTTGCTGTAGACAATGGATCATGTGGTGTGGTCTGGATGAAAGCTGGAGGCATGTAGGTAGGAATAGCGGTCAGTAGGTTTCCAGTATAGGGTGGTGGTTATGTGACTATCACTTATTAGCACAGTAGCGTCCAGGAAGTGGATCTCTTGTGTGGACTGATCCAGGCTGAGGTTGATGGTGGGATGGAAATAGTTGAAAACATGGTGGAATTCCTCAAGGGCTTCTTTTCCATGGGTCCAGATGATAAAGATGTCATCTATGTAGCGCAAGTAGAGTAGGGGCATCAGGGGACGAGAGCTGAGGAAGCCCACCTTGATTATCACTACAAAAGGTCCCCCTCCCCCTCCCGCTCTCCTGCTGGTAATAGCTCACCTTACCTGATCACTCTCATTACAGTGTGTATGGTAACACCCATTGTTTCATGTTCTCTATGTATATAAATCATCTCCCCACTGTATTTGCCACTGAATGCATCCGATGAAGTGAGCTGTAGTTCACGAAAACTTATGCTCAAATAAATTTGTTAGTCTCTAAGGTGCAACAAGTACTCCTTTTCTTTTTGTGGATACAGACTAACATGGCTGCTACTCTGAAACTTGTTTATCTTAAAGTAACATCACGTATCCAAAAAGTTTGTTTAAAATGCAGTACCGGCCTGATATGGTATCTAACACCACCTGCCATTCGCATCAGTGTGAAAGAGCACCCTGCTGAGATGGACAAATAAAGACTTGCTTAGCTATTGTGAGTCATCTTGCTTTTCCCCTGTAACAGTGAGAGCTCAAGTAATAATGTAGAGGTAGAGGGTTAAGTGTCGCTCTATTGGTTGAGACCAGAATTATCTGACTGTTACCTAGGCAAAATATGGCTTATTGTGCCAAATTCATTGGTAGTGTAACAGGCACAACTCCACTTACCGGAATTAAGATATTTAATTATTTTATAATATTCATGCACATTCGAGCATACCTTGGGCTTCTTATATAATGGGAGATTTCCTTTGGCGCATAAATCCAGCATGACTTTAAAACCACTAATGCTGCTTCAGTGTAACAATTCCCACACATTTGAGATAAACTAGGTAAACTGCTTGGCTGAATTCTAATTTAGGAGAAGCGCATCACCATTTTCAAGTTGGTCTATTAACCTCTGCCCCTCATATATTGCTAAATAAATTCGATAGTTGAGGATCAAAATTAGTTAAAGTAGTATGTAGGCATTACAATTTCTATTTAGCTGCTTCTGCTCAAATCACAAACTAAGATACAAGCTTCCACAATGTCAGATGCGTTGCTGGTACATAAACTTAGCGCTAACCTTAGGGTATGCATATTTGATATGGCTCATTTATTGGTGACTTGGATATTTGGATGGTACTTTAGTTAGAAGTTGGAAATTATCCTTTTCTGGCAATTGAAAAATAACTCAGTTACTTTTGGGGAATTACAAACATCTGCAGTATGAAGTATAATAGATAAAACCCTTACCTCATCTATATAGGTTTCAGAGTAGCAGCCGTGTTAGTCTGTATTCGCAAAAAGAAAAGGAGGACTTGTGGCACCTTAGAGACTAACAAATTTATTTGAGCATAAGCTTTCATGAGCTACAGTTCAGTTCATTGGATGAAGTGAGCTGTAGCTCACGAAACCTTATGCTCAAATAAATTTGTTAGTCTCTAAGGTGCCACAAGTACTCCTCATCTTTATAGGGGCTACTATGAAGTTAAAACACTTTACATAATAAAAATAAATTAATATTTGGTCCTAAAAAGTGCATAAGAAATCTGGAATGAAATGGAGATGCAGGATTTATAGGGGAAAAAAGCAGTAGGACTGACTCTCTAGGAAATTATTCCAAAGTGTACACTCTGATTATACCACCAGGGGGAGGATGCCTTTTACATTAGTGAGATGATCCAAAATTTATCCATTACTCTTTTAAGACACCGCACGTGTTGAGAAAACCCAAGGAATTCTTTGTGCAACTAATAATGCAATCCGCATTGCTGTTTTCAATTCAGACCCACCATATGAGGTAGAGTACATGGAGGTGAGCAGCTTGGTGTTTTGTTTCATACAAAAATGGTGCATTTTAGAAACATTAGGGGCCTAGCTTAAAAGGAGAAGGCAAAAGAAAAACCCTAAGTGGATGCTGAATACTCAGCTGTGAACTCATGTCGTGAGGGCAGAAATGAACAGCAGCATCAGCTAAGAGACAGCGTTCATGACTCCTTATTTCCAGGTTTTTGGTGATTTGAACTGGATCATTAAAGTGTATAAAAAGTGTTTTTCCTTGGGAATTCTTAAGAGAGTGAATGGGGGTTGGACTGTCAAGCCAAGCTAGAAAATGTGTATTAATTACACAATGTAGCATCAGATACAGGATTTTGCACATATATTGTGCTTTTAATCTGAAGCATTTATTATTGTTTGGGTTTTTCAAGTGCCAACAATCTGCTTTGTGCTGCACAAGACAAAAATGAATATGGTCCCTTCCCTGAAGCGTTGATAGCCTGTAAAAATAGGCATAGAAAAAGATTGGATGTACTGGGGAACCAAGAAAAGGGAATAAGAGGGATTTTTTAGTTTCACTTTAATTTTGGACATAGAGCTATATGAATTCTAGGAAGGAAATAGAATGCAGCCAGCTCAGGGAGGAAATGTGTTGTGATGCAAAGCATGCAGCTACATTCTCCACCACAACGTGTGTCTGACATGGAACCACTGAAAGGACAGGGAATATAATTACCCATATTCAGGGGCAGGACATTAGGGCTAACAGCCCTGCTCTTCAGGAAAAAAAAACAAACTTGTTATTGATAGTCAACATCTGAACTCTCCTCTGAAAAACGAGAAGAGTGCCACCTGCTGAATCTTAGGTAAATGTACTGCATATATAGGCATTTATATAAACCCAGGCAGACTGAAAGGTTTGGCTAGATCCCAGTCAGAGGGCACATCTCCTTTAAGGGTTATGCTCAAGAAGGCCATGGAGAAATTCAGACTACCACTAATTCCATACCCAGAACAGCTCAGTTAAAATTGTATTGCTTCTGACCTTTTGGTGTATTACTGTCTTATGATTATGCGACACACACGGTGAGAGTGAGTGCTAATATCAAAATATATTAAATCTGCCTTCTTCCTGGGTACAGTATGTGGGAGAGTCTGACTGGCTAGGAATTTTCTTTTCTGGCCAATTTTTCTTTGACACGATGCCAATGAATAATGAAGTTTCCTGCACCATTTATGAAAGTTCAACTCCTTTGTTTAGAGCAGGCTGAAGTCTGGGCAGTGTGATCATCTCTCTTTGGGTGGCAAAAAATCAAACGCGTGCCGATACCTGCCTGATCATGTTTTTAAAATCTTGTTGAGCAGTCACAGAGGCATGCAAGGCTCCCCATAGCTTATGGACATTAAATGATGGTTGACTCCTCAGGCAGACTTGGTGGTGGGTAAATCTAGGCCCTCAGTGAGGAACTGGCCCTTCTCCAAACGTTGTTAACATACAAGCCAAGAAAGTCACTTTAAACCAGCTGCCCTCATTGCTTTGACACCTGAAAATTGCCTGGCTCCCAGGAGGGCATTTGGGTTTCATTTTTTCCACTGCAAATGGAAGAGTCTATAGCTGGCATAATTTCATTAGAAAATCCTGTGAAGAGAGGAATGCTTGGATTGAGTGGATTCCTTCCTAAAAGTGTATAATGGCATCTTTATCAGGACTGCAAGTACAGTTGGTTGTACAGGCAGGGCCTGGCATCTGAGTTTATCTCCAATGAGAGTGATGTGCTCAGAGGTGGCTCAGTGCAGGGCGTGATACAGGTATGAAAACTTCATGTGCTCATGGCAGTGCTGATCTGGGGGCAGGGGGATAAACTAGAGCAGTGACTCTAAACCTTTCCAGACTACGGTACCCCTTTCAGGAGGCTGATTTGTCTTGTGTACCCCCAAGTTTTACCTCATTCAAAAATGACTTGCTTACAAAATCAGACTTAATGATACAAAAGTGTCACAGCACACTATGACTGAAAAATTGCTGATTTTCTCATTTTACCATAAAATTAGAAAATAAATCAATTGAAATATAAATATTGCACTTACATTTCAGTGTATCGTACATAGAGCAGTATAAACAAGTCATTGTATGAAATTTTAGTTTGTACTGACTTTGTTAGTGCTTTTTATGTAGCCTGTTGTAAAACTAGGCAAATATCGAGAGCAGTTGATGTACCCCCTGGAATATCTCTGAATACCTCTAGGGATACACGTACCCCTGGTTGAGAACCACTGAGCTAGAGGATAAGCAATTCTGTTTTTGGAGTAACAGCTCAGTGACTATTTTGATTAGGGCTGGTCAAAACATGCTAATGAAAGAAAGGTGAGAGGGGGGAGACAAAATATTGAAAAACATTCATTTTCAATTCCATTCAATTTGATTCAAAATGAAACATTTTCATTAATCAAATGCTGGAAAACTTCAAACAATATGAACGCTTTTGTGAAAGACATTTGTATAATTTGAAAAAGCATTTTTCAATCGGCCTGAGTTCTAACCAGCAACTGGCAGTTTAGTGATTTGCACAAGATAATGAGATGAATGTGCATTTGTTCCTGTGAAGGTTCATATTATTTTCACTGCTAGGTGTATGCTACTGTTGAACAGTAGCACCCTCAGCACCTCTTGTCTTCCTTTGAGTCCCTCCCTCAGTGATGCCCCAGTTCCTCTGGACCCTTAGCGTGTAACAGCTTAATTAATTATAACCCTGGTGAATCAAGATGCTGCCGGCCTGCCTGTTTATAATTCAGTGAGAAAGCTGGGTTCATGTGTTTTGCTGGCTACTCTGTTTAGAGGTTTCCTAACTTGCAGGATGTAGGAAGCTTGTGCATGCAGCTCTGCCACCAAAGAACACCCAGGCTGGCCCATCACGCTCCAGACGCCCAGAAGCCTTTCATTGTGTTCGAGGAGTGCGTTCCACGGCAGGGAGGAACACCTACATTTTGGGTGGAGGAAGCTGTTTCCAGGTTTGGCACAAAACACAATAGAACGTTTATGATCTCACTTGGTGGATGGTGTAGAGACGAGGCAGGTCATAGAATCACAGAATATCAGGGTTGGAAGGGACCTCAGGTGGTCATCTAGTCCAACCCCCTGCTCAAAGCAGGACCAATCCACAATTTTTGCTCCCTCAAGGATTGAACTCACAACCCTGGGTTTAGCAGGCCAATGCTTGAACCACTGAGCTATGCCTCCCCCCATATCATCGTTCACTTCTTGAAGATGGGGATATGTGATCCTGGAATCTCAAATCATCCTTTGGGAGAGGGTGGTCTTTCTGCCTGGTAACGTTTAAAGAGCTTATTTGATGGTGCAGTGAATCAATGGGTGCTTCTGCTCCAGATGGGAAATAAGCCCCTAACCCCCAGTACTAGTTTAATCTGATACCGAAAGAGAGGCTAGCCTTTATCAGCCTGAGACCATTGTAATATAGCACAGACACCTTTAGAATTTGGTGTAGCCATCTCAACAACAGGACTTACCATGTACCCATTGGATGTTGGGGCATGGCAGGGGTGTCTTACTGCTTTTATTCCTATATATGCCAAAAGCAATGAACTTGGCATCCCCAGGGAAGATCTGGGTTGTTAATCAGTTTTCTTAACTAGGTCTTCTTTATACCAGACTTCTGAGTGTTCCTTCCCTTCCTGCAGTTTGGATTTGTGGCCGAAGCAGCATCTGCTGGACAAACAGGTTGGTGGATAATGGAAATACAGGATTGCAGCTGATGGTTGGTGGGGCCCAGCTTTGGCTGAATTGTCCTAGCATTTGTGGCACATGGTAGGAGCAGCTTGCTTGTAATACTCTTTGCAAGGGATAGAAGGCTGGGTCCACCACTGGGTTTTAATTATACGCCCGAGCGTGGATGATTTAGTGGAGAATTCTGGGATTAATTTCTTCATTTGAATCTTGATGAGACCTCTGGCTGCTGAGAACCGGGTGAGTACTGTGTGACCTAGCCTACTTCTGCCAAAGGGGAGGAGATAGTAAGTCTTTCCTCGACTTCAATAAGATTAAGTATTTTTTTTTGTTTTGTTTTGTTTTGTTACCGTTGCACCTAGGGGCCCTAGTCATGGACCAGGACCCCATTGTGCTAGGTGCTGTGAAAACACAGAACCAAACAGTCCCTGACCAGAGGAGCTCACAAACCAGAGGGCAGGCACAGGCTGGGCAGAGTGGTCTCTCACACAAGCAGAGCAAACCCTGTGATGGTGGCAAGCTTTGTTTCCTTCTGGTAGGTTTAGTTCAGAAGGAAGGGAGAGGGAAACAGGGAAGGGAAGAAGAGGGCGAGAGGAGTGATACTGAGGTGAAGAAATATAGGGGCGAGGTTTGGCGCAAACAAGCCAATCTGCATAGGGCAGAGAAAGTCCAGTCAAAACTAGAAAGTTCTCTGAGGAATAAAAGACCCGTGGCTGGCCTGGGTCAGCTGACTTAGGGCTCAAGCTGCAGGGCTAAAAACTGCTGTATAGATACTTGGGCTGGAGACCGGGTTCTGGGCCCCTCCTGTCTTGTGGGGTCCCAGCCATGGGTGTTTAATTGCTGTGTAGATGTATATCCCAACAGCTGGCTCCTCTTTTCAGCTTCCTCTCAAGCCTAATGCGGGGAAAGGGAGGAAGACACTACACCCGTCCGAGTGCCCCGGGCATAGGAGGGAGTTCTGGGCGCAAGGAGGTGCTGAGTGGGAGGGGTGGAATCCTCAAACCTCATTTCTCCCCCACCCCCACAAATGCAGCAGTCCCTGCTCTGGCTGCTTCAGCCCCTATCAGCTGGAGTCCCTGGCTGGCTGCTCTCTGCATCTTTCTTCCAAACCCACTTGCAAGTACTTACAGGTTCTGAGCACCTCCAGGGAGCAAATGAATAATCATTCAGCACTACTAACCTGAAAGTCCCCATTAGTTCGGTGGGAGGGGAAATCCCTTTAATACCATGTATATAGTATAGTGATTTCTAGGTAAACTAATTTCTATTACAATTTGAATATTCTGTTGGAGAGGGGACTGGGGATGCAAACCTAAGAAATCCAGTCAGATCAGATCAGTTGTCTGTGTGTGTGTGTGTGTGTGTGTGTGTAGTAGAACTGGGGGAATAATTGCAAATTGTTTATTTTGCCTCGATTCATTTATTTAAAAATATTTGCAAATAAAATATTGTTGGCTCTATAGATGGTGGAAATATATTTGTCAAAAATGTTATTCACCACTTATTCCTATCAGTTAGCAGATACATTATTTGTGAATACTGTTTTCATTAGGTAAGCAGCTGTAATGTGTGTGTATGTTTATGTATATGTAAATATGTACATGTCCATACAGGAAGAAGGGGAATCTCTCCGCTAGGCTTTCCCTCAAATGCACCCCACTCTTGCGGAACCTGGGGGAGCTGAACTGGTAAAAGCAGCAGGGGAGCTCAGATGTATCCAAGGCTTAAGGCAGCTGCTGGCATTTTAAGCACCATGGCACCAAACACCACTCAGAGTATTTCTACCTGTTATCAAATGCCATGGGGAAATAGACCAGCTTTACAACGTGAAGGCCTTCCCAGTCAGGCTATTTTGGACCAAGGAAGGAAGCAAATTCAAAGCCTTAGGACCCTCATACAGACTACCCTGCCAACAGCCCTTTCTTGTATCGTTCGGCCTGCACCTTGAGCGCCTCTCCTGATTCAGCTGTGGTGTTGTGGCATGGAAAGGAAGGTGTGCTCTCAGGCAAGTCCTAAATAGCATAAGACTTCATAGCTCAAAATCAACATCTTACATTTCACCTGGAAACTTGCAGGCAGCCAGTGCACATCATGGATATACTGCTGGAGAGACCCTCTGCTTACCAAGGATGCTGCCACTTCAGCTTCTGGATGAGTTCAAGGTGTCACCTCCTGTAGAATGCATTGCAATATTGCATCTGGAGGTGACGGAGGCACGGATGGTGGTTGCGAGGTCGGCAGCCGAAAGGAACAGCCACCATCTCATACGTAAAAGCTAACAAGCTAACTGGATTGTTGCTGTTACCTGATCTGCTAGTGGAAACTGGGAGCCCAAGCAGTCCTTTTAGATTGTGGACCTGATCAACACAAGCTGGATGCACACCTTCAGTCAATGGCATAGATATTACTCAAGCCAGTGGCTAACCTCAGCCAACTCAGTATCACCTCAGCCTTGCTTGGAATAAGGCTCAGTGAGCCAGCTTCCCTCTACTGCCCCAGTTTCAGTCAAATGCTGAGTAAGATGATTGGCCATTTTGACTGCGGCTGCTGGAACAGAGAGACACAAAGCTGCATACAGAAAGTGTCTTGGTAATAACCATTATTGTTCTCTTGGACTTCTATGGGGGCTGTCAAATTTGTATAGTTTTAGACCTTAAACTAGACTTGAAGGAGGCCATGCAGGAAAAAGGCAAGCATTTTCCCCCCTGAGAGCCTGATTCTGCAGTGAGCGCTATGTGAACAGATTCTTAGAACAGCATGGAACTCATTGCAGGATTGAAGCCATAGGAGTAGTTCGTAGGGGAGGTATCGGGGGGGTATTGCCCCCCCCCAAATGCAAGCCTCGGGCAGGTACAGAATTCCTTCTCCCCCTCCCCACGACCTGTTGGCCTGGCTGGAGCTGCCCCCCAAATCCATAAGCCAAACTACGCCTATGATTGAAGCCTGAGTGAGCTAGCAGGTGCAACCTGGCTGTCTACAGTGGTTCCGTGAGTACGTAAGCATGGAATGAAATCTGTCTATTTCACATACGTAAATACGTAGTATTGTTTGAATCTTGCACGTTTTTCTAAAAGATACGCTCTTGTTCAAACAAATTATTTTGGCAAAGCTCTCTGGCCTGTGGTAGGAAGAAGGTCAGACTAGATGATCGTAGTAGGCCTTTCTGGGCTTGGAATCTGTGAGGCTAGGAGGAGAAACAGTTAAGCATCTTAAGCTGTGTAAGCAAAAAAAAAAAAAAAGTTGCCAACATATTTTTTGACAAAAGACAGGAAAATGACAGGCTGTTCTGGGTATGCAAAAAATGTTCCCTTTCATACATATTGACAGCCAGAGGGGGGTTATTATTGAGAATATGGGTAAAGTTACTGCCAGTTTTTGCTGGTACTTGTGTTTAAAAAGAAACTATGGAAACCAGGAGTAGGAATATTAATTAAGTTTAAATTTGGAATGCCTTTGCCAGGAGAGGCTGCATGAATTCAATGAAGCAACCTGTTGGGTTGCAATTCACTATGTTGTTTGCAATTTAATAGAATGCTGAACTTTTCATAAATTAACACGTTGTTTCAATAATCTGATTAAAAGGTTCTGTGTTGATAAGATTAGCCTTAGCTTTGTTTTTCCCCCTTGTTTAAAGAACCAGTGTATATTTTCTAGTCTTAAATCTTTGTGCGGCCATAAACTATATCTTAGGGGCCAACTCATCAACTTGTATAAATCTTTGTAGCTCAATGGATCTGTGACCATGTACACCAGTTGAGGATCTGATCTTAGTCCTCAGTTTCTGGACAGGATCTGATTAATTGAAGCTATTCCGAAAAAATGCATTTTTAATTAGTTGTATGCCTATAGTGTAGATAACAATAATGATACTTTCCCTGCTTGATCTGTTGTGCTTCTCTTGGGTTGACTGTATTAGACCTGATGTGTGCGTATGTGTGTGTGTGTGTGTGTGTGTGTGTGTGTGTGTGTGTGTGTGTGTGTGTGTGTGTGTTTTATTTTTATATACGTTTATATATTTAAATATATATGAAAAAAAATTTATACTGGGTCAGATCCTATGAAGTAGAGTGACCCCAACCCACATTAATAGGAAGAAACTGGGAGCCAGATAAGTATTGTTACCTCCAGGATGCAGATAGGGGAACTAGAGCACAGAGACCAGGAAGACCAGGGTTTTCAAACAAGGTAGGCATGCAGTTGCACTCTGTAAGGATCCCAGTTCTTCAACGGAAGGATCCCATTGGCTGCAAGGGTAACATGGCTGTGCCAATCTGATGACACAATTGGGGCTCAAACTTGTGCACAACCATGCGCCTAACTTGCGCATGTAGGCACACCACTTTGAGTTTGAATCAAGCAATTAACCAGAATCAGCCATGTGCACTTGCAATTATCAGACTTTGCACACACAGTAATGGGAATTGTACAACTGTATGCCTGACTTGTTTGGGAAATCCAGCCCGAAGTGCTGAGTTGTTACAGGCCACACAGAGTAGCCAGGATTTTATCTCAATAGTTTGTGGCTCCTGATCCTCATCTCAGATCACTGGATCATAATACCATTGAAAAAAATGCCTAGCATTTGACATTAGCAACTGACAATTGTCAATTGGAGTAAAGTAGAAGAGATTTTATGTGCAACGCAAGTAAGCAGCATCTCTGGTTGTGGAAAAACATCATTCAATTCGACCATAAGAATTTAAGAAAGGGGGGTGGGTGGGAAATGGAAAGGTTATATTCATGTATTGTATGTATCGAAACAGTCAGAAATATTTGTATGATGCTGTTCAGTTTTTAGAAATGCAGGGAAGTAAACTGCAAACCGTTATCTCAAAATCCTCAATATAAAATATCATGTATAAGGATGGTTGCCCAATGCTGTATGAGCATAGGTTGGCTGCACTGATTTTTAACCGCCTTACATCTTTGTGATAAGAATGGCTACTGTGTTCAGAAAACGCTTATTAAGCCAAAAACAAACCCCATTTTTATGTGACAAGTGAATCCTAAATATAACCACGGTCAGCAATAGATCTCAGATCTAAACTGTACGCCTTGCTGATTCTTAAGACAAAACCAGGGTAGCAGATGGTAACAATGCACTTCCCTTAGATGGTAGAAGGGAGGCACTCTTGTTTCAAGTAATACTATTTCTGGGCGATAGTCCAAAATGCACGGTAGACAGAAGTTAAAAGGAAGTGCTTGCTTTTAGGTTTTTAAACTATATCCCTTAATCCCAGGTGGTGATTGACAATCATGATTTAGAGCATGAGGTGCCTCTCTCTAATCCAGCAAGTTTGATGTTATTTGCATATCTAGGATGCTTTATTCAGCTAAAACTAAATGGGAGCCTGGACAATTGATGCCACATTTCAGATATTGAGTCCTGGACTGAGATCTATTTACAGATTAGTGGATACACAGTGCCCATCGTTGTCATCTCTCTCTCTCTCTCTCTCTCTGTGTGTGTGTGTGTGTGTGTGTGTGTGTGTGTGTGTGTGTAATTTAAAGACTCCAAAAGGCAAATTTACAATTAAAATGTTTCTTGCTGGGTAAGAATACTAGCAGGAAACTTTTCACAAAATTTAAATCACCACAAGGGAAGCAATATACAAGATTATATGAATCCTAATTTGATAATCATAATCAAATATCTTTGTTTTGACTAGTGATTAAAAAGCTATTATTCATTGACTTTAAAAAAATTTTTTTACTATAACACATCCTCGATATTGGTTTCCACAAAAATGTCGTCTTTATCCTGCTGGCGTTTACAGAAAACAAATGCAAAATAAAGATGACAAGCAGGTAAATGACTTTATTTCAAAACATTTGTTATTTTTAAAGGCAAGGTGATACTTGCTTATGTTCTGTGATCAGCAGCTTTTAAAAGTTGTTTTGCTTAAAGGATAAATGGTAACAGGTCTCTATCCATTTCAAAGAAATGGAAAAAAACAACACATATTTAAAAAGAAAAACCACTACAGAAAGACGCAAACGAACCGGTATGATTTACCGCACAGATTTTCATGCATGTCTGTTAAAAGGATGGTTCTTTACTGTTGATTTACCAAATACATGGTTCCTAAGCTGTACACTTCTGTAGATTGAAAGCTGGCATCTATATTTGAGCATTAATCACAAGCAGGTGCAGTGCAGGGAAACCCCCTTTATAGCCAGCCAGATTATATTAGATTAAAATGATCCATATGTAAGGTGTTGAGATACCTACTGCTGTGGAGGAGGGAAATCACATTATACTTGTGACTAGATTAACACATGGGCTGAGCTGACAATTCTTTCCTGGCCTTTTACTTTGCTGGGTGGGAGAAATAAAATGAATCTGCACAAGTGAACTGCCTCAATGAGGCATGCTTCTGTATTGCTTTGGATACACACACTAGTTCCTCAAGTCAACAGAGGGTACCAGCAGAGTCGGATGCCATAGGATGCATGTCTGTAAACCCCAGTTACATAACCCTTTCTGTTGCAAGT
The DNA here is from genome assembly GCF_009764565.3 of Dermochelys coriacea. Lineage (NCBI taxonomy): Eukaryota > Metazoa > Chordata > Testudines > Dermochelyidae > Dermochelys > Dermochelys coriacea. The sequence continues at coordinate 118,830,084 of NC_050073.1, forward strand.
ACATCCTGGATGTATTGCATTGTGTCAGATAGTTGATAGAGTTGTATTTATTTTGCATCTCCTAACTGTGGAACCAGACTCTCGGCTCATGTAAATCAGTGCATCTCTATGGACTTTAGTGGGGCTATCCCAGTTCACACCAGCTGGGGATTTCGGCTACACTAGAATGTAAACCAGTGTACTGTACATTATAATATTTTGATATTGCAAATGCAATTTAAGCACAAGTCCTGGTCTGCAAAATTTGTTCTTGAGTTTAGACCATGCAGGAGATCATCACTATAGGATGATACGTGGAGTTCAATACTGTGCTAGACAAAATATAGTGTAATCCCCAAACCTGATGAAATATTTTATTGAACTCATTTTGCATAGCTCCAGTGTTTGGAACTGAGCTGCCAGACGGGAGGGGGGCTATTTAACTCATTCTGTCTTTCTCTCATGAATGGCACTGGGGGCTCCTTCTTGAACTGCTGGGGAGGAGCCCTGGTGGGCCAAGGCTTTATTCCAGTACATATTGTCACAGAGGAAATTCCTCACTCCTCTAGCTGTGCCTGAGTAGAGTTCAGGATCAGCCTCCAGATAATTCTGTTCTTTTGCTAAGGGACCTAAGTCACTCTGAGTCATTTACACTGTGATCTTGCTAGTGTTTTACCATTTTCCAGAGGGGTTCTCTCTAATGCAGTCTCATTGCAGGACTCTTCCTGGCTCTGTGTACACAAGACCTTGGATCAGATTCTGATCTCTACTGCTAACCCTGTACACGGGCTCTGTGAATGTACAGAAACTGCAAAGCCAGAGCATCTCATTACTAGGGAATATAACCCAGAGATAGCAGAGGGAATTCCCCTGTGGCACAGGGCTTGCCAGGCATCCATTTTTTTACCGGAAAGCCCGGTTGAAAAGGGACCTTGGTGTCTCTGGTCAGCACCACTGACTGGGCTGTTAAAAGTCTGGTCGGTGGTGCAGCGGGGCTAAGGCAGGCTCCCTGTCTGCCCTGCCTCTGTGCAGCTCCCCGGAAGCGGCCGGAACTTCCCTCCAGCTCTTGGGTAGCTCCACATACTGCCCCTGCCACCAGCACAGGCTCCGCAGTTCCCATTGGCCAGGAACCGCAGGGGCAGTGCCTGCAGGTACAGCCAGCATGTACCACGCAGAGCCGCTTGGCCGTGCCTCCGTGTAGCTGCTTCTGGGAGCATTGTGGAGCCAGGACAGGCAGGGAGCCGGCCTTAGCCCCGTTGCACTGCCAACCAGTAGCTGCCTGAAGTAAGCACCCACACAGCTGGAGCCTGCATCCCAACCCCCTGCCCAGGTCAGAACCTTCTCCCACACCCAACTCCCTCCAAAAGCCTGCACCCCTCCCCCAGCCCTGAGCCCCATCATGGAGCCTGCACCCCATACCCCCTCCTGCACCCCAACTCCCTGCCCCAGCCCAGTGAAAGTGAGTGAGGGTGGGGGACAGCAAGTGACAGAGGAAGAGGGGCTGGAGTGAGTGGGGGGGTGAGGCATCAGAAAAGGGGTGGGGTAGGGGTAGGGGCAGGGCCTTGGGGAAGGGGCGGGGCGGGACAAGGGTGTTCGGTTTTGTGCAATTAGAAAGTTGGCAACCCTAAGTGGAATGACTCTGTCACCCTTTCGCAGCTCCTGCCATAGAACCATGTCAGGGGGGCTCGAAAAGGAAGGGGCAAGGCCAAAGTGCTCTGTTACTGATGGACAGCCACTTGAGCGCCTATAATTTACAGCAGAACCAATCTGATCCCCGGTTGCCTCCAGAACTCAGGAGGTGCAAAGGTGCTGGGCCACCACCTGGAATCAGGGCCTTTGTCTTGTTCTCTGCATCTACAGAGCCATCTGTCCGTTACTTGGTTTTTCCTTCTGCTCCTTCTCGGTTTGCACAAAAGTCCCCCACCACCTCCACTAAGCAGTGTTCTCTAGATTTTCTTTCTGCCATTGTGCTTCCCTCCAGCTCTGCTTCCTCTCACTGTCTCGCTGCTCTCAGGCCCCCTCTCTGCCAATCCTTGGCTTCTTTTTCCTTTTCCCCAGTTGACCTGCCTGCGTTAAGAATTCGTGTAAAGATTTCACAGAGGAAGCCATTTGCTATGCACAAGTGGTATTTGTCAGTACAAAACCACCCCTCAGGAAACGTACGAGGTGTTCTTGAGCGTCGTCATCTGGCATGTTTATATATACGGACAGAGCTCTTGCAACAGTCACCATGCTACGTTAATCGGAATGCTATATTTCCAAGGTGCTCTGCTATGATGAATTTGGCAACATCGGCTCAGCTTTATGGTGCCTTCTTGGGATATCAGCCCTGCTGCAACTGTAAAGGAGATTTGCTCATGGAATGCGTGACCCTACAAAAGAGTCAGCTCCCAAAGTGCACCTCAACTCGCTATATTAAAGAGGGATCAGACAGTAGATTGGGGGCAGGGACTGTCTTTGTGTTTGTACAGCCCCTAACACAATGGGGTCTAGGGTGACTAGATGTCCCGATTTTATAGGGACAATCCCGATTTTGGGGGCTTTTTCTTATATAGACACCTATTACCTCCTACCCCGTCCCGATTTTTTTACACTTGCTATCTGGTCACCCTAATGGGATCTGATCCATGACTCGGTCCCCCTAGGCAGTACCATTAAACAAATAAATAGTAATCATAGATGTCAGCCAAACACTTAGGATTTTTTTTATACTGGATTCAAAGATTTGTGGGGTGTGTAGCTATTGCATAGTTGATTGTTGAAATACATTAGTAGGGATTTTTATAATATTTGAAAGGGAAAAGAACTTGAAATTTCCAGAGAGATCACCAGTGTTAGGTTAACAAAGCTTAACTAATCTGTTCGACACTGTGTCTCTGTGTGATCTTGATTATAGGCCTGATCCAATTCCCACTGAAGTCAAGAGTAAACCTTCCACTGACTCCCCTGGCTGATGATTTAAGTGTCAAATAAAGGGAAAACACTTCAGTTCAGATTCGGTTTTGGATTTCTGGAATAGCTTTGGGGTAGTGACTGCAATTTATTTCATGTCAGTACAATGCACAGGACAACGATTGAGGCTGCTGAGTTATTGGAATATAGTTGTTTGATACTAACCATGCTTCAGTTGTAAGGTGGGAGTTTCAAATGCATCTAAGTGGTTTAGGAGCACAAATCATGTTGAAAGTCAATAGAATTTATGCTCCTAGTTCACTTAGGAGCTTTTGAAAACCCCAGATGTAGAGTTCACCCAGACCACTTCCTTCCAATGAGCACCAGGGTCACTCCAAACTCATGTCAATAAAACCTTTATATCACATCCTACTATCGTGTTTTATAATGGTTATCTTTACCTGTATAACATGAGAGAATGCAGGATAGTGGGGTACGGTATAAAGGTTTTATTGGTTTTGTTTTGGGACAGCTATATTACTCAGAAGTGAAATATGACTTCCTGACGACTGCCTATGAAACATATTTTCCACATTACCATCATATATTTTGTTTATGCTGCATATTTCACAGAAATAGTTATAAAATAGCATTCACATTACTTTAATTGGTACTGTTTTTATGTACCCCTCTTCTTGTAAAATCAAGCACTTTTGTACTGAGAGGCATCCGTCAGAAGACTGAAATTATAATTAACGGAGTTTAGAACAGTCTAAAAAGGATCCAAAGCAGATTTTTCTACCAACTGTAGTGTTGTATATTTACTGTCTGATCTCTCATGACCTGCCAGGGCTAGAAACAAGTGTTGTATCCCACTGGAAAGGGAAATCCAAAGCTTTCTGACGTTAGAACGCGATTGTTTCTTGCTTGGTGGGTTCACCAGACTTTGTACTTTAAACCTGTCGCTATTCCAGGGTTGAATATTGGCATCTGTAGGCTTTGACCATTGTAATGTTGTGGGAGAAACTTTCTGTATGCAGACATGCTGAAGGAACAGGCATTTTTTTCTTGCAGTTTTAGGTTTTTTTACAGTGGTTTGAATAGCTGGTTTCTTTAAGTTGGCTTCTCCTGTGGATCTCAGTGAGACTTAAATATCAAGTCAAGTCTGAAAACTATGTGTAGTCTACTATAACATGTTGGATGCATGACTGTACAAGAAATGCCAGATTGTATTAAGTGGCAAATAATTGCATAGAGAGATCATATTAAGGCATAAGAAGAGGAAGCTGAGTTAAGGATGAGCTTTTGTCTTTAATTCTGCATTTCCTGACTCTTAAAAGCTTGTTTTGTCACCAGGGCTGGCTCGACAGTTTTTGCTGCCCCAAGCAGTGGAAAAAACTGCCTCCACAGCTGGCAGGGCTGAGGAGCTGCCGCCAAATTGCCTCCCTGGCCGGAGGAACTGCCGCCCCTTTCGAACTGCTGCCCCAAGCACCTGCTTGGAACGCTGGGGCCTGGAGCCTGCCCTGTTTGTCAAATTCCAAGTTGTAGTTGACACTCGTATTTTGAGTACAGATCTTTTGTTTAGAAAGAAAGAAAAAAAATTGCCAGCGGAACATCAAAACATTAAAACAACGAGCATTAAGGGAAGGAAAAGAGATGTTTTAAGATGAGGTTAAAATGATGAGATGAATGAGAAAAGCAAAGATGCATGATATAGATGATAAAGTTAGAAAAGTGAACCAATAAAGACAATGAAAATGAACTACTCTCTCAGGAGAGGTGGGCCTAATAAAAAAACAAAAAACAAAAAAAAAACAACCCAGATCTAAACCTTCACAGATGTATTTGGGTGCAGATGGGGAGGGAGTTAAAAGCTGAATCCAGATCTGGCTCTGGATTTCTCATCTCCTATCTTTCTCCACAATGGGCTGAAACTAAACTCCAGATGTGGAGGAGTCAAATTGTGGATCAGAATTTTGCAGCTCAGACCCATTTCTAATGATAACATCATTAACTCAAATACAAATATCATCCAGTACCTGACTCAGTCTAGGGCAAAAAATGTCAAAGGAGATAAGGACTGAACCATGCCCTTTGGGTTTCCAGATGGAGGCAAACCAGCCCCCTCAAGTTCACTTGAAGGTATGAATTCATCCAACCCCACTCTCCAAGTGGAAACCCCCACAGTTGTTTCCTTTGGCTAAGTACATAGTTAGTTGCTTGAGTTGAACCTGAGAGCTGATTAGAAGCCTTTGCAAAGCAAGAAGCCATCAGTATTCTTTGCTCACATCATCCTAACCCCTGACCCAGGAGATGAGTGGCCACCTTCTGAACTAGATGAAGCTTCTGAAGTGTAGCCCTGGATGTGGTGGGACATGCATAACTGTGGTGTGGTTTGCATCAGAGAGGGAAAGTCACCATTTCCAGGCCAACTAATGATCGTAAAATCCAGGAACTGCAATAGATGGAAGAGGCCCAGTTACTGAGAATATGACACATTATTACTTCTACAGATAAACTGTATTAAACACAATGAATTCCTTCAATATTAACCCTTGAGGATTAAGATCCTGAGTTCACAAACACTTGTGCATAACTTTAGGTTCATAATTATAGGCCAGTAGGGAACACTGTGATTGAGTCTAATCTCCTGTATAACACAGGCTACCAGACTTCTCTGAATTATTTCCAGTTTGAACCAGAGCATCTTTTAGAAAAATATCCAGTTTTGATTTTAGAAATGCCAGTGATGGAGAATCCACCACAATAAATTGCTCCAATGGTTAATTACCCACACAGTTAAAAACTTGCATCTCGTTTCTAGTCTGAATTTGCCTAGCTTCATCTTCCAGCCATTGGATCTTGTTATGCCTTTGTCTGCTAAATTGAAGAGCCCTTTGTTACCAAATTCTTGCTCCTCATGCTTGAGCAGTCCCCTTGCACACTACTCATGTGCATAAAGGGAAGTACATATTGCATACTCCTAGTTGTGTGCAAAGGACATTTTAGTGTAGATTATCAAGCTCTTTGAATGTGTTGGGAATTCACTCTAAATGCAATCACAGTTCATAACTGGGTAACACATCTGTGATCTATTTTAATGATCTGTTTAATTGGCTACGGTCTCTGTCTTGCTTTCTTCAGAGCAGCATGTATGTGTGCAAGTGAGGCCTAAATTCGTGGGTGCCAAGCTTGCCACAATTTAAAGGGATCTAATTTTTAAAATGTGGATGCTCAACACTCTAAAAATCAGGCCCCTTGAAGGTGTCTCAAGTTGGGCGCCAAACAGTGAGGCACCCAAAACCACTATTCACTCTTGAAAACGTAGGCCTCGCCAAGATGTACGCACCCTCTGCTTAGACTCCATTAATAAACATGCCAGACAAAAGCGGCCCCTATTTAGGTCAATGGTAACACTTCCATCTACTTCAATGCCAGAATTGGTTCCGTGATTTTGATCTGTTCTATTATCATCAAATAGAAAATAGTCTTAAGAATCAATTCAGCTTTCATGTGTGGCCCTCTTCTCCACCGGAGGCCAAGGAAACTTGTGTGCGCTTACACCTTCTCTGGCTTGGCAGTGTTTTAGAATACTTGCAGTAAAAGGAAAGAGGAAAATCCTGAAAGCAGTGCTTTTACCCGGCATCTTGGCATCATCCCTTCAGCTTTCATCCACCAAGTGGAGTGTGCCAATCTCACGCTGGTACAAACAGATGTGACTCTAGAGCTTTAAGTGTCCAATGAAATAGGCATTGCTTGCTGAACGCCGTGCTGAAAACAGCCTAATTCACCAGCCTTAGGATTTTCCATTGTGATGGACAGTTTCTCAGAGCTTTGCTTCAAGGTTCCTGGATGCTGATACTCTTTAATTTTTTTTTTTTTTTTTGGTTGGTGAACTGATATTTTCCCAACATCCAGCGTGTGATTTGTTTCATAAGAATGTTTTCATTGTTTCATAAGCCTGTTTTCAGACGAGGTGGAGTGCTAAGAAAGCCATTTGATCCCATCTTAAAGCAAATGCTATATATTATTGATTATATACATGGCAACTGATTAAATGTATTGCCCTTGCCCTGAAAGCTCACATGTATTGAGATTTGGCGCAACCGATAAAATGTATTTTGATTTCCACAGCAGTAGCCACTTTTCCTGCTGTTTGAAATATATGTATTTTACTGTTTTAGATACAGTAGGGTCTGTGCCGTGGACTCCCAAAGAGGAGATGTTGAATTGGCAAAAACACTTAATCCAGACATCTACAAGGGAAATTAGGTAAGCCCAATGATGCTTAATGGCAGTGAGTGCCACTTAATGGGGATTGTAATTCTGCTTAACTGGGACACCTTGAGGTAATTTAACGAGGTTTAGTGGAGCTGAGTGAACAATTTGCAGAGCTTATTCTGCGAAATTTAGGCTTTTTTGCCTGGTTTGCAAATACTCAGTGAACAGACAGCAATTCCTAGAATATGTTTGCTATTCACAATTGTCTGAGGGTCAGATCATAACTGGGGCCTTGTATGTTGGGGGAGGGGTGGGGACAAGAAGCCTCCCCCTTCCTGGAGGGGCCTGGGCAAGGATCAGTCACAATAGACTAGTAGATTCTAAGGCCAGAAGGGACCACAGTGATCGTCTAGTCTGACCTGCTGCATAACACAGACCATAGAACTTCACCCAGTGATTCCTGCATCCAGCCCAACAACCTCTAGTTGGATAAGAGCATACTCTTTTAAAAGACATCCAGTCTTGATTTAAAGACTCAAGTGATGGAGAATTTACCACCTCCCTTGGTGATCTGTACCAGTTGTTAATTGCCCTCACAGTTAAAATTTTATACGTTATTTCTAACTTGCACTTTGCCTTCAACTTCCAGCCATTGGATCTCATTATGCCTTTGTCGTCCTGTTGACCCTTTCTAAAGTAGTGACACAAGAGGGGCTGCTCTGCGCTTCCTTCCTCCTGGGAACAAATTGCCCCAAAGGGTGTGCTAAGGATGCAGAGCCATGCACCTCTCCCTACAAAGTGGGGCTAAAACACCACAGGGGGTGGGAGAGAAATGATCAGCACCATTCTGATGGAGCAACAGAAAGTGCACCTCCTGGTGTACCAAAAAGCCCCTGCTTCCTTGGGCCAGCCCTGGTCCACCCTGCACTCTGTGCAGGGCTTAGTACTAATTGCCACATTTCAGCCCTGACTATTTTGTGGGAACCAGTTTCAGCCAATCAATCGCTCATGTTTGCCATGGGTATTCATTTGACTATTCAGTGTTCGAGCTATGTGATTGGGCACCTAAGTCACATGCTACTGTTTCTGTTCTCCAACTGGATGACCTAAAGACAGCTTCTGCTTCAGCTGGAAACATTTATTTAGTCACAAAACAAATTTTGTGTCATGATTAAATGACTCTTGGTTTAGGGGCCCAGATTTCTGGGACCAAAATTTCACAGGCATGGAGATTCCCAGAACACAAGTGAAAAGGAGCGGGAACAAGACAGAAGTAAATTTCTGTTGAGAATTCACCAAAATACTCATGAATAGTTTTTCATTTCCCAATAAACAAAACAGTATGGATTAAATGGATTCTGAAAGATTCCAACTTGAGTTACATTGTCAGTGTTATGTCTTTGAATGATAGACATATAAAACTTTCTTCTGAAAGAATGGTAAAAAATCCAGGCTACGTCTGTAATGCTTTTGTCTTTGACTTATTCAGAAGTCATTGCTGATAGGAAGCCGAAGAATCAGGAGTTATTTTCTCCTTTTTATTATGTGATCTTTCAGTAACTGGTTGCCTATGGAGAGGCATTACACCTGTTTTTTTCTGAGATTTATCACTATGTATATTACAAAGAGTCTAATGGCCCCAAACATATTTGCTGGCCCCAGGTGTAAGACAAGATATAAATGCATAGTAAGAAATACTCCTTGCCGCAAAGAGCAAAATGGATAAGACAGAAAAAGGGTGGGAGAAAAGAGGACTTGTTATCCCCATTTTACAGGTGGGGAACAGAAGCGCAGAGAGGTTAAGTGAGTTGTGCAAAATCACACAAGAAATCTGTGACAGAGGTAGAAATCAAACCCACATCACTTGAGTCCTGGTTGAGTGCCTTTATCACAAGACCATCCTTCCTCCTGAGATAAAGAAGAGCTTATGGTAAGAAGATTGTTAAATGCTGCGTCCAAGAATAAGGGGCTGGGGAAAAAATTTCATGGCGAGCAGTATCAAAAGATGTTCTTGTGAATTTTTAAAAGAATTGGACATGAACACGTTGAGTGAAAGGCAATAACCTGGGGTAGTCTGACCTACATTGTGCTAATTGTTTGTTATAGTTTTGCAGCTCTTGGAATGGGTCTCAAATGAAAAATCTGTTCCGTAGCACATTCCATATTAAATTCCCTCTAGACAAAGCATTCTGTCAACTCATGACAGTGTTATTCCAGGCATTTCTTCTTGGAATGAATTGACAATAACCCTAAGATTTGGCTGGAGGGAGGTCGCTGCTGGGAAAGAGCGGGATGGCTCAGCTGGTCACAAACTGGTAACTGTCTGTTTAATCATGATACTAATTCAACATGTAATGTTTCCTCCCAGAAAGGACTTGTCTTGCTTTCTAGAAGATCTACAAGGTTATGAAATGCACTGCAGGAGTTCTCTTGAACTAGGGAAACCCCTGGAGTGAAGGGTGGAAGGTATCATTACACAAAAGTGATAAGGTGCCGATCCAGCAAAGCGCTTAGGCACATGCTTAACTTTTAAGCATGTGAATGACCTCATTGGCTTCAAGGGGATTATTCACATGCTTAAGGGTAAGCATTTTCTTAACTGCTTCACTGCACAGGGGCCTAATGGCCTGGTCCTGAACCCATCAGAATCAACGGGAGTCTTTCCTGTGACTTCAGTGTGATTTTTTTAAACAGGCCCACAGTGACTACGTTGGAATTTTAAAAAGCACCTAAGTGACTTGGGAAAACAAGGGCTCCGGAAAGTCCCATCGATTTCATAGGGGTTGGACTGGACACTTGGCAAGGAATAATAGCCATGTCCACAGTTTTTTACACAGTTGTAATGTTCTGCAGCACTATGTTTTATGACAGGTTTCAGAGTAGCAGCCGTGTTGGTCTGTATCTGCAAAAAGAACAGGAGTATGTATGGCAACTTAGAGACTAACAAATTTATTTGAGCATAAGCTTTCGTGAGCTACAGCCCACTTCATCAGATGCATGCTGTAGAAAATACAGTGGGGAGATTTTATATACACAGAGAACATGAAACAATGGGTGTTACCATACACACTGTAATAAGAGTGATCAGGTAAGGTGAACTATTACCAGCAGGAGAGGGCGGGGGGGGGACAAATTACCTTTTGTAGTGATAATCAAGGTGGACCATTTCCAGCAGTTGACAAGAACGTCTGAGGAACAGTAGGGGAGGGGAAATAAACATGGAGAAATAGTTTTACTTTGTGTAATGACACATCCACTCCCAGTCTTTATTCAAGCCTAAGTTAATTGTATCCAGTTTGCAAATTAATTCCAATTCAGCAGTCTCTCGTTGGAGTCTGGTTTTGAAGTTTTTTTGTTGAAGAATTGCCACTTTTAGGTCTGTAATCGAGTGACCAGAGAGATTGAAGTGTTCTCTGACTGGTTTTTGAATGTTATAATTCTTGACGTCTGATTTGTGTCCATTTATTCTTTTACGTAGAGACTGTCCAGTTTGGCCAATGTACATGACAGAGGGGCATTGCTGGCACATGATGGCATATATCACATTGGTAGATGTGCAGGTGAATGAGCCTCTGATAGTGTGGCGGATGTGATTTAGGCCCTATGATGGTGTCCCCTGAATAGATATGTGGACACAGTTGGCAACGGGCTTTGTTGCAAGGATAGGTTTTAGTTGGGGGCTGAAGGTGATGGCTAGTGGCATTCTGTTATTTTCTTTGTTGGGCCTGTCCTGTAGTAGGTAACTTCTGGGTACTCTTCTGGCTCTGTCAATCTGTTTCTTCACTTCAGCAGGTGGGTATTGTAGTTGTAAGAACGCTTGATAGAGATCTTGTAGGTGTTTGTCTCTGTCTGAGGGGTTGGAGCAAATGTGGTTGTATCATAGAGCTTGGCGGTGATTTTAAACCACTCCAAAGAGCAAGATATTATGTAATATTAAAGAAAAGTAGTGAAAATATTATGTTGCTACATAAATCAATGATACACCCACACCTGGAGTACGATGTCCATTTCTGAGCACCACGTATCAAAAGGATATACAAGAAATATCTAAGGTCTAAAGAACGGCAACAAAAATGAGTAGTAGCAGGGAAAGGTTTCTGTAGGAATGTGCTATTAGGAAAATTATAAGTCCTTGGTTTGGAGAAGGTGAGGTAAGACACGATAGAGATCTAGGAAAGGTCAGTTGAGACCTGAAGAGATATCCTGGTCCCATTGAAGTCTGTGGCAAAACTCCCATTCACTTCTTTGGGGTCAGGATTTCACTCCTGCTTTTCACCCTTTCTTTTAAAACAAGAACAAGGAGGCACCCAATAAATTAAGCAATTTAAAACAAATGAAATAATTTCTGCACATCCCATAATTAACTTGTGGAATTTTACTTCAACAATCTATTTTTGAAGCTTAAAGTTTTTTTAATACTCATTTATATGACTAAGAAAACCTGCGTTTACACTAGATAGGACAAACATCAACTCTGTGCCCTGAAGCATGAAGCCAATCACTTAGTGCCTGCAGTTAGGAAGGAACTTTGCCTATGAGCTGATTATTGCATACTTAAACACCATGATTTTCCATCGCACCCTTCGCTAAAGCATCTGGCACTGGCCACTGTTACACAGAAGGGTATTGAACTAGGTGGTTCCCTGGTGTGATCTGGGATGACAAAACCTCTGTGTGTGGGTGTGAGTGCATGTTATATATTTGTTGCATACCAATGTGACCAATATTACCTTTTAGTGGAATTACTCCTGCATTCCACTGGTATAAATGACAAGAGAATCAGGCCCATAGTGTGTGTGTGTGTGTGTGTGTGTGTATGTATATATGTGTATGAGCCTGTGAGACTACACACATACATATGTAGGGCCCTACCAAATTCACGGCAATGGAAAAACTACTCCTGGGCCATGAAATCTGGTTTCCCCCAGTGAAATCTGGCCTTTTGTGTGCTTTTACCCTATACTATACAAATTTCATGGAGGAGACCAGCATTTCTCAAATTGGGGGTCCTGACCCAAAAGGGAATTGCAAGGGGGGGGGTCCCAAAGTTGTTTTAGGGGGGTTGCGATATTGCCACCCTTACTTCTGCGCTGCCTTCAGAGCTGGTGTCTGGAAAGCAGCTGCTGTTGTCAGGGCACCCATCTCTGTAGGCAGCACCCTGGCGGCAGCAGTGCAGAAGTAAGGGTGGCAATACCATACCAAGCCATCCTTACTGCTGCTGGCAGTGGCCCTGCCTTTAGAGCTGGGCTTCCGGACAGCAACCACTGCTCTCCAGCTGCCCAGCTCTGAAGACAGCGCTGCCACCAACAGCAGCACAGAAGTAAGGGTATACAATACACCTACAATAATCTTGCGAACCCCCTACAACTCCTTTTTGGGTCAGGACCCGTACAATTACAACACCGTGAAATTTCAGATTTAAATAGCTGAGATCATGACATTTACAATTTAAAAAATCTTATGACTGTGAAATTGGCCAAAATGGACCATGAATTTGGTAGGGCCCTATACAAATATAGTGTCAAATAGAGGGGTGTTGTCTCTGTGTGTGTGTGTGTGTGTGTGTGTGTGTGTGTGTGTGTGTGTGTGTAATCATACATAAAAATCATAAATATATAAACTCTTTAATTTTTGTATGTTTCAGCAATGAAGGCAAAGATTTATAATAGGATCGTCATAACTGGAGTATAATTGTCCTAGTTAGCTGCACTGACATTTCACAAGTCTTTTCATGCATGAGAGATATTTTTTTCTATCACAACTCTTTCTCCCCCTTCCTTTTTCGCTATTGTTTTCAGTGCTGATGCCCCAATCTGTGCAGTTGAATCATGTGAACTTAAAATTACGTAAAAGCTGGTGTGTTTGAAAGCCAACTGCTTCATAAGCCATTCAGCTAAAGGTCTCCCAGATAGTCCAAAAAAGAATGGTAGTGTTTTTTGGTTTTTTTTGCTGTCATTTCTGTCCTGTTAACTTGAGCAGAAACTATAATTAGATGTAAGTAGTCCTTTTCCCACAGAAATGAATGGCAGCATCTGGAGAGAGACTACCGTTCCAAATACTTTTGGCTACCGGCTGTCTAGAAGTTAGCAGTATGGAGCAAGGGCCTGAATCCAGACTTCTGTCGGCCTAATTCTGTATCTGTGGAAGCACAACACTGAATCCAATATTCTAATGGCTTGCTGTGATGGGTGTACAGCAGAGTACATTCCAGACTTTAATGCTGCCCCTCTCCTCCTGGGAGGCAGATGCTGCTTGCATCTCCATGTGGGATTGTAAGTATTTTTCTGAATCACCTGGGCTAGGAGAATGGAAAGGCATTTTTTGTTTTCCATTGCATTATCAGACTTGACAGTATCTGGGCTCTGTTTCCCCAGACAGGAATCAAGCCGTGTTTGCAAACCAGTAATTGAGTTAAAAAATGTTTTGTGTCTGAACTGAGCCCACTTTATCATTTGCTTTCCCTGCAAAAGGACTGAACTGCTTCTGCAGGAAGGTGTGGCTCCTGGCATTCTGCCTTTGAGCACAGGGCCATCCCACGGTCACACGGCTCTTTATCGCCACCAAAATATGCCTCCAATGAGTGTTTGTTGTAATCAGCACTAGGGTGTTAAATTTCATCAAAATTTACATCCTCTACAGGAGCATCAGACTTGAAATATTTCCATTCAGCCTTCCAGTGAATTGAAATGGGATACATTTCTTTATCTGTCTTTCTTGGGCCACGTTCAGTAGGTCTTCACCTTTCTGCAGCCTTGTCATCTCTGGCCAAGTACTATACGTATTTGAACTTTTTCTTTTTAAACACCACTTCACAGTGTTACATAATTGAACTGCATACGCAGGACATGCATGATGGCAATTTTAGAAACAGGTTATTTATTGTTTGGTCACTAAGTTAAGCCTGTCTTTTTTTTATTTTATCTTGCTAACATTCATAGCTCTGGTAGAATGATCTTTCTGCTGCTTAGTTTTGTTTTCCACTACTTTATTGTCTAACAAACTTTTGGAAATATATGGGGGTGGGGAATTTAGCCTGAGGTTTTCAAAGCTGCCTAGAAGAGTTAGATGCACAATTTCCACTGAAATTGATGAGTTGTGCGTCTAAATCCCTCAGGTGGTTTGCATATCTCTGCCTTAATTTATTATGGAGGCATCAGTAGTGACTGCGCAGTTGAGACTGAATTGAGCCTTGTACTTGTAGCAAGGATTCAAACTTTGTTATGTGTGAAAAATACAGTGTATCCTCCCCAAAATTACAGCACTTATTTTTTTAAGTACAGAATTATTTTCCTGAGCATTTACAAGTAAATCTTTTAATTAGTTTGGGAATTTAATTGAAAATTGGTCCTTTAAGAAATGTAGTTCTTAGCATCAGACTTTTTTTTTTGCTCTCAATAATCCCAGTTGCAGAGTAACGAAGCCTCTTCAAACTTCCCATATAGCTAAACTTCACTGAAAACTTTTCTATGGGTTATATTTGATTTTGTCGATTTAATAGTATTTTTCCTGTTGTTCTTCATAACTGAAGGTTTCTCCTTCAGTAGAGACCGAAGAATGCCCATGGTTGGCTACAGAGAATTCCCAAAAAACCTGATTTCTTTCTAAATGTCTGCCATCTTCTCTTGTTCTGAAAGGGATTACTGAAGGCACAGCTACCCTCAGTTGGGGGCCATTTTGAAAAGAGTCTCTCTCATGGGCTTCAGAGCCCGAGCTCCAGTCTGTGTCTACACAGGTATTTTTAGCACTGTAACATGAACCCAAGTCAGTAGACCCGGGCTCTGAGATTTGCTGCCACCGGCTTCTTGCCGTACGGGACTGAGTGTCCCAGCCTGCTCACAACATACAGGGTCGCCATCTTTCCTGAGGGCATCTGTGGCATCAGACCTATTGAGAACAATGGGAGATGGTGGGCATTTTGAAAGGAAGCAAGTCTTCCTGACACATAAACTTTGTGAAAAATAATGAGGGAAAAATACTATTAATCCTATCTTTTCTAAAGCTACCCAGATTCACTCAATAGATAGACCAGCAGCGAGGGGAAACAGGGGGTATAGATGCCAGCTCTTTTACTCTGCACTGGTAAGACAAAGCAACTGTAAACTAGTTTATCTGGCCTGTATGGTCTCACTGTTTGTGCTACTCCAGTGGGGGTTAAAGCAACCAGAGTGAATCTGGTCCTAAAAATTAAAGTTATAAAATGGTTTAAGGTTGATACCTCATAACTTCAAATCTTTAGAAATATTGCATTAACATTCTTTTTGAGTTTTTGTTCATATATACATTTTTAATTAAAACAAACCCTAAAGAAATTCCCACACAAATACTATGTTAAAATGGACTTTACAGCTGCAATTTTGGAAAACTACATTACAGGGGTGTTATAATCATTGCAAAGCCAAGTGTTCTAAACCTTGGAAATTCACAATTAAAGTTAATTTATTTATGTTATTAATAATAATTGAAAGTTTCTCCTTAAGCTGAAACCTTATCTCTGCCCTATAGTCACACCACACAATTATGATTGAGACATTTAGTGTTTAGGCATAAGTCCCAGCCCCTCCATGGGGAAAGAAGCCCAAGTCCTCTTCTCCAGTGCAGGCCTCCCCACAGTTCCCCAGACCTTGCTCACCTCTAGGTTGGAATACAGCAATATTCTCGTTCTTGGATCTACACACAAAGGTCACTTGGAAGCTTCAGCTCCCTGTGTGTCCACTTAGGGTGTTTCTCATTGGGGCATTCCTGTGTTCCATAACCTCTACTGGGCTCCCAGCTCTTTTCCAGGGGTACCTGAAAGGGCTGATCTAGTCTGGACAATATTTTATGGTTTGAGTCTTGGCTAATTTGGAATCTGCCTCACTGTCTGCTTGCAAACCAGATTAGCTGAGGCACTTGAGCTAATGGCCCCAGGATGGAAAGGGAAGTGGGTGAGAGGGCTGTTCAATGAAAGGAAGCCAGGACATAGAGCACAACTCATATTCTGACAAATCCATACCCCCTTCCCCCTTAGAGTATTCAACTTTAAAATGCTAACATGCGTCTAATCCTTACACGTCCTCTTTATTTTTTGCTCGTTACTCATTTTAGGACAGCAACCAACTTCTTTTTTTAACCGTAAGGGCATTCTGAAAATATCATTTGTTGAGATACAGATTTTTGTCTGTGGGAGGTGGTTGGAGAGAGAGTTAAACAGCTTTTAGTCTTTTTTCAGGGTGAGGTAGAGGGCAGGGGTAGGAATCTTTGCAACAGGGGTGCAAATGAGTTAATTGTCGTTTAACCTAGGTGTGGCTTTGTCCATGCATTTTGATCAGCACGTTCTATAAAGCTCTGTACATAACATTTGGTGGTGATGTTGCACTCCCCCACATCCCTTTCCCCCTCCCCCTCCTGCAAAATTACAGCAGTGGAAGGGTGTTTAAGGCATTTAAGGAACCAGGAGATCTGGGTTCTGTTCTCAACTTTGCTTTTGGAGAGCACCTAGACCTTCACTTCCCAGCAGCCTTCACAAAGCTTCTGAGACCCTGGAAGTAAAGGAAGGCCCCAGAACTGCATTTGCACGTTTTCCATACTTCTGAATTTTTAAACAAGATTCTAGGAGTCCGAGAGTAATTGTGTGATTTAGGCTCAGTCCTGCCTGCGTGTAGAGGGAGCTGGCCAGAGAGCAGATCTGAATCGCCAGCTGGGTTGCTGTGCATGATGCTTATGAAGTAAGAGGAGGTCACTGCACACTCACGGTCTAGCTCATGCCCACTGTACACCTTGAGGCACCGAGCAGCTGTTGTTAGAGCTCAAAGAGTGTTTCTGTGTTTGTAGTTGGCTCTCGTGGATGGCCCTGCTCTCTGTTACTTATAAGAGCATTAGAGTGAGCCTCTATTCCTGGCTGGCAGCAGTAGTGACTGCAATAGCGGTTGTACGCAATGATGGCATTTCACCATCACAGGTGAAATCCTGGCCACACTAAAGTCAATGGGAGTTTTTCCACTCATGTCAGTAGGTCCCCCCCATTACCCTGGACATGCCCTATCTGTTACTTATATAGAAACATCTCTTGTAAATAGGTGGCAGCCAAGCCATAGTTTCTGTTTTTTTGTAGGGCCAATAGAACTCCTTGTTGCTGTGGCCTGCAAACGGTTTCCAGCTCTGAATATTATGGTGCCCCATCGCTTCATCTCCTGCCCCACCTCTTGGCCAAAGATTAGTGACCTGAGATGCATACACTTATTTTAAAGGATAGGAGATTATTACAAAACAGAGAAGAGCCCAGAACACCCAATGGCTTCTTTAAAGGTTCTGTAAAGCCAGCCCATCACCGTTGCCATCTGTTGGAGCCACGGGTGCGGTGGCGATTCTTGTCTACCCCTCCCCTTGCAACCATGGGAAGCCTTGAATGCAGCACAGCAAAGGTGGGGGGAGACACAGAAACTTGGGAGACTGCCTAGTGAGTGCACAGCCCTGCTGTACCTCTCCTACCCCCTTAGTGAGCAGTGAGGGATGGGGGAGGTGTGGCAAGGCTGGTGGATTTGTACTGTATTCAGGGCCAACACCATAGCCACAGAGGAGGACCC
Organism: Dermochelys coriacea; assembly: GCF_009764565.3. Lineage (NCBI taxonomy): Eukaryota > Metazoa > Chordata > Testudines > Dermochelyidae > Dermochelys > Dermochelys coriacea. Next base: position 118,847,738 of record NC_050073.1, read on the forward strand.
AGTAACCATAAGAGGTACTGCAACTCTCAACTGCATTAACAACTGTGCAGCCCCTTAGCTACTCACACAATCTGCTCCTGCAGAGCTCCCCTGGGCAGAGCCTGTTTTCTCAGGGTCTATGTAGGATCTGGATGTGGCTCTATGTCTGGGTGGTGACCAGTGGAAAAACATTCTCTGAAGCATAGCGGAGTGTCTCCACAGCTGGCAGAATCACTGACTTGGAGGCTACCACCAAGGATCTATTCTTACTCCACAGAGGGCTCGCTTCCATGCGATAGGGGCAGACGCCATCGAAATTCATCATCTGATGAGTGGAAACCTTTTAGTTTTTGGCCCGGTTTGACTAGCGTGGAATAAATGAGTTAATCATTTTATGTCTGGAACGTGCACTCACACAAGCAGCACCTCCTGGGACATATTGTTGAACTGCCCTTCCTTAGGAAATAAGCAGTGTTAGCCTAGTAGTAGTAATAAACTTTAAGGACCAGATGCTCAGCTGTTGTAAGTTATCATAGTTCCGTTGATTCAAAGGAACTATGCAGATTGACACCACCTGAGGATCTGTTCCACGCCTAATACAATCCCCTACTGCCATTCTTTGAAAAGTGCTTTAAGATCTGTTGATGAAAAGTGCTGTGTAAGAGAGAGGTGGTATCATTATTATTTATTTATTTATTAGCTTTTTCTTCTGTTTGTCCTGGAAGAATCGTGGTTAAGGTTGATATAGGTGCAAAATGCAGTGGGTATAATAAATGATAGTTTGGTGGGGAGAGGAGCCGGTAAGTTGGTCATTCAACCTCTAACCTGGAGTAGAAAGAGCCCAAACCCAAGAATGTGGTATTGGTACTAGTAGGTGGATGAACTAGCCCTTGTTCTCTCATGCCCATGTAGTTTCTATATGACCTTCCCAGCCTTTAAACCATTGATTCTCTGGGCTCACTCTCAGTCTCATGGACCAACTGCCTTCCCTGCTTTCCCATTGTTCAGTTACCAAGATGTTTTATTTTGCAGGCTACCAGGCATGGGATTCACCCATAGCTTGGGGATCACTAACTTAAATGAATAATGCATCTTGGACTGCCTTCAAGAGATTTAAAATGTATTGCTGCTGTTATTGTGTATTATATTACCACTTTTTAAATTCTCCAATGAATTTATTTAGCTTTGGATCCTGGAGAACTTGTAGAAATTTTGGAGGCTCTTTGACCTGGAAGGGTTCCCCTGCTCTCCTCAGATGGCGCAATCTTCAGGGAGAAGAGCCAATTTCAATGTGCAGAACCTTCCAAGGACCCTGTGGTATATGAGGTATCTTGAAATCCTTCATGCTCTCTGTATTCTTGGCAGGGAGCATGTACAGTAATAAATAAATAAATAAAAGCCTGTAGTCATGGAAGCATAGTTTACATCCGATTTCTATTTGCATGCTTTCATCCATACACATAAAAATAGTTCATGTACCAAGTTAAATGATGCGCAATACTTAAACTATGCTTACTTTTTATCCTTTGGTTATTGTAATTACAAGTCATTTTGTGAAGGATTTTCTATTTTTAAGAAATCACACTTTTGTACTTGATCCAGCTAACAGGATTTTCTTACATTATTTCATAAAGAGACCATCTTTAAACTTCTGTTATTTCTTATTCATTAGTACATATGCCTGTAGGGCATGTTCATAAATGGGTTAAAGTTACAAAGTTATGCTTATAAAAGCTCATGGTAATTTGGAGTATCAGGAGGATTTATTAATTTTGAAATCTTAAAAGAGCAAAAGCTAAAATGAGATTGGATTAAGTATATTCTTGCATGCAGTTATTCTAAACACCCTGAAGGACCGCAGACTAACTTACAGAGGACATTATGCAAATATGAATATATCTCTAAGTGCCTCATAGGCTTGCTGATGTAATATTTTACATGGTTAGTTAAGTACATCAAGTAAAAGGTTTGACCTTGGTATACTGTAAAAGGTACTTAGCCCACAACACCCAATTGTTTTCAGTGCCATTGTGAAATGTATCGCTGAAACGTGCAAACAATTTTGTGCATAAATCTCATTAAATAGGACTCAGGCAGCTGTCCACAATACCCAGACTCTTAGAAGACTAAAGATCTGCTTTATAATTTATCTTTATCCGAATGCTGTTGCATTTATTGCCAGCACCAGGCAGCGGCTATATGATGAGATGACTGTTTTTATGATGTCCAGTAGTTTCTGGGTTGTCTTACAGACACCTGTGCTCTTTTCTTTTTCTTTCTTTCTTTCTTGGGGGGGCCAGGTTACGATGCCCTTAAGTCCAACATTGTTTGGGGGTAGGGACATGAGCTGGAGTTTGTCTCGGTGCAGAATTTAGCCAAATACTTGGATTTACTCCCTGTTACATTGTACATCAATAGGCCTGACTTTAGGGACTGTAATGTTATATTTCCCTATTTTTATCGCCTCCTATCCCCACCCCATTTTATATATTTTTTTCTGTTGAGATGGCAATGAAACAGAATAGAAGGGTGGTTTGCTAAATATGGCACATTATCTTTTCTATGTGTCTGTTTGTCCGAAGGGGAGATTTGTTGATGTGGCACTTGCTGATTACTTCAGGGTAAATCCTTGTTTGTTCTGTTCAGCGTTTCTGTGGTTATCACTAACTGAACTGGAGGTAGAAAGTCTATAGATGGACAGTGATTTGCATGTGGTCTATAGTATTAATTAGATGGAAAGATAGATATTCACTCCTGCGCACCAAGATATCAAAACCCTTGAAAAATCTGCGTCGTATCCAATAGTTCCTGTGGGGCTCAATAAGCAATGAGTATAATCTCTCTCAAAGCCACTCCAAAGTGACCCAACTGCTCCAAAAGTATTATGGGACATTATATTACTTAGACTAGACATATTCTGTTGAGATTGCCTTTCTTCCATAGGGGTTTTAGGAGCAATTGAACGGCTAGGAATATAACAGAAAGTGAATTAAACAGTGCACTTTCAGATGTGAAGGCACAAGATGATGATGCTGGGAATGGCGAACCGCAGCCACTGGGAGCTGCGGGTGGCTGTGCCTGTGGATGGTCAATTAAACAAACTGTCTCGTGGCCCACCAGTGGATTACCCTGACGGGCCACAGGTTGCCCACCACTTTTCTATAGCCTATGTCCTTCAGGAGGTCAGATTAGATGATCACAATGGTCCCTTCTGGCCTTGGAAAAGATGAATCTATGAAAACTTAGGTGGTTCTTAGTTCCTTGAGGAACCCATTTTCCTTCAGAATAGCTGTAAAAGCTTCTGGGTACAGAAGCATAGTGGTGGTAGTAGCCACTCTACCTGACCCCCTTGGATAATTTAATTACCAAGCTCCATCCAGTGTGACTGCACAGAGTTGCACATACAGTTACATTTATATAACTGGGTTTTATCATTAAACAAAAACTTCCTTCTTGTAACACCACAACAGTTACCCTTTTAACATCTTCACAACAGTTAATTTTACCATTTCCACAACTCCCAAATGTTTGCTTTCCTCCAAACCCTGTATTATCAATTTTTGCAAAAGCTATTTGTAACTTTTCACTCACTTCTTTAAATCACTTACTCTTACATTTAGTTCTTTAAGGTAGTGCAATTTGTCTGTAATAAGCCACCAATTATTGCCGCACAGCTGCCTTAACCTGTGCTGTCTTTACCTTGAGACTGTTCAAAGAGGCAGTAAAACATTTGTCTCCATGGATCTTTTACTCCAAAAATTCCAGTGGAATACAGCAGACCTCCATCATACTTTGTCCAAAATAACCAAAAACATCTCACATAAGTATCCAAAGTACCCTCCATTAAAACTTCAGAAAAACAAGAGAGTGTGGAAAGGCAGGGGGAGAGGCGGAAAGAAACCAATTAAGCCTGTCAGGTCAGTTTAAAGTATAGGCTACCAGCAGCAAATTAAGTAAACCGAGAAAAAAGAAAAAAAGGACATAGTTAGCTCTGAGCCAAGAGTAGGCGTCCTGGGTTGGAACAGTTGGGAACCCTTATCCCCAGGTTCTCATTCTGGCTCTTGGTCGGGGTTGTTACCTGCTCCTGCAAACCCTGCCATTTTGCACTTTGAAAATTTTTTTTCTTCCCCTTCTTTCTCCCACTCCCCCAGGACCAAGTCCCAGCTCCAGTCTCTAAAGGTAGTCTGTTAACTCTGCTTTTGACTTTAAACCTTGTTGTGCCAAATCATCTTTAACTACCCCTAATTAATTTACAACCCTTCAGCAGCCCTTGCTGAAGCAGCACCAAACTTGAAAGATTACTGGCAGCTTCCCATAATGCTGCCCTTACTTCAAACCTCTCACAAGCAGACTGAAGTGCCTACTTTCCCTGGAAGGCATTCAGTCCCCATGGGCAGGGACCTTCTTTCACTACCCATATACCAAGGAGGGTGGGCTCCTCAGCCACCCCTCATCCCTCTGGGTCCCCTAACACTTCCTCCATTTCCTTTTTAATCTCATCCCAGGTTGACCCCTGCACCTGGTATGGGCCCCGGTTCTCCCTTATCCATTTATCCAAAAAATCCTTTACCCTGGCTTGCCAGAACCCACAACAACCATCATGAGAGTTCGCGATACCCCCTCCAAGCAGCTGTGCGGACTGTTGGGGTGGGGAACTTACAAGCTGCCACTCACCTATCCGATGCGATGCATCCGAGTCACGGCACCAAGATCTTAGGGGGCTTATTCCTTCACGCACTTACTTCCCTGGTCCTTCTTGCATGAACAGAGAGCAACAATACCCTAAGTCCAAAGGTGCAAACAATTCGATGTTTGTTGGGGTGAACTTCCAGCAAGCATTCCAGCAAGCAAGGAACTTCCAGTTTCCTTCCTTAGTGTCCCCCTTCCCAGCTCTGACACCACAGAGCCTTACACCTGTGTCCCCGTTCCCATTTCCCCCTTTAGCAAAACATGAGTCCAATTTCCCCACCCCCATTCCCTGTTTCCATTTCCCCCACACAGACCCACCCACCCACTTCCTGATTGACTGCAGACTATATATTAAAACTTGAGTTCTGCTTAGCTATACCTTAACCAATCATTTTCTTGAAATTTAACTAACCAATCCTAACATATTGTAATATGATTATGTAACCAATTATATCCCACCATCTTAATTAGCTTACACCCAGGAAAATTAATTATACAGCAGACAAAAACAATCACAGAACCAGACAGAGATTATACAGACAAACAATGGCAAAGTGGGAACTATAATGACAAAACAATACAGAAATGTGGATTTCACATCCCAGCTATTGATAAGTGAGTTCTCGCCACACGGGATGCTATCAAACTAAGTTTCCTTTTACATCTTCTAGGCACGTCCCTTTCTCTGGAGGTGATAGGCACTATCTGGACAGGATTGTATCCTAACAGCCCAATAGCACCCGATTTCAATGTGACTAGTTTGGAATGTGAGGTGGTGACCGGTCGCTTCCCAGCTTAGGGCTGCCTCTGTTGCTTCGCCAAAGGCCTTAGCCTAAGCACAGGGCCTCGGACTATCACAGTAAGAGAAGGACCCTACGCTGGCAGACAGTGATTTTGATTCTTTTATAGCTCTATAACTAGCCAAGTGATGATAATACACCTAAATTCTTAAAGTATAGGCCTTTACAGACAGTCCTATATCCTATATCTATATCCTAACAGAGCTATATATTTGTCACTGTACACTATTGCTGTGTATGAAAGGGAGCTAGATGGATCACTTGATAAGCACTAAAATCTCACAAAAAAGTAAAGGAGTCAGTATTGATATGCACATATCTTGTACATATATACACACACACTGCACAGTACAAATGCACATAAGACAACTAGAATACCTATTTCCAAATAAGACTAATTTTATACTTTTATACTGTCTACTTTGCTTCAGTCTTCTCACAAAAAATAGCATGTGACTGGACGACTAGTGAAGTTACCACAGACAGAGGGGAAGGGATGCAAATTGAGAAAAGTAAAGAATACGTCAGAGCTCTTCTGATCAATTTGAATTCAGATCAGTGGGGCTGGATGCTATTCACTCCAGGGTATTGAAGGAATTAGCTGAATAAATCTTGGAGCCACTGGAAAGAATATTTACAAACTCATGGATGATAGGAGAGGTCTCAGAAGACTGGAGAAAGGCTAATGCAGTGCCCATTTTTTAAAAAAAGGGGGGAGGGAAGGAGATGCAGGGGAACTATAGACCAGTTAGCCTGACTTTGATACCTGGGAAACTACTAGCGCAATGTCTAAAACATTCAAATTGTGAATACTTGGAGGATGAGGGCGTAATCAAATCAGCTTGAGTTCCTTCTTTGACAGTGTAAATGATTTGGTTGATAGGGGGAATGCAGTGGACATAATATACCTGGACCTCAGCAAGGCTTTTGACACAGTCCCACATGACATTCTGATAAGCCAGCTGGAGAAATGTGGGCTCGACAGAAGTACCATTAAGTGGATACATAATTGGTTAAACAATGGCAAATAAAGAGTAATTATGAATGGAATGATGTCAGATTGGAGGGAGGTCTCCAGTGGGTTTCCACTGGGATCTGTTCTGGGTCCAGTGTGGTTTAACATCTTTATTAAGAACCTGGATGTAGGTATGGAGCGCATGCTGATCAAGTCTGCAGATGACACAAAACTGTGGGGGGGGGTTGCCAATAGTTGGGAGGATAGAGCTAAAATCCAGAGGGATCTTCATGAATTGGAGAACTGGGCTAGAGACAACAAAATGAAATTCCACAAAGACAATGTACAGTGCTGCACTTAGAGGAGAAAACCCCAAAGTACAAATACAGAATTGGGGATAACTGGCTTGGCAGCAGCACTGCTGAGAAGGATCTGGGAGTTGTGGTGAATCCCAACCTCAACATGAGTCAGCAATGCGATGCTGTTGCAAAAAAAAACATGCATGTTAGGTTGCATTATCAGAGGCCTCAGCTGGCATACTGTGTCCAGTTTTGGTCACCAATATATTGAAAGGATGTAATGAAACTGGAGAGGATCCAGAGGCGAGCGACAAAGGTGATCAAAGGGATGGAAGGCAAGCCATGTGAGCAAAGGCTGAAAGACCTGGTTGTTTAATTTGGAAAAGAGGAGATTAAGGGGGGATATGATAGTGGTCTTCAGATACTTGAAAGGCTGCCATAAAAAAAAGATGGTGAAAAGTTGTTCTCTTTTGCCACGGAGGGCAAGACAAGAGGCAATGGGTTCAAACTACACTACAACATAATCTTCCTAGCTGTAAGAACAGTAGGACAATGGAACAGATGCCTCGGGAGATTGTGGAAGCTTCTTTGCTGGAGGTTTTCAAAAGGAGGCGGGATAGTCACCTCCCTGGGATGGCTTACACACAACAAATCCTACATCGTGGCAGGGGATTTGAGTAGATGACCCTTGTGGGTCCTTCTACCCCTATGATTCTATATTTAGATTTGTAATAAAATGTAATTGGAGAGGAGATTACACTATTATGCTATTTTGGCTGTGTTTCATTGATTTTGTATATACAATGCAATAATGATATATACATATGCACATCAGACTGAAGCTAATGTAACAAGAATATGTATAATACAGTACAGCTGGATCCAGTAGAGTTGTGAGAAGAGGTTCACATTTAAATTAATGTTTTGGTCTTAAAATATTATAGAATTTTTCATCTAAAGAATTGTTCTTAATGTTGAACCTAATCACAAAATGCAGGAAGAAATAATGAATCCACTTAAGTCAGAGAGGCAGCGTGGCCTAGTGGCTAGGACACTGGACAAGCCATCAGGATATCTGGGTTCTAATCCTCACTCTACCACTAACCTGATTTTTGACCTTTGGCAAGACACTTCTGTTCTGTGCTTGTCTCTCCTTCCACCTTTTGTTTGTCTTGTCTGTTTAGATTTTAAGCTCTCTTGGGTAGCAGCCATCTCTCACTAAGTTTGTACTGTGCCTAGCACACTGGGGCTCTGTTTTCATCTGGGACTGCCAGGTGCTACCGTAATGTAAATAGTAAATAATTTTTGAAACGTGGCCAATATTTTCATCAAATTTGAAAAACTTCAGTAAATTTCCTAGAGGCAAATGCCTGTTTATGCAAATAGGTAGTGCCAAGGGCCTTCGAGTGAGTCTCACAACCCCATTCAGGTAGAGAAAGTCTACTGCTACCTTCCATTATTCTAACCTCCTTTTGTTCAAAGAACTCGCTTGACTGTCCTGTGTGCCCAACACCCCTTTGGTTTGGCCGATGGTCATATCTTCAGCCTCAAAGTTTCCAACACACACTTTCACCTGCCTGGACCACTGCTTGGACTGTCATTTTATGGAGCAGCTGGTGATGATTTCCTAAGCGGTGGGAGGAGTTCTAGTGGACTGTGATTACCGTTGTCTCTCTTGAGCCTGTCCTTGAGCAATCGCATTCACTGTTAAACACAAACCTCCACACGGGTGTTTCTAACCCACCCTCTCTCCTGAGAGGGGTCAGTGCCTAATAGACAATCTGTTTTTCTGTGCAGAAACACATTCAATGCCTATTTCTCTGGTGATAGGCAATAATGGTAGTTGTACAATGATTATTCTCTAGCATTTGTGGGCACCACTAAGGGACTGAGCCACAGTGGGTAGGACATCTAGCTGGTAGGGAGAATTGGCAGGTGTAGAAATGATGCAGAGGTGAAGCTGGAATTTAATTTCCTACAGATCCCTTCTCCACAAGCTGTGCAAACTTTCTTTTGCTAAATAAATACACTTTAAAGACAAAGATTTCCCATTTTTCATAGAAACACTCATGGTAACAACTGCCTGTGCTCACTCTCCTGCAGCCTTAACAAACAGTCCACTCATTTGCGTTTTCTCTATTGGTCTCAGCAGTAAACTTCCTTCCAAAAAGGAGGGGCAGGGGAGGAAATCTTGTGTTCCCTGAATGCAGAATGAAATGATACATTTTCTTGTTCACACACAGACAGAATTGAGCACTTCACATCTTCAAAACACTGTTAACATAGGAACTAAATCAAGTTTGTAAATTCTTGCTTCTGGAAATGAGTTCAGATTGGGTGTGAGTCCCGAATGAAATGGTGATGGGCTTAATCGAGCCCATCAAGAACATTTGCCATAACACCACAGTGGTGGTTGGTTGCCCTGAACTTTATTAGTTTGCATTACAGCAGCAAGCAGAAGCCTCAGCTAATTCAGAGCCCCATTATTCTCTCATTGATATGCACAAAACATGGAGTCATCTATTGAGCCTGTGTGTCCAAAGATGGTGATTGAAGGATCAAAATTCAAGGCCAGCTTTGAAGATTTGGCCCAAAACATGAATAGCCAAACAATGGAGCAAATACTTTAAAAAGTAGAGCTAATCAAAATATGCTACCCATTGTCAGCAGTAAAAGAGAGAAATGCATAGTCACCTTAGGGCCATGTTCTAATCTCAAATGCACAGTGCACATTACCATATAGCTGAAAAAATCAGATATTTCCAAGCCATTATGTGAAGTTGTGTGTGTGTGTCAATCTAACAGAACCTAGAATCTTCCGTGAGTCTGAAATGCACTTAAAAGCTGCACAGACCACAAGGCTGAAGGCAAAAGGCAAAAGAAAGGTAAAGGAAAGAAAACAGAATATGACTGAACTAGCAATCGTTTTTGAATATTACAATTCTTGATATCTGATTTGTGTCCATTTATTCTTTTGCAGAGAGACTGTCCAGTTTGGCCAATTTACATGGCAGACTTAAAAGTGGCCATTCTTCAACAAAAAAAACTTCAAAAACAGATTTCAACGAAAAACTGCAGAACTGGAATTAATTTGCAAACTGGACACCATCAAATTAGGCCTGAATAAAGACTGGGAGTGGCTGGGTCATGACAAAAAGTAATTTTCCCTTTGTTGATACTCACACCTTCTTGTCAGCTGTTGGGAACGGGCGATGTCCACCGTAATTGAATTGGCCTTGTTAGCACTACAAAAAGTAATTGTCCCTCTGTTGATATTCACCCCTATTTGTCAACTGTTGGGAATTGGCCACTTCCACCTTGGTTGAATTTGCCTCGTTAGCACTGACCCTCCACTTGGTAAGGCAACTCTCATCTTTTCATGTGTTGTAATATATATACTGCCTACTATATTTTTCACTCCATGCATCTGATGAAGTGGGTTTTAGCTCATGAAAGCTTATGCCCAAAAACATTTGTTATTCTCTAAGATGCCACAAGGACTTCTCGTTGTTTTTGCTGATACAGACTAACACAGCTACCACTCTGAAGTAAGATATTTCAGGTTACCATGGCCATCGGACAAAGAAGTTTTGTGTCACCTATGATCTTTTTTCTTGTAGTGGATTGGGTAACGAGAGACCATAGAACAACCAGGGGGCATACAATGAATGTTCACACAGAAGTTAGAGGAGGACTTTGTAGATATCACCTTGCTATCCTGTACCCATAGGAACATGCAAATCTAAACAAATGATCTCCAGACCTATCCACAATTAGTAGGGTTGAAAATCAACTTAGAGAAAACTAAAACTGTGATAATCAACATACAACAAGAAACACCAGTAATGCTGTCTGGGACTGACGTAACAGAGGTACGATATTACACATAACTTGGCAGCATTGTAAGTACAACAGGTGGAACAGACACAGACATTAAAGCCAGAATGGTGAAAGCTGGACATGCATTTGTAACTCTGAAGGTGATCTGGAGAAATATGAATCTTGTCCTCTCAACTAAACTTTGAATCTTTAACACCATTAAAAAGTCATTATATGGTGCTAATACTTGGAGACGTATTAAACCTTACTATCTAAACTCCAGTTTTGCATAAACATCTGCCTTAGGAAAATCATTAATATCAGATGGCAGGAAAAAAATCACAAATGCACAACTGTGGAGGAGGACGAAACAGAAGCCTAAAGGACAGGAAGTTATGGAATGAAAATAGACATGGCTAGGACATGTATGAAGAAAAGACCCAAATAACATAACATAAAACAGGTGTTGGACTGGAACCTGCAGGGCAAGACGTAATGTGGTACACCAAGGATAACATGGACACGCACAATGGAAGCAGAATTGAAAGGTATCAGAATGACATGGGGAGAAGCTAAGACTCCTGCGGGAGACCAGCAAAGATGGAAGAGAGTGGTGAAGGCCCTTTGTTCCCCATGGAACAGAGAGGCACAGGAGGAGAGAAGTCCTGATCCAGCAAATTACTTAAGCATGTGAACAGTCCCACTGAAGTCCATGTGACTACTTGCATGTTTAAAGTTATACATGTGGATTAGGGCTTTACTGGAGAGGTGGCTCTTCAGCACTAAAGCCCCATATCAGGCAGTGAGACCCCAAGAAAAGGAACGTCATTCCATGACCTCGCTGGGGTCACTGATGGTGCTGACAGATATAGAAGAAAATAACAAACAAAAAAAGGAATGTTAATTTCAGTTTATTGAACCACAGAAGGAAGATTCAGTATTTTCCAAGTAAAAAAGAATAAAACTGGAAAGGTAATAAGTTACTTCAAGCTTCTGAGAGTGTATTACGAACAACAAAGGATGAAAAACAGACACTGAAAACTATACAATGGGTTCTTGACAGGGTCCTTTTCATATTTTTTTTTCTGCTGCTTGTTGAAATATCGTCTGTCTGTCTTGAATTTTTTTTTTCTTTTTGTCCTGGAAAGAGGCATCATCTTCAAACCCTTCCTCACAGAAATAAATCTAAAATGAAAACAAGTCACACATTTGGCCAACACTGCCTTAAAATTACACATCAAGAACATTTCCAATGACAAATACTTTCAAGGCAAACAAACTGAATAGAAATTTTAAAAATCTCTGTGGGGTATAAATATGTAATTACACTCACACAGGGAGCATTTTATCATGTAAACCATCCCACTTTGTTTATTGAAATGCTGCGGCACAGGGGTTTTTGACAAAAGGCCTGAATATGTATGTATATTTCGCACTGCTGCTGTTCCATTTTCCTCGATTCTTTCTCTGTGTTGTGGTGATGTGGGAAGAATCGCTTCCTGCTCTCTGTGTTTGAATACCCTCATTTCCACCTTCACCAGGGCAGGCTAAGACTTTGTCTTGGGAGGCACCATTTTTTTGTTTTTCAACAAAATCCTCTTTTCAAATTAAAATATTTGGAAATGCTGAACACTTGAGACTGCATACCAAACAAAAACAAACAAGGAAAAACTCCAGTAAGTGGCAGCAACTGTGTTTGTCTAGTCCCATTAAACACGATCTCCAGACCAGTTCTGAAGAAGTTGCAGAATCAGATTCATAGATACTACGGTCAGAAGGGACCATTATGATCATCTAGTCTGACCTCCTGCACAACGCAGGCCACAGAATCTCACCCACCCACTCCTGCGAAAAACCTCATTGAAGTCCTCAAATTGTGGTTTAAAGACTTAAAGGAGCAGAGAATCCTCTATCAAGTGACCCGTACCCCATGCTACAGAGGAAGGTGAAAAACCTCCAGGGCCTCTTCCAATCTGCCCTGGAGGAAAATTCCTTCCCGACCCCAAATGTGGCCATCAGCTAAACCCTGAGCATATGGGCAAGATTCACCAGCCAGATACTACAGAAAATTCTTTCCAGGGTAACTCAGATCCCATCCATCTAATATCCCATCACAGGCCATTAGGCCTATTTACCATGAATATTTAAAGATCAATTAATTACCAAAATCACATTATCCCATCATACCATCTCCTCCATAAACTTATTGAGTTTAATCTTAAAACCAGATAGATCTTTTGCCCTCACTGCTTCCCTTGGAAGGCTATTCCAAAACTTCACTCCTCTGATAGTTAGAAACCTTTGTCTAATTTCAAGTCTAAACTTCCTGGTGGCCAGTTTATACCCATTTGTTCTTGTGTTCACATTGGTACTAAGCTTAAATAATTCCTCTTCCTCTCCGGTATTTATCCCTCTGATATATTTATAGAGAGCAATCATATCTCCCCTCAACCTTCTTTTAGTTAGGCTAAACAAGCCAAGCTCCTTAAGTCTCCTTTCATAAGACAAGTTTTCCATTCCTCAGATCATCCTAGCTGCCCTTTTCTGTACCTGTTCCAGTTTGAATTCATCCTTCTTAAACATGGGAGACCAGAACTGCACACAGTATTCCAGGTGAGGTCTCACCAGTGCCTTGTATAAGGGTACTAAAACCTCCTTATCTCTACTGGAAATACCTCGCCTGATGCATCCCAAGACTGCATTAGCTTTTTTCACAGCCATATCATATTGGCAGCTCATAGTCATCCTATGATCAACCAATACTCCAAGGTCCTTCTCCTCCATTACTTCTAATTGATGCGTCCCCAGTTTATAACTAATATTCTTGTTGTTAATCCCTAAATGCATAACCTTACACTTCTCACTATTAAATTTCATCCTATTACTATTACTTCAGTTTACAAGGTCATCCAGATCCTTCTGTATGATATCTCGGTCCTTCTCTAAATTGGCAATACCTCCCAGCTTTGTATCATCCGCAAACTTCATTAGCAAACTCCCACTTTTTGTGCCGAGGTCAGTAATAAAAAGATTAAATAAGATTGGTCCCCAAACTGATCCTTGAGGAACTCCACTAGTAACCTCCCTCCAGCCTGACAGTTCACCTTTCAGTAGGACCCACTGTAGTCTCCCTGTTGACCAGTTCCTTATCCACCTTTCAATTTTCATATTGATCCCCATCTTTTCCAATTTAACTAATAATTCCCCATGTGGCACGGTATCACATGCCTTACTGAAATCTAGGTAAATTAGATCCACTGCGTTTCGTTTGTCTAAAAAATCTTTTACTTTCTCAAAGAAGGAGATCAGGTTGGTTTGGCACGATCTACCTTTTGTAAAACCATGTTGTATTTTGTCCCATTTACCATTGACTTCAATGTCCTTAACTACTTTCTCCTTCAAAATTTTTTCTAAGACCTTGCATGCTACAGATTTCAAACTAACAGGCCTGTAGTTACCCGGATCACTTTTTTTTTCCTTTCTTAAAAATAGGAACTATGTTAGCAATTCTCCAATCATACGGTACAACTCCTGAGTTTATAGACTCATTAAAAATTCTTGCTAATGGGCTTGCAATTTCGGGTGCCAATTCCTTTAATATTCTTGGATGAAGATTATCTGGGCCCCCCGATTTAGTCCCATTAAGCTGTTTGAGTTTCGCTTCTACCTCAGATATGATAATATCTACCTCCATATCCTCATTCCCATTTGTCATGCTACCATTATCCCTAAGATCCTCTTTAGCCTTATTAAAGACTGAGGCAAAGTATTTGTTTAGATATTGGACCATGCCTAGATTATCCTTAACCTCCACTCCATCCTCAGTGTTTAGCGGCCCCACTTCTTCTTTCTTTTTCTTCTTATTTATATGGCTATAGAACCTTTTACTATTGGTTTTAATTCCCTTTCCAAGGTCCAACTCTACCTGACTTTTAGCCTGTTTCTCTTTATCCCTACATGTTCTGACCTCAATAAGGTAGCTTTCCTTGCTGATCCCTCCCATCTTCCACTCCCTGTATGATGGTAACCAAGAGGTTAGAGTCAGGTTTGGGTTGTGAGAGTTTTCTGGTCCGGGTGAATATTTAGTGGCCTGGGCAGTTCTCTGTCCCTCTGTGAAATATTTAGGGAATGATCACTTCCAAAACCACGGCTTCTGGCAAGCTATTTAATTGCCTAATTGCACTCAGAAATGCCAACTGTGGTTTTGCTCATCCATCTGCAATAGTTCTAAATTGCCAGTCTCTGGAAGGTTTTATCCTTTAGAAAGGACATCTGAAGCACATTATATTACATGCATGACCTGCACATGCACAAACTGCTAAAGCTCACTTGTTAACAGCAACCTCCATGTTAGCTACAATACGAACAGTTTATTAGAGAGGGCAGCACCACACCTCCGCCCAGTGAAGCCATAGACACAGGCAGCTTATCCAGCTTCTCTCTGCCCTGCAGATCAGTGAAGAAGCAATGGGCTTTCCTGCTCATCTGTGACCTTTTTACTTTCACTTCTGGTCTTTCTCTTGCATTTCCCTGGTGCCCATAGTGCAGAATGCTGCAGTAATGGACAAGATTTGGCAGGCTGGTTTGAGGAAACCCGGAAAAGGCAGAGTAATTTTCTGAAATTATCTGAACCTCTTGAGGTTTCATCTTTCCTTCCTTTCTTCCTTCTCTGCCTCCCATTCCTCTCTCGGCCTCTTCTCTTTCCCAGGGTTACTCATTCCTTTTTTGGAACTTCTAGTTGGCTCCACTGGCATAATCTCGGCATGTTTTCCAGCATCCCAATGAGCCTCTGATATTTTGGGTGTACGTATGTTAGCATCCATTGTTCATTTGGAATCGATACAAGAATGGATGGGCATGAGCTGCTCAGAGAGGAAGGATGGGCACTAATCTGGGCCTCGGGAGGCATGAGTTCAACTCTCTGCTCTGCCACTGGCTTCCTGTGTGAGCTTGGGTAAGTCACTTAGTATCTCAGTACCTCAGTTTCCATCTATAAAATGGGGATAATCGCACTTCCCTTCTTCCCAGGGATGTTGTGAAGATAAATACGCTAAACATTATGCAATGTTCAAATAGTGCAGTAATGGGGGCCATATAAGCACGTAGATGGATAGCTGTCCAGTTCAGTGAAGCTGGGGGGGTGGGTGGGGAATCGGGGGCCATGTCTGGGAATGGGATAAGGATGGGGTGGGAGTTGCTGCGGGGAATGAGGGGCCAAGTTTGGGACTGAGAAGATGGAGTTAGAAAGAGGGAGGGGATAACTGTTCTCCATCACTTTGGTAAATTGGGGTGTGGGGAAAGGGCTGAAGCACAGGTCAGGGGGTTTTTAACCATGCCAGTTCACCCATCTCTGATACCGTGTGTTGTGTTGTATTTGGCATTATTATACAATACTTTGTGGACTGAGTCTGAGTGGTTCAAGAAGCCCCAGTAATTCTTAAGATGGGGACTTGGACTAAAAGAAAGCGTGTCCCCATGTCACTGTCAACTATGTTCCAACAGTGCCCTCGAGCTATAGTATCTTAATACAGTAGGTATTTCATCTTGCCCCATTTCTACCAGACGCTTCCAGCCAAATAATCCCTGCAGTAAACTGTTTGCCATTGACTATTCAGTGTCCTTGACCAGTTTGTCTCATTGCTCTGTCACACACTGATACTCAACCGTCTTTTTCTCTCTCCTTTCCTTGTCTGTCTTTTCAGCAGTGGGGTGGGTGTTTGCTTAATAAACAGTCAGTCGTCTCCAGGTATCTGTGTTGACTGAAGCTACTGTACTGTGGCAGAGAGTGTAAATACAGCTGCTTAGTGGATATTGTTATGGTTCATGTGAAGCCTTCAAACCCAACTGATGAGGATTTCCTCAGTGACAGTTCAGTGGCTGCCTAAAGGATTTGACACCACGTGATTATTTCTCCCTTTTTACCATTGTGTTTGTAAAATGTAAGAACGGCCGCTTAGCTGAGTGTATGACGTGCACAGATAGGTGTGTCTGCCACCTTCTCAGTAGCTGGAAAGCATGGCCATTCATTCATTTATGCCTAATTATCCATTCAGTATTTCACAAAAACTATTGTACTAGCTCAGTTTTCTCAAACACATTTAGCGTTTTGTGTCGGGTTTTTTTTTTTCAGAATTTACCGTTCCCTCAAAACTCCAGTGTGCCTATTGCTTAATTCAAAGGAAAAAACACAATTTTGAAAATGTTGGTTCGATGAAACCTGAACGTTTTCCAAAAATGAAAGCCAAAGTGGTCAGGGACACAACCGCAAACTCTGGGTGTCCCTAAAATTCGGGATTGCCAGAAACTGGGTCCAGATAACAGGGGATGGATCACCTGATAATTGCCCTGTTCTGTTCATTCCCTCTGAAGCATCTGGCACCAGCCACTCTCAGAAGACAGGATACTGGGATAGATGGACCACTGGGACCCAGTCTGACTGTTCTAATGTTGTTAAAGCTTTTTATGGACGTTTTCAATTTAGAAAAAAGGCATTTTTTCATTTAGAAAAAGAGTTTACTTGAAAACATTTTGCCCGGCTACTGTGGATGCATTTCTGTAGTGGGTGAAAAGGAAGTGTGCACATATTCCTCATTACTTCCTACAGGTGTTGTGAGGGTTAATTGGTTAATGTTGCTGAAGTCTTTAGCAATCCTCAGGTGAAAGTGCTATAGAAATTATTTATTTTTATATTTATTCTTACCACTCGCATATTCTTCTTTTATACCTCCCTAAGCATGCCATCCTTTTACCTTTAAGCCGTATTCTTATACGTACTTTTTATAATACGGTTTTCACCACCCTTAAAAAACACCCCACTAAATAATACTCAGGACACACTCTGCAAAAAGAAATCCAGTCAGCTAGCCTACTCTGGGGCTGCTACCCATTAATTAAGAGCATTTCAGAGTCACAAAAGCAATCTTTACCCTCTGCCCATACATGGTGGGAATGTCACCTCTGCACCAGTCCCAGAAAATCCTCAGGTTGTTTGCTGGTCTCCCATGTGTTACATGTATCGCTAACCACACCATCAAATGTGCTGTAAAATACTTTAAGCAGCTTTTCCTGTACCTGACTTGCTCTGAGTAAATATTAATGTTTTTAAAGCAATTGCCTGTCGTTATTTTCTTTTAACCTGCTGGACTCTATTTTGACTAAATAAGTATGTGCTAAGCTTTGTTGGCACAAGCCAACTCTTGTTCAATAACTTGAGAACAGGTGCTAATTCCAATCTGGTACAGAAAGTTAGCCAGCTGATCATGTTTGCGAGAGTAATCTTACTGCAGTGTTCTAACCAAACAAGATGTCAAGCTTTGACAGTTCCTTTTGATGAACTTAGCCTTTAACTGAACCTGAATTTTTGTATAAGCCAATCTGTAATTTGATGCTAACTAAATTTACTTTGAGTGGAATAAAGTAACTGACATGAATAATCTGAACGATGCTGGAGGACTTAATGTTTAGCTGTCAGTGCTTCTCAATCTGTGTCAAGCTTTCTTCCCGCTTACTATGGAGAGGTAGCACAGAAATATCACATACCTGGTACATGACCTAATAATGCTGTTGTACTGTGGTACTTTGCTGATAGATTTTGCTGACAAACTTTTCCTTCTGAACACTGCAGGTAACACTATAGAGATAGCTAGAATATATACATTCAGCACAGCTTTCCTCTCACCAGTGTAAATATGAATAATTCCATTCTTCATAAAAAGAAAAGGAGTACTTGTGGCACCTTAGAGACTAACAAATTTAGCCGTATAGAGTGGAATAAATTTGTTAGTCTCTAAGGTGCCACAAGTACTCCTTTTCTTTTTGCGAATACAGACTAACACGGCTGCTACTCTGAAACCTGTCATTATGCAAGGCATTGAATTTAGCCGTATAGAGTGGAATAAATTTGTTAGTCTCTAAGGTGCCACAAGTACTCCTTTTCTTTTTGCGAATACAGACTAACACGGCTGCTACTCTGAATCCATTCTTCATGGAATTACATCAGTGAAAAATTAGTGTGGTAGGAGAATCCGGCCCATAACATTTTAGCAGCTTTCATACTTTTTTCTATAAGCACTATGCATTATTGGGGGCAAACCCTTAATATAACCCCCCAGGCTTGTTTCCTGGACAGCTGGGAGTGAGTGACCCTCCTGACTTGATCTACTACCCACTGAAGTCAGTGGAAGGCACCCCATTAACTTCAATGGGCTTTGGATCAGGTCCTCTGTCCCTTGGATGACACCTCATGTTGTGTACTTAATAAATTAATGAGTCGTTTATGTACCCCATCATTCTGTCTGGACATGATTTGGTTTTTTTGCTCAACAGCATCCCTTCCTGGCTGATGGAGGGTTAACTTAACAGCAATCTAAATAGAGCTCATTTTAGCCTTCCTTTATAAAGAGGGATGGGGATTTCAAAGAGACAGCGGGTGTCTCTGTGTGTCAGTGTGAACCACAGGATTATACAAAGGAAAAAATCTATTTAATCTGTGTGTTTTCAGTTTGCCAATCACTGTGGTATCTAGACACTGTATGGCAGAGTAGATGGAACCGAACATTCTTGCTTTCCATATTTTGGACGTAGATGTTAAATTCCTTCTTCTGGGAAGGGCACCAGCTTTTGATATGTTCTACAGCCTTGGGGGACACTGGAAAGTGTTTCTGTGGAACTGAAGAATTTTACTAGTGGTAGAAAGTGGCCAAATATAAACTATTCATTGATTTGGAGGATCATTTGTTAAGAGTTATAACAATGATCCTGATTTCAAAAATCTGCCTGTGAAAAGTGTACAGGAAATATTTATAATGAAGTGACTCAGTATTTCAAACACATCTAGCCTCACCAGCCCCAACGAATGCTTCCAAAACCAGCACCGGATGGAAATATTATGCTGTCATACACAATATCCAGTGGGAGACACCTCAGCTGGTAGAAAAACTTGACAGAGTGACACTCCAGTTCTATTGGCCGTGTGTCCACAAAGAAGTTCAAGAGTACTGTCTCTGCTGCCTGGAATGCCAATGGACAGGTCAAAAGAAGGATTTTAGCAGGACTTGGAATGATCACATGAAACATGTCACTGTGGTTCTGCAGGCTCTCAAAAGCATGGGGCTTACAGCCAGCGCATCCAAATGCCACTCAGCTAACCAAGAGGTGATGTACTTGCAGTGGGGTGGGGTTGCCTACACCCCCTGGTCAGAAAGATGCAAGCCTTGGCAGAATGCCCCATGACCACTGCAAAAAGGCAGGTAGGACATTTCCTGGGATTAGCAGGATATTATAGGTAGTTCATCCCAAACTTCGCCATAATTGCTGCCCCACTGACGAATTTGGTGAAAGTAGGTCTGGTGCTCTCAAGATTTAAGGCTCTAAGAAAGTTGAAGAATCAGTTGGCTTGAGAACTTATCTTGTTCCAGCCTAGTTTTCAAAGACTTTTGTCTTACAGACGGATGCTTCAGACATTGGCCTGGGGGCCATGTTGTCCTAGGAGGTGGAAGGAGTAGAACGCCCAATCCTTACCTCAGCCGAAAATTGTTCTCCCAAGATGTCTCGTACTCAGTTATTGAGAAGGAGGCTCTGGCAGTGAAGTGGGCTCTCAAGGCCCTTGGGGCCAGCGATTCCACCTGGTGATGGGCCATACACCCCTCCAGTGGTTACATGCCCTGAAAGACCACAAAGCTCAGCTCGTGCTCTGACAGCAGTCATATTGGTTGAGGTGTTGCACCGAGCAGGAAAAGATCACAAGAATGCAGACTTCTTCTCATGGGACAGAGGAAACTTGTCAACACACAGCAACCCTGCAACACCAGTCCTGAGGGGGAAAGCGTATGATGGGGTTTACAGACCCCACATAGAGAATAAGGGAGTGATGAAGCAGTACTGGACCAATAGGCCTCCACTCCTCAGCAGCTGCGGAGCATGCTCCAAATGGAGGGTCTGCTCAAAAAGGGACTTTAACAATCAAACAGGGAGGGAGAGGTTGGTTGAAGGGAGGAAGCCAGTTTGTAGCTTCTGGTGACAAAGCGATCCATAGTAGAGAGGCTGGAGCAGGAGTAAGACCCCACTGGGAGGATAGAGGCCTACCTCTTTTTCCTCCCTCACTCCCTGCTGGATGCTGGGAATGCTCTGACTGAACTGCAAGGACTGATTGGGAACTCTCGCTGGGAGGAAAAGGGGCTGCGACCACACCCCAGACTGAAGTGAGAGCGGGGAAGTAGGAAGTGGCCCAAGAGAGGCAGTCAGGAAGAGGAGAATAAGACATTCCATGCCTCTCCCCTTTGGCCCCTTGGCTGGGACTTGGTGGAGAGGGAGGGCCTGGGTCCTCCTACCTTCTCTCCCTCCCCCCATTCTCCCCCTTGTAGTGAGAACTCTGGGGCACCTGGGAATTGATGAGCCATGGGCTGCTGGCCTCTGAGTGAAACCCCTGCCCCTCCACCGTGTGATTAATAAATTTGTTGCCACTGTATACATATAGGAAAACTCCCCCACTCCCATAGACATCAGGCAACATATACCAAAGAGCATATAATTAGTAAATTATAAAGATTTAAAAACAATAGTGTAAAAATACATCTCTGTGGCCCTGGAGGTTGCAAACATGCTTTCCATGTAAAGCTGTATGTTGCATTTATGCTGATTTAATCATTCGTTAAACATTAGTAAGAGGCCAATTATGCCGCTCAAGAGTAAGATGTTTTACGAGAAAATGACAAAAAGATACTTGTAATCATTGAAATGCCAGTTTACAATCAGATAGGATGTGAAATAATCCCTTTAGCAAGCTTAAGCTTTTACATATTAATGGCAACATTGGAGTGGAAGATCGCTTTAACAGACTTGGAGTAGGTCCTGATCATAAAGCAACTGCTTATGATCTGGACTAAGAATTAATGCATTGTTTTATTCAGAGATACTATGAGACGTTCTTAATTATCCTATCTACAGTTTATAGGTGGGAGTGTGTATACGAGAGTGATTGACTTAGAAAAAAATGTCCTTTTGATGGATCTTGCATATACATTTGTGAGATATATCTTCAGCACATTTTCCAGAATCCACCATTTGCCAAAAAAAAAAAAAAATTAAAAATCAAGATGGCTTACCTAAACTAGCAAGCCTTGGACCTCTTAATGCACTCCCCAGGAAGCTGAGAATACTCTACGGGTACTACAATGGCAGCAAAATAATAATGCCTAGTCATGGAAAAAAAAAAGGATCTAAACTCTAAATAAGGACGAGCAAGCCCAATAAGAAAGACAATAAGAACTGGCCTGGGTCTCAGCGAAACCATGAATGTTAATTTTGCAGTTTGGATAAACTCTTTCTTCTCAACAGTGCTAGATCTCTGGGTCTCACCAGGCTGAGAAACTTCTGCTTGGCCATTTCCTGTCTTGAAATCTTACACTTTGTTGTCTCAGGATCTGACCCTAGCAAATCTTCCAAACTCATCAAATCTGAAGACTGCTGGCAGCCAGAGGTGGGCAAAGAGAATTCTAGCCAGGAAACCTTCATCCAGGGGCAATATATTCAAGAGCTGGGCAGTTATGGAACCTCTTCAAAGTCAAGGACAGAAAGTGGAAAGCCAGGCACTGATTGAGATCAAGGAAAGGGATCCAGGTAGGGAAAGGAAAGGAAAGTTCTGGTTGAGCTAAAGAAGAGAGGAAAATTTCAGCTAAACTTCTGTCAGTCATAGGTCAATGTTCAGGGGACATGCTAAAGTTTGATGTTCTCCTCTCACTCTTATCAGCCAGATTCCTTTCAAAGCAGCATACGTGATGGCCCAAACATATCAACCCCTCCCTTGCAATTCCAGTTGGTCAGATATTCTGGTTGCCATGCCTGCCTCACTTTGCCTTGGAGCGACGGACCCAAATCATGCTGTTGAAGGGGGGAAATGTATGCAGGAGATAATATTGAAGGCTTGTAAGCTGTCAAACACACTGTGTCTGTGGCAACACCTGTTGACTGACTGCTGCAGTGGTAAGAGCAAGATGAAGAAAGACAGCTGTAAGAGTGCCAGCAGCAGCAGGAGGCTGTACCCAAGACTGTTTCGTGCCAATAAGAGTCGTGCCAAACTATTTGGCATTGTTTCAAATATCTGGGTGTCCACTTCATTTGCCAGCTAGCAATCAAAGGGAATACTTTAGCATCAACACCATTACAAGCCTTGGCTCCCACAATTCTTCCACTTTAATTTCTGTCTTTATGTTGCTTTTCCATCCCATCACCTATATATCAGTGAAACACAAGGTAAGCCAGATACTGTGATGCATGTCTTGAAATGATCTCTGCAGGTGGTACAAAGACAAAACATCACTCTAAGGTTTTTGGCAATAGGCTTGTAAAATCTGCTGGGTTAGGTATTTATTTATTTTTTTAAGAGAATAACAATTTTATCTTCTGCAAACACTTTGCTAACCTGCACACTTCCCCTGCCTGCCCATCTTGAAATGCTGGAACTTCAGCCCCCAGCTTTGGGGACTTTATAGTTGCATGGGGGCTGTAATAAGAAAAGGCTGGTGGGCAGGAGGCTCTGTCTGTGAAAGTGGCACTACAATGGAAAAAGTAATTGTCAAATACTTTTGATTTCCTCTTATCTTTTGCTGAAGGCCCCACCATGGCTGTGGGGATACCCCCAAAGTCATGAGAGGTCTCACAGCTAAGGGAAGGAGAAGCTGTTTTGTATACCTTTGTCCTAGAAATTTTTCATAGATTCTAAGACCAGAAGGAACCATTGTTATCTAGTCTGACTTCAGATATAGCACATGCCACAGAACTTTCCCCAAATAATTCCTAGAGCAGATCTTTTAGATTTAGTTAGTTATTTACCATTTGCATATTCGCCAAGCCAAGCAATAGCATTCTTAGTGGCCAAGTGGAGCTCTCGTAGCCCTCTGCTGAATTTGGTTAGTGGGCACTCCTCGACAATGAGTAAGTAGATCATTGCTGCAGCTTGGATTGTCTTGAAGACCCCAACGATGCTAATTGGCTGCACAGAGGTCTTGCCAAGTCCAGAATCAGATAAGAAGGGCCTGTTAATGGTGTGGCAGGGTGGTTGATGTTAAGCATCAGTCTTCCCACCACAGGGACTCCGCTGTCATGCCCTGGCATGGCAGCCTTGACCATAGTGGGTGTTGTGATGAAAGACATGCAGCTGGTGGGCTAAAAAGGTCATTGAACAAGGACAAGCTTGGATTGGCATGTACCTTCTCAAGCAGCTTGCCAGCTGCAATTTCCCTCTTGATGTAATGTGGCTCAGAACAGGAAGCTATGGAAGATGAGTCAGTTGGGAGAATTCCTGTGATGGTGTGCGTTGTTGACTTGAGTTGCACATCAAGAAGTTTGGTATGTGCTGACCGATTCCATACTGGCACACAGTACTCTGCTATTGAGTACAAGATGGCAAGGGCTGAGGCCCTTAGGGTTGGGGCATCTGCTCCCCATAAAGGATCTGCCAGTTTGTTGAGAAGGTTGCGTGTTTTGACCTTCACTGCTATCTTGACTTTTGTATGTCAGTGTTTGGTCAAGAGTCATGCCTAAGTAAACTGGGTATGCTTCATGCTTCAGCCTCTGGCCATTCATTATGATGATTAATTCCCTCTTAGCATTGGCATGATGGAGTTGGAATGTGCTAGAGACTGTCTTGCTGGTGCTAGGCTGAAAGCACCATGTCTTTCAGTAGATGGCTAGTTTTGCAGCATCACATTCAGGGTCTTCTCCAGCTCAGAGAAAGTTGGAGCCTATGACCTGCAGCAGATGTCATTGCATAGATTAATTTCCATGACTGGGATGGTGGCAGGTCATTGATGTATAGATTGAACAAGATTGTAGCTGGAGGACTCTTGCGTTTTTAATAAGTAGACCCGTGTGCCACACCATATACACTGCAGTGAGGTCAAGGAAAATAGCACCTGTTTTCAGGTTTCTTTGAAAACCATTTTCGATTAATGTGGTTAGCTCAAGTACTTGGTTACATGTGCTTTGAACTTATTGAAAGCCTGCTTGCTTGACATTCAAGATGTTCTCCATCTCTGGTTTTATTCACTGTAAAATTAGGTGCTCTAGAACCTTGAGATACACAGAAAGCAGCAATATCGGGCAGTAGTTTGATGCCTGGTTTGCGTCTTTACCAGGTTTTGGGAGGCCAATGACTTGCTCCAGATTTTCAGCAGTCTTCTTTCTTTGGTGACCCTTGTGAACAACTAAGATAGCCTAGACTGGGTGCATGGGCCAAGATGTTTCAGGAACTCTGAAAGGACATGGTCATAGCTGGCACTGGTGCCAGACTTGATTTTATATAGCATTCTGTCTAGCTCTGGAACTCTGAAAGGGTCAGGGCAATCTCTGGATTTGTGCTGTCTGCAGAAGACCGTCCACTAACTCTGGACTTGACTCTTCACTTTGTTTTCCAGGGGTTTCTTTCCCATGCTAAGCAGGTGACTGGCTCCTTGGTTAGCACTCACAGATGATCAACTTGGTGTTGGTGGTTGCTGGGCTACTCCAAGATGATCAAGTAAATTCCAGCATTTCTGGTTGAAACCAATAAAGTCCTGGTTCTTGGTCTTTTCCTCCCATTTGGCTTGGCAAGCACAGCTCAAAGCTTCGATTAAGTGGTTGGCCACATCCGGATCACCAGTTGACTTGTACATCTTGAGTAGAGTGGCACACTCCTCTTCAAGGCAGGGGATGTACACAGGGTGATATCCACATGGAATGGCTCTGGTGGCTGTTTTGTAGATGGTACTACAGAAACTCCTGTAAGCATGCTTTATTGGGATGTAGCAGGGCAGTATCGTTACAATGCTTCATTCGAGTGCCTTGCTGTATTTCTTCATGTTGGCTTTGCTCCTATTGCACCACTATTTCTTTGTGCTCATGATGATTGGTAGCCGAAGGCCAATATGGATCAGTGATGGTCCGTGCTGGCTGTGTGGAAAGTTGTGCAAGATGTGGCATGATGCTGGATGTGGCTTGCCGTGTATTGAATTGATCCAACACACGTCAGGTGGGTAGTCGCGGTTCCACCTAGAAGAATGGAATGTCCTGAACTGTTTTGGATCATGAATGAGAGAGAGAGGTTATTTTGTGAGGCTCAGTCAGCACTGCTGGCATCAGCCACTTAGTAGCCCCAACCTGTATGATGCTATTAAATTCTCCAATGTAAACAGCTGGGAGCAATGAGCATGGAAGGATCTGTTGACCCCAGCTAATGCTATGAGGCTTATAGGTGTTTGCTATCCAAAATATGCTGATCTTGATGACATCACAGTATTCAATAGATAACAAATGGACTGTGTGTGCAATGGTAGCCTGAACATAAGTGGCATTGGCAAGCTTTGGCTGTGTGGCATGACATATCAGGTCGAAGCCATCAACCTTATATCAGCCAGCTTCATATGATGAAATATGAGTTTTTTGTATGCAGATCACATCGATAGCATGTTGATATGCGAGAGCGCCGATTAAATGTCACTTGGCTGTTGATAAACCTTCAATGTTGAGTTGAGACTCGGAGTGCGGGCCCGATGATATGGAAATCACAGGACTGCACGTTCTTAGAGTTATTGGAAGTGGTGATACTGGAATTCTTCAAGTATGAGATTGCAGTATTCAGTTTGCTGGAGGATCATTTGCTTCCCTGTGGTGTGACGAGAATGCTGATCCATTGCCAATCTTGATTTTAAAAGTGTCAGTGATGGAGAATCTACCATGACCCCCAGTAATTTGTTCCAATGGTTAATTATCTTCACCATTAAAAACCTATGCCTTATTTCCCATCTGAATTTGTCTAGCTTCAACTTCCAGCCATTGGATCATGTTATATCTTTCTGTGTTAGACTGAAGAGTGCATTATTAAATATTTTTCCCTTGTAGACACTTATAGACTCTAATCTATCACCCTTGAGTCTATCACCATAAAACATGTTTTCTAATCCTCTGTTCATACTTGTGGCTCTTTTCTGAACCCTCTCCGATTTATCAACATTCTTCTTGAATTATGAAAACCAGAACTGGGCACAGTAGTCCAGCAGTGGTGGCACCAGGTTCGAAATACAGGTGTTAAATTACTAGAGATGCCCTGTTTATGTATCCAAGGATTGCATTTGCCCTTTTGGCCACATCACACTGGGAGCTCATGTTCATCTGATTATCCACTATGACCTTTAAATCTTTTTCAGAGTCACTGCTTCCCAGATAAAGTCCCCCTTTCTGTAAGGTCACAGGCCCCAATTCAGCAAACCTTTCCTATTCAGCAGGCACATGCATAGGTCCTAGTGAGCCTTATTCTCATTTCCAATAAGGGCCTTCTATATCATTGGAGCAATGTAAAAGGGCCTTAATGTAAATGAAAATCTGGCCTACTGACTTCAATGGGACATAAGGCTATGATTAAAGTTAAGCACATCCTTAAGCACTTTGCTGAATCAGGGCTGCAACAAATAACTAGACTTCAAATGATACAAATAATACTGTTCTCACTTCTTACCATTAAGGTTTGCCCAACAAAAATTACTAGACACTACTGGAGAGACTTGAATTTCAGTTCACTGCTAGGATTGCAATTTCAGACATGTTAACTTTCATTGGTTTCCTATTTAATATAATTGTCTGCTCTCAGAGTGAGTCTATTCTAAAATACTAAATAACGTTAAAAATTCCCTTGCACATGTAACATCAGAATTTAGGGTTATGTGGGGGGTTCCTCCTGCTTCCTAGGTCAGGTTTTTGATTAAGTGTTTGACATTTCTTTGCTGGGAGTATTTGATTGCTTAGGTCTACCCATGAGAGATCCTCAAGATAACCTTATAGATGCTCACCAATATCAATCTCAAATAAACTAGTTTTTGAAGGCAGTACTTCGCAGAAATATACCATTGTTCTTTCAGTCTATGGGTACAATTTAGAGAGGAAATCTAAACTACCACATTAAATGTGAGTGGATGGTGGGTAATTCCCTATTTTGAGAAGTGTGGAATGTTTCCTGGGAGGTTTTTGTGTGTCGGTGTATTTCACTAGCTTTGTGATGCAGCTCAAGATGGTGGAAATCTTGCAAGATCAACTGCCTTTATGAGTTTTCTACAAAAATGTTCTGAGAACAACTCAGGAACAATGAAAGAGGGATTAAAATACAAATCCTTGATTTTAAGGATGTCTCTCTGCCTTCTAAAAATGTAGTGAAAATTATGAGCCTTGTAATTGTTTGTGGCTCTGCTACTAATACTGACTCAGTATGACCATGGGCAAGTCACCTAGGACAACATTTTCAAATGTAGGTGCCTATAATTATGTGCCTAAATCACAGAATCGTAGAAGATTAGGGTTGGAGGAGACCTCAGGAGGTCATCTAGTTCAACCTCGTGCTCAAAGCAGGACCAACCCCAACTAAATCATCTTAGCCAGGGCTTTGTCAAGCCAGGCCTTAAAAACCTTGAAGGATGGAGATTCCACACCTCACTAGGTAACCCATTCCAGTGCTTCACCACCCTCCTAGTGAAATAGTTTTTCCTAGTATCCAACCCTCACTGCAACTTGAGATCATTGCTCCGTGTTCTGTCATCTGCCACCACTGAGAACAGCCAAGCTCCATCCCCTTCAGGTAGTAAATAACTAACTTGATTTTCAGAGGGAGTGAGCACTGGCAACTTTCATTGACCTCACTGTGATCTAAGGATGTTTAGCAGCTCTGAAAATCACACCACTTCTTTAGGTGGAATTAGGGGAGAGGTTTTTCAAAAGCACAAATGCCAGTAGTGGGGGATGGCATAGAGCTGATATAACTGGTGCTACATCCCGTGGAGAATCCCCAGTTAGCTGGTTAACTTGGCTTTCTGCCTGATTTACACTGGCAGAGCTGAAGAAAGCTGGTAGAATAGAGAACCAGAATCTGGGGCTTTGCTTGTACAGTGTGGATATCAATAATGCCTTTTTCTTATATGGTGCTTTTCATCAGTAGATCTCATAAGCACTTCACAATCTTTAATGTATTTATCCTAATAGCTGTTTGTGCCTTTAAAAATGCACGCCTCGGTGCCCACTTTAGGCAGCCAAATTTGCCCTTAATCTCTGTGTTTCTCTGTTTGTTCATGTGTAAATGGGTACAATAATATATTACACAGGAAGGTCGTGGGGCTCTACTTAAGTCTGTGAAGTAATCTAGTCCAAGATACTTCAGTTAAAAGTGCTATTATTGCTGATTTAATACTGATTCAAGTACACATACTGTATTCCTTGGAAAATAACCTGCGAAGCTCTTCAGAGGGAAACCTCACAGGCTATTGAAAGAACAGAAAGCAGTGACCTTTTTTACTGATATGTGATGAGCCAAGTTGTGTTGGAGGAGCAGGTGTTTGTCTGTAATCGGCATGTGTGCTCTGAAGTGCTGACACTGCTCGGAGGGGTTCTGGTGGCTCAGCCTTGGCTGTAATACACAGGAACAAAGAATTGTTTGGCTTCAGCTGTAGGCAAGGCAAGGACCTGCCTGGAGGGTCTGTTTACAGTGGTCAAGAGCCTGCTTTATCCAGGTATTAGTATGTTTTATTTGCATTACTGTAGTGCTTATGAGCCCTGGTCGTGGACCCGGACCCAATTGTGCTAGGAGCTGTACAGGCATGAAACAAAAAGACAGTCCCTCTCCAAAAAGTTTACAATCTAAGTATAAGACGATAAGCATATCCTTAAGCACTTTTCTGAATAAGGGCTGCAACAAATAACTAGACTTCAAATGATACAAATAATACTGTTCTCACTTCTTACCATTAAGCATTGAGCAGGTGGATACAGACTGACTGACGAGAGTACAAGGAAACAATGAGACTGCATTGGTTAGCTTGATCAGCAGCGATCTCAGCGCACCAGCTGCCTTGCTGTTGTCAAGTTTCTGGAGGCCTCATGGAAAGGAAAGTTTTGAGGAGGGTTTTGAAGGAGCTGAATGGGGTAGCTTTGGGGCCATTTATAGGGAGCTCCTCCCAAGCATGAGGGGAAGCATGTGAGAAAGCACAAAGGTGCTTGTTTGAAAATGTAACATGTTGGCAGTGGAAGCTGGCCCCTGGGGTTGCTTGAAGGGGCAGGAGTTGATGTCTTGATATTGAATGAGAGAATAGAGAGGGTTGGGATAGTGACAGGACCTTGAAAGTGAAGACAAGATTTGATGTGATAGAGAAGGGGGATGCAAAGACAGGGGTGACATGGTGTGATGGGGTGACCACCCCACCCAAGACCTGAGAAGGTTAAAAAGGGCCAATTAACCTTATAGGTTACACCTGGAAGAGCGCTGGGACCTGATAAAGTCTAATAGATGATGAAGCCTAGCTGGGCAGAGGCAGGCTGAGCTTGTATAAAGCCAGCAAGGTGAAAGCAGGAGGGGGCTGCAGCCAGGAGCTCTGGAGTCACTCCTTAGAGAGAAAGGGGCTTGGTTAGGGACTAGTGGGAGAGAGTAAACCTGAACTACAGAGTCTGGCAA
The DNA here is from genome assembly GCF_009764565.3 of Dermochelys coriacea. Taxonomy (NCBI): domain Eukaryota; kingdom Metazoa; phylum Chordata; order Testudines; family Dermochelyidae; genus Dermochelys; species Dermochelys coriacea. The sequence continues at coordinate 118,877,738 of NC_050073.1, forward strand.
GAAGACGAGAGGGGGGAGTAGCCACTGGGAGTGAAGGAAGCCCGGGCTGGTAAATCCAGCAGTGGGCCAGGTGATAAAGAAGGGAGGTTGGAAGGAGTCCAGGGAGTCTGAATTTGGGTAGATCATGGTTGCTGGGCATAGGGTCCCTGGGCTGGAACTTGGAGTAGCAGCGGGGGCTGGGTTCCCCTGCTGGCTTCTGGGACAGTGGTACAGACTGAGAAGTGCATCAGAAGACTGAGACTGCAGGTAGATCATTTGGGGGGTGCGCCTTGGTTACCCCCAGAAGGGATGGACTGTAGTGATCCGGGCAGAGGACCGAGTCATAAAGTGGGAGTAACCTAAGTCCAGAGAGAGACAGAAACACCACAGGGTGAGCAACGAAGGGAGGGGGTGTTTGACTGGTCAAGAGCTAATTCCCAGATGAGCCACAAGGCGGCATCCCAGCCATGAACAGCAAAATCCATGACACAAGCTCAAAGGGTTGGGCTAGGAAAATTGGTCTTTGTAGCAGCATTCGGCTTGGGTTTGAGCCGGGCAAGATTGCGCTTGTCAAGGCCAGAGAGAAGGATGTGGCAGTAATGGAGATGCAAGATGATGCGAGCCTGGATGAAATTTCTAGCTGTGTGGCTGGGTAGGAAAGGCCAATTTCTTAGCGATCTTATGCAGGAAGAAATGGCAAGATTTAGACCTAGCCTGGATGTGAGGGCCTCGAGAGAGGACTGAGTCAAAGATAACACCCAAGTTACAGGCCTGAGTGACAGGCAGGATGGTGGTGTCTCTTGCTTGAAGAAATCTGATTGCCAGAGTGCTGTGAGTGATTTCCTGTCGTCTTCAATAAAATATCCTTGGCTGCATTAAAGCTAGACCAGCTTCTAGGGTCATAAAGAGCAAGAAAAGAGGGCACAAGTGCATATGCTACCCTGCTTGGGTTCTACAGAGTCTGGGTAGTAGAAGGGGGTTGGATGGCTCATAGTGAGGGCCCTACCAAATTCATAGTCCATTATGGTCAATTTCACAGCCATAGGATTTGAAAATGGGTAAATTTCACGTTTTCAGATGTTTAAAATGGAAATATCATGGTGTCGTAACCATGGGGGTCCTGACCCAAAAGGGGATTGTGTGTGTGGGTTTTGCAAACCTGTCGTAGGGGGGTCATGGGATTGCCATCCTCACTTCTGTGCTGCCTTCAGAGCTGGATTCTTAAGGCAGCAACCACAGAGCTTCCTGCAGCCTCAGGAGCTCCCAGAATGGAGGTGGATCTGATCTTCTTCCCCCACCACTCCGAACAGCTGTGCAGGGGATGGACAAGTCCTGTCCCTCCCCAGCCCAGCTGGAGCTAGGAGCCTCCTTTGCTGGGGCACACCCAGGAGCACAGGGAAGATCGGACCCAACTCCACAAGTCTCCTCCAGCTGCAGGAACCTCTGGGGCTGCTGCCCAATCCCAGAGCATCTTGCAGCAGGGGGAGGCACCTGGAGGTAGGTCTGGTCTCTCCCCACCACCACCCCCAGAGCGCCTTTTGCTGGGGTGCTCCTATGAACAAAGGGACATCGGATTTCACAGGGAAGGGCTTATTTCACGGTCCGTGATGCGTTTTTCATGGCTGTGAAATTGGCAGGACCCTACTCATAGCTTGTGGGAAAACAGTGATGAGGAATGAGAGCACTGGATTGGGTGAATTAATTAATTTCTGCTTTGCGAGGGATAAGTCAGTGTTGAGAAGTCCTCTACGGAGCATGGATTGGTTCTGTCACCAAATCCTTCTGTCTAATATGTATGTGAAGCTGTTGCCTCAGCTGATGAGGCAGTATGGTCAGAGGTAGTCCCTAGATGGATGACCTCTAGAGCCGTATTGTTACGTCTTTAGAGAGACCGATCTTTTGATTATGGAGATTCTGTTTTATGCCATGTTAGTGCCTGGCTGATCTTTCAGAGTGCGCTATCACTGTGAAGGAAACACCACCAACTGGGCTGATGGCACACGTCTGTTGGTGAGATGATGGTTTAAACTCAGATACATTGCAGGAATCGTTACTCATTGGACTGAAGAATCAGCTGGAGGGGCTCTGTCGCTTAATTGGTGGCAGTGTTATGTGTGTTAGTGGAATGTGCCTCAAGCAGAATAATGCTGCTTATAACAACTTGGATAGCTTCTGAGCTGAATGTAGAAACCTGTCTCTCGGGGGCAGCACATGCTTTTTAGTGTTCTGTCCCTCTTCATTTCTCTACGTTGGTGGCACCAGGAATGTTGAAGGGGGAAACAGGGTTAGGGGAAAAAGTCATACCTATTAAAGAAACATACACGATACCATTTTAAGCACCTGATATTTATTATAGTATTACAAATAACATTTTGAGTTCTTCATTTGTAGGTCACAGAGCACTTCACAAATATTAAATAACCCTCACCATACCCCTCTGAAATGCATTAACTGTTGTGTATTTTACAAATAGATGAATGGAGACACAGAGAGATTAAACGACCTGCCCAAATTCACATAGCTAATCAGTGGCAGATCTGGGAATTTAGAACCCAGCAGTCCTGTCATGATGCTCCGGTTGAATCAATAGACAAAATTCTCCATCTTCTCACATTGTATTGTGCCCTTCCATTTCAAAGGCCTGTTCGCTCACTGGGTTCTCAGTGATTTAAGCACCTGTGGTTATATCATATTCTTTCCATTGTGTAGCTGTCTATTGTGTAGTACAGTGGACTAGAGGAAGGATGATCTTGTGCATAAAGCGCAGGACTGGGACTAAGGAGATGTAGCTTCAATTCCCTGCTCTGCCATAGAATTTCTGTGTGACCTTGGGCAATCACTTAATCTCTCCGTGACTTAGTTTCCCATGGGGATGAGAATACCGGTTTTCACCCATCTTTTACCTGTATAGACAATAAGCTGTTTGGGGTAATGTATGTACACTGGTTAGCAAAATAAGGCTCCAATTTCAATTAGTGGCTACTTTGATACAATTAATAAATAATACAAATAAGTAGAACAGAAATGTTTTAAACACTTTTCCCGCCCAAGTGCCTTTCTTACCAATAAAGCTTATTCATTAAAAATGTAGTCTTATGCTTTTAGAATGAGAGAGAGCAAACATCACACTGTACAAATTGGCACAAGCATGAGTCCAAATGTACAGAAAAAAATGTCCTTTTGAGCTAAACTTTTAAAGCACTCTCTGCTCTAATTAGTCTTTTCTTTTTCCAAAGATCAGTCAGCCTGTTCCTCTTCTAGATTCTTTAGGCCGGGATTAGTATCCAAATGCCCCACTTATTCTGATTTTACCTGCAGGTGCAGGTCAAAGGACCAGCAGTTATCCTTCAATAGGGTTTGCAAGACTTCTTGTTTAATCTTTGCTCCTAGACAATAGAGTTGTTTTACACAAATTCCTACCTCTCTGTTCCTATAGCAGTGCCTGCCAGCTGTGCTCCAGAGGGGAAAGACAGAGCTATTCTACTGAACTTTGAAAGCTCAGGGAGAGAATAGGAAAGTGCTGCCTCTTGAAAACTGTTTGGCTGGATCTTATAAATAACTAGAGTCTTTGCTGCGTTTGGCTGTATTCAGCCTCTCTTCAAACAAGCAGAAAAATCATCTTTCGTATTAATCTTTCCATCTTTTGTTGCTGGATTCACGGGCTACGGTAGGTTCTTCCAGAGAAAACGTTATCTGAGTAAATATTTAGACAGAATAAGCCTTAATCACAACATAGTTATGGTTCATTAAAGAGGGTTTTCCATTCACTGTATTCTGAAAGTAATGTGGAAGGTACCAGAAGCAAGCAAATTCTGTAGGTTTCCTATTCATGGAATCTTTCCTCCTCTATTAGGGAAATAAAGGGCTAATTATTTGTGGGGAGAATTGTTAGGCCTTCTTCTCCTGCCCAGGTCTTGGGAGGAATGGGCTAGTGTGTAATATGTGTATCGGTTGGTGCTCAATTTGTAATGAAAGAGGAGCCAGGGCTCAAGCAATTTTTTTACATTCATTGGATCATAGAACTGGAAGGGACCTCAAGAGGTCATCTAATCCAGTCCCCTGCACTCATGGCAGGACTAAGTATTATCTAGACCATCCCTGAGAAGTGTTTGTCTAACCTGCTCTTCAAAATCTCTAATGATGGAGATTCCACAACCTCCCTAGCAGGGGTGAAGGTAATATTAAATGCTTACTGGTACAGGGGCTCAACTTCGGGGGCCTGGATGGGGCGGGGCCTTGGGCGCAAGGGGCAGGGCCTCGTGTGTAAGGGGCGGGGCTGAGAGGGTCCACCTCCCCCAAACAGCCCATCCCTGGTGCCTGGGGCTCTGGCGGTGATTTAAAAGGGCCCGGGGTTCCGGTCATTGCTGCGGTAGACTGGCCAGGGGCCGTGGGCCCTTTTAAATCACCGGCCCCGGGGCAGCTGCCAATTTTGCCCCATGCCCGTCAGTGGCCTGGGGGGGGAGGGTGGAAAAGGGGCAATGATGTTAAAGCACTGCTGTGGCAGCACTTTAACTTTGGTTGCGTACGGTCTGGTACCGGCTTCTTAGCGTTGCACTATATCGGCCCGTACTGGCCTACTTTCATCCCTGCTCCCTAGGCAATTTATTCCACTGATTAATCACCCTGACAAGAATTTTTTCCTAATGTCCAACCTAAACCTCCCTTACTGCAATTTAAGCCCATTGCTTCTTGTCCTATCCTCAGAGGCTAAGGAGAACAATTTACCTCCCTCCTCCTTGTAACAACCTTTTGCATACTTGAAACCTGTTATCATGTCCCCTCTGTCTTCTCTTTTCCAGATTAAACAAACCCAATTTTTTCAATCTTTTCTCATAGGTCATATTTTCTAGACTTTGAAACGTTTTTGTCGCTCTTCTCTGGACTCTCTCCAATTTGTCCACATCGTTCCTGAAATGTGGTGCCCAGAACTGGAGACAAAACTCCAGCTGAGGCCTAATTAGCGCGGAGTCGAGTGGAGTAGATGCAGCAAGCCCAGAGGTGCCAGGGCTATGAACTGCCAAGCCTAGAGGTGCTGGATCTTATCCTTGGCACAAATTAAGCACTGTTATTGGCTCCAACCTGCCTGGCATATCTGCTGGTGTGGCCTTCTGACTTGGCTCTGTGGCTCAAGCTGCATCCACACTGCCAAATGACAGCGCTTTGCCCTGAGTCACAGGGGGACTCAGTTTCCGATCTAACCCCCTTGCTAGGTCCTAGGACCCATCCCCCCAAGTCAGACTGATTTGTGTGGATGGAAGTGGGGGTTGGGCTCAAACCTAAGTTAGAGCCTGGGTTTAATGTGCACTGTAGGCATACCCAGAGAGATGAAGGGACTTGCCCGAGTCACACAGGAAGTCTGTGGCAGAGAGGGAGTTGAGCCCTAGTCTCCTTCATCCCAGGCCAACACCTTAATCATTGGACCACCCTTCCTTTCTGGTTCCTTATGTTGTGCAGTGGGGAAATAACCTGCAACCAGCCCATACCAATAACATCACGGGTGCGTCTACACTCAAGCCGGAAGGTGTAATTCCCAATAGAAGCGTAGCCGCAGCGGCATGACTGATGAGATGGGCCAGCCACCATGAGTATGATACCATCCAAGATCCTACATGTTACGCAGGGCAGATAGCCCCTCCCACTGCTTGTGCTGGTGCAGCTGCCCTTCTATATTTAGTACACTAACTAGCTCAGAGTTAGCGTGGGTATGTCTCCTTGAGCTGGAAATTACCCCTCCAGCTCAAAGTGTAGATGTACCTTATTTCTCCCTCTAAGCAGGCTCAGTCAAGGCTCCACCCATTCTCCGCTAGTCCCCGCCCACCTGCGCAGAGACCAGAACAGACCAGTGATGCACAGAGTCGGTGTGGGGAGGAGGGGCAGGGAAGAAGAACATACCTCTGATTCTCCTGCATGGACCAGCTCCCAGTCTTGCCCATCATCCTAACAAAAAATTGATTGTTTTCATATTTTTCTTCTGCCAAGGCCAAAGCTGAGCACAGCAGAATATTCAATAATGTGCTGAAAAATATGAAACTGTATTAAAGCCAAATTAAGATGGTGTTTTATGATGTGAACAAAAATACCCAACTTGATCGTATTTTTTTTTAAATAGCACACAGAAGAGAGAAATGAAATCTGTATTTAAATAGCTGTGGAACACTGTGCATTTAAAGTGCTCAGCAAGTTATTCCCTAAAGCACTCCATATGATATGTAAATCTTTTGATCTTTCACAAAATGCATGAATTCTGCAAAGAATAATGAGTACAAACTTGGGAAGTACAATATTGACTGTCAATGCAGTACACTTAGCCACAATTATTATTTGCATGGCTATTGCAACATAACTGCAGGGCGGAGTCCTGTGAATATTTTTAATGCGTTCTAATAGCTCCTAAAAGAGATTTTATTTTATAATAGACACATTCTTTTTTTTTTTGGGTCTACAAGCATTTATTCTTTACATTTTTACTCTCTTATGTTAAGTATCGGGGGGGGGGGGGGGGAGACAGGGGAGGAAACAGTGTAGAAGTCCTGAGAAAAAACTATTGAAATTCTGCCCTGTTATTAATTGTAATATGATGGGCAAAATTATAGCATTATTTATTTTTTAAACCAATGGGCCTTGCAGAAAGACAGTTTCAGATCTTCTGAGCAATCCATTTGAGATCACGCCAAGTGACCATTTAAACATAAAGGGCCAGATCCTTAGCTAGTATTAATCAGCGTAGCTCCTTTTACTTCAGCTGGAGAGCTGCCCCCCAAATTTTTAAAATATACAGCTACTCCAGTTTCTAGTAGACAACTGGCCTTGTCATTCACTGCACTTAGCGCTGATTGATATACTGATGATATCTTTTTGTTACAGTACCTGGCACATTGGGTCCCAGACCCTGGATTGGGGCTAGGGTGGGTCCAAAGTGCTGCAGTAATATACATTATAGTCTTAGCAAAGAGGTTGAAAGACTTGAACTCCCCTCTCACTCGGAAAGGGGAAACCTCAGCCAAGGTTCTAAACAAGGTAGGCACAGAGTAGACAGGATGCACTGTGAACTCGGGTGAGGGGAGAGAGCTGTTAATGTATCATTAACAGTGATTATGAGCTCACTTCGAGGAGATGCCCTTTTCAAGGATCCCTTTCTCCATAGGTAGCTTGTTCTTATTTATTGTTTGTATCGTGCTAGTGCATAGGGACCTCAGGCAAGGATCAGAGCCCGATAATGCTCAGCCCTTTGTGTGGTTAACAGGGAGCCAGTCTTTGCCCCAGACAGCTCATAATCTAGGTTTATGGACAGGTCTACGCTACCAGGTTTTGCCTGCCTATGTCGGCTCCGGGTGTGGAAAAAAACACATCTCTAATCTTAACTGCCATAGCTATGTCAGCAAACCCTGTACCCTGTGTAGATGGAAAGGTTGCTGAGGTTCAATCACCCCTTTGAACGCTATCCCATGCTTTTCATCCAGATGGGCACTAATGATACTGCCAGGTCTGACCCTGAGCAGATCAGCAGTGACTAATGGGCTCTGGGAACGAGGATGAAGGTTCTCATCCATCCTCCCGGTTGAGGCAAAGGGCTCAGTCAAGGAGAAGAGCATCCTGGAGATGGAGGTGTGGCTGCACAGATGATGTCAACAAGGGAAGACTCAACAAAGCTTTTGTAAAGGGAAATCATGCCCCACCAATCTATTAAAGATCTTTGAGGGGGTCAGTAAGCATGTGGGCAAGAGTGATACACTGTACTGGGACTTTCAGAAAGCCTTTGATGAAGTCCCTCACCAAAGGCTTTTAAACAAAGTATGCACCTATGGGATAAGAAGGGAGGTCCTCTTGTGGATACAAAATTTCTCGATACTTAAGTCCAAAGCTGATTGAGAAGAGGTACAAAGGGATCTCACAAAATTAGATGATTGGGCAACAAAATGGCAGATGGAGTTCAGTGTTGGCAAGTGCAAAGTAATTCACGTTGGGAAACTATCCCAACTATCCATACAAAATGATGGGGTCTAAATTAACTGTTACCATCCAAGAAAATGATCTTGGAGTCATTGTGCATAGTTCTCTGAAAACTAGTGCTCAGTGTGCAGTCAAAAAAGCTAACCTAACATTAGGAACCATTAGGAAAAGGATAGATAATAAAACTGAAAATATTATAATGCCACTTTATAAATCCATGATACATCCACACCTTGAATACAGCATGCAGTTCTGGTTGCTTCATCTAAAAAAAGATGTATTAAAATAGGAAAAAGTACAGAGAAAGGCAACAAAAATGATTAGGTGTATGAAACAGCTTCCATTTTGGGACTGATTAAAAAACCTGTACTATTCATCTTGGAAAAGAGAAGAGTAAAGGAGCATATGACTGAGGTCTATAAAACTGTGACTGGTGTGGAAAAAGTGAGTAAGGAAGTGTTATCTACCCCTTCACATAACACAAGAATCAGAGGTCATCCAGTGAAATTAATAGGCAGCAGGTTTAAAACTACCATAAGGAAGTACTTTTCTATACACAATGTTTGGAACTTGTTGCCAGGGGATATTATGAAAGCAAAAGTATAACTGGATGCAAAAAAGAACTAGATAAGTTCATGGAGGATAGGTCCATCAATGGCTATTAGCCAAGATGGTCAGTGCTGCAACCTCAGTCTTTGGGTGACCCTAAACCTCTGACCGTCAGAAGGCGGGACTGGGTGACGAGCTATGGATCACTTGATGATTGCCTGTTCTATTCATTCCCTCTGGGGCACCTGGAATTGGCCACTGTCAGAAGACAGTGTATTGGGCTAGGTGGACCTTTGGTCTGACCCAGTATGACTGTTCTTATGTCAATGAAAGGGCTTTGGCTGCATTGACCATGGGACGCTGTTCTAGGAAGAAGGTCTGCTGAGAAGAGATGGGTACACATGACCAAGAATGGGAGGGCCATCTTTACACACCAACTTGCTAACCCAGTGAGGAGGGCTTTAAACTAGGTTCTGAGGGGGCAGGTGACAAAAACCACAAGTAAGTATTTAAAAAAGGTGACCTTAACAGAGAATTAGATGTTGGGGTGGGACATGGAAAATTAAAATAGGATATAGGAGCAACAAGAGGGAAATCAGTGGGGGAATCTGCTCGACATCTTAGATGTCTTTACACAAATGCAAGGAGTATGTGGAATAAAGAGGAAGAACTGGAATTATTAGTACGCAAGATAAATTTGACTTAATTGGCAACATATAGACTTGGTGGGGTAAGTCTCATGACTCGAATTGGTAGAAAAGGGTATAGCTTGTTCTGGAAGGGCAGGAAAGATAAAAAGGGACAAGGTGTTGCATTATACATCAAAAATATATACACTTGTTCTGAGGTTTAGAAGGAGGTGGAAGCCAGACTGGTTGTGTGTGTCTGAGTAAAGATCAAAGGTTAGGAAACAGTGATGACATCACATTGGGTCTACTATAGACCACCAAACCGAGAAGAGGAGGTGGATGAATCATTTCTAGACCAAATAACAGAAATATCCAAAACACAAGACCTGATAGTAATGGGGGACTTTGAATACCCGGCAATGAGTTAGAAAAGTGATATGGAAAAACACATTTTGCATACGTTCTTCGAATATTCTGGGGACAACTTTTTATTCCAAAAAGTAGAGGAAGTAGCCAGGATGACGGCATTTTAGACTCAATTCCTCCAATCAACAAGGAGGAATTAGTAGTGAGTCTGAAGGTGGAAGGCAATTTGGGTGAAACTGACCATGAAATGAGAGGTTTTATGGTTCTAAAGCAAGGAAGCAAGAAAGCAGCAGATGAAGGACAATTGACTTAAAAGAAGCAGATTTTAACAAACCCAGAGAAGTGGGGTAGGTAAGGTCACATGGGAAGAAAATCTAAGGGAAAAGGGAGCTCAGGAGAGCTGGCAGTTTCTCAAGGAGACAATATTAAAGGCACAACTGCAAACTATCTTGATGTAATGGAAAGACAGGAAGAATAGGAAAAGGCCAATATGGCTCTATAAGGAGCTCTTTAATGACCTGAAAATCAAAAAGTAAGTCTACAAAAAGTGGAAACATGAACAGATTGCTAGGGAGGAGTACAAAAGAAGAGCACAAGCATGTAGGAACAAAATCAGAAGGACTGGGGCACAAAATGAGTTACACCTAGCAAGAGATATAAAAGGCAATATGAACAGGTTCTTTAAATACAATAAGAACCTGGAAAAAAAGAAAAGAAAAGCCTAGATCTTCTACTTAGTGGGGAAGGAGAACTAATAATTGATGACCTCAAGAAAGCAGAGGGGTTTTAATGCCTATTTTGCCTTTGTCTTAACTAAAAATGTTAATAGTGATCTCAACTCAGCACAATTAATATTAACCACAAGGTGGAAGAAACACAAGCCAAAATAGGGAAAGAACAGGTTAAAGAATATTTAGATAAGTTAGATGTATTCAAGTCAGCAGAGCCTAATGAAATTCATCTAAGGTACTTAAGGAACTAGCTGAAGCAATCTCGGAATTGTTAGCAATTATTTTTGAGAACTCCTGGAGTTCTCAAAGTGAGGACCCAGAAGACTGGAGAAGGGCAAACATAGTACTTATCTTTAAAAAGGGAACAAAGAGGAATTATAGACCAGGGAATTATAGACCAGTCAACCTAACTTTGGTACGTGGAAAGATACTGGAACAAATTATTAAACAATCAATTTGTAAAAACAGGGAGGATAATAGGGTTATAAGGAAGAGCCAGCATGGATTTGTCAAGAAAAAATCATGCCAAACCAACCTAATTTCCTTCTTTGTCAGTGTTACCTGCCTAGTAGATGGGGGGGAGCAGTAGATGTGATATATCTTGATTTTAGTAAGGCTTTTGACACAGTCCCACAGAACATTCTCATAAACAGAAAAGGGAAATGTGGTCTAGAGGAAATTACTATACAGTGTATGCACAACTGGTTGAAAGACTGTGCTCAAAGAGTAGTTATCAATGGGTTGTCAAAGTGGGAGGGAGTATCTAGTGGGGTCCTGCAGCGGTCAGTTCTGGGTCTAGAGCTATTCAATATTTTCATTAATGATTTAGATAATGGAATGGAGAGGATGCTTATAACATTTGCAGATGACCCCTAAGCTGGGAGGGGTTGCAATCACTTTGGAGGACAGGATTAGAACTGAAAATTACCTTGAGAAACTGGAGCATTGGTCTGAGTTCAGCAAGATGAAAGTCAATAAAGACAAGTGCAAAGTACTACACTTAGGAAGGAAAAAATCAAATGCACAACTACAAAATTGGGAAGAATTGGCTAGGTGGTAGTACCGCTGAAAAGGATCTGGGGACTATAGTGGATCACAAATTAAATATGAGGCAACAATTTGATGCAGCTGCAAACAAGGGTATTGTATGTAAGACATGGGAGGTAATTGTCCCACTGTACTCGGCACTGGTGAGGCCTCAGCTGGAGTACTGTGTCCAATTCTGCATGCCACAAATTAGGGAAGACATGGACAAATTGGAGAGAATCCAGAGCAACTAAAATGATAAAAGGTTTAAAAAACCTGATCTATGATGAAAGGTTAAAAAAAAGGGCATATTTAGTCTTGGAAAAAGAACAGTGCGGGGGGATCTGATAACCGTCTTCAAATATGTTAAGGATTGTTGTAAAGAAGATGGTGATTAATTGTTCTCTATGTCCACTGAAGGTAGGACAGGAAGTAATGGGCTATAGAAAGGTAGATTTAGGTTAGATATTAGGAAAAGCTTTCTAACTATAAGGGTAGTTAAGCTTTGCAATAGGGCTCCCAGGAAGATTGTAGATTCCTCATCATTGAAGATTTTTGAAAACAGGTTGGCCAAACACCTGTCCGGGATGCTCTAGGTTGCCCTGGGGTCCTGCCTCGACACAGGGGGATGGACCTGATGACCTCACAAGGTTTCTTCCATCCCTATATTTCCATGTTTATATGCGGCTTATACCAGCAAGAGTCCTTTTGCCAGTATAGTTTATGTCGTTAGGGAAATGGATTAACAATACCGGCAACATGGTCCCTGTTGCCAGTATAAGCTACATCTCCACTAGGGGCTTTGATGATAGATAGCTATATCTATGTAGCTATAACAATTAACCCCTTGTAGACTAGCCCTTAGATAAGGCACAATATATGGATGCAAGAAATAAGAAGTTGTGAGAGATGGGTGGATAACATAACTGCATAATGTGCTAATTTTACTTCGGTGGCTCAAGCAGTTGGTCTAGGATCTCCCTGAAGTTTTTCTCAAATGAAAAGAGGAGGCAGGAAATAAGGAAGGGGTGTTTCTCTGAAATGCAGATTGTGATGCGTAACTCATTTACTGGAAGAAAAGGAGAGACACTCTAAAGCTGGAGTTTTGCCATTCACTTCAATGGGAGTAGCATCAGACCTGTAATGTAATCCTGCTTTGATGATAAAGTTGCTTTGCCATCCACTGCACCAATTTAATACAGTTATTTTATAGCAAATGCCCATTTAAATACATTCCAAACCAGCACTTGATACACAGTGACCAACTGTAGCAGGTAGTGTGGCCATACTGGACTGTGATTGATATACCTATCTCATAGAGCTGGAAGGGACCTTGAAAGGTTGACGAGTCGAGTCCAGTCCCCTGCCTTCACAGCAGGACCAAGTACCATCCCTTATTTTTGCCCCAGATCCCTAAATGGCCCCCTCAAGGATTGAACTTGCAACCTTGGGTTTAGTAGGCCAATGCTCAAACCACTGAGCTATCCCTCCCCCACCTAGCAATTCAAGAGACCTGGGTTCCATTTCCAGTTGGGTGACCTTAGGCAAGTTACTGCATCTCTCTGTGTCTCAGTTTCCCCAACTGTAAAACAGGGATAATGACACTGCCCTCCTCTGTAAAGCACTTTGAGATCTACTGTCTAGAAGCACTAGGTGGTATTATTGTTGAATGTAAAGACAGGACCTATTTGAAGACTATGATACAGCTAGAGTAGAAAGGGACTGCTGCTGTTTCAGAAAGGAAGGTGAAAGATGTAGGAGACTTATCATTGGGCAGTTACCAATGGGTGATACCGTAAGCCTGACTGGGCCCACTGATTGAAATCAATGCTATGCCCATGTAAAACTGGAATAATGCAGTAGAAAATCAGGCCCACGATCTGCATTGAACTGCATGAGTACAGGATGGAGAGCTTAACTGACTCTTTCTAGGAGTGTTTCAGCATAAAGCCATTTTTTGTCCAAAATGTGTATTGATGAAAAATGTTCAACCTGCTCTAACTTCATCTCTGTCTGGGAGGGAGCCAACCCTAAACACCTGGTTAAATAAGTGAGAGCTGGTCATCTGAACCCTCTAGCCAGCCTGGAAAATCTCATCTTTAATCTCCCCTGGGGATTGGATTCCCAGTTCCCTTCAATATTAATGGGAAACTGAGCACTCACATTCCCTAAGACATCCACATTTTGCATCTTGCCTTGTGCCAAGCATTTTATTGGTCCTTAATGATTAAATAACAATGATGATGCTGGTTAATTGGATCTCTGCTTGTAAGTGATCCCATTTTGCTATGTGGCAGCTTTCAGTAGCATTGATTTCTCATTTTCTTCACTGTGAGTGAGTTACTGTAGTTTTCTTAGTGTGTTTTGCAGTTCCTTAGAATCCTCCTCTCCTCTCTGAGGCCTCAGTCCTGCAATGCTTCTGCAAATGTCTAATTGGTGAGTAGTCCCGTTGACTTTAACTTATGCATGTTTTACTGTGTGCTGGGTCAGAGCCTAAGTGTCAACTTCAATGGCTATTGGTTGAGCCGTCTTAAAGGAGGGACAATCTTACCCGCCTGTGATCTCTGACTTTCAGAGCAGTTTCAAACAAGGATTCTTTAATCGTGACACGAGACGTAGGTAGCACAAGTTCATAAATTTAAAGGTACAGTAAGCCTGTTTACCCCCATAGTAATTTTCCTTAAAATATTTCCATATGCTATGCTCTGGGAATGCATTATAGTGATTTCAAGAGGAAAAAACCAAGGAAGATTATTCATTTCACATCCTCATGCAATTCTTTTGTAGGTGGCTTTCAACAAAGGGTGATATTGGATTACATCCATTTTGGTTCTTAATAAACTAGTAAATCTCCCATTGTTCTGTGTTGTCCAATTATAAAAGCAATGAATATGAGACTAAGCACTTCAAGATAACTATAGCTTTAGAGATAGACAAAAAGCTTTATAGATTAGGATCAAAATAAAACTGCCATTTTTGTTGCATTTTGATGAATAATATTTTGAGAATTAAATGTTCTCTCTTAGGAATATCTGTAAATTACTCTTTAAATGTGAGCCATTGCAAATGTGAAGAGGAACTTTTTAATACCTAGTGTATAGAAAAGCAAAAGATGTAAATCCAACCTGGAAGTTATTTCCTGGCTGTCTGAACAGGTAATTGGCAGGGGCATTGAAAATACTGAGTTGTATTTCCTGGGTTGTATTTACCCAAAAGACAGTGTCTTTTTCAGTTTTCTTTTTGAACCTCTGACACTTCCTTGCAATTTAGGATGATTGCCTTGTCAAACTCCCCACTTGATCCCACTTTATGTTAAGGGTGAATTTATAAATAGCTTATAAAGGGTTTAAAAAACGATTAATAGTTGTTGTAAGGATGTTAAAGAAATGAGTAGTGTGCTTTTAGATGGTTACAAGCACATCAGTAGCAGTGTTAGACATGGATTACAAGCAAGCTATTGCCCTGTTGTACTCTATAACAATCGAGTAGTCATTTATTAAAACATTTATTAATCATTTATTAATGCTTTATAAACTATTTATAAATGAAATCTTAATATAAAATGCCATCTACTGTCTTTTAGTTCTAGTTTTAACATAAGATGGAAGACTCAATTCCTTTATTTAAGGTTCCAGTCCTGCAAGCAGTTGGGGGATCTGGGATTCTGTGGGCACGAGGGTTTGTCTGCTTGGAACTTTTTGCAGGATTGGGTCCTTATTTATTAATCTCTGTTGTAGCTGGTTAGGAAATTTTAAATCCTTAAAGTGTATGGTGTATTTCTCAACTGGCAAGAATACTGAGTTTCTTTTTCCTGGGTCATTCAAAGCACCCTCCTTTAAATCAGGACAAAAATGCTGGACCAGATCCTCAGCTGGCATAAATCAGCACAACTTTGACTTCAGGAGAGCTATGCCAGTTTCCAACCAGCTGAAGATATGGCCAGCTGTCTCCAAACAATGTCATGCCACTGCCTTCCGCAGAGAGGTGTGGAATTGAAGAGCAGGACCAATTATAGCAGGATATAAAGAAGCACAGATATCTGAGCACAGATATAAAGAAAAGTGGAACAGTAATTCAGACCATGGGCTTGTCAGCCTTGACAGTGCCCCCTTGAGTTTTGGGATTTATGCACTTCACTGCAGTCTGCAGTGGGCATACCCAAGACTGAAGGTCAAAATTCAACACACATCTCACCACTACCACCACCCCTTCCTATCCAAAGCTCAACACTCCATCCCTGTCACCCTTCCCATCCGTGGGTGAGTGGCTGCCTCACAGCACCCCCTGCTGGCTCCAGGGCATCCCTGCACCACACACCTTCTTGGATCCTCAACTCCACACAGGGTTTTTTCAGTCCAATCACAACAGCCCTCCTCAAGGTCTGATTGATTACTTAAAATTCCAGGCTAGACACACAAATCTTCCCTCCAGCCTTCAAACTCCCCTGGTCTGGGAAGAGTCCTTCCTGCCTTAGCAGGCTACTTCCAGCCCTTCCTAGCTGGAGCAATTTCCCGGGTCCCTGGATGTTCCCTGCAGTCTCTCACTCACTGCAGTCTTCTAAGCTTCCTTCCTTACTGCAGCAACCTTCTGTTCTTTATTGCAAACTGCCTCATTCCCCTCAGGTGGGGCTCATGCAGTAAGCAGGGTTGGCTTGGCCTCTGACTCTCCAAAACTAAACACATGTCCTTTCCTTTCCAACCATACTTGCTCAAGGAGATGACAGATACATCAGGGGAGTGGAAATAAAGGCTCCTTAGCAACCCAGCCATTGACAAACGTCTATAAAAAAAATGTCTGGAAGCTTTAATCATATAGAGCATCACTAGAAAGTTTCCCATAAAAGGGTGATAATGCCAAAAGGGTCCTAAATTCCCTGTAAGCCGTGTGGCCATGTAGCAGCCTATTAAGTGCCATGTAGGCACTCAGGGAACCAGTCCCAGAGGACCTGCCCCGGCTGGAGGAGAGGCGCCCCTCCCCCAGCCCAAACCTAGCCTGGCCCCCAACCTGCCATGGCTGGGGGACAGGCACCCCTCCCCAAGCCTGGCCTGAACTTATCACGGGTGGGGGAGAGGTGCCTATTGCCATGGCCAGGGGAGAGTTGCCCAGTCCCAATCTGGCCCAGCCCTGCTGCACCCAGGTGAGAGGTGCCTATCCTGTGGCCCCAGCTCCAGAGTTGCCACAGTGGGGAAGTGCCTATCCCTACCCACACCAGCCCAGGTGCTGCTGTGGAGAGTTCTCTCTCTCTCTCTGCCATAGCCCCGGGGTAGCCTGAACCTCAAATTCCACATCCCTGGCCCCACCCCAGAGCTCGCAGCCCCAGCTGCAGCCCTCCTACCCCTTCCCCAGCCCTGAGCCCCCTTCCAACTGCCACACCCCCACCACATGAATTTTGTTATGTGCACCAGTATGGAGGTGGTGTGTGTGACACATCACCTCCATATTGGTGCCAATAACAAAATTCATTCCATACATGTGTGGAGAAAATTAGAGGGACCACTGAAAGAGCTTACGGTCTAAATCAGGGGTCGGCAACCTTTCAGAAGTGGTGTGCTGAGTCTTGATTTATTCACTTTAATTTAAGGCTTAACTTTTTTTAGATGGTCTCTCTGTTTAAGTCTATATGTTATATAACTAAACTATTGTCGTATGTAAAGTAAACAAGGTTTTCAAAATGTTTAAGAAGCTTCATTTAAAATTAAATTTAAAATGCTGAGCTTACGCCGCCGGCCCGCTGCCAGCCTGGGGTCCCGTTCACATAGGCCGGCAGCGGGCTGAGTGGGGCCTGCAGCTGGGACCCTGGCTGGCAAGGGGCCGGTGGCCAGAACCGCAGACCGGCAGCAGGCTGAGCGGGGCCGGCGGCCGGGACCCCAGTCCGGCAGTGGGCTGAGCGGCTCAGCCCACTGCCACTCAGCTTGCTGCTGATCTGGGGTTCAGTCCGCCGGCTCCTGGCAGCCAGGGTCCCGGCTGCCGGCCCCGCTCAGCCCGCTGCGGGTCTGGGATCTTGGCCCTGCTCACATAGAGTGGGTACTTACCTTCTCCCTGGCACCCCATTTGGTGCAAGAGGTGCAGGTGGGAATGTTGGAGGGTGCAGGAGCTCCTGTTTGGTGCTCGGGGTGGGAATGTGGCAGGTGCAAGAGTCAGGACATGGTGTGTGAGAGGGCTGGGAATGTGTGGGGGGTGCAGAAGTCAGGGCTGGGGTCGTGGGGGGTGCAGGGGTCAGGGCAGAGGGCTGGGTGTGTGTGAGGGGAGGTGCAGGTTTCAGGGCAGGAGACTGGGGTGTGGGAGGAGGATGTAAGGGTCAGGGCAGAGGGCTGGGGTTGTGGGCTGGGGTCGTGGGGGTGGTCCCATCCCCCTGCTCAGAGTGGCTCACGGCAGGGGGCTGGAGGGGATATGCCCTGATTCCACCTCCCTTCCCCAAGGCCCCGTCCCCACCTCTTCTCCACCTCCTCCCCAGAGCAGCGAGCACACTGCAGCTCCACTTCTCCCCCTCCCGCACAAGGGCCATCAGCTGATCAGCAGCAGGGAGGGAGAGGAAGAGGGGCAGGAACCCAGCACACTGGGGGAAGAGGCGGGGGGAGGGGGGACCTTGCCTGCCCTGCAGCAGTGGCTAGCAGGACCAAGCTTCTTCATCCTGCCTGGGAGGGGGCAGAGAAGAGCGGGCCGGGGCGGGCAGGATTTTTAATGGTACGCTGCTGCCTGCCGGGGTCCCGGCCTGGGTTCAGCAGCGGGCTGAGTGGGACTGGCAGCTGGGACCCGGCAGGCAGCAGTGTGCCATTAAAAATCGGCTCGCGTGCTGTCTTTGGCACACATTTCCATAGGTTGCCGACCCCCTGGTCTATGTAGTACAAATTGACATGACTGGCAGGATCACGCAATACCAGAACAAAAGGGATGTTGTAGGTTAGGACCAAGGTGCTCTGGCAGAGTTGGACCATGCTATTGGTCCCTCTCTTTTATGAGCATTAAATTGGCCCCTGCCTTTCTTGTAGGCAAAATAAAGGCCATGAGAGTGCATGGAACCTTCAGGGACAATAGGTTTGACTTGGCTGAAACACAACCGCAATTCTCGCATGGAGTTGCCTGCGATTTGCTCTCAGCGCCACAAACCACCAGATTCGCAGGCAAAAAATATAGTTAGATTGTGACTGACCCTAATGCAGCCACACAGGAGAGTATGTACAAGTGAGACTCCTTCCACCCTGCTGTTCAGCAGTGTTAGGGCTACCTGGACATTGGGTTCAGGATTTGGGTGGGGCACAGGGGCTCCTCCCAGGCAGCATGTGGGTGAAGAGCCAATGGAACCATGGCTGTTGTGTCTCCCTTTTGCCATCCAGCATCGCTGTAAGCTGTCCCCTTTTCAGGGCAGTTGCAGTTTACTTCCCTCACAGCGGAAGAGGAGAATGGGGCTTTTCCTGGAGCTCTGCTGTTTATGAACTGCCCCTTCCTCAGGGCTGTGCCTAAAGGACCAACCTAGTTCCTAGTTTGAAGAAACTCACTGTTACTAGTGTTATGATTTGCTCTGTTACTGCAGTAACCTACTATGATAATGATATTCACCCCCATGCTTCCCATTTACACACCACAGGAATAAGTGACTCTGAATAGGGGTGAGTGAGAATGAAATCAAAGGGCTGTTATCATTTACACGTATCATCTGAAAACTGGTATAGAGAAAGCCGCATAAATTACTGCAACCTCAGGGCAGTGGTAACTTTCATCCTGACGTGTTCTGCTAATTGTAAAAATTGCATAATTACCAGAGCAAATGCCACATCGCGTGGTGAGATACAGAACAGGTCCTTGAAAGTAAAAAATAAATAAATAAACAAATTAGTCACATATAGTTTTCTAATCTGAAAGTGCTTAAAGGGGCAAAACTGTACATTTCTAAAGCTGACATAAGAGCATAAGAACGGCCATACTGGGTCAGACCAATGGTCCATCTAGCCCAGTGTCCTGTCTTCCGACAGCGGCCAATGCCAGGTGTCCCTTTTGTCTACATTTTTAGTTAGTTATTAAACAGAAACTAGCTTTTGTAGCAACCACTAAACAGATGGAGATACCTTTTTTTAAAAAAGGTAAATACACCCACTAGAAAATCAAAACCATGAAAATGCAAAGTCAACTGTAGGTGTAGTTGGCTGTGTGTTATGAAACACCTTTCAGATTTGGCATCTGGGAAAATTCCCAGGGGAAAAGCCATTACTAAAGACAACAGGTTGTTCTAGTGGAGTTGACCAAAAAGTATGTTTGCAATTTGGGTGTGGTCCTGTGATGTGACTGACAAGCCAGAGCTGGAGAGTTTGTTATCCTGCACCTACCTCTCAACTGGGGTTGCCATCATGGAAAAGAGCCACATTCTGGGAAGATGCTGGAGAAGAGAGTCACGTGATATAGGCAGAGTCCATGGGCATGAGGAGGACAGGGTCCACAAAGAAGCATCATCCTTTGACTTATGCTCCCCCCTTGTGTTATGCCTTGTAACTCTCCTGCCTGCCACTACCCCAGCCCTATAGCACGTGTTAGTTGTCTTTGTCTGTCTATATGAATCACTCAGGCTCCCTCCATCTCTACCACACTGTCCTGGGGAGCTGCTGGGTTTTTAAACAATGACTATTATTCATTTAGGATGTAGCCCTAATGCAAGTAGACCAGCCGCACCTTGCAGAGCATGTGCGGCCCACTCAGCGCTCTTGGAAACCCTGATTGATTGATTGGCCAGACCCTAGGCTGGGCCCTGAAACCATCCTCACCCCACCCCTGATCCCAGAGTAGTCAGGGTACTTGGGGTTACACGGCATGCAAACATTGATGCAGGTGCCCACAGGCCCTTGAAAATTCTATCTTGAACCCCTCTGCGGCTGTTTGCCTATCAACACCTATCTGCACAAAGACAAGTTTCAGAGTAGCAGCCGTGTTAGTCTGTATTCGCAAAAAGAAAAGGAGTACTTGTGGCACCTTAGAGACTAACAAATTTATTAGAGCATAAGCTTTCGTGAGCTACAGCAAAGCGATCGAATGGCAAAAGGTAGAGAGGGAGGGGAAAACAAATTCAAGTGAGAAGTGTGTTGAGAGGAGTTGCTGGGAGAGTTCTTCTGTCAGGCTTGTGTCAAACATTCAGGAGTCCTGGTTAATTTTTACATCAGTGTCCTCAATAAAGAGGGTACCATCCATTCAGTTTGTTTGTTTGTTTTGTTTAAAACTGATGAAGTTGGGAGACTGTGAACATGCTGTGTCAGATCTTCCTTTCATAGAGATAACAGATCGCTTTAAAAAAAGCTAACACCACACAGTGAGTGCAATATGGCTTGCCTGATCACAAGACATAGTTCTTGGCTTTGCAAACTATGGACTCAGTTCTGATTCCCACACCAGTGTTGCACCATTGACTTCAGTATATTTCCTCTTGATTCTCACAGGTGAGGGGACAGTCACCATTGTAATAGTGCTAGAAGATGGATTAATTTTTAGGTGTGTTGCTCAGACCCACTGTCTCTGTCAGCTTCTCTGGAGGCTTCTGAAATTCTGTTGGACTTTGTCTGAACATTCCGGACTCATGTGCGATTCTTCAATCAACAGGTATATTCCTTGCAATGTATGAAGGACACCAAAGAGTATCAAATCTGGAGGCAAAACGTTCAAGCTTGTGGGCCAAATTTTTCAAAAGCAACTCATGATTTTTGGATGCCCCAATATTTGGGTGCCCAACCTGAGACACCTTTAAAGGGGCCTGATTTTCAGGGGGTGGGTGCTCAGCACTTTCTGAAAGTCAGGTTCCTTTAAGGTGTCCCTCCAGATAGGCACCAAAGATCACTAGCCACTTGTGGAAATCTGAGCACTAATTTCCTATTTAGACACTGGAATAAGATGTTTCTTCTTCTTCATTCCATATATATGAGATCATCTCATTGAATCCTTCTCCATTCCAGGCTGTCTTGAAGCAGTGCCTCAGAAACTCTTCAGCCAATCAAATCCTGTGGTATGATATCCATCCATCTAGTTTTGGGTCTTCCAACTCTTCCCTTAACCTCCACTTCTAAGTTGAACATGCTGTTTCCTATATATTCTTCCAGTTTTCTTTTCGCATGCCCAACAACTAAACCTGGCTTAGGCGTGAAATTACAAAGCTGAGGTTTTTCTATAATTGGTACCACCTTCGTGCTTCCTCTGATTCATTTGTTCTGAACGTGGTCCATTCTTGTAACTCCAAGCATCCTTTTTAACATTTTCATTTCCTCTGTATTCAAGCTCTGCTCCTATCTCTTCCTCAGTTCCCAGCTTTCAGAGCCATACAAAAGTGCAGGCCTAATTACAGTCTTCTGGATAGGAATTCTCCAATTGCAGATCACTCTGCTCGCTTCTCTCCATTTGGTTCATGCCTTTCCTGTTCTACTTATAAGTTGGTTGTTGAGTTCACTATCGAACCTAGGTACTTGAACTTCTGTACCTTTCGTCCCCGTTCCCACCACGCCCCGCCCAACACTTACAGTCTTGTTGTTTTCTGTAAGGTGTCATCGAATCTACAGACCCTATACTCTGGTTTATTTCTGGTGATTTTCATGCCATTTCTTTCACGTGCACAACTCTCTCCCTCTAAATCTTCTTCCACTACCTCTTTGGTTGCCCCCACAAAGGCTACAGCATCCGCAAAAAGCATGCACCAGCATGCTAGTCTCTGGATGTCTTTTGAAAGTTCCTCTAGCCTCAAAGTGAGCAATAAGGGGCTTAGTGGTGAGCCTTGATGTACTACAGACTCTTACTAGAAACTGTTCTGTTTCTCCACATGGCCTCCACAGCACCCTCACTCATGTCCTGGATGAATCTGATACAGGGACACTGGAACTGGGGGGCCGGGAGGGAAGGGGGCCATGCCTGACCACTTTTCAGGGGCTGTGTTTCACAGTGGCACCAGCATCTTCCAATGGGGGGTGGGGTTTGAGATGGGCCGTAGCCTCCCCTTCACTATGGTCCCACCCCTGCTCCTCCTCTTCCTCCCCACAAGGCCTCACACCCCTGACCAAGCCAGAAGCCAGAGCCAGGCCATGGTAAGAGCTGCTCAGGGAGCCAGGGATGCTGTGGAGAGCCCTGGATACTCCCACCTGCCCATGGCGGTGCGCCCCAGAGGGTGGGGACATGGGCGGAGCCTGCTCTTAGGCACCCTGCCCAAAGCAGGTGGAGAATTCAAAGCTCCCCATACTGACCCAACTCCTTGGGCAGTTCTTACCTTTGAAAAATCAGATCCACTTACTTATGGAGGTCTGATAATACAGATTTAGAAAATAGATATCTATGTTTGAAAATATTGGTCTGTGTTCTATACCAAGTGTGCAAGGAAATGATTATAAATCCAATCAAAAGAAAACATGAATCTGGTTTATATAAGAGTTTATCAGAAAAATATAATGTTTCAATGGAAGTTGTAATGTAGGTATATGAATGAAAATCAGTTGATTGTTACTATGTGTCTATCAAAATGAAAATAAGGTCATTCACAAATCTTAACATTTTGTATAGGAGAGGAATACTTTTCTAATTAGGATTAAAAATATTATCTACTAAAAATGTGCCCATGCATCTAGTTCTGAAACAGCCTATGGCTACACCTATAATTTTAAAATAAAAGCCTTTTATTCAGGAAGGAAGTCATTTGGGGTGATAACTAATTTAGATAAGGCTAATTTTATTGGATGGAACTGGAGAGGGATTCAGTGGATAAAAAGTTGATTAAGCAAAGTTATAAAACAAAAATAAAAAGAGCCCAAAGTGTGCTCTGTATGGAGTATTGAAAATTTTAATATTTGTTCTGACCGTTTCCATACCTGTGCTGGTAAGAAAATTATTTTATGTACCTTTATAATAGGAAACAAATGGTTTTGGAGCAAGAGCCTCTCTCCTCTTTTATGAATAGCAAGTCATATTCCACACCAGGTATATGTAATATTATTATTATTTATGTATCTCTGTACCTCATCCAACACCTGATCCGATGGGAAAACTCCCAAAGTCTTTTGATCAAGCTCCATCCATCTATCCATCTCAGTGTTTTGTATTAATGTCCATCATCCTAATAGATTAGCAAAGGGAAGTCCCTGGTGAGCTTGGTTCAGTCTCAGCTCTTCTCCCTCCTCTGGTGATGGGAGGCTCTGCTGGTTGTACTTATTGTTCTAAGTGTCATACTGGCTTTGGTGGAGGAGTGTATCAAAGAAGGAAGATCTTGCCGTAGGACCTAACAGTGGCCAGATTCCGGATGTGCCTGATCTCCTCTGGAAATTCCTTCAATGGCTGGATTTCCTAGACCAAGAATGCCTTATATCCAGCTCTCACACACTTCACTCTGGGCTTTGTGGTCTGTACTCCACAGCTGTCTTGGTAATTCATAACTGGGGATGCAATCTCTGTGGTTGGGCTCTGATCCATTAGTGGCTACGTATATCAGGACCAAAGTCTTGAACTGACAGTGGAATCAGATGGAGATGGGAGCCCGTGGAAGAACTGGAATGCAGGCTAGATATATCCATGATGACTTCACCCATCGTGGAGGCAGGTCACTGCATTCTGTACCAGCTAGAATCTTTGCATTGTTTTCAAGTTCAGATACAGTGAGTGTCACTAATTCGGTCTGGAAGTGACAAATGCTTGGATCACTGTGGCCAGGTCCTGGTCTGAGAGAAAGGGGAGAAGTTTCTTTCTAAGCTATAGGTATAAAGTGATATTTTTGTCACTGTTGCTATCTCTAGGTTGATTGATCATTTCATTCTGTTTCAGAAACCAGGGGCTCCACTCTCCCCAAGGCAGCAATTACTTGCAGGGACAGAAGAAATTTGTGGTGTTTCCTATGGATTTTTCCATTGAAGATAGGGTTGGGGGTCATGATTTGAATAGATAGGTGGTTCCACTCATGGCTGAAGCACCCCTTGGTGTCAGAGCATGGCATTGCAGGGCTTCTTCCACTCTAGCACCCACCCACCCCTGCCTGCCTTTCATCAGTCAGTCTGGGTTTTTCAACTGATCCTCTTCTTGGGGACTCACACCTCTAGCCAGGTCACAGTTCTGTCTCCTTCTGGGGTAACAGAAGTTCAAAATAAACAACCAACAAAAAAAATCTAACCAACCAAGCTTCTGCCCCTCTTGGGCCTGACAGGATTCCCACTGCCTCTCCCCCTGTTCCCCTCTGCAGGACACGGGCAGTTTCTCCTAGGGCCTATAAGAAACAGGGAGGTGCCTATCTCATGGCTTCCTGCAGGAGCCTAACCTGTGTATTTGCAACGCACCTACCAGAATGGCGCCTTCATCCTGATTGGGGACTTTGTGCCACTGGAACACAAATAATCACAACCTCATCATTTAATAATAATTGAAGGATTTAGCTAATTTATCCCATTCTGGTTAAAATTAGTTCCCATGTATTATTTTGTTGTTGTCGTTGCTATCATTAACCATTTAGTTTATTACTTATTTGTTTACCATAGAACCCATGATATCCTAGGCTTTCTCCTGTCTTTCAAGAAGGGATGGTCCTGGTCCCAAAGATATCACAGTCTTAGAACAGATAAACAAGGAGACAGGGCTAAGGCAAAGGAGAACAAACAAATAAGAACTTTTTAATACAAGACAGCTAGATTCACTCTAAGCAGAATTAGATCTTTAAGAAGGTTCTAGAGAGGCAGTGTGGTCCAGTGGATAGACCTCTGTGCTGAGACTCAGTCTCTGTGCTGAGACTGGGTTCTGTTACTGGCTCTGCCAAGACTTGTTGTGTGACTTTGGTCAACTCACTTTGCCCTTGTAGGCCTTGTCTATTTAGACTGCAAGCTTCTTTGTCCAGGGACCATTTCTCATGGTGCGTATGTACAGCACCTATCCCAATGGGACCTTATCTCAGTTGGGGCCTGTAGGCTGTACTATAATGCAAATAAACCATAGCAGTAGTAAATGTGGGCAGGAGCCTTGCTGAGAAGCTCAGGGAAGCCATACCCTGTGTAAATAATTAACAATAATCATAAAAAAATCTGAGCGCAAAAAGTGCTGCTGTAAGCAAATCTTTAGAAGGAATATTATCCAGTTAGCATAGATAGCTCTGCTAATATGGCAGCAATTAAATCGTTGTTTGTGAAATAAATAGGAGAAGACCTAAATATTCTCTGGGCTTACGTATGAATAATGCTCTAATATCTGGTGGTATCATTATAATGAAGCTGTAAGTATTTTCTCTTCGGTTGTTTACAGAAATAGCCTTCTATTTAATCAGTCGACATGCATTCAAGGTGACTAAATATTAAATATGATTGGTGGTTTACAGCTTGGACTAAAATGATTAAGTAACATGAGAAAGAAAGTGACAGGTGACTTCTGTCCCCTTAAGGAAACATGCCCCAGCCAGGAAATGGCCTGCGACTTCTAATACTATTGGGGGAAAAAATAAGTCCTGAAAGGTTAGCTTGCAGCAGTCCCGTTCTGGAAAGGAATGCAAATCCTGTTATACATCTTTTTCATCTTGGTGAAGTTGCAATGGCCATAGCAGCCAGCTGTAAGGTACAGTACACTCTAACTAGCCTTCAGAGTGCACTTAGACTTCACATGTGTCACACTGTCACACACCAAGGAAGTTTCAAACGCCATTTCATTTCTCAATAATCAAACAAATGTGACTCTTCCTCTAAAGAGTTACTGAGCTGTTATGAGCGGCTAGCTCCTTAGCGGTGGAATAGCTGATGTTCCCATCTTTGGACTCGTTCCCTGCTACTTACCTGACCGCTGGGGATTCAGTTACCAGGAGACGTGTGGGATGCACAGCAAATCAATTACAGAAAACTTCCAAGGTCAGAGTAGGAAATGCGCTCGCCTTGTTGTGAGTCAGTTTGCAGCTTGCTCTGGTGCGATACAATAGTAGAATCCCACTTTCTGGGGAACATTTTGCTTCGTACCTCTCACAACAAGCAACCCATCAGGCAGACATTTGTAGCGAGGCATTAACGTCGCATCACCTCGCTCTGGGAACTCTGTTGTGTAAACGGATTCCTTCTCTAAGGATGTGGCACAGAGCAGACAATAGGTGTGTCTACACTGCACTCAGGTGTGCCGGCAGGCAGAGCACGTTGAACACACTGGAACGAGCTGTGAACTAGCTAGCTGAAATAACAAGAGCCGTGACACTGCAGCAGCCCAGGCTATACAAACTCACCTAGCACCCTGAGTATGCTTTTGTGCTGCTAGCTTATCACCCCTCTGATTGCAATGTCGACACAACCATTTGAGGTCTGACATTGTTAGCCTTGGTCTGCACTTGAATTTTTAGTTGTGTTTTATCTGTGGTCAATTAACGTAATCGTCAATTCAGGTGTGCGCACAGGACAAGACATGCTTGCTAATGGCCTTTAAATTTAGGATTAAATGCAAGTAGGAATAAATGTCTGTGTGGTGTCCACCCCAGAATGTACAATTGTTGCTTACGTGTTAATCAATGTGTTAAAATGCAACTGAAACCCCAGTTCAGATCAACTGTTCAGATTCAAAAGGGTTTGGAGGAGTGTCTGGACTTCTGAACTCTGAGGTCCATGCATCACGTGTCCACGGATCAGAGTCTTACAGCCTCATGTTGAACACACTTTTTTCCACAGAAGGCCCCAGAGCAAGGTACAACTCATCCTTAGGCAAATTCTCATCCTATGTGGCTTGCTGGATACCCCAGTTCTACTCCCCTGTGTAGAAAAAGAACCTGAAGTTCTATCTATGTAAGTACTTACCTGGCCCTCACTGCTGTGGTATTTGAGTACTTCACTGTCATTAATGGTTTTTTATCTTTGCAACACCCCTGTGAGATAGGGAAGTCTGATACCCGCTTTACAGACGGGGAACACAAGCACATGTTAGAGAGAGACCCAGATCCTCAAAGATATTTAAGTGCCTGTCATCAGCATCAAGACAAATCCCAAAGGGACATAGCCCCTTTGCCGACTGATCTCTAGCTAGGTCTTTCAGACAGTCTGCCAATGACAGGCACAGACTAAACATCTAAACAATCCGATTGTACCACCAAAGATTTTGGTACCCACGTGATCACCTACCCGGTAACGGCATTCCTTGGTAAATGCATAACATAATTCTCTGGCCCTCCATCCCAATAAAAATCATTGGGAATTAGGTGCCTAAATACCCTTTGAGGATGTGTGCCTAAAGAGTTGCCCAGGGTCACATAGGAAATCTATAGTCAAGCCAGGAATTGAATCCAGGTCTCCTGCTTCCCAGTCCTGTCTCTCTCCACTAGACCATCCTTTCCACTTCCGACCATATCACCTAGCTCTTCTGGCTCGTTTTGAACCTCATGTCTGCTGTAATTTTATTGCTGTTCTTATTTTAGTTGCTGATCCAAAGTGGCCCTGACAAAGGAGAACTTGGGGAGCCTGGTGCAACTCCAAAGATAGGAAGTGAGACCTCTGTCTCTCTCTATGTCCCTAATGGGATCATCAGTACAGTATAGACATGCATGTCAATGCCCTTTTACACAGAAAATGCAGAATAAATTGCAAACGACCCTGGAAATAGATGACCCCTTTAGCACAGCACTTAAATATTCAAGCATCATGCCAAGGCAGCATGTACAGAGTAAATATTTTAATCCCTAATTAATCACTTTGGTTAGATTGGTAAAACAGAAGCCTAATGAAAATAATTTGCAATTTCCTTCATGAATAATTGTATTGTACAGGGGATTCTGGGAAGAGGCAATGGGCTGACCTTCCATTCCCAGGCTGCTGTCTTGCTATGAGACTTAATTTGTGTCCTTCCGCCCTTTTCAGTCACTGTCACGAGATTGGAAATACCTTCTGTGCCATTTAGCAGCAGCTATGCAAAAGGATAGTGCAGACAGCGTAGAGGCAAAATTAAAAACAAAAAATGAGCACATGCTTTCCTGCAGTGAAATGCCTACTGTATAGCACATGGGAAAGGGGAAAGCTTCTTGTCAACTCTGTGTTCCTTTATTACATCCTGAACATGATGGATTGGGTTGCTTTATTGAAGTAGTCACATTTGTTTTTAATTAGAGAGGTGAGGAATGGGGTGCCGGTAGTTGGGGTATTCGCAAGGTTGGGAAAGAATTTGCTCGTCAATAAGTTCTGGTGAATGGCATCAAGATTAGCTCCACGTCTCTGTACAGCAGTCAATTACTTCCTTTAGCAAGTCGTATCCTTTTGATGTAACTGTGTTAGGTCATTTTCCTGCAAGCTGTTCTGTCTATCATGGGGACCTACCTGTATGGAGAAACTTTGTAGGACTGGACCTTATTGCATTGCATTTTTAATGTGCATTAAGTTGTCTGACTTTTCCAGGATGTCTCTTCTCTAGCTGGAATGCGAGGAGCTTCTATGGCTGACGCAATTCAATGTTGCTAGTCCACTTTGGGTCCTTTTTTCTATTCTTGCCAGAAACTGCTTTGTCAACCTGCTCTTCCTGCCAGTTCTGTGGGTGGGTCAGAATCCACCGGTTGGCCTTCCCAATGTGTGCGGCTTTTCCCATTTCTTTCTGATCTCTTTGGAAAACACAGCTGGGTAGCTTTGGTTTTGCAGAATACATCTTTAAAATGACATGTTAGGTCCGGGATCTTTTTGGTATCATACTGAAACATCAGAGTATGCTCTCTTTTTCGTGAGAAGGCAGAACACAGAGGGTTCCGAAAGCAGGAAGGGATAATTAGTTGTGCTACGAAGGCAAGTGAATTAAAAACACCCGTTAAATTGATCACAGGGAGGAAGATGCCAAAGGGATTTCAACAGATTGCTCTGGAATTGACTAGATCTGTGGTTCTCAACCGTTCCCGTATTGGGAACCGTTTTTCCTTACTAGGGGTCACCCACTTCCTCAAGCCATTCTCAAATCTAGCCAATACAACCCTCCTATTCAGCCCCGGGTGAATGTAGCTGCCCGATTCAATGGGTGTGTTGTCCTAAACTGAGGGGCACCAACCAGCTGCAGCAGCACTGTAACCCTACAGCTGGCCTGGTGTGGAAGGGAGGTTTGGGGGAGATGGGGCTGCAGAGAGGCCCTGGGCTCATGGGGGCTGAAGGGTGAGCCCACCCTGCACTCACTCTGCTGTGGTGACTCCTGTCCCACTGGGCTGAGCCTGGTTCCATGCTCCGAGCATTGTGACCTGTTGCATAGGGTCACACTAGCACTGAGGTTTGGCCCAGCTGCTCCTCAGGTTTGACCTGGCTGCCCCTCCACCATGATGGACTTGTGGACGGGCCAAACCCTGTGCACCAGGTTATGGCACTTGGAGCAGCCTGGATGCAACTGAACCATGAGCCCACTCTAAATCCACCCCTGCGTTTAGCAGTCCAGGCAGTGTACAGTGGTCACAGTTCCCTGACACTTATTCGTGATCGCAGGTAGAAAACCCCTGGACTAGATCCAGTCTTTGTAGACTAGTCTGCTCTTTACAGTAGGACTGTGTCTAATATTTGGATTAAGGCTTCCTGATACAGATGGCAGAAAGGCTGTAGTGTTAGATATTGAAAGGATTGTCTCGTTTTTTTTGTTTTCGTGTTTCTGCTCATTTGCTAGGTACTAACATTTCAAAACACAGCTCAAAAGTTAGGAGAAAAATAAAATATTATTTTAAATGGGTATAACAGGGCCTGGATATCACAGG
The DNA here is from genome assembly GCF_009764565.3 of Dermochelys coriacea. Lineage (NCBI taxonomy): Eukaryota > Metazoa > Chordata > Testudines > Dermochelyidae > Dermochelys > Dermochelys coriacea. The sequence continues at coordinate 118,907,611 of NC_050073.1, forward strand.
GGAATGCTTCAAGGGGACTCAGGGTCTGGGATGTGCCAATTTATTAACCTGCAAGATGATGATATGGCTGGCATAATCTACAGAAGAATGCTTGAGCGGCTAACAGGCTGGTGGTGTTAGGTAGCTAACACCTAGCCATCATGGGTAAGGTTACCACTCACTGGAGACAAGGTGACTCAGTCCTGGGTACCCCAAGAACTGTCACAGCAGCAATCAAAGCAGTCGCAAGTAAAACAACCACCATGAGAGTGTAAAGAAAAGCAGAGATTCTTAGAGGCTGTTTGCTTTTCCTGCAACCACCACTTCCTTCATCCGCCCCCTCAGCCTCTCAGGTGCATCACTTATGCTCATGCCTAAGTACAGCTTTCACCACAGTTTACGTCACCTCTGATTTTAGCCATTGCTCTGAAAATGGCACTTGCCTGCCTGTTCTGGTATTGATGTGAGGATCCAAAGATGGGAATTGGGGGGCTTGCGTTTAACATCCTTTTTCAGCACAGTGTCCGACTTTAAGTGTGTGAGTAAATTCCCAGCCATGCTTTATGTTAAGCTTCCATTTATAAATAGTTTATAAATGATCAACCGAGTGTTACAGATTGTCAATCGGGTGCTTATAACCGTGGCTTGTAACTAGCGCTGGTCGAAAATTTTCCATCTTTTTTTTTTTTAATGGAAAATAAGGACATTTCCATGAAACAAATTTTTGCAGAGAGTCTGTTTTACTAAATTTTTTTTTTTTATGTTTCACTGAAAAACTGAAAGCCAAGAAGTTTTTGGTGAAAAACTGAAACTTTTCTGCCCAGAACTTGATTTTCGATATTTCAATGAAAAGTCAAAAATGTTTGTGTGGCAACCTCCGCCACCCCCCATTTCTATAACACATACTACTCCAAACTACTTTTAAGATGGAACTTGATAAGTTTATGAACAGGGTCATATGATGGGGTTGCTTGTGATGGGACTCTGGACACAATGACCCAAGTGGTCCCTTCCTATGTCCTGTGTATGTTCCTATGTACTTATGCCCATAACATGCTTTTAACATCTAGTGGTCATTTATTAACCCTTACAAACCATCTATAATTAGCTCCTTCATACAGAGTGTGACTAGCTTCCCAGTGAAGTCAGTTAGACCAGTGGCTCTCAAAGTAGGGCTGCTGCTTTTTTCAGGGAAAGCCCCAGCGGGCTGGGCCGGTTTGTTTACCTGCTGCGTCCGCAGGTTTGGCTGATCGTGGCTCCCACTGGCTGCGGTTCGCTGCTCCAGGCCAATGGGGGCTGCGGGAAGGGCGGCCAGCACATCCCTTGGCCTGCACCGCTTCCCACAGCCCCCATTGGCCTGGAGCAGTGAACCATGAGTGGGGGCTGCCATCGGCCGAACCTGCGGACGCGGCAGCTAAACAAACCAGTCCGGCCCGCCAGGGGCTTTCCCTGAACAAGTGGCGGACCGGCTTTGAGAACCACTGAGTTAGACTACTCGTGTGCTGAAAGTTAGACAGGTGCCTGGCTGACTCTGGGCCTAAACATTAAATTATCTAGGGATTAAAACAACGAAAAATCAAGAGTTTGTTTTCCCTCTGATGACAATAAATGATTGTTCTTCTTTGGGGGTGGCTTTACCATAAAAAGCCAAACTTCTTTCAATGATCACCTCTTCAGCACATCTTCTGACCCTCTCTGTGTTGCTCAGAGTGTTTGCTGTTTTACTCTCCCTTCTGTGTGCACAGTTGTTGCTTATCAGTCATGAGAATTTACACACATTAAATTAGCTACAGGAGGTCTCTGATATTGTTCCCTGAATGCAAGAGAAACCTATTGAATACTAAGGGGAAAGTTATTAATAAAAATGAATGAGAAGAAGGCTATACAGTTCAAACAAAGTATGTTCTTTAGCTCATAAGATCTGCATGCGTGCAAAATTTCATGAAAATTACCCATAATATGGTATATTATGTTTTCCTTCTTGAGCTAAAAGCTTCTCTGAAATATTTCCATGCAATGAGGGATATTTTTGGATGATAATGATAATTAATGTTACCCAGCTAACCTGGAGATAATAAAGGATAGGAAGAGTTTATTCTATAAATGTGACCTTCACCATAGGATTTGAACTTGCTACTTTCTACAATATGATGCAAAGACTTTACCCTTTAGGCTACAAAAATCTGTTCCTAAGTTGGTATTGAGATCTGCTTGCTTGCAAAAAATGTCATGAAAATTAGTCTTGTTACTGTGTGTTTTGCTCCTGTGAATAAAGGGGAGAGAGGTAGGGAAAGTGTTTTCTTGAATTTAAGCTGTGAGGCCCAGATCCTTTAGGCTCCTAACTTGCATTGGGACAGAGTGACTCTGGCATTAGGACAAATATTCAACAATTTGTGATTTTCACATGATTAGATCGGTGGGGGGAGGGGATACAAGAATAAAGCTTCAGGACTCCCCTTTGCATCCTAACAATGCCAGTACATTGCAAAGGGGCTGTAATGCCACAGAACTGCGCTATCTAAGCCTGATTCACTAGTACTCCAGTTGTAGGTTTCTACCTCAGACTTGAAAAAAAAATAGGTGGATCTGTGGTGCTGAGGCAAAAGGCCCTTCATTTTAAATATGTTGGAAATCTGGGGCTGCTTTACTACGGTCACAGTGCTAGAAGGTGTGATTAAATTAATTTTTAGCTTCCTAAGCAGGGCTCTGTTGACCCCAACTGAATCATATGGAGATTGGGGGGACTTTGGCATTTTAGGCAAGGAAATTAAAGAAGGAAACCCAGAAAATATTAAAACTCTAAAAAAAGGTTGGAAGCCCAACCTTACATTAGTCTTTTAACATGCAGGACAGAGGAATAATATAGGTTTAAAAATAAAACCCTCTCCACTCTGTAGCCCGTTTTGCTACATTATACATTTCCTGCGTAACAAGTGATAGTAGTTATGAGAGTTACCCAGGATCCTCCATCTTATCGAGACTATTGAGCTGTGCACACACACTATGGAATCCTATCTGGAATACTGGGTGAAATCCAAACAAAACTTTTGCAAATTAAAAACTGGTGCGTAGGAGAAAAATATTCAGACATCACAAAGAACCAGAAAGCCTGGTGCTCAATACAACCTGCTGTCTAATACTTCCTGTTTCGGGTTCCTAGAGAGACATTTTAATTGAAAGCGAGGGCCTCTGTTGCAAAAGGTTAGAAACCTTGCTCTAATTGACTCTTTCTGGGGATAACCATGCCAAAGAATGAGTGAGAACCTCGCACCAAGATTCAGCCCGCCCCCATCATTAATTGGGTATGTTCCTTAATCAGCGCCGCTTGGATCTATCGGCTAGATCTTTGGCATGTTGCCAGAACTGCCACTCTGACTAGATAAAATACAAGACACGTGTAAGGGGAGGCCAAGTGTCCCTTGTTATTTCTTCACTCTCTGATGAAGAATTAGTTGGGTTTTTTCTGCCTAGATGTTGTTCTTTAATAACCCTGCTTCTTTTTCATAGCATCTCGCTGGTATTTTGGCTAATTTTCATGTAAAGGCAGCAGCCCCTCACCTCTATTTATTCATGAATGGATCTCTTTGGAAATTCATGTCCAGAAAGTCAATTAACAACAAACAGGCAAATGTAGGAGAGAAGGTGGGTAAGGTAACGTCTTTTTAACATTTTAAAAAACATTTTTCTGTATAAATTAACTAAAATATCTAATGGTTGTTTTGAAACCAAACAGTGACGCTTTTCAGTTCCAAAATCTCGAAACGGCCCATTTCCACAGCTTCTAAACTTTTTTCCCCCCCAAATGGTTTTGAATTGCGAGATTCAGATTGCTTCAGTTGTGAGGAATTGTCATTGTCTGACCAAATAAATAAATAAATTAAATAAAATTGGGTGAAAAATTCCCGGCCAGGTCTAGTTAAGTAAGGCCTGCATCATTGTAAACCATTTCCTGCCCACATTGTCCCGGGTTGTCCTCTTCCACAGAAACACCTGCAACAGGGGGTGCTGGTCAATGCACTGGCTGCTAGGATCCCCTCAAAAGGATCCACCTCTGTTGTTCTCCCAGCAGGTTTGCAATTCCATGGAAGAGGCAACAGGGCATGCCCTCAAATCATATGGGGCCCAAGGGATCTGCACAGAGGTCCTACACCTCTGGTCCCTTAGAGAACACAGCTGCCCAAGGAACTGAAGAGTTCTGTATGAAAGATAATATATCTCCATGCTGGAGACATCTGCTGGGTGGAAGAGGGGGTAATGCGTGTCAACTTCAGCCCTTCCAGTGTGTGATTCCAGCCTGCCAAGGCAGCTGGCCCCTCTCTTCGGTATCTCTGGGGTCTGGGGATGGGATTTCTGCAAGGAGGGACCCCTCTGTGCATGAATGTGGGTGTGGTGATTGTCTGGACTGTGCACCCTCTTACTGTAGATCACTTGCTTCCTGAATCAGAGAAGCAGACAGATTCAGACTCTGGAAGGAATGACACTGCTGCTGGCTCATGTAGAAAAGTTCACTTATACAGGACAGAGGGTGGAAAACAAGCCCTAGTGGTTCCAGCTTTTTTGGTCTATTTGATAGTTTTGTCTCTGAGTGAGACCAGTCAGGAAGAGAGGCAGAGTGAAGCCAGAACAATCATCGCACATTTAGTGGAAGGGATTAATTGTTTTTTCTTGGAAATTTCACCACTGAAAGAACTGTAATGAAGTTCTTCCAAGACCAGTGAACTTACAGGACACAGAGAGAGCATGAGTGTGCTGGGTGAGATTTTCTGAGCTCTCTCGCATCTTATTAAAAGGAGATTGGCCCTTGGTAGTTAAACAGATAGATCCTCCCACACTTTGGTTCTTTTATTTATTTATTCTGTAAGCTCTTTGGGGCAGGAACTGTCTCTCGATATATGTTTGTACAGAGCCTTGCACAACAGGGCCCTGATCACAACTGGGGCCCCTAGCTGCTACCAAAATAAATAATAATAATAATAGAAAACTACCTCAGATGAATTGTTCCAGCAAAAAGTTATTTTTGGAATGAATCACTCACTACCTCTGTGAAGCGAAACGGTTTTTCCTTGTCGGCTCTGGGTTATGTTTTTTAATTAATCTATCATGTTGCGAACGCTCAATGAAACAAAGTCTTTAAACTTGGGGACCCAGAAAATGGACACAGTGTACTCTACAAATGTTCTTAGTAGCACATGTGAGTTTCTTTGCACTCAAATTAAGCAGGATTAAAGCAGCTAAACTGTTGTTGCTCCGTTCTCTTGGATCATGTGACAAAGGCTTGAATAGATTTTAGTTGCTGACATAGGTCTAAGTCAGTCCCTTGATCTCCAAATTAATTTTTGAATTGAATGATTGTTGTGTGGGTTGTTGGTTTTTTTTTTTTGTCCTAATTGAGTCTTCAAGTGAAAAATGCTTCACAAACAGAGGGAAAACTGAGGAGAAAAGACAATTATGAAATTTTTAAAAATGGAGCTCAGTGAAACAGTTTGAAATCAGTACTTGGAGGTTCTCTTTATTTAGAATAAACTTCCAAACAGTAAACGATACATATAATTTATTTTATGTGGCTCAGTGACAGAGCTTGATGTACATGTGCATGGATCAATAGCTCTTTTCTTTCACAGGATTGTAACAGAGGCTCTGGATAATTTTCTGCTTGCTCCTCTTTTCGTTTCCTTGTGTTTCTGATATGGCAGAATCCACAGTTTTCAATTTTGGGGGGCAGAAGGTGGAGTATCTAGTGGTCACAGTATACAGCTCAGATATATATTTTTTTACAGAGTCCGACTGTAATTAGCAATGAGAAATTTACAGGCTTGTGTAAAGTTCCCTGCGAGTCCTTAGTATCTTTAAGTGTTTCTCTCGGTCTTTCTTTGCACATTTAGAAGGTAGAGCAATTTACTGTATGGCTGGTCTTTATAATCTGTTATGTCTAACAGTAGCAACTAGAGGCTTCCTCTGAGGCCAGGACCCCATTGTGCAAGGCACTATATGCATGCATAATGAAAGAGAGTCTAACTACAAAGAGCTCAGGTCCAGCTTTTCAGGCTGCAACCTCCCACTGAAATCAATGCAAGTTAGGAGCCTAAATACTTTTAAGGGTCTGGCCCTGACAGTCTAAATAAATGAACAACGGGTGGGAGAACAGGACTATTAGCCCCATTCTACAGATGGGGAACTGAGGTGCAGGGAGATGAAGGGACTTGCCCAAGGTGTCACGGAAAGGCTGTGTTGGAATTGGGAACTCATCTATGGCATTTCAAAATCTTAGCTGGAGCAACAAGAACAACACTGCCAGACACCAAAAATCATGGACTCGATAGAGACCCTGGTTTTATGTCTCATTACAACAATCTGTAGCTCACTAACTCTCCTTTGTCCTATGACTCCCCTCTTCATTTTGAATGGTTTCTTGGAGCTTGAAGACTTGACTCTTTCCCCAACAGAAGTAGGTCCAATAAAAGATATTACCCCGCCTAGCTGGTCTTTATCATAATCTGGGGTTAGCACAGCTACAGCAAAGCTCCAAAGAACCTTAATTGTAAGACCATTCTTTCTCTCAGCATGGAGGATTGGAAAATGGACCATGTAAGATTTCCCTTCCATCATTCATTTGAATTCTCCCCAGCAGAAGGTTATTGGTTTTGTTTTTTTTAAAAGACACCACAAGCAAAAGTTTTACATAACATATTTTATATGTCTACAATGGTGTCATTTTTCATCTTTCAGCTAGGCTCCTTTGCAGATGGCAGTATTGCCAATCCCAGGCATCCAAAAATTATATAGCCATTTCCCAAAACCATCATGAAATTGGCGTAAAAATTATTATATTTTTAAGCCGTGGGGTTCTTTTCATTTGCCTTCTGGGGTTTTTTTTAACCTTTTGTGGCCTCGTTCTCAAGCTTCTCTCTGCAACAATGAGGGCTAGAATTTCTTTTCCCTGAAACGATTCTCACATAATCACGTGACTCCAAGATACCACGAGACTCATGATAAAACACTTGGTAACTCAGACCATCCTCAACTAGTTACTCTTTTCAGTGGGGAGGAGTGGTTATTGTTAGAAAACTCTGGTGGAGAGATGTCTGAAATTTTGTCCTGAATGGAGTAAAATTCATGGTCAACCTAGTCTCTTGTGGAGAGAGGGTCCTTTGCCATCCCCTGAGGCCATGAAGTTCCATAGCCGAACCACCAAGAAAATTCTGTCCTCGTCTCCTATGAGTTTCACCTGTGTTGCTGACATATTCTACTCTACTAGGAGCCTGGGGAGAGAGAAATGTTGCTCCCTAAGATAGGCCTGGCCTAACCCATGGAGTGCTTTGAAACTCAAGAATGGCACCTTGGACTGGATCAAGTGTTCATCAGAGAGCTAGAACAGTGGTGACATCATGAGGAGGATGTGTTCATGTCAGTTCTGCATTGCTTAGCAGGTGGGCTGCAGCATGTAAGAACAGCTGGAGCTTCTACAAGGCATTTGCTTTCATTCCCAGATAGAGTCCTAATTAATATCCCTCATTACTAATTAACATGAGTACATGAGATTTGTCACTAACTAGTATTGTCCAATTAAAAATGAAGTTTAAAATGGGCTGGTGCTTAACCAGTTGCTTCCTACAAGCAAAAGCTTTGTATGTAACTTCTTTATTTCCCTATGACACATGCTGCTTCCTTAAAGTAGTGAGCAATTGTATTATGGCAGGAGAACCATTGCAGCAACAGTGTTTGTACAGATTATTTTTAACGGTTTGGGTGTTTTTGCTGGCTAGAGCGCTACCTCCTGTAGTCCTAGTAACTGAATATTTTAACTGCTATCCTGAGTTACAATCATTGCTTAATATTAAAAACAGTAATTCATTTTGTTTCTTCATTATGAGAAGACCATCTGCTCTGCTGTCTGCAAAAAAAAAAAAAAAAAGCTAACAGTTGCTTTTTCTGTGTCCTGGTTTCCACTTCTTGTGCGTCACTGCCACTTTTTATGTGAGTTTCTCATTGTCTAGTTTGATGGCGTTAAGAAATTAATGGAAGGTGAACACAGCACAAGTCACTCTTAGGTTCTTTAAGGACCCTATATGTGTTAGACTGTGTATGTATGTGTTAGACTGTGAAAGCCAACCACTGCGTCCTTGGTATTTCATTGATCAGAAACATGCTACAGAGAAGTTAGTTCTCAAAAAGCACCAGCTAATTGGCATAATTTTCAGAAGAACAGGGCGGCAGAAAATGGAGGCCTCGCCACCTGCCAAAACCCACAGGGTGAAATTCACCCCATGCAGATAGGAGGCAGCATTTAGGGTCACAGAGCTTAGGGTGGGACTTTTGGTGTTAAGCCTTCATGCTGGCCATCAAGACAGTGGCAAATGTCACCCGAACTCCATACCTGGCACCCAGTCCTACTCCCATGGAAGTCTATGGCTATTTTGGCATCGACTCCAACAGAAGCAGAGTATGGCCCTCAGTATTTATTCAGACAAAACTTGCACTGAGGACCATGGGAGTTTTGACCAAATTAGGACTTCTGGATCGCTTTCAATGCAGATAATGCACAGGAAGATATATAGGGACACCAGTTTAATAATACTGCCTAGGGCCCCATAAATCCTAAGGACAGCCCTGCTAGTCCCTCCCATCTAGCATCATGGGAAGGATAGGGTGGTCATGACCTCCAAGGTGAGCAGCCATAGCAACACAGTATAGAACCAAGATTTGAAGCCTGGCCTACAGACCCCACAGCTTTAACCACAAACTCATCCTTCCTCTCAGCCTGGGGCTGTGCCTGTACACCCTACAGGTCTGTAACTAAGAAAAGTCAATTTACTGGCAGGGCAATGTTTAATGAGTCTCATGAATGAAAAGCTTGTGAAGGTTTATTCTGCATTGTGCCTGAACTAACTGCATACAAATCACAGAGAAACAGGTCTAATCTTCCATTAGAATTCAGGCACCACAAGTTGGGCGATTGTTTCTTGTCATCATAATGTAAAACTCTTTCCTTTTTACTTAACATAATTTCTTTCTGCTGAATGCTTTCAATGCAGATAATGCACAAGAAGGTACAATACAGCTGGTTGTCTGAGAAAAGAAGCTGGTTTTCATCTAGTGGGTGGTAGGTAAGAATTACTAATCCAATCTGTTTGAGTTAACTCAAAACAAGGATTAGGGTAAAGTTCCAGAATATGTTAATCTTCCTTTATAGAAGAAAACTTTAGCACTGCTATCAACCCCTTGGTTTATAGTTCATGGGAACAATGGACCAATTAAACTTGAAGGGGGAGGGGGGAATCTTGCATAAGTTTACCGGTTGTTACCTAATACTTTGAATTCTTTTGACTCTTAATTATTTGCCTCTGTGTTGTAGACACAGGAAATAAAACATTGTTCATTAGAATGTTTCTAAACAGATCCATAATTAAACACACCTTATTGTAGCTGGCCTTTTCATCTCCCACTTTATTAATGCATGTATTAAATGGCATGTCTGGTGCTGGATAACATCTGTAATTGTTTGCAACACTAACCGACAGTTTAATGGACTGAATGTGACTCTCTCTAGTGAAAGAGTTATGACAATAAAAAGGAGTACTTGTGGCACCTTAGAGACTAACAAATTTATTAGAGCATAAGCTTTCGTGAGCTACAGCTCACTTCATCGGATGCATCAAATGCATCTGATGAAGTGAGCTGTAGCTCACGAAAGCTTATGCTCTAATAAATTTGTTAGTCTCTAAGGTGCCACAAGTACTCCTTTTCTTTTTGCGAATACAGACTAACACGGCTGCTGCTCTGAAAGTTGTGACAATACTACAGCTTGTGTGAATAAACAGAACAGGTTGAAGCTTTCCATCACTCTGAACCACTGCAAGTAGATATTAGGAAAGAAAATTCATGTGTTTTTTTTTATTGGAACTCTGCTTATTAAATCTATGTTGTATTAATTAAAAAGATACTTTCTCAGCTAGTTTATCTCGCTTGGAACTAATTGTCGATTATTAGTTAAACCACACAAAAAATAGGAGTCTTGGCAATGTAATTTTTTGCAACCTGATCCTACTTCCACTGAACTCATCAATGGCAAAACCCCCATTGACTTCAATAGAGCAGGATCAGGCACTTAAAGCCTATTCAGGAAATCACTTAAGCACATGCTTAACTTCCGTTGATTTCAAAGCTATGCTAATTTTCTATGGGCCAGATTCTGCCACTTATTCCCAGTGATTCACACTTTATTCCACAAGCCCGGGATATTTAGAAGCAGAATTTTATCCTAAATATTTTTTTTCCTTTTTATCACCCATAAGGTTTATGAATTGGAGAATACACCATAAGGAAAATACTTAGAATTACGGTAGCAGATAGATATGCCAAGGATTTGTGTTTAAAAGGGGTCTAGTCTCCTGTCAATACCTGTGTGTGAATCTTAGACATATCAATGAGTCAAAAACAGTCCTAAAGAAAAGATTATGCTATTGTATTGCAGCAACTTAAATCTCCGTGGGTCAGAAAAGCTAATGTAGTTTTAGAATAATAATGCAGATGTCATGGTGCTTGCTTTGTGCCCCAAATAAGTGAAAAATGCTGCAGCTATTCTGGATTGTATTTGCAGTATCAAGATGCAAATACGGTTATTATAGACTGAATCTCATTGAAATTAAAATGAAAGGGAAACACTCTTTCTTCAATATGGTTCGCTAACCCTGTTCACTTGGAGTTACTGATGCTCAATAGCAGTTTGCCAGTGCCAATTCTAGTCAACCCTTCATTACAGAGGCTTTAATTCTAATTGAAAAGGGTGGGGAACCGCCACAAAATCTAATCCACAAATAAATTTTGCATAACATTTCATAAGTTCAAATTCAGTATCATCTAAAGAAAAAGGACAGAAGTGGGAAGAAGAGTCCAATGTAAGGCGCCATGAAGATTTCATTCCAAATTGCTTGTAGCCCAGTTGACTAAATTAAATTTTTAACACAATGATATGGACCTTTATAGGATCACAGGTTACCGATTGTAATAGAATCTGGCCAGTTGTTAGTTGCTTCTAACTTCTAACCCCTGCTCCTGGTACGTTCATAATCATCTGTAACATATATACTCACACAGATAAGATACTTATAACATCCACAAATCATTCATTGACCCTTCATAAACTATTTATAAACATACCCTTAATATAAAGGGTGACCAAGGATATTGCATTGTTCCAGCTACTATTACTGTGGAGATAATGACCGACATTATCTAAAGCACCAATCCAACATTGCTGTAAACACATCAGTGTTTCTTCTTTTGCCTTTTGTTTCATGCCATTTATTTCTATTTTTCATCTCAGTCCAGTCAGTCCCTTTCAGACTTATTCTCTCCTGCCTGCAATGATGAGTAATCGCCCTGAGTGATAATCCTGGTTGAGAGTAGCTAAGTCTCTCTCTTCTTCATATACCAACAAGAAAACCACAGGAAAAAGTAAATCAGGTTTCTTTTTATTTCCAAGTCTAATGACAATGCAGCAGTGTAATTCGACTGGCATAAGCGTCTATTCCTTGTATGCGCTACCAATGATTCTCAACCTTTCCTCTATGGCATTACCCCACATTACAACAGAAAAAAACAGCTTGGGAGTCCATTTCCCACCTAGCCTTAAAGAAAGAAAGGGGAAGGACACTCAAAACCTGTTCAAGACCCTTCCCCAGGTTAAGAAACCATTCGTTGTACTATATGAGCCTCTGAGCATGTCAGGTCACCTGGGCTAGAACATGTCTTTTTAAGGTGTGTGCACGCGCGTGTGAGTGTATGCAGTGTGGGTCAAATCGTCAACTGGCGTAAATCAGCATTGACATCAATGGAGCGATGCTGAGTGACATCAGATGAAGAGCTGGCCCTAGAATCCCCATTTCTCTTCTTTGTGATAAATATTCCGTGACTCCAAAAGGGCCCAGTTCTGTGAGGTGCTGAGCAGCCTCAAGTCCCACTGACACCAATGGCAGCACAGGGCTCTCAGCATCTCATAGGATTGGGCCCAAAATGAGGGCGTCCTTTCTGCCGAAACGTCCAACATCTTGTTCTGGCTGCGGAACGCTGAGCCGGGGTGAAAAGGAGAGGGAATGAACTGCGACAAGGAAGCCCGAGACCATTGATTAAGAAGCGGGTGGTGCTCAGTCCTCTTGGCTTCCTGTCCAAAGCAAATATTCCAAGTTTGAGCCTGGGGACTTTTCAAGCTTGTCTCCCCGCTGGGCTATAAAACAGACAGACAACAAATGCCTTTCTGGACCCTCCACTGGCTGCAACATTTGTTGGTGTCTGTGAATCTCATTCACGCTCCTCAGTGCAACACTAGTAAGAATGTAACTGTATTGTGGGGCTGGGCTGGGGCTCGCTCGCTTGAGAACATGACCTTTTAATTTAAACAAAAGCCTTGAAAAAATGAAAGTGGGTCTTAAATGCAGTTTAATCAGTCAGGCGAAAGATGTCTAATGAAGCTGCCAGCCAGTTTTGTAGCCAGACTGTCACTTTACCCATCATGTTTACAGCCTCCAGTGGTGAGCTTAGGGGCTGTGTGAAGGCACAAAGTCTGTCAAAATTTCCCTGTGTCTGCTCCACCGCGACTGCTGTAAGTTTTGACAAATTAGTTTGTTGTGTTGTCTCTCGATTCAGAAACCTGACCTGGGGGTGTTCCCACCATTGCTGGGGGGGGAAGGGGGGGTTTGGAGCACATGGTGTCAAGTCACAAAAGCTAGAATATTCCCAAATCAGGTAAGTTCTTTTCCATTTTTTTGCTTTGTTTTAATATGCCTTTTGATGGTTCGTGTTAAGAAAATAACATTTTGAAATAAGAGCAGTTAGGAAATTTAAATAAATTTAAATTTAATAAATTAATTTAATTTAAATTTTATATCTCCCAGATCCCCTTAGTAATTGAACCAGTATGTTGTATCTATGGTCTACTTGAATTTCAGTTTGTTTTCTTGTTTTAAGCAGCTGGGACAGTATAGCTAAGTATAAGACCATTGTCAAAGCCGTTATCCAGTTGCTCCTCTTTTGGGAGATAATTATACGAGAAATGACCAGTTTTAATGTATAGAAATTAGAAATCTTCACCGCTCACCATGGTTCAAATTCCCTCTGATGTAAAGACACAAAAATCATTAATGCCTTTGATGCTAGCATAGTTACCATGCAAGTTTGGAAATGGCTCTGTGTGTGTGTACACTATGCATTTATTTTTGAGGGAATATTTACTGCTTAAGAAGTTTTACAGGGTTGCTTGTTGGGGAAACTAACCTTTCTGTTTATCTACAGGCTAAGTCAGGCTCAGACGTTCATAATATGGGCTTCCCACACTGCCACGTCAGTGAACTCAGACTTGGGAGGGAATTGCCTCTTTGAAAAATGACAGGGGATTCATTCTCTATGCTCGCTCATTCTGGGTTTGCGGGAGGGGAGGATAGCAGGAAGAGAAAAGCACTTCCAGTTTTCTGTCTTTTCACTCCTTTTATTTTTTAAAGACCATTCAAGTTGCCACTTTCACACCATAGTCCAGCAAATCCTAATGAGTCTCCCAGTCATTTCACAATAAAAGCAGGAGTGTGTGTGTCTGAGCGTTCTAGTGTTTTCAGACAATTTTCACATTTACATAGGCTGTGCACTGGAAGAGTGAAATTAAAAAAATCTAGATTTGTAGCTTCTTGGGTCAGAACGGATCACCGTGATCACCTTCATCTGGTCTGTTGTATAGCACAGACCAGAGAATTTCCCGCAATTAATTCCTAGAGCAGATCTTATAGAGCAACATCCAAGCTTATTCAAACTCAAACTTTTTTTCCCCTCTTGCAGATACTTTGAAGTCAGTTATTCTTTAAAAAGCCACTTGTGTGAAGCAACATCTAATTCTGCTTCAGTGGAACAAGTCAACTGGATAAAAATGACTTTTCGAGGATTCCCCCCGCCCCAAAATATTTTCTTCAAGTTTCATGCTTAGGAGAACTCCCCTCTGTAATTGTCTTGTCATGATTATAGGGTTCTTTCCCCATTCACTGCTATTTTACATGGAAGCCCCAGGAAAAGAATTCTTAAAAATTAAATTTCATGCTTGCATGTGTTTCTGTGATCTGCAGTGTGTATGATCTCTGAGTGGAAATCTTCTCTAAAAATAAATGGATTACCCTTTTTACTACACTGTCTGATGTCTCTTCGGTAGATATCACTGCTTCCCTGTGATCTCTAACCCACTGCAATTGAATTGACAGGCGTTGAAATTAAAGCCTCTTGGTGGCGCCCTCTGCCTTTGTGCCCCTTTTTGCTGTGTGCTGGGTTAACACACCAGACCTACTTTTAGTCAGCATGCAAATACATCACTTGTTGGCAAAGGACAAATGTTTGACCTTTTATAAAACGGCATTGTAAATATCATCGTTGCTTGGTTCACTGGAAAGACCCACCTCATTCCACCAACAAAAATTGTCTTTTAGGGTTGCTGCTGCCTGGAGTAATATTTTCATTGTGGCCTTTAGATATATATTTTTTAATGAAGTTCAGTATGTTTGATGTGTCCGGTTTACATCATTTTTGTAGTGGTGAACCCATGAAATGGGGGAAATTTCAGTTCCTTTTTCGTGAAGGATCTATCTTGCCATGTGCTTAGGGCACAAGCCAAACCTTTTGGAGCCAAAGGAAAGACTCCCCTGGACTTCAACAGGCCTGGGATCAGACCCCTAGAGTATGTTTGCAGAGCAACCGCCCCTGCCCCCCAAACATCTGATTTAGTGAGTCTCAAAGCCCGGATCAGCTGACTCAGATTCACACTGGAGAGCTAAAAATAGCTGTGTAGATGTTCAGGCTTGGGCAGGAGCCAGGGCTCCCAGACTCTCCAGGTTTCACAGCCTGATCTCCAGCCCAAGTCCAAATGTCTACACTACTATTTTTAGCCCCATGCAAGACCCACGAGCCTGAGTCACCTGACCTGATCTCTGAGACTCACTGCTGCAGGTTTTGAGGGTTTTTTGCTGTGCAGACGTACCCTTAGACTGTATGCTTTTTGGAGCATGGATCTTTTTATTGTATGCGTGTACAGTGCCTAACTCAACAGGCCCCTGGTCTGTGACTCGGGCCTGTAGGTGCTACTGCACTATGAATAAATAACCTGCACTTCATCCATCACTTTTAAGATTTTTCTTCGTTTTCTCAGGCCCTGATCCAACCAGCCTCTCTCATGCGAACACTCTCACTGACCTCCTTAGGGTAAAGGCTGCAGAAGCAGGCTTGTGATTATAAACCACTTCCAGTTACTTCATGATGCTGATATTTTATTAAAGATTTTGAGATGGATGAATAGAAAGGACTCTTCCAATGTTGCCTATTGGAATACCATCTACCGCTAGGGCATCAAACACAGCCATCGGTATCCTCAGAAAACTAGTATATTTGCCCCTCTTTGGCAGGGCTGTATTAAGTCTGGACTCAACTAGTAACCATCCCTACAGAGCCACCTTGCAGGTTATTAGGTAGAAGTGGGTAAGAAAAACCCTGAACAGATGATAGCAACAGCACATATCAGAGACAGGACAGTGTGTCTTGAGAATGTAGCGCTGGACTGGCACTCAGGAGATAGGACTTCAATTCCCCATTCTTCCACAGGCACTGGGCAAGTAATTTAATCTCCTTGTCCCGCAGTTTCCCAAATGAAGATAATGATAATTACTTTGTCTGCCTTGGCTATTTAGATTGTAAGTTTTGGGGGGCTGGAGCTGTCTCTTACTAAGTGTATATAGGGGGTGCCATTGTGCTAGGTATTGTAATTTCAGTTGGCGCTTACTCAAATACAAATAATAATTAACAACATCTGCCCCTGAATCATCAAGGAAATAGAACATCAATGTGCTAAAGCTACAAAATGGAGAAAAAAATAAATAATCAGGCTTTTAATTGAAATTATTGAATAAAAACTTCACATACTATAATGGACATTGCCGGAAAACTTCCCCAAGAAGGTACTTAACAATAAAATGATGCTACCAATTTCTTATCTAGTTTATCAGTTGATCTCAAAGTGCTTCACAATCTTTAATGTATTTATCCTTACAACACCCGTGTGAGGAGAGCAGTGCTGTTACCCCCATTATATCTCTCAGGCCATGCCCTAACCATCCTTCCGTCATGGCTCTCTAGAAAACAAACACAATGTCTTCCAATGACCATACTGGTAACTTCTGTAGTGGTAAGATGCATATTTGAGAATAGCTTGCCAAAAGAGATGGGAGAGCGGAGAGGCCATACCTGGCCAAATTACACACATAGAGATGTGTATCGCTGGTCTACCGTGCTCCTCATTTGCTTGTTGTGCATTTCTGATGTATTCATGCAAGGCTAGAAAATCTTACCTTCAGAAAATGCAGCTACCGGGAACTTCTGAAGAGAATAAACCAGGTGCATCTTGGCTCTGTTGTCTAAATGGCACTGATTGAATTACCTTATTACACCAATCTCTTCTGTCTACCCACATCCCCGATCACATTGTTTGTGCCTAGGATACTTCTAGCAAAGAAATTGCCTAAAGTAACCACCTCTAGAACTGTAGCTGTTGTTGTCATTCTCTTAGCTGTCAGGATGCTATTGTGAAGATCGCTTAGTTCTCTCTTGTTTCCCCAGGGACGGAATTGGTGTCTATCCTGATTATACTTCATGTCTCCTGGAATCTTCACAGAGGTTGAAAGGAAACTTCAGCAGGTAGGATTATCTCTGACAGTATTGTAGCCTGCCAAATTGTGTTTGGATTTTCCTAGACTTATTTACTTGCTCATGACACCCAGGGTAGCAGATTTTAAAAAAATAAAATAAATAATTTGGTTGCGTCTGAAGACCTGGAACTGTGTTTTCCAGACGAATCAGACAAGATTGATTTTGAGATTTGAGATGAGATTGATTTAGTGAATAACTTCACTGGTCTGATTCCAACCCCTGGCCATGCTGTGGTTATTGTGAAAGGTGCTGAGCTATTAGAGGACAGTCGTGATGCATTCTTATGGCATGTTTGGTTTATCGCTTTTCTGTTGAACCTTTCTTAATTAAATAGTGTCACACGGTGGCTGGGATTAAAGCAGGTCCTGCTCCCCTGTGCCAGAGCAGATGCTCTGAGTCAGGCATCGACCCTGTGGGTGCTCCCGGGGCTCCAGCACCCACAGAAAAAAAGGGGGTGCTGAGCACTCAGCCCGGCCCCGCCCCCACTCAGCCTTCTTCCCCTTTGGCCCCACCCGTGCTGCACCTCTTTCTGCCCCTGCTCTGCCTCTTCCCTCGAGGCCCGCTCCTCTCTTCCCCCTCCCCGCATCACTCCCCCCTTAATGCATGAGGAGTGAGCAGTGGTCGGGAGGTGCTCAGGGGAGGAGGCAAAGAGGAGCAAGCAGTGGGCAGGTGGGGGTTTTCGGGGGAGGGGCGGAGCAGGGGCAGGAAGAGGCGGAGTTGGGGAAGAGGCTGATTGGGAGAGGGGTCTTGGGGCGGAGTGGGGGTGCAGCACCCACTGGCAAAAACAAAAGTCAGTGCCTGTGGGGTGGGGGCTGCACCCGGGCTATAAAGGGTCGGAGGGGGTTTCACTGAGGGCAAAGCTGAGTGAAGCTTCTGGGAGAGAGGGTCTCTTGCAGTGGTCCCCAAGGAGTTGGGGCTGGGTAAGAAGACCAAGCTGAATTTTTTTTGTTTTTTTCATTGGGAGAAGGCAAAGAAAGCAGGCCAAGCCCTGCCTCTTCTCCAGCTGCTCAGACAGCAGGAAGCAACAGTACCTCAGGGATGAGGCGTGTGCCCAGGTTAAGGCTGGGTGGAAGATTTTTTTGTTTTGTTTTTAGAATTTTGGGTTAATAAATGGTCACGCTGTCTGGAGTGGCTCACGAACATGGGTGCCAGCCTCAGGCAGCCTGTCAAGAAGCAGGGCACAACCCCCAAATGGGTTGCATGTCATATAATTAGATTTCACCAACCAAGTATTAATTTTGAGCTCCTCGAGCCTTGACATGGAGACACGGACAGGCACTCCAGTCCATTTGCCACCTAGGCAAGCCTGCCTTTGTGATAGATGGTTCCTTAAACCAAAAATCACTGTAATATTCAGGTTACTCCCAGCCCCAAAGGATCAGTCACTTACCCCAGATCAATTGTACCTCAGATCCCACACCAAAGGCAATGCTTGTAGCCAATCCTATATTAAACTGACTAAGGGTTTATTAACTAGGAAAAAGAAATGAGTGTTGTTTACAAGGTTTAAGCAGGTAAATATACATAAACAAATGAGTTACTGTCTTAGATTTCAAAATGTAATAGAACCTGCTGTAGTGTGCAAGTTCCATATGTCCTTTAGGGCTAACCCAAGCTAAGCAGCTTGGAGATCCCTTGCTTATGCTTAGAAATATTCTGAATTCCAAGCAGCACACAGTGATGATAATTTCTCAGTAATGGGGATTTTTATTCCCTTCCCCCAGCAGTCATGCTGTGATGGGAAGAGGGCTTGTGCACCGTACCCTTTTCAGGGGTGTAGGGGAAGCAATCAACAAAGTGTTTTTGTTCACTGATGTTCCATGATGGGTTTTTCTGGTATCTATAGGCTTCCTTTGTGTGGGAGGAGATGACACCTCTTGTGGTAAATTAGTATTACACACTTGGTAATGCTTCTCTCCTAATTGCGGGGAGGGCGGGGGTTACAATCTCAGCAAACATTTTTATAGTTACAGAGCAAACATTTAAATATTACCTTATGACATGGGATACAGATATTATAAATAAGATTAATACATGCAGCATCCTACCAGCATTTCATAAACTCCAAACACATGCGTATGACATGAAGATCTGTTTTAACAATGCTAACACACAGGTGAGCCAGACTGGTTTCTAGCTATGCTTTCATCAGTGTTCAGTAAGGCCGAGGGTCCTTGGCATAAGCTGGCACCTGGTCTGCCAGCCTCACATAAATAACAATGCTCCAAGAAGGGCTGTGATTGGATGAGAAATTGTGTGGCATTTAATGAGTCTGGAAGGAGGGGAAAACAGAGGCAGGGCACTGCACAGGCACCCCGAGTCATGAGGGAGTGCTAGCATGGCAGCCACCATGTTACAGCTGGCATAGTCAGCAGAATCTGCAACCCCATCCCACCAAGGAGGGATGATGGAGCAGAAGAATAGAAGCCTTTTCAGCAGGAAGTCCCCAGTTGGCATATGGAGGGCTGGGGGCAGCAGCCACAGGAGTCCCCAGTCCTGTTTCCGGAGGCAGCTAGACATAGTGAGCAGCTGGCAGTGCAGCTAAATCTATAGCAGTGATTGGCCAGGCTTGAGGAGCAGCAGCAGTACTGTGTGGGGCTTCTGCAGAAGGAGAGGGTCTGAAGTCCCAGATACAATGGAAGATGGAGGTTGGAGGCCCAGTGGAGGGTGTGTTTTGCCTGTGGGCAAGTGTGGGCATATAAGGAGAGTTTGTCCCCATCTGAACTGTGACTTTAAGAGGCACTGTGCAATACTGGACACAGAATAAACAAGGGAGACTCTGGGTGGTCCTCCATCTGCCCTTCAGGCCCAAGAAGGGGCAAGGGCAGGAATCTACTCAAAGGTTGTGTGTTTTTGCTGTAGGGGAACAGAGCATATCACAAGATATTGCCCATAGTGAAGAGACTGTGGGAAACCACGGGTTGGGGTGCTCAAGTTGGCAAGGTGATTTTTGGGAGGGACTGATGAAGGGGTAAGAG
Source organism: Dermochelys coriacea (assembly GCF_009764565.3). Taxonomy (NCBI): domain Eukaryota; kingdom Metazoa; phylum Chordata; order Testudines; family Dermochelyidae; genus Dermochelys; species Dermochelys coriacea. Next base: position 118,927,290 of record NC_050073.1, read on the forward strand.
ATGGCCTGAGTGTTTCAGGTATGGGAATGTGGAACACTTCAGGTGGATCTGGCCTGTGAAGAACAATGAACATGGAGGAAATTATGTCTCTGGAGAAGGAGATCCCTACAGACCAAGGGAAGTAGTTCCTCAGACAGAGGCCATACAAGGACTGGATGACAAGGGATGGACCACTTGATAATTGCCCTGTTCTGTTCATTCTCTCTGAAGCATCTGGCATCAAGCACTGTTGGAAGACAGGATATTGGACTGGATGGACCATTGGTCTGACCCAGTATGGCCGGTCTTATGTTCAGTGTCTTGATCTCCTCTCTTGGCTTCAGCTTTTTCCTCTTTGCTGATGATTCTCAAATGTACTTTGCTCCTCCTGAACTTTCCCCTTTCTGTCCAGTCCTGCATCTCCCGCTGCCTAGTGATGTCTTTTGTCAGATGTTCAGCCACTATCCAAAGCTGAACTTTGCACTTTCCCTTCTAAACCCTCTCCTCCGCTTCCATCTTTGACCTCCACTGAAAACTCCATTGCCCTTCCTGTCTCACAGGCTCAGATCTCAGCATAATCCTTAATTCTTCTCTCTTGAAAGGCCACTTTTTCCTCTTTAATACCTCGAAAATCCTCTTTCCTGTCTCTTCCCCACTACTACAGCCCTTGACCACACTCTAGTCTTCGGTCACCTTTATTGCTGTAACCTTCTCCAGCATGGCCTCACAGCCTCTCTGTTCTTCTCCATCTGCTCAAAATGGCACTGCCAAAGTCATCTTCCTCCCCAAAACGTGTTATCCCATCTACACATCCCTCCATTGCCTTCTTGTCTCTTACCACATCAAACAAGCTCCTGGTCTCCTCCATAATTTTGCTCCTCCCTTCATCTGTACTCTTATTTCCTCCTATGTATCCTCCTGTTCTCTGATCTCATCTAAATGCTTTCATTAGACTCATTTTACCATTCTCAACATCAGGCCTTCGTACCATGCTATCCCATTGCCCAGGACATGCTTTCTGCATTCCTCCGCCAAGTGACGTCTCTTTCTTCCTTAAAATCCATCCCATCAGGCAGTCCTTCCTTATTAATAAAATTCTTCATACTCGCACTGATGAACTGTAGTCCTGTCTTATGTTTGTACCATTTACTATAGAAATTGTCTTTAACAAAAATAGTAATTTTTTGTAGTTGATATGGATGGCTATGTGTGTCTGTAAGGTGTGATCTGCCTCAGGAGCTTGCTGTTAGTGTGTCACAGCTTCATCTTTTGACTGCAGTTGCTCTGCTTATGTATCAGGTGAGAGCTTCTAGTTAAGACTAGACTCCCATGATCCACCAACTCCCTGACTAAGAGGGGAGACAGTGGTGCATCATGGGAGATGTAGTCTGAGAAAGAAGGAAGGCTGAAAGAGAAGAATGGGAGCATGAGTTACTTGAACTACAACTCCTATCAGGCACCATGCTGAGATTTCCAAATCAAATTATTTTAGCTTTCACCAAAAACAAAAGGCTTTTGAACTTTTCAGGCATTTTTGAATGAAGAATTAAATTTCCACAAAAAAATTTAGGGTCTTGCTGAAGCAAAGTCCAAATGAGGTGACGTCTGGGAGAGAGGTGTTTGTGAAGTATATTGGATATGTGGATAAGATTTCTATGTAAATAGTAAGATTCTGAAGGGAGACACAGATGTGAATTGCAGCAAAAGCTGCTTTCACTTCAGCTTCCTTAGAGCACAGTAGGACTTTTTTTTTTTTTTTGGTTGGACTTGTTCCATTTCTCAATACTTATCTAAGCCTTATTCCACTGAGGTGGAATATATTGAATGAGATTCACTAAAACCACTTTCCAAAGCAAGACCCTTTTTTCATATGAAAAATAGAAACCTAGAAATTAGCAAGGCTGGTTGAGATTTTATTTTTTTAATTTTGCTGAAAAAATGTAGACAAAATTTTGACCAAAAAAAAGGACATTTGTTTTGCAACCTTTCCCATATTTTTCAACTCACTATACAGCTAGCTAAAGTTTTTCAAATTTCAATGAAATCTCAAAATTTTAGAACTTCAATATTTTGACTTAAAAAGAAAAATGTTCCCAATCTCCCCTCATGGTTTTCAACAAGTAGAAAGGGCCTATTAGGTCATCTTGCCCATAGCTCCTGTTGCCAATGCAGGGATTTCCCCTGAGGTATGTTTTGCTGTGTCGTCTTCAGTCTAGTTATGAATGATCGATCTCAAAGATGATGGCTCTAATTATCTCTGTTCTGCCCTGCAGATGGGACCTGTGTAAGGCTGCGGTGCATCTAGGAGGTGTAGTTCACCAGGGAGCCCAGACTATCACTTTTTTTCCCATGTATAGTCCTTCCCACTCCCATGGAAAATTTTCCATTTTCCAGCCACCTCTTTCTTCAAGTGCTGAATTGGAACCTTTTAAAACAACAAATCTAATAATCTATTCAAATATCAACAAAGACTAAGTTATAGTAAGAGGGAAAAGAATTTTATCTGGCTATTGACTCTGCCCTGGCGTGAAAAGATGCCAAAACCTTTGACAAAAGTGTGCAATTCTTTGTCAAAACACACTTTATAAATACCTATTGCTGGAACAGTGCCTCATTGTGAGAAGCAGAAAACTGACAGCAAGGGTGGCAAATGCTGACCTACCTTTATCCAGAACAAAAGCAGGATATATATATATATGTAAATTTATATGCACCTTCCTGGCCAAAGTTCCTCACGTAGCCTTGCCAATCTATTTCTCTCTTGCTTAGGTAGTTGTAGGGCACTCATCACTGTAGTGTCTGTGTCTATGTACTATCAATCTTCAGACTTGCCAAACTGCTTAGCTTCTGCTCTGAGTCATACCTGAACTCAAGTTTTCAGAAAAGAAATATTAGCAGAATGTTAAACCAGTCATCTTGATTAAGGTCAGACAGGTAGGCCTCAATTTGGCAACGCAGTTGAGCACACACTCAACTTTAAGTATGTGCACAAATCCTATCGAATGGGTTTCAGTACATATTGTGACAGGGTCAGGCCAGATGGCTACAGGAAACTGATAGAAAGTAGATACATTAGCCCTAGATTAATCAGGTCCCTTTCCCCTGAGTAAGATAATGATAAAGTTTAAGTACATGGTTTAATGCTTTGCTGGATTGAGACTTTAAGATCCAATCCAGATCTTCCATTGACATCAATAAGTGTATTTGCATCAGTTTCAATGGGAGTTACATAGGTTTCTCCAAATACCAGTTTCCTAGTATCCTCTTGATAGATTGAGTAGCTCCATTTCTGGAAGGGATTCTAGACCTTGAGCAGAAACTTTCTAGCTCCTGATAAGGGTATCTCTGCTTTCCCATTGAAAACAAGAAGCAGAATGGTGGTGTTTCAGTTGGCCTGGAAAACTTGGCCATCCCTTTGTGTGGATAAAAAAATGTTTTCTGCTGTTGTCACCAGCATTGCTCGTTCTACAGGGGCATGAATTCTCATCTTAAATGCATTAAGAGATTTGCACAAAACTCCCAAGATGACAATATATTCCTAAGAGAGTGGCTGAAGGATAGAGTTAGTTTGAGAGGATTATGAAGCAGAAACCACACTCCCTAATAGTTTTCATTACTTATTTGAATTTATGTAAAACACGAAGTAAGCCTTCACTTTCTATATTTGACAAGGAAATGTTTAATACTGTATATGGTGAAGGAGCAGTGTAATATCAATTAATTTCTGTAGGAGTTTAAATTAAGGCTCTAAAACTGGCTTTAATTTAGAAACACACAAGTATTTTGCCTCTTTTTGATTTTTTCTTCACTTACTTATTTTAGTTTTTCTTTATATGTTTGAACCAAATGGATCTTCTAAAGAATTCTCAGTAATTGTAATTCATAATTTCTTTTCTTTTGCCAAATTATAAGCATGAAGAGTTCCTTTGGAATGAGGTATCTTTATTACTTAATGTTGAAAATGTCTTTGCTTGGAATTTTAACTGAAGTTGACACATTAATCTATTTGCTTTGGGTCAAAGTTCACATATCAAGCCATCAATTCTGATAATTGTTTTTGTAATTAGCAAAGGAAACTTGCTTTAAAAAACAAACAAAAACCAGCTTTAAAATTTTTAGCCCATCTGAAAGGTTTAAATTAATAAATGCAATCTATACAATATGAAGTATCTTAAATGATGGGCTATTAAAATAGTCTACCGTTTAATGAAAGAAAATCAGTGGATTTGCATACTACAGGAATGTTTTCATTATTATTTCTTAGGGCTAGTCTACACTGCAAAAGCTTTGTTGATACAACTATACCAGTTTAGCTATACTGGAAGAACTCCCTAGTGGAGATGCAGCTTACACTGGCTAAAGGAATTCTTCTGTCCCTCTTGATCTCCACTGAAATGCTTTTATCTTACCCCACAGGAGCCTTAACTACTCTCCAAAAATCCTCCTACATGGCTTCTTGTCTGCATAAGCTCGGTCTCCAGGCTGATCCTCCCACCATGGGCCAGGCCATGTCTGGGTTTCTCTCCACAAGAAATTCATATCTCCTCTATAGTCAGTCCCCCTCAGAGTCAAGTTCCTTATAAGGACCAAGTGCCTAATGATCCTTACTTAGCTCTAGCCAGGAGGCAATCAATTCATCAATTCCAGGTGCACTAACTGGCTCTTAACCCCCTGTCTAACAGGTGATGGAAGTAAGCCCCATCACAGTCATGGACTGGGGAAATCTGTGGGGAATTTTTGCCAAATTCCCCATCAGATTTTCCAGAACTTCTCATCTGTCCCAGAGGGGTGTGGAGAAATCCTTCCTATCTCCTTAAAACCTTTCATTCCCTGCAGTAGCGGACATTATTGCTATCATAAGGCCATCAAATGATCTGATTGCTTTGGGACACTCTTTTAAGCCAACCTCATTCAGGCCCTGATCCAGTGAGACACTTAAGAATATTCTTAATATTGTGTTTCTTGTGGAGTGCCTCAGCGATTGTTTCCTGGCCATATGCTAGTTAACATTTTTATCAATGACCTGGAAGAAAACCTAAAATCATCATTGATAAAGTTTGCAGATTAGACAAAAATTGGGGGTCTGGTAAATAAATGAAGAGGACAAATCACTGATACACAGTGAACAGGATTACTTGATAAGATGAGCATAAGTAAACACAGTGCCTTTTAATATGGACATATATAAATGTGTACATCTAGGAACAAAGGACGTAGGCTTTCCTTAAAGGATGGGATATTATCCTGGGAAGCAGTGACTCTGAAAAGGATTTGGGGGTCATGGTGGATAGTCAGCTGAATATGAGCTCCCAGTGTGACACCCCAAAAGGGCTAATGCAAACCTTGGATACATAAACAGGGGAATCCTGAGTAGGCGTAGAGAGGTTATTTTACCCCAGTATTTGGAACTGGTGTGACTACTTCTGGAATACTGTGTCCACTTCTCATGCCCACAATTCAAAGAGTATGTTGATAAATTGGAGACCGTTCAGAGAAGAGCCAGGAGAATGATTAAAGGATTAGAAAACCTGCCTTATAGTGATAGACTCAAATAGCTCAAGCTCAACAAAGAGAAGATTAAGGGGTGACTTGATTAATAATGGACCCTACAATCTAGCAGAGAAACATGATCCAATAACTGCAAGCTGAAGTTAGACAAATTAAGACTGGAAATAAGATGTTAATTTTTAACAGGGTAACTAATCACTGGAATAATTTACCAATGGTCATGGTGTATTCTCCATCACTGGTAATTTTTAAATCAAGATTGGCTGTTTTTCTAAAAGACCTGCTCTAGGGATTATTTTGGGGAAGTTCTATGGCCTGTGTTATACAGGAGGTCAGATGAGGCAATCACAGTGGTCGCTTCTGACATGGGAATCTATGGATTTATAGCATGTAAGTCATCGCATTGACTCCAGTAGAAGTACTCACACGTTTATAGTTTAAGTTTATAGTCTGCTTAAGTGCTTCAAAGTTGGGAATTTAGTCAAAATTGGCACAGGGTAGGAGCTTTTGGCCTTGAGACAATAAGCTAAGGAGCAAAATTTCAAACCATTTCAAGTTATAAAATCATTTCTTTAAAATAATATTAAGATACAAGCAAATCCGACTATATTTGAGAAATATTTAGGAGGGGATTCTGAAAGGGAATCTGTGATAGTTCTACCCCAGACCCATCACAATTGATTTCTTCAATATATGTGTATCTTAATTTCTCAGGATGATTGTGGTCAAAGTTGAATGGCAGTGGATGAAGGGGACAGAGGGCTGTTTGTTAGACATGTGGAATTAAGAGCCACTGGATGCAATGTCTAAGAGACAGGATGCCGAAAAACTCTTGTGTTATTAATCATGCCACTGACTTGATATGCTAGTGCTCTTCACAGTGAAATCAAAAAGAGGACACATCTGAAAAACTAGATAGTCTAATGAGTAAGACATTTGGTAAATAAGACCAATTAAAAATCAAAAACAGTACACATCTGAAAAAGCAGATAATATAATGAGTAAGACATTTGGTAAATAAGACCAAATAATGATGTTCTAAACCTCAACTGAACACATTCAGCCACGTTAACACTAATGCTATTAGTAACTGCAATTTTATATCAGACTGTTTATTAAAAATGTGGTTAGGATTTTTAATGGAAAAAGTATTTGAGTGTTTTCCAATCCTCACTCCATCCATCGTCATTGAAAATCACCTTTTGGACACAAACCACTCATGAAAAATCCAAGCCTCCTCCCTCTCGCCGCCTCCCTCAAAATAAACGTTTTGGAAAGTTACGGACATGTGAAAACAAAGAGCTATAATGAAAATTTGTTTTTCAGCCTTAATTGTGAGGAACATTATCAGGAGACAAGGTGGGTGAGATAATATCTGTTGGTGAACGAGACAAGCTTTCAGGCTCCAGAGAGCTCTTTGTGGAGCTCAAAAGCTTGTCTCTTACACCAGTAGAATTTGGTCCAGTAACACATATTACCTCATCTACCTTGTCTCTCTCCTCTCGTGGGACCAACATGGCTACAGCCACACTGTGAATGCGGTGACATAGCTGGATCCAGGGCTGATCTCGGCACTAGAGTCAGACGAGAATTTTTTTAAGGAAATGTTTTCTTGTCGGAAAATGCCAAGTTGTCAAAGCTGAAATCTTTTGTGGGAAACGGTCAGTTTTGATAAAACTGTCATCAGGAAGGTTCCTCAGGTGCAGGGTGGAATTTCTGGTAGGTGGGTGAATGCCACCCTGGAATTGCCAATAGCCCAGTGATTAGGGCAATCTTATGGGATGTGAGAGATACAGGTTCAAGTCCCTGCTTTATCTGCTAGGCAGAGCAGGGAGCTCTTGACTCTAGGTCTCTCACATGCCAGATGAATGCCACAAGCACCAGGCTTTGGGCATGGGTTGGGTATCTCATTCTCTCCTGATGGAGCTGTTCCACTTCATATAAATAAAATTCTTTAGGCCAGAGAGACTGACTCTATAGCTATTAAGATGTCCCTAACTGAGCACGCAAATATAGAGGAACCTATGATTACAAGCCATAGAATCATAGAAGTGTAGGACTGGACGGGACTATCATCTAATCCAGTCTCTTGTACTCAAAGCAGGACTAAGTAATAACCAGACCATCCCTGACTGGTGTTTGTCTAACATGTTCTTAAAAATCTCCAATGATGCAGATTCCACAACCTCACTGGGCAATTTGTTCCAGTGCTTAACCACCCTGACAGTTAGGAAGTTTTTCCTAATGTTCAACCTAAACCACCCTTGCTGCAAATTAAGCCCATTGCTTCTTGTCCTACCCTCAGAAGTTAAGGAGGACAATTTTTCACTCTTCTCCTTGTAACAACCTTTTATGTATTTGAAAACTGTTATCATGTCCCCTCTCAGTCTTCTATTCTCCAGACTAAACAAACCCAGGGTTTTTTTTCAAACTTTCATCATAGGTCATGTTTTCTAGACCTTTAATCATTTTTGTTGTTTGCTTCTGGACTTTCTGCAATTTATCCACTTCTTTCTTGAAATGTGGTGCCCAGAACTAGACACAATACTCCAATTGAGGCCTAATTAGGATGGAGTAGAGCAGAAGAATTACTTCTCGTGTCTTACAACACTCCTCCTAATACATCCCAGAATTATGTTTGTTTCTTTTTTTTCCAAGGTATTATGCTGTTCACTCATATTTAGATTGTGATCCGCTATGACCCCCCAGAACCTTTCTGCAATACTCCTTCCTAGGCTGTCTTTTCCCATTTTGTATGTGTGCAACTGATTGCTCCTTCCTAAGTGGAGTATTTTGCATTTGTCCTTATTGAATTTCATCCTATTTTATTCAGACCATTTCAGTTTGTCAAGATCATTTTGAATTTTAATTCTATCCTCCAAAGCACTTGTAATCCCTCCCAGCTTGGTATCATCCACAAACTTTATAAGTGTACTCTCTATGCCATTATCTAAATCATTGATAAAGATATTGAACAGAACCAAACCAAGAACTGATCCCTGTGGGACCCCACAGTCAACCTTCCAGGTTGACTGTGAACCACTTATAACTACTCTCTGAGAATGGTTTTCCAACCAATTATGTACCCACCTTATAGTAGCTCCATCTAGGTTGTATTTCCCTAGTTTGTTTATGAGAAGGTCATGCGACACAGTATCAAAAGCCTTACTAAAGTCAAGGTATAGCACATCTACTGCTTCCCCCTTATCCACAAGGCTTGTTACCCTGTCTAAGAAAGCTATCAGGTTGGTTTGATATGATTTGTTCTTGGCAAATCTATGTTGACTATTATTTATCACCTTGTTATTTTCTAGTGTTTGCAAATTGATTGCTTCATTATTTGCTCCGTTATCGTTCCAGGTACTGAAGTTTAACTGACTGGTCTGTAATTCCCCAGGTTGTCCTTATTTTTCTTTTTACAGGTTGGCACTATATTTGCAGTTGTCTTCCAGTCCTCTGGCATCTCTCCCACCTTTCATGAGTTTTTGAAGATAATCACCAATGGCTTAGATAACTCTTTAGTCATCAGCTCCTTGACTATTCTAGGATGTATTTCATCAGGCCCTGCTGCCTTTAAGATATTTAACTTGTCTAAGTAATTTTTAACTTGTTCTTTCACTATTTTTGCCTCAGATACTACCTCATTTTCACGGGAGTTCACTATTTTAGATCAAATCGCTACTAAACTTGTTGATGAAAACTGAAACAAAAACATCATTTAGCACCTCTGCCATTTCCACATTTTCTGTTTGCAAGAGGATCCCTGGGGTGGACCTGGGATTGTGGGACCACTGAGCCCTCCGAACACAATCTGGGCTGCCTCTCACACAGTGATGCTGTTGTCAAGCTACAAACCTCTGACAGGCATTGCACTTACACAGCCATCCCAGGCAGGGACATGCCCAACTGAGTTACATGAATGGTCTCCCAGCCACTCATGAACCATCAATAGAGAAGCTCCAGCCAATTCACCCCAGCTCCTCCCGTCTTGTCCCGCAGAAATATACCGTCTTGTACTGCTCAAGGTTCCCTTGGACAGTGCAAACTCATTAATAAATTCACCACTTTTTCATAGGAAAGTGGATATGCACCAGCCTTTCTAACCTGAGTTTAGATTCCCCTAACACTTCAACCAAAACCACGCTGTTTTACATAAAATATAAACCAGATTTATTAACTACAGAAAGATTCATTTTAATTGATTATAAGTAGCAGGCATCAAGATCAGAGTTGGTTATTTAAGAAACAAAAAATAAATTTGCAATCTCAATTCTAACTGAAACAGACTAAGCAAGATTTGAATCAAGCGGTGGCTCACCCTAACAGATGGTACAAGCAAATTACAGTTCCTCAATACACAAACTGGACCAGAGGCACTGACTGCCCTAATTCCCGGGGGGTTCTCAACTCTGGCTCTGCCCAGGTCTTGCCCCCATTCCATCCTTTCGCAAGCCCTCTTCCCGCCCCCGCTCCACCCCACCCCTGCCCTGCCCCATTATGATCCCTCCCCTGACTCTTCTTGCCCCTGCTCCTCCCCCTCCCCCCAGCGCCTCCTGAATGCCGCTGAACAGCTGATTGCGGCAGGTGGGAGGCACTGGAAGGGAGGGGGAGGAGCTGATGGGGGGGCTGCCAGTGGGTGCTAAGCACCCATTATTTTTTTTTCTGTGGATGCTCCAGCCCCGGAGCACCCATAGAGTCAGTGCCTATGGACTGGACCACCTTCCAAACTTCCCCAGTTCAAAGTATTTTTCTTCCAGACCTTTTTCCAGGTGTTGAGATGTGGGGAAGAGGGGAGAAGAAGGGGGAAAGAAGCCAAGTGATGACATCACTATCTTTCTTTTATACCTTCTTCCAGCTGCTAGAAAGATCCTTGATGTGACCAGGGGTCAATCAGTCCCCATTGGTCTCCATTGCATATGTGCCTTCTCTAAGGAGCCTCTGGGACCATGGATTGTTTTCCTGATATGCCATCAATGCCCATCTGGCCAGTGATGGGTGCTCCTTTATCCTTCTTGAAAGTCCGGCTGTAGGCATCTCCTAACATCACAACGTGTTTCAATAGCGCATATAGCAATACTTCATAACTTCACATACAATGATAGTACATAAAATTCAACATGATATTAATGATCAACAAACCAAGACTTTTAAAATGATGCCTCACAAGACAAGCATTGTACCAACATATCATAAGCATATCACAATGGTGAATATGGGAGTTCCAGGGTGCTACTTTGAGGGACAGTATCACACTGTTATTGTCTTCCCCCCCACCCATTGAGTAATGGACCTATTCTGTGCTTGGTCTTCCTCTAGCTTCTAATGTATTTGTAGAATGTTTTCTTGTTACCCTTTATGTCTCTACCTAGTCTAATCTCATTTGTGACTTGGCCTCTCTAATTTTGTTCCTATATGCTTGTGTTGCTGTTATTTTTTTATATTCATCCTTTGTAATTTGACCTAGTTTCCACTTTTTGTAGAAATCTTTTTTGAGTTTCAGATAATTTAAGATCTCTGGGTAAGCCAGCGTGGTCTCTTACTATACTTCCTATCATTCCTACGCAGTAGGGATCTTACCTACCAACTCCTTGAGTTTGCTAAAGTCTGCCTTCTTGAAATCCATTATTTTTATTCTGCTCTTTTCCCTCCTACTATTCCTTAGAATCATGAACTCTATCATTTTGTGATCACTTTCACCCAAACTGCCTTCCACTTTCAAACTCTCAACCAGTTCTTTCCTATTTGTCAATATCAAATCTAGAACAACCTCTTCCCCAGTTGCTTTCTCCACCTTCTGAAATAGAAAAATTGTCTCCAATGCATTCCAAGAATTTGTTAGATAATCTGTGCCCTGCTGTGTTATTTTCCCAACAGATGTCTGGGTAGTTGAAGTCCCCCATCACCACTAAGTCCTGTGCTTTGGGTGATTTTGTTAGTTGTGTTAAAAAAGCCTCATCCATCTCTTCTTCCTGGTTTGGTGGTCTGTAGTAGACCAGTACCATGACATCGCCCTTGTCACTTGTTATAATCTTAGCCTGACTTTCTTAGTACCAATAATCCTATAAGAAATGCTAGAAACCTCTCAAAATGTTGTAAAGTAGCTTTCCTATATATTAAAGTGCATTATAACGTCGGATATTTTGGGGCCTTCCAAGATTAGAAGCAATTTTATGTGTGCATACTATTGGAAGGTAGGGAAATTTCCTTTTTGAAGCTCCCATCTCTGTTCCTAAAGGGTTATGAGATATTGGACCTTATATTGTCTTTGGTATAGGGCTCAATATTTTGCAACCTGGGCATCAGATCAATGTAACTGGAAGTTCTACATTTTGGGGGAAATAGGAAACATTATGATGATAGGTTATTCTTTTTAAAATGGCAGCTCTTTGGCTTGTTTGGTAAGTTCCAAAGGAGATGAATCAGTTGGTAAAGGGCTAGTGAGACAGTCAAGGGTGCATGATAAATCAGTTTATCAGATGGATCAGATAGTTACCAACTCTTCATGGCCTTGATCTAGCATTAAGGTGCTCGTCCCCTTTGCCCCAATCTAGCAAAGCACTGGGTAGTCTTTGGGATTCCTCACATGCTGAAGCGCTTGATGGATTTGGGGCCAGACTGCTCGGCACTTTGCAGACTTAGGCCCCAGCTGAGGCCTATATAAAAGTTTAGGGACTGATCCATCTCTCACAGATTTTAATGGGCTTGGATCAGGCCCTTGAGAAGTAAAATAATTCACAAAGTATATTTTATTCAACACATGTAGCCTCTTTTTCTGCTCGTTCAATATCAGCAGCGGATAATGATTTCCTTCAATTAATTCACCATTCAAAAGTATTCCACAAGTCAATTAATTTTTTTTTTTTTAATATCATGGATTGACCAATTCTCTGTGACTATTCAACATTCTAGCTACTCTATGTTGGGGAGTTGTAAATGGTTCAATTAGTCACATGGTATTGTTTGTGTTCCCTGATGAGATTAATGCACATGCAATGCTGGCATGAACACTTAGACGAATGACCCGAATGTTTCATCTCCATGAATCATGCAACTTTGAAATTTCTAACATTCTGAGAATGCACAAATGTTTGCAAAAAACAAACAAACAAACTTCAAAGGAATGTGCGTATAACCAAAGTATGGGGGAGATCTAGGTTGGATATTAGGAAACATTATTTCACTAGGAGGGTGGTGAAGCACTGGAATGGGTTACCTAGGGAAGTGGTGGAATCTCCATCCTTAGAGGTTTTTAAGGCCCGGCTTGACAAAGCCTTGGCTGGGATGATTTAGTTGGTGTTGGTCCTGCTTTGAGCAGGGGATTGGACTAGATGACCTCCTGAGGTCTCTTCCAACCCTAAAATTCTATGATTCTAAAGTAAAACTGAATTAAAAACTCAAGTGAATACTAATCGGGAAAATATAGGTGTGTGTGTGTGTGTACATATGTATCGTATATCTGAATGAATGAACATAGGAGTTGCCATACTGCACCAGACTACTATATATAAGCTATAGATGCGTGTGTACAAAAATTATATGTATATGTGTATATAGATATAAACATGACAAATATGATGAAAGAAAAATAAATCCTTGTGCAATAAAATAAGGAAGGAAGAAAGTCTGATGATAATGAAAGATGTGATCTGATCTAGCTGTCTTTGCTCCTTCAATAAACAATAGCAAAAATGAATTTAAATCTCATCAATGGCAATGCTGATGCACACCTGGGGCCTAAACATCTGGGAAGTGCCGTATTAGTATTGCCATCTCTTCGCTTACAGAGGAGGCCATGTGGATGAAAACCAAAAAAGACACGCCACCTGGAATTTTAAATAGCTAATTTGGAAAGATGCGTTTGTGTCATCCAGTTTCAAAAGCAAAGTACAAGCTGTGTAGTCGTCATTGCTGCTGTGAATCTAACATAGTCTCATCTCAATGTACAGGGATTTATGCACGTTCACTGACTCTCTGTCTTAAGATGAGGCACTACACCCCTTAGAATGCTTTAATTCCTCGCCACTTGGGGTTATGTTCTCCTCCTCTTGATGTGCAAGGATTTATGGCCATAACTTCTGGGAATACTCATGGGACTGCATGCATGAATCACCACTCAGTGAGATGAGTCCTTATAATGCATAGTTTTTTGAGTTTTATGTTTCTTTTTCTGCTTCTGTTATTTATGAACAAATCCACAATCGGTTCCAAGTTGTTTACCTTGTTCTTGTTGCTATTAATGATGCTATGAGGTCAACTATATACCTACAGATGCCCCAAGAAAAAACTGTGTTCATGTGAAGGTCAGGTTGTAGGCACATGTCTGTGTTTTCAGCCGATATTACTTTTCATGTTTGTTAAAGGATAAATAAAAAAGTGGCCATTATGACCATCTTGTCTGTCCTCCTGTATAACACAGGCCATAGAACGTCCCTGAATTAATTCTTCCCAAGAAATTCAGGGTTAAAGTGACACTTCCAAAATAATCCATAGAGTTGTATTCAAATCACCACCACGACCTTAACTCTGCCCTAGAACAGAAAACAGAGCCAAAACACATGCTTGGGAAGTGGGTTGTGGGAGGGGAAACGTCATTGCATTGTAATAAAACATTGTCAGGAAGGGCAAGTTAAATAGCTGTGTGGGGGCAGTCGAGACTGGGCTCCTTGCAGAGTAGTTGGAATAGACTTAGTTCAAATGGCACTTCAGCACTTTCCAGACACACATACGAACCACTACATTTTTACATTATCGCTGTGCACATAGGGGCTTCCCCTCTGTGTGTAACCCACTTGGGAGTGTGGGTGACAGGTCCTCCTCTGTGCCTGATCCACAGAGGATATGAGTCCATGGGAGTCCCTACAGAGCTCATCCAGCTCATGTGTTTAGCTCTGGAGGTCCCTAGTTTGGTTTGCTAGTTTGTTGGCCAAGATGGCACCATCACACACTCAGTGAAGTCAATAACAGTACTTTAGTGGTTGCAGGATTGATCCATGGGGTAAAGGTATTTAATCTTTAACACAGACAGCCTTTCTCCCAAATGTTCATTAGACAGCAGAGATAAATAGGCATTTAAAGAAACAAACAAAAGTGTGCTTTAAATATTCTGACTCGACATCCCTTTCACTTGCTTTGCTTTCAGAAGCCAGTTCTCAGTAGCACGAAGGCCCCTTTATGTTGGTCTGAGACTATGGAACTCGCTGTCTGATGAAATAAGAATGAACATTATCTGCACTACATTCTGAGCTGGATGCACAGCCAGCTTCTTTGCACAACAGTTCTACAGCAAGGTGACTGTCCTCTTAAGGGTAGTAAGGACTAGTCATCAGTCAACATATGTTCCATGGTGTGTCCCTTTAAGATTCCTGAGACTTTTAGCTTGGATGAAGATCTAGGGAAGGCCAGAAGTAGGTGTTGGGAGAGAGGAGAATGTTGCCAGGGGAATAGTTAATGTCTGGGGGAAATCCAGGCTACAGTTTCTTTAAGGGCCATGGGACCAGGGGCCTTGTAGAGTGGGTGGGGCAAAGCTTCCCACTCTTTCAGCCAATCAGGACATGATTTGGGAAGAAGGCTGTATATATTCTGTCTCTTCCCTCCGAACAGAGGAGACAGGAGCAGAGGAATACCTCTGCACCTCTTTGAGCTAAGGGAAAGAATGACAGTGAGACCTGCTGAAGGGTTCCTGAAAGAAGGTGCTAAAAGTGATGCTGCAAGCCCAGAAACACAGGTCCAAAGAAAGAGTTGTGCATTCCTGAAACTGAAGGGAGAAACTACAGACAAGGGAGATTTTATTTCAAGTTTATTTGGACTTAATAAAGTGAACCCCAGTGGGGGAATTTTGTCTGATACCTTTTAATCTGTGTGGAGTTCTTAAGGAGCTCTGAGAAAGGGGGAAACTGAGGCAGGTTACCACCGAGCCATCCCAGGCCATGAAGCAGTGCGCAGGGGTGGCCGACCCTTTTACAAGTACCTTTCACTTTCATACTTACATGTATTGCCAATCAAAACTCAAGCCTGCTGCTTGTTATGGGGAAAGAGAGAAATACTGTAGTCTCTTTTACTGGTAGGAAGCAGTCAGATATTGTTCAGATATTAAGAACAAGAACATAAGAATGACCATGCCAAGTCAGATCAATGGTCCATCTAGCCCAGTATCCTGTTTTCTGACAGTGGCCAATGCCAGATGCTTCAGAGGGAATGAACAGAACTGGTAATCATCGAGTGATCCATCCCCTGATGTCCATTTCCAGCTTCTGGCAAACAGAGGCTAGGGACACTTCAGAGCATTGTTTAGCATCCCTGCCCATCCTGACTAATAGCCATCGATGGCCCTATCCTCCATGAACTTACCTAGTTCTTTTTTTAACCCTGTTATAGTCTTGTCCTTCACAACCTCTTCTGGCAAAGAGCTCCACAGGTAGATTGTGTGTTGTGTGAAGAAATATTTTCTAGATAGTTAAGTGACATTGCAGTGTTCTTATATTCTGATGAGATGAGTGCTCAAGCACTTTCAGAGCTAGTAACTGTGTGTGCAAATTGAAAATTTGGTTTTTGCAAGTACACTGGAGGTTTTTCGCCTTCCTCTGTAGCATGGGGCATGGTTGACTTGAGGGAGGCTTCTCTGCTCCTTGAAGCCTTTAAACCATGATTTAAGGACTTCAATAGCTCAGACATAGGTGAGGTTTTTCATAGGAGTGGGTGGGTGAGATTCTGTGGCCTGCGCTGTGCAGGAGGTCGGACTAGATGATCAGAATGGTCCCTTCTGTCCTTAGTATCTATGAATTTATGAATCTGTTTAGGTCCTTATATTGGCGGGCATCACTTAGCACGCATATCTAACTTTGACATTTGCTTTGCACCAATTCTTCTGTCAGTGAGGTGAGGCTGCATGAATACTCCCAGAAAGAGAACGCAAAAGACTGCAACAAATTCATTTAACAATTGGAGTGAATATTTATTTTAATTTTGTCTTTGCAATATTAGAAGTTGCCTTTCTACAGCTGCGCACTCTGATGCTGAAAGCATGTAATTCACAAACCTGCAGGATTAACTGACCACGTGCCATGCCTTAAAAATTCAAACTATGTGTGTCCAAGTAGGGAACCAGTAATAGGTAAGAATTCTGGGAACTAACCAAAACCTATCCATTTACTTTGGCAGGGGATTCACTTATCTTTTTTTTTTCTTGTTTCCCCCCGATATTCAAAACAAACCCATCAGGGACAGAGGTAATGTAATTTGGAAACGACTGCTGTTCAAAGGCCTTGTTTGAAATGGACCTATGCTAATGAGCAGTGTCTGTGTAAATTGGGACAACATCTTGCATATTCCTAAGGAAACAGCTTTATCAGGAAAGGGCGCATCTCACTGAAATGCCGATATAAATATTTCATCAGGCTTCACCTTTTTTGAGCATTGTCAAAGTCTTCAAAGTGAATTTGGCTATAACTAACCCAGTCTTTGGCCAGAGGAATACATTCTTCCCAAGAGACTCATCCACTGTGTGTGTGTGGTCTCTCAGCCATGCTCTGAGAGGTTATGTTCATTACAATGTAATTAAGTTTAATTGCTACCTCCCTGACTCTCTTCACGCAGGGATGTTGTGTTTAAAAACGAAGGGCCTGATTCGCCACAACCACTACTCCAGATTTATGCTGGTGTAACTCTAGTGTATTCAACAGAATTACACTGGTGTAAAACTGGAGTCACGCTGTGGTGAATTCGACACCTAACCTAGTTTTTACCTCTTGTCTGTTTTCTCCATGTATCCTAATGTGATGCTGAAAACAACTTTCATTAAGAAATTATATGTGACTGTTACTACAGATGTGCACAATAGTTGCAACAATATGCAAAATTAAAAGATTCTGTTGCCATTTTGAAAATTCAGTTTTGCAGAAAATTGTACTGAGATACATTCATTATGGAAATAAATCAGGCATTCTTTTCACTTTTTCAGAAGGGGGAATTGAAAGTGACCTGTTTCTAACTGAAAGGAGGTAAAACAGGGCCTATTTTTGGGGGGGAGGATGACTCTCTTCTGAAGTAAAACTAGCCATTACTTTTAAAGTGCCAATAATGTAAAATTTGGGAGATTGTAATGTGGTGGGAAATGGAAAGTTGAATATTTTTGCATCAGCAAACAAGCCTGGTGAATGCCACAGAGCAATAAGGGCCCGATCCAAAGCCCAGTGGAGGACTCCCTTTGATTTCAATAAGCTTTGAGTCAGGCCTTATACGATCTAGTTCATTTATTTTGAGAAAAGGTCCCATCATTATAGAGGGAATGTCAGCTGTATCATCTTCCTGGAGAGTGATGGTGCATAGATACAATGGCGAACGGTATGCTAAGGCCAAGCACTTGTAGTTAGGCTTGGCAGAATTCAGGGGGTTTTCTACCCTAATTTCAATGGCTAATATCAAAGTTTATTTTAAGCATTTTTCAGATTTTTTTCACTTTAATTTTTCAGAGTTGTGGGAAATTTTGTGGGAGTCAGAGAATGATTTAATGACAGTAGATGTCCAAAAGTTAAAGCTCTATAACCATTAAAACACAAATTGTCCACATCACTTGTCAAAATATACAAAGTAAATATCCTTAAATCAACAAATCGTACCTGTTTTTACAATTCATTCACTAGTCTATTTGTAACCAGCCTAATTCAAAAATCTAAATCACTGGATTTGGAAGTTCTAAAGCAGCATTTTTCTTATTTGCCTGTGTGTGCATTTTGATTATTATTGATGAAAATATTTTTGTCTGTTTGTGTGTATATGGGGAAATCTACAATTACTGGCATTCACCGATACAAATCTAATCCTTACAAGCCTTCTTATGGACAGATAGATGTAAAATTGACATGAGTGACAGCTTTGTTGATGGTCATGAGCTGTGGACTCAATTCAGATTAATTGCTACAGAGATACCTACGGTTGTGATGGGGGACACCGATGGTGGAATGATCTGCTAACTTCACAGTATACAGAAAGTGAATATAGCTCTGCGTACAAGGTGTGTGCTTAACAGGGGAGCCCTTCGGCTATGCACAGAACAAGACGTACTGAAATAGGGAGTTGCTTTTAAGATTCACTATTTAATGGGTTCCTTGCACACAACCTAAAGTCTCTTTTGATTCAGCAATGAGACATAACTTGCAGGCCAGTCAGTAGAGCTGTCTGACATTTTTCCATCCACATGTAATTTTGATGGGGGAAAAAATGATGAAAAAGCAAAAACCAAAAATGTTTTTTGAATATTTTCAGCTTTTTTTTAAATTTATTTTTAATTGAAAAGCAAACAACAAAAAATGGGAAGTTTCAATGTAATTTTTTCCCCAAAAAATTTCTGATGAAAAATAATTGACATTGTTTCACCAGCTCTGGTAACCAGGCCCATCCACTTTCTTTGGGCCTCTCTTTCCTCACAGTCATTGAGATTCACAGTGGTCTCAGACTTTACAAAGGAGCAGCTCCTGGAGGAATCTGTTCAAAATGGCTGGTGGTAGCTCTTTACCCTCCTTCTTCTCACCCCTTCTCCCCACTAGATGGAACGAGAGAAAGCCACGGTTCCCTCTTAAAGGGCCAGTAAGAACTTTCCAAGTGAAATGGAATGATAGGAGGAAGAAAATAGATACATCCTGTGAAAAGCCCATTGAGCATCTTTAGTGCTTACTCTGTTTTCACTGTGCAATGACAAGCTTCTCTATAAATGTGGTTTGTCTGATGAATGTGTGCCCAGCGTTGACTCACACCTAAATTCTACAAATGAACTTCAAAGAAAATAATGCTTTTCTTTTTGATAACGAGCACCACAACCCTGGCTTGACTAAGCGCTTTTTTTTTTTTTTTTTGGCCAACTAGTTGCTCTTTCAGAATGGATCAAAACAAGACAAAACTTACCAGTAAACCAAAATTTCTGACACAGGTTAGAAAATATTTTGTATCTTTTCTGTTGTTTGTCTTGTTTTCTTCAGTTTCTCACAAGCAACAACAACGTCCTAACATGCGTGAAGTAGAATTTGCACTACCAAAAACTTTTCTGCTGTGGCAAATAAGTGACCTATTTGTACGTTCATAAATTAACATCCTCAAATGGCAATGTTTGCAATTAGTTGGGGCCCAAACCAGCAACCCTTATTCATTCGAGGAGACATTTTGAATCCATTGGTGAATAAGGGCATCACAATATGGCCTGAGCCAGATATTGTTGTTGTTGATATTGTCGTATTTCCTAGGAGTCACAGATCAGGGCCACGTTGTGTTCGGTGCTGTACAAACACACAACAAAAAGCCCCTGCCCCAAAGAACTTATAAACTAAGTATAAAGACACACCAGGGGGATACTGACAGATATATGGGGAGAAGGGACCACAAGGAAACAATGAGACAACATTGTCAGTATGATAGCATTGTCAGGGGTCTCAGTGCACCAGCAGCCTCACCCTTATCAAGTGTTTGCACGGGATAGGCACAGTAGCTGCTATTGTTTTAGAACCTGATGGTTCTACAATTTCTAGGCGAGGAGGGAACAAGAAGCGTTTGAGAGCCGTTGTGACATTTAACTAGAGGTCAAGGATTGAATAAGGCTGGAGACTGAACTATCCTCCAAACTCTTGAGTGTGGGGAATGCACCCCACCTTTCCGTGTGGGGGTACTGCCATGTGAGTTGGGTAGTAGGAGACACCCACGGAACACAGAATTAGGAGTATGAAATCTTTGGGACAAGGACTATCTGTCTGTTATGTTTGTACAGTGCCCGGCACATTGGGATTGGGGCCTCTGCATGGTATCTCCATGCAAATAAATGGTCACTGTTCCCCGAGGCCTCTGCCAGCCCCAGAGTCGGGTTCCCCCGACTACGCGGCTGTTACCAGCTGCGAACAGTTGACGGGGAGCGGAGGAGCAGCCAAAGCCCAGGAGCCCCAGGCACCAACAGCATCAGCAAGAAGAGGAGACGAGGGAAGGCAGTAGCCTCCTCACACTGCCTGGCTCCAGCTTCCTGCCTCCAACCTGGCCAGGGGGTGGGGCCTCGGGGTGGGGGGAGAGGAGGAGGCAGGGCCGGCACTTACCTGAGGAGGAGCAGGGACAGGGCCACAGAAAGGGGGATGCAGCCCCCCCAGTTTTCTGTCTAGCCCACCTCAGTCCCTCCCCCCTCCACCGGGAAGAGCCTGGCGCTGCCCCTGTTGGTGAACGTGGAGGGTGCTTGTCATCTTGCAGGATCAAGGCCTTAGCTGCAGAGCTTTTCGTTGTAACAGTGAAACTGAAGAAGTCTTGCATCACAAGTGTAAGAAGGAGCTAAATTCAGTTCTTCCTAATCTCTTGGGAGCCACACAGTTATCTCCCCACTTAATTGAATGAATGGGAAATTAGATAAAACTTTGCAGAGCAAATCTTTTAGCAAATGTGATACCCAAGTAAAAAACGGTCTGCAGACTCTACATTTTCACAGCTGCTCCTTTGTTTTGCAGAAGTGTATTTTGAAAGTAAGTCCTGCTTACACTCCATCCCGATTAATTCTACTGTACATATTAAACGTCCTCTTTTTAAGGTGTAAAACCTGAAGGGAGACTAAAAACAAATAGCATGTGTTTAAAATGTTTTATAGGAGATGGCACCAATATTTTCTGGAAAGCTGCCTGGTTTCAGGGTGCAGCTTTATAATGAAGGTGTTATTGTTCAGGGCCAAACCTGGAACCTAAAGTCAGGCAGGAAATGATGGAAGAGAAGAACAAGAAATATGATACTTAGCCCTGCAAGAGCTAAGAGAGGAAAAACAGACAAAATAAGGAAAATGGATTGATGACTTATCCATAGGACCACTTCCATTTGAGGCAACTGAAGGTCCCCAAATATCAACAACTGATGCAGGGAACTTTTTTTTTTTAACCTTTATCGTAACAGATGGAAGTCGTGCCATTGACTTCAGTGAAGCCAGAATTTCACCCAATATATCTAACGCTGGCTAAATATGCACTGTGGTCTGTGGACCAAAATTTTTCCAGGAGTGGTGGGTCCAATAGCTGCCCACCACCACTTTCTGCAGTAATGTTGGGTTTTTTGGGGCTTAATGGGCCTGATCACAGTTTACATGGATGTCCTTGGCCCCCACATTTGAAAATTTGACCACATAAGTGTGGAACCCATAATGACAGAATACAACACTCAGGCTTCATGTACAACGAGTCCTTCTGTAATAGCCTGCAAATGTGTCAACGTGCAATAGTGGTACAATTGAGCAACAATGAGTGCTCGCTTTCTCCTCTTTCTCCTCCACTGAAGGGACTGATAAAAGGCAAAGGAAGTAGCTACGGAAGTCTAACACACATCCACTTCTTTTAGGATTCTTTCTCACAAGTCTAGGTTCTTTGGCCTGCATTCACCTTTCATTAGAGCCTCTCTGTGCTGAGCCACTGGACCAAAGCTGTTCTAAAGCTGGCATATATGACAGTGGGAGAGTTGTCCCGATGTAGGGGAAACCTTCTGGTATCACAATGCCAGTTTAATGGCTCCAGTACTGTCCTCTCCCTGCAAGCTGCAGAAGAGCTATGGTCAATGGAAAGGGGACACAATCAGTCCACACACCCCACTGATCCTTGGCAGCTATAACTTTCCCTTTGGGGCCATTAGTGTCATTTAAATCAGCTCTTAGGCTATTATATTCAACACGGGGAGAACCAACAGGTGCACACAAGGTCAGAGGAGGGCACTGAAAGGGGCACCATGAGTTTCTAGACTGCAACTGAGGATCTGGGCCTTTTCATTATTCCTTACATCCCAAATATTGCTTATCCTTCGCTGGAGGATACTGAATCTAGATAACAAGACTGTAATGGAAGGGAGGGAACAACTGAGTGGGGGAAAGTTTGAGTGGCTGACTCAGCACATGGATCTGGAGCACGATGGGGTAATGAATGTGGGACTTCACATAGACTCAGGGTGACAGGAGAGAGCAGGCACTTACTCAAAATGGCTGCCACCGCATAGCCAGTAATCAAATTACATCGGAGAAATGGATTCATGCAAACACCAGTCTGCTGAATTCATGTACAGATCAGCTCCAAACTGGAGATGGGGCCACCTCCCTCTTCCCTTTCTAATTACACCGCTGCCCTGTTCTGAAAACAAGTACCAATACTGCTAATCTGTGAAGAAAATAATTCTCTGGGTTAACCACAGAACCTGTATACTGCGAGAGGAGAGGACCCGTTGCTGGTCTGTGAAACACTGGTGCTGTAATTCGAGCTGGTTGAGAAAGGACCATTGTTTTTCATGGAAAATTTTAGAAAACATAATTTTTTAAATTTCCTACAACTTATTTATTTATTATTATTTTTGTTAAACTGAAACTGAAAAATGCTTTTCAAAACCTGAATGTGTTTCACTTTTGGTACTCATCTTCAGTTCTAGGAAACCCCCAGCACAAATTTTTACCACAAAATGACTGATCAAAAATCTGAAATGTTTTCAGTTTTTGGTTTAATGCTGGAAAATTTCAGAGGAAACAATTCCCCCCCCCCCAAAAAAATGTTCATTTCATTTCAAAAGACAATTTTTAATACAGTGTCAATGAACAATTTTAGCCAGTTCTAGTTGTGATTGATTCCCAGCATTCTTACCACACATACCTAAAAAACCCAACAGCTTCCCAAATCTGGAGTGAAACACCATTGTGTGTGTATAATGACTCCCTGCATGTGCTACCAGTGAGGTTTGAACCTGTCCCTGCCCCTTGTAAAAACATGAGCGTCTTCTAGAACTAAAAAGTAACTCCATGTACTGGTAGCTGTAGAAAGCTCTTAACCTCTTGTGTAGATCAACCCCTAGAGGGAGACATTCCCACCAGCGGGAGTTACATATGCACAGGTGCACATGTATCGCTGCTGATGCATTTGCATTAAGTGACAATTGTTTTTAGTGTGAGTTAGTTCGGATTGGGTTGGGAAGAGGGATCCATTAGGGAGAAGCTAAGCCACCAGGCCATCTAGGAACTTTTTTTCATAGTGACTCCAGATCTGTCTGTTTACAGCCCAAGCAACTCCTGCTTTGCCATGGTGCCATCCATTCATTGCACATTATATAGACTCCAATTGTGACATGGAGACAGGAGAAGTAACAGTAAGGTCTTAAGCACTGAACCTTTGAAGGGGGTTTTCATAGAGTCTAATAGCAGAAAGCAGTCAGCAAAAGTGCTGGCTAATCAAGATGAGCACTGCCGTGAGTAAGATTTAGTATGATTGTTGCTATAAAGTGATTCTAAGCATTCCTTTTGTTTATCTGCTTTCAGATGTCATGAGCCTCGATCAGAAGAAGGAGGCAGAAGAGGAAGAAGAGAAGGGACTCGTGAATAACGTCATCATCTGTGTCACCACATCCATCAGTCAATGACATGTCTATTACCCCACGATGGCCAAGCTTTCAGTCTGACCCATTTGTATGGCCCAGCTCCAGCAAATGTGCCAGAAGGAAACATTGCCTGATTCATTTCTCAAAGGCAGAATTGAAACTGTATTTTCTCCTGTTGCAGTTAGGGAGGACATGCTCATAAACAAAGTGTCCCCAGCAATGTGATTTTCTTTCTTATCCTCCTTGTCTCCAGCTCCCATGAGTAGGCCAAGAAAAAACTAAAGAGGCAACAAAAAGATATGGCAAGTCCTTTTGTTGAATTCAGGATGGAGGGTTTGGATATTAGGACAGCGGTTCCCAGCCAATGGGAGCTGTGGAGCTGGAACTTGGGGCGGGGGCTGCGTGCGGAGCTAGGAGCTGAGGGAGGGACATGTTACCACTTCTGGAGAGCTGCGAGGAGCTGGGTAGCCAGCCCCACATACCTCCCCTCCAGCACCTTTGGGGGTCCTGGGCTGCTCCCCCAAGCACCCGCAGCACCCCCAGGCCACACCTGCTTACCAAGATTTAATCAGGGGGTATATAGTACAAGTCATGGACAGGTGTTGGGCCATGAATTTTTGTTTATTGCCCGTGATCTGGCCATGACTTTTACTAAAAATACCCGTGACTAAAATATAGCCTTAATTATGGGGGATAGAGAGCTGTGTTAATTGATTGTGGGTGGGGAAGCAGCACCAGTATTAATCGTTGGGGAGACAGCGGGGCCAGTCTGGTGCTATGAATTGGTGCTATGGTGCGACGCAGGCAGGCAGTTTGTGGGATAGAGAGCATGAATTGTATGGTAAGGCTTCAGTAATTGTAGGGGGAGGACAGCATAGATTGAATGTGAGGCAGCCTACCCTTAAGCCTGCCTCCTTCAGGCACCTCCTGAGAAGATGGAGTGGAGCTCTGCCCTCAGGTCCCTACGGTGGCACATCTGTGTTCGGTTGTATGTCACACTCTACTGTGAGCAATAGTCTGTAGTGTTACTTTTAGTATAAAACCTGTTCTTCAGACTGTTTTCTCAGTGTGTGAATCATATGAAGCAGTTTTACAGTCTGTAACAGGATAGCTACCCCAATTAATGAGTTACACATTGCCAAAGCCGTTCATTTGATTCACATAATGTGAAAAGAAAAGGAGTACTTGTGGCACCTTAGAGACTAACAAATTTATTTGAGCTCACTTCAGCTTATGCTCAAATAAATTTGTTAGTCTCTAAGGTGCCACAAGTACTCCTTTTCTTTTTGCGAATACAGACTAACATGGCTGCTACTCTGAAACCTGACATAATGTGAAAACATCTTTAAAAATAGGCTTGATGCTTTAAAAAAAATCCCCAACCTTTACTATCCGTTACTTTTGGCATGATGCACGACAGAATGGGGGTCGCCCAAATTCTGGCCGTTTTCAAACACTTTAGTGGCCTTTGTTGCCAGTTTTGAAGTCTGAGAGTTATGTCAGGGCATCTATAAGGCATTTCTCTCCTGCTCTGGGTACTGCACCTTTAAGGTCCTCATGCCTCTTGCTGAACTCCCCAGATTCCTTTTCTGAACATGTGCTGCCCACAGTAGGACTGGCAGCCTATTTGCAGCTCAGAGCTTTCTCCTGTGCCTGACAAAGGTCTCTTTCAGGGCTGTAGACCCTTTTGGTGGCCCTCTATTAAACTGGGCTATCCCCTCTCCATCTGCATTATCCCAGACTTCATTCCTTACCTTGGAGACAGCTGATGGAGGAGCCGCGCAAATCCTCCAGTGACCTGCAAACCCACAGGGTAGTTGGAAAATTTCTTTTAGAGAAGAAAGTCTGGCGTCGCTGGGATACAATGTGTATGGCAAGCAACCAAGCATTAAGAATGACATGAGAGACTAATAGGTGAGTAGAAACTTGGAGAGAACTGCTAATTTCAAACACTGCAACAGAAAAGGAGGAAGGTGGTGAGATCTGCAATAGAAAAGGAGGAAGGCAAGGGGAGGGATAGCTCAGTGGTTTGAGCATTCGCCTGCTAAACTCAGGGTTGTGAGTTCAATCCTTGAGGGGGCCATTTAGGAGTCTGGGCCAAAAATTGGGGATTGGTCCTTCTTTGAGTGGAGGGTTGGACTAGATGACCTCTTGAGATCCCTTCCAACTCTGATATTCTATGATCTGCTGGAGAGGGGCCTAGTAGAAGCTACTCATTCTGTTCTTGTTAGCAGCCCCTAATAAGAGACCCAAGGGAATACTTGAAAGGCAGTAAATTTAGAACCAATAAAAGAAAATACTGCTTTAAGCAGGGCAGGGAATCGCTGCGTTAACTGCTGCTGTTGGGCTATCAAAAATACTGGGTCTGTTTCATTTACACTAAGGCTACAATTATGTCATGGAGGTCACGGAAGTGACAGAATCCATGACTCCCATTGATCTCCATGACATTTTCTGCCCCAGGGCTGGAGCTCCCAGCCAGCTGTGCTCCCAGCCCCTACCCTGGTTGGGGGACCCCACAGCTGCCCAGCCATGGCAGGCGGTGGGGGGAAACCTTGCAGATGTCCAGATGTGGCAGGCTGCGAGGACCTCTGGCAACTGCCCAGCCCTGGTAGAGGGACCCTGCAGCTGCCCCGTGGGCAGGAGGACCCCGGAGCTCCCATGCATCGCAGCAGTGGGGGACCTAGGAGCCCCAGCAGCAGTGGATGCTGAACCCACCTACCTCTTTTGTCAGGGTATTTTTAGTGAAAGTCAGGGACAGGTCACAGGCTTTTGTGAATTTTTGTTTATTGCCCATGATCTGTCCATGACTTTTACTAAAAATATCCGTGACAAAAACGTATCCTTAATTAACATTAATAAAGTTTGTGGCTATGCAGGGTGAAGTCATCACTAGGATAACCAGAGTGTAAGTTTCAGGGCATAAAGAGTTTGCTGCAAAGATCAGGAAGGAATCCTGAGGGCCTGATTCACAGTCCCTTGAAGTCAATGGGAACCTTCCTACTGATTTCAGTGGACTTTGGCTTGATCCCTTAGTTAGTTGCAATGCCACTTAAAATGACCACATAGCCCCATTTGACTGGATAGTCCATATGATATCCCAGGGCTGGGCCCTAGGAATGGCTTTCAAGACACCTTAAATGTCCCAGGTTTTTATGTCATCAATCAAAACTTTCTGATAGGTACAAATGTTTGTTCATGTACTGGTGCGCAAAGTAGAGTTTGCTCGACGTATGCTAGTGGAATGAATGTTCAGTGGAATGAACGGTGCTTGGAGAGACGAGGGAAGCTGAACAAGCATAGATGCGCTCAGAGCCGCTCGCTTGCTCAGAGTGCACGTTAATGACACTCACTCAGTGTTTCACAATCAATTCATTGAGAATATTCCTTTGCTGGGATGAAGCCTCCCATTTGACTTGAGAAAGGTGCACTCGTTGCTATTGAATCAGAAGCCAGCAAGAGTGACACCAGCTTGCCTTGTTGAAAGTGCACACATTTGTCTTTTGATCCAGTATTTCACAATCCTGAGAAAAAATCATTCCAAAAGTGTCTGTTTTTGAAAATAGCATGATTGTCATTGAGACGGCAGTATGGCCAAGTGGATAGAGCACTGTGCTAGGACTCAGGAGACTTGGGTTCCATTCCTGCTTTGGCCCAGGTAAGTCAGTTCACTATCCTATGCCTCAGTTTATCCCTCTGTAAAATGGGAATAATGACAGTTCTTTTGTAAAGCACTGTGAGATCCACTAAGGAAAAGCACCATAGAGGAAGTAGGTAGTATTATTTATTTCTGTGTGTTTTCACCCTCCTCTTCTGAACAACTGCTCCTATTTGTGCATTCACTGTGCTTCCAGGATTATGACTTTTCTGTGGGGTCAGAGTGAAATCCTCCATATCCCTTGGGGAACTCTGAGGATCTTCCCCATTTCCATCCACCCCTTACCCATTATTATGGCCCCTGGCCCCATGTGACAGCCACCAACCTGACAAATGGAGACTGGACAGTGCTGACAGCCACCGGGCCACTTTTTAACACTCCTTCTGCCATAGCACCTGAGCCCCAGGTGGTCAGTGCACCTACTTACTGACAGTTCAGGAAGGAAGAGGTCAGACTGGAATTTGAGTCCAGCTGTCCCTGAGCCAGCCTGTGTGCCTTGTGCATTGAGAGAAAGAAGACAACGTGCTGGTGGCATTTTGGCAGACCAAAAAGCCTTGTTACTTTTTTTTTTTTTTAAAATAAAGTACTTCACTTCCTTGGAAATAATTCTGGGAACCCCCCACAAATTCTACCCCTGCCCCTTTAGGAGGATTATGGTATGGGAGCAGGAGGCAAAGGAGATTGCTCTATTTTGCTGACCATGAATCCCTCTGCCCAAAGTTCTGTGAAGCGATTCTGCGTGATCTCCACCCAAAAAAATCACTCTGTCAGATGGCTAATTAGCTAATTCGAACAGAAACTTGAGTGCCAGGGATGCACAGCTGTGTGTGCCCGCCACACCTAATCCATCTGCAGAAAATGCCACATGCCAGGTGGTTTGACTTTAGGATAAGTTGGGATGGGAGGAGGCCCCGTTAAAAAAAGAGACCCCCATCCTTACTTAGAGAGTCTGGCTTTTTCTTCTGTCTCCTCTCCTCTTCTCATCATTCATGCAGCTTCACGTATTTTCTCCTCCTTTATGTCATGGTGATGGTGCTCAGTGATGATGAGACACTGGTTTGGTCCAGTTGTTTGTTTTCCCTGCTGTGATCAGGGCATCATTTTGAAGAGTGACGATGATGCGAGATGGGTATTTTGGTGGCACATGTGGTCGAGTGTGTATTATCATCACAGTTTGTCTGCTTTTGTCGGCATTGGGCAAGTCACTTAATTTCACCTCCATTTCTCCCCTCTGTAAAATAGGGACAATAATACACACACCCCTGAGGCATGGGAAGGATTAGTTGGTGCATGTTAATAAGATGGAAAAAACACTTTATAAAAGTGTTCAGTGCTATTATTTCATGTCTTGTTCCTTTCATTGCCACAAAGGACTGATTTCTGCATTGTATTGGGCTGGTTCTAATCTTTGTCATGTGATTTTTGGCATCTGAATTCACAATAGCACTTTGATATTATTCTCTGCCATTTGTTGAGTTAGGGGCTAGGTCATTCCTCCCTGGTTGCTGTAAGGCAGCCTGGTCACAAATGAGATAGAAATAAGGAGCCAATCAAAAAACTAGCTGCTGGAAGAAGGTGGGGGTGGGGGGGAGGAATAAGGTAGTAACATATACAGCTATATTTTACTGAATGAATGGGACATTCAGATGTAAATACTTCCCTCTTATGACAAAGCACTGGGAATGTTCAAATGTAACCTTTCTTCATTACAGCCTAAGATGGTAATCTTATGTCTCTCCTCAGATGGTGCACCAGCGTTGATTAATGTAAGTGGTGCCTGGGAAATCTCATGATCACCCTCAACCTTTGGACAAAACTTTTGGTGTTATATCACAGGACCCAGTAATCTTGTGCATCCTGTCACTATAAGACAGAGGAAGAACCTCCCCATGATATTTTACATATTCCTAATCTCATTAAAACACACACACACACACACTACACACACACACACGCACACAACCCAGCAGTGAGTTTACCGGAGTGGGAACTGCTGACTGACAAAGTGTGCAGTGCAGTACAAAATTTTTTCTGGCACTCTAATTATCCTTTCCTTCTCGATTCCAGTATCACATGTAGCCATGTGTAGAATCATAAAATAATTATGCAGTGTACAAGCTTTCTGGGAGCATGTACCACTGTTTTCCTAATTCTTTATCGCTCCCATTGATCGTGGCGTGTGTGCATTGATCCAAGTCGGCCATCTGGTTGGGCAAGATAAGCGTGCGAGTGTCTTTGCATTGCACTGTCACTCAGGGAGGGGGTACATTTTGGCTGTAGGGAATTACAGGGGCAGGATTAGCCCTCTTCCTATGGGTAAACTGAATTTTAAATGCAATGTTGCAGCTGCATGGACCATGTTGCTAACTTCTGTTTTTGCCCATGGACTGGGGAGATTCCCCCCCCCCCTCCTGTTCAGACTGTATTCAAAGATAGAGAGGAGGCTTGCATTAAATGGAGCAGGGGGCCCCGGAATGTCCTTTTTAGCACATGCTAGACTTGTGAGTGGCTGGTATATTACGGGATTTCTAAATGGCAAAACCAGTTTTAAATACACACAAGATCCTGCTGAACTGAATGCATTTTGAAATAAGAATCATTGGTCCAAAAAGATGAAGTTATCAGCCTATGACAGGAAATAAATATTGGATATTCATTGAAACTTTTAATTTTGTTTAATCAAAAAAAAAATCACACATTTATCATTGTGGGGGTGTGCGTAATGCCTTATCACATCAACAGAATTTTTTTTGCTTGCCTGATTTTAATTTGCAGTGTTGCGTAGCTGTGTTGGTCCCAGGATATTAGTGATACCAGGCGGGGTGAGGTAATATCTTTTATTGGACTAACTTCTGTTGGTGAAAGAGATCAGCTCTGGAGCTCCACAAAGCTCTTCTTCAGCTTTTAATTTCACCATTTCCAGCGTTTGCGACCATTTGAACTTAAGCGTGATATTTTCTCTTTTTTTTGTGGGGGGGGGTGAGGGGCCCCACTGGTCATCCTCTTGTAAAATTTGATCACATCCGTTATTGGCTCATATTCTGCAACTGTACGGAGGGTGGCTCTAAAGCCTTTCCTCCCAAATTGAACAATTCTGTCAAAAAAGATTAGTTCTATTTTGTCTGCCGCTTGCTGACTATTCATGAATGTAAAGAGAGAGGGCTGGGGTAAGTTGCTAAGGTGGCTGCATTTCAGCCATTGACTTGAGGATACCAAACTAGAGCCTACAAAAGAGCAGCCAGAAGGAGAGGAGAGAAATGGTCTGCCATGTGTTTCAGCTATACCTTCTTGAGCTGCCCATTTATTTCTTTTGTTGCCCCAACTTTTATTGTCATACAGTTGAAAAAAATGTTAGACACAGCCTTCAGGCAGCGCCAAGCAGAAAAAAGGATTAGCATATCACTGGGATCATCTTACCCTGAACCAAATTCTTTTCAGGCTATATAATTAGTGAATACAGTTCTTTTTTT
Organism: Dermochelys coriacea; assembly: GCF_009764565.3. Taxonomy (NCBI): domain Eukaryota; kingdom Metazoa; phylum Chordata; order Testudines; family Dermochelyidae; genus Dermochelys; species Dermochelys coriacea. Next base: position 118,958,244 of record NC_050073.1, read on the forward strand.
TTTTTTGAGCTTATGGACAGAGAAAATTAGCTTAGATCTCGGGATAGGATATTAAAAGAAAGAACAGAGAAAGCTGACCAGTTTGGAGGTGTTATTTTTAGCTATTCGCATTGGACTTGTGCATTATATATATGCATACGATTCAGTGCATCACAAGCTGATTGTGCATTCCTGAAATTGCAGGATTTGTCTGCTAGCGAAAAACATTTTAATACTGTTTATAACATTTATATACACAATCAGCCTTCGGCTTTAGCTCCGGAAAAAAACATCCTGACTGAACAGAAGCTAGAAAGAGGTGAACTGGTGTTCAGAGACGGACTCGTGACCTGAGCAGCTACAGATGTAAAGTGTTCCTTTGTCCATCACCTCTGATAAGTGTCATATGTGGCACTGGGCAGTGTAGTGCATTTCTTTTCTCTTCATTTGCTAGAGATAATGTGCAGTACACACATGGAACTTCCCTCTGCCAGTCATGAGTTGAATGGTCACTCTCAATTTTATTAAAATTAAAAATGTATGGTGTTGTCCATTGTTATGTATTCTGTCTCCATCTGTATAATTTAGCTATACAAACTTAGATACATTTACACTGCTACTGCTGACTGCATAATTACTTAAAAAACAGGAAGATAACATTTTGATTTTGAAATGAAGGGGCGTTTTGAAAGGATTTAGTCCGGTTTTCAGTCATTACAAAATTGAGAATAAAAGAAGTATATCTATACACTGTGCATTTTTGTACATTATATGCATCTGTATATAAGGGGGCGAGAGCACAGATGTGTAGGTTGTAGATAGGTTAGACTGAGCCTTTAATATTTTCCTGTGCTATTCCAACTACTGAATATTTTACTAAAATCCATTATTTAAACCAAATATATGCCACAATATGCTTGCAATATCTGCAGATGAATCATTTTGAGTAGAAAGTGCAGTTTTGTATGAAAATTAGAATAAAGAGGAGCTATTTGACCTGCACGTTGGTTTGAAATGCACAGACATCAAGATGTCCATAAATCCAAGTCCAAAAGTCCGCAGTGTCATTGAACTGATGTATCTGAGCCTGCAGTAAGAGGATATTTAAACTTAGTGTTCTCTGCTCAGATCTGAGCAACTCTGAAAACAAAAATATACAGGGGGAAAATGCTGCTGCATTTGCTGCTCGCTGGTTATGATTTCATTGTATTTATTGTCTATGCACATTTTACAGCGTTCTCTTTTCAAATTGTTCGGGTCGATTATTCAGTTGAACTATCATCTGCATGTAGATGTTCAGTACCCGTGTTGCTTAGTTGAAATTGATCAGATAAATCACATGGTATTGTTCCCATTCTCTGATTGGAAGAGGGCACAAAATATTCTAGCATGTATCCTTAAATGCCCAAATTTAAAATCTGATTTTACTGAAAATATTTTTATCGGTGAAACTCAGTCACTTGAATGTTTATGGTAGAAGAACACAAGAGATGCATAAGAGAAGGAAAGTCAATTAAAAATGTGAAGACATTTCACAGAAAAATGTTGCTTTATTAACCCAGCTCAATTCTTGCTTTCTGATCAAGGTGGCTTGATTATGCTGGCATAAAAAAAGGCCACTAGCCACCTTGGTTGGATGTAACATGATACAATAGTAGTCAGCTGAAAGAGAAGAGTTATGGGCTCAGAACCCAACCCTGCAACTGGATTTGCATAAGTTTTGGATCTCCATTGACCTCATAGGGGCCTTGCACCAGCAGAGGGGTCTAGTTGCAGGATCGGGCTTAAGAGGGAAGGAATAATGGGTGAATTAAACAAATGATCTCGCTTTTAGGTATTTATTACTCAGTTGGTGCCTTATATAGCACTAATTAAAAACAAATGCTTGAGATCTAAGAAAGAGGGGAATGTTGAAATTATTCTTGGATCATCTGCATTTGATAACATTATCCAAATAATTTTATGACTGGTATGTAGCAAATATAAGTACCTATTCTGCACCTTTTCTATATGCAGATCTCCACTTTGATTGCAAGGAGAGTTTTGCTCAGGGAATGTCTGCAGAATGGGTCCTTAATTTAAAGCAGGTGTGTTGGGCTACATGGCATTATTTCCTTTTTTCTAATGTTCTTACGTTTGGTACAGCTTGTGAAATTAGTAATGGGTGTACTATTTAGAACAGGTAGAAAATGTACTGCTTAGTTAGAGTTCAAAATAAAGGGCTTAATTTTATGTTCCTAACTCAGGAAAAATTCCCATTGAAATCAATTTTTAGTAGGGACTGAAAGATAACCTGGAAAGGGCTGGGGAATCTGCATCTGTTGTCTTGAGGACAGACACTGGATTTTTGGCAAGCCTGAGTAGTTCATTGTCACAAAATAAGAAGTAATGAATTAACTGCATCGTGTCTTGCTGCTGTTTTACATATGTGCCAATAAAAATAAAGTAAAAACATCTGGATGATGGTAGTCTCTCTTCTATTAACTGGGCACTCTGATTTTTTAAAAATACATAATTACTTGTGAATTACATAATTTAGTAATCTACAGTATAGTATACTTCGTGTGTGATAATACAAGCAAGGTTATATTGGTCACTTTGTAGTGTAGTTGTAACTTGTAACTGTGTGTACAAGCATATGTCTCAGGGCTGGAACAGCTTGTATTTATGCCCCTCAGAAGCTCTGAGGATATATTTTCTGTAAATAAATGCTGTTTAATAAGTATTCTGGGTGCATTTTGTCACTAATCTGATCTATAGAGCCATGCAGACCAAACCTGATTTATAAATCTGTTAAAATGTTTGACCTTGTTTAAATAAAAACCTCAAGGTTAATTACAACAAGCATCCTATATACACCCTCTGTATTTTAATCCTCATAATGATTTGTGTAAGGGAAAGGATAACAAATTATCATCTTTTAAAAACAACTTCAGTGTGAAAGTGTAAGAGTTTGGTTTTTCTCTTTTTCTTAATTTCCTCTACCTTTATATGTGATGTATAGGGTAATTACCTCTCTTTTGGTAGATTATAGTTGAAAATTTTATATTTTTGCTTTGACAACAGTAAGAAGTATTTGAGAATTGGAAAGTAGGCTGTTGGGAATTAAGAGTTCTATCTTTGTGCCTGGATAGGATGTCTCCATAATGAAATAAACAAAAGGGTTTTTTTTATTATATTGGAAACAAATTTCACAAAAAATAAAAACCAATTTAAATTTCTTTTAAAAGAACTGGAAAATATTAAGGAAAGTTAATTGAAGCACATTTAAATTACAATAAAGACACAGAGGCACAATTATCTTCTTTTGAGTAGTGTGTGGCTTAGGAATGTTTTTATCTTTTGTTTATTGCACTATTAAAAATAAGGAGATGCACCCAGAAAGGGTAGATAGCCACCATATGGAATTACATATTTTGCCTATTTGTATTTAAATAACTATCCATGCAAAAATATGCACACAGCATGCAATAATTCCCAACTGAAATTACTGTTTAGAAAATAAAAATTCTGAGACCCAATATTCTTTTCATATTAAATTGCCCATTTTCCGTATATCTCATACCTTTGCACAACATAAAAAAATTACAGCCTAGTACAATTTGTTCACAGTGCTAATGAAGATGGATGGAGGACATTGCTTAAACATTATTATCATATATTAAATTGTGGGAAAACAAGACAAACAGGCTTAAGAAATCTGGAGCATATTTTTTTATTTTCATTTTCAGAATGAATAATGATAATTTTAATGACCTGCTGGTTTGACAGATGTAATGATATGATGAACTTGTATTGCTCAATTCATGCCACTTACACATTTGGAGTGAATCTTTGTGCTTGCAAAGTTTGAGTGGCTGGTGTTAAGCAAAAGAAAGACGCTCCTGTATCCCACAGAGAACTAGGCAAACCTGAAAATCTTGCTATTTGTGATCTCATCCCCACCCTGGAAGAAGCACATTTTGGGCCCTCTTCTATCCTCACAATTGAGCCTTTCCCCTTTATTTAGGGATGGCTGAATATTGCTTCTGCCCACATGTCAACTCCTGGCCTTTTCAGATGCACAAACAGCAGATCAGCTTGCAGGCAGAATTAATACTTGATTTCTTTTATTTGAATTTCTGACTAATCTTGACTAAGCGCTGCACACTGAGATCATGTTCACTTATGACAAAATAGACCAGACAAAGCTTCCCTGAGACCAAAAGATGGAGTATTTTATCCACAAATCATCCAGCCTCCAATTCATGCTACTGTTGAAAGTGAGAGCTGTGAAACCTTTCAGATTTCTAAAATGGGAGTGAAAAATATCTCCCAAGTAAGCTAAATTGATGGAGTTACCTTTTAGAGCCCGTTTCAGATGCTGGAGACGGGTAAAGCTTTTTGCCTATGTAGTTGACCTACGATTTGAAGTTTTATAATTCATTAAACACTTCTTAGTCAAATCCTTAAATTAACAGGTTTTAATTGGGTTCCTTTGAGGTTTGGAAATCAAGGGGTTAGGAAGGTGAAGCTGGAGAGAGAAAGAGAGCCACGCACCACAATGAGCAATTCCTCCTATTAATGCGCAAAATGGCTAGTATTCGGTTTAAAGAAAAAGAAACCATTCCAAAGGAAGTTGTAAGTTGCTGTCGGCCTGGAGATGTTAATGGGCCTAGGAAACATTAATGCATGAAGATCTGTGGTATATTTTTCTCTGTGGTTAAAGACAATATCCGCACAAACACCTCCAGCAACTTATCCCTGCCAGCAAGGGCCAAGTTTTCCAACCAGCAAACAAAAGAATACCCCACCCTCTACACTAACGCCAACCTTCCTTGTACTCTGGCTTCTTCCCCCAAGAGCACAGGAAGACAGATTGGCTTTGCAACATGCCTTAGTCATCAACAGATCTGGGCTATTTCAGCCCAAAGGTTGAGTTCCCCCAGCCAAAGGCACTTCATGGAGAAGTTCCTTCCATTACCATTCCATTATAGCTTGAGTACTTCAGAGCCTGATGCAAAACCACTGAAGTCAATGGGAGTCTTTCTGTTTCCACTGATGGCATTATTGCATAGGGAAAGACATGCTCTCTCACATTGGTAGGTCTTAGGCCATTTAGAGCTTGATATTAGGTCCTGATTCTACAAGGGAGCCTATTATAAATGAATGTCACTCTGGGATATACAAGATCAGTAATCATGTACACATTTCTCAATTATATCCTCCTCTCCTTCCTCCCCCCGGGCTTGGGGTATATTTTTATTTTAAAGGAAACTCTTTTAATAAATATTCAGATCTGTTGTAAATAGGTAAACTTCAATGGCCCAGAGTTGTCTCGGGTTTTATAGCTCACTTGAAGTCTTTTTTTGTATATTTATTTAACCCTGTCCCTCCGTAAGTTTTTTTTTTTGTAAAATATGAAATAGTAAATGGTTGGAAAATTCCATTTGACCGATTACTGTGTCTTTTTCAACCCAGTATTCTTGGTACACTCTACAGTCCTCTGTACAGTCGCACAGAAGTCTTGGTACAGTCGTTTTCAGTGCACTAATACAGAGGCTTTGTTACCATTCTTCTCAGCATTCTAGTTGGTACAATTTAAGGTGTTTGGTTCAGCAGCACTGATGTCATTGCACAATTGTTTTGTTGCGCTATAGTTTTCTGTTCAGTAGCACAATGGTCTTGGTATAGTAGATATTTTTCTGTGCTATCTGTTTGCTGTTGTTTGGAGAATTAAACAAAATTGTTTCTGGTACTTGTTTACATAATATAATTCCAGCTGTAACTAATGTAATCAAAAGCCAAATTCTCCATTCACAGACACTGGTGTAAATCTTCAATGAGGAAACACGGTAATAATCGTTAGGAGCTGTTGTACACAGCTGCACTCAGGAAGTGATTTGCTGTGCATAGCTAGTTATATTGGGCCTACAAAACCCAGAAATTATGCTATATATTCTGGAGTGCCATCTACTGGCACCTTAATAATAATCTGTTGACATATATATAGATTCAGCGCACTCTTGTAACAATAATACTGAGATCCTTGAATGGGTGGCACCATAGAAGTGCAAAATGTTTTGCTAACTTTAATTAGGAAAATATTCTTATCCCGCACCAGTATCATTCCACTGATCGCCTTCAAGTTGCTCCTGATTAACATCCTTGTATGTCTCTCAATCCCCCTATGTCTCTCAAATCCAGGAGTCACATGTGTGTATTTGTGTGTGACTTAGTTCTTCAATTAGCAACTGATATGAGATTGAGTAATACAACCCAAAAAACTGACCCTTACAAAACCACAACCCGTTTCACTTCAATGTGGCTGATTTCATGGGGGTGAGAGAATGAGAGTCCCTCAGGAGCTACTGTGTACCCCTTTCGGCTGTGTGGCACTGCAGTAGAACAAACATGTTTGAAATAGCTACTCAGGCAACCAGCTTCTCTTGACATTTGGATTCCTATTGATTTGAACTAAAACAGAAGTGCAGAGAAGGCCCAAGTTGCTGCCCAGCCCCACCCCAGTCAACAAACTTGTTTTTTTTCTGGTGGGACCATCCATTTCTACTGGCCCAACACAGGTTTCATTAAAAAGCTATCACAGAAAAATCTGAAGAACTCAAAATTAAACCCAGTCAGAAAAAAAAAACCCACAAAAAAGTTTGACTGAAAACATTTTGGTGGTTGGTATTTCAAGATCAAACTGAAATTTTCCACAGGAAGCAGCCACTGTCCATAAGAATTTTCGATTTGTTTCAACCTCAATTTTCCAAGTTTAGATGGAAATTTTTTGACCAGCTCTACTCCAAAGTTTGGGGCAAAATTCTCCAGGCCACCATTCACTGATGGATCATTTATCCACCAAGCTGATCTAGGTCACGGTCCAAAATTTTTCCATGTATGCATCTGTTGGTTACACCGATTGAAGTTTCTTGTGCAGTAGGAGTGCAGAATGCACAAGTAAAGATCTGTGTCATGGATAAAAGATCTGCCATGGAGACAGGTCAAGATTTGTGCCCAATTTTGCACTCCTGGCAGAGGCAACAAGCTTTTCCCCCCCATTGATGTCAATGGGGGTATTTACTTCACCCATATTGAAGGATTCTGCTCCATTTGGAAGCAAACTTGAATGAGTTAAAGTTCAGAACATCCCCATATAAAATAGGACATTTGATCACTCCCTCTGCTTGTGGCTTTTCTCTTTTCTTCGTCTCTCAGTTTCTGTAATATTTTCTGAAGGAGAAAGAAGTGAAAGAGTGATTAGAGGTGATATACAGGCTTCTGTTACCCTTTCCCAGATACAGGGACCCTTCATGAAAAAACCTCCTTGCACTTTAAGGGCTGGATCCTCAGTGTGTATAAATTGGTTCAGTTCCATTGACTTCAATAGACCTTGGATTCACACCAGTCCACCCTTCTGTAGCTGGAAAACACAAACCTACCATGTGTTCACACTGAGATTATGCGCAAGTTGACTCAAGTTAAGCTACTTCTGTTATGTGAATAACATCACTGATATTGACGTAGCTTAGGTCGACTTACCGCGGTGTCTACACTGTGCTGGGTCGATGGGAGACGCTCTCCCGCCAACTTCCTTTGCTCTTCTCGGGAGGTGGAGTACCTGAGTTCACCGAGGAGCACTCTATGATCGATCTAGGAAGTCTTCAACAGACCTGCTAAATCGACACTGCTGCACCTATCTCAGCAGTGCCGATCTACCAGTAAGTGTAAACATGGCCTCAGGTGCAATGTTTTATCTCTGATTCCTCTTGATGAAGGAGAAGGGAGGGGTGGGGTGTGATAGTTGGTTGCCTATTTATTGCAAGCTACATGGGCATGTCCAACCTCAAATTAAGAAATGAGCTCATCAGGCAAATGCAGTGAGGCCATGAAATTTGAACGGCTTATTTGCCAAAGGTCACAAATCCTGGTAAACCGCTGGCTGCAGTCTCCTTTTGATTGGGGTCAACATCACTCAGAGAATCATAGAGTTTAAGGCCAGAAGGGCCACCAGATCATCCAGTCTGATCTTCTGTATGTCACAGACCACCAACACCGCCCACACTAAACCTAACAACCCAAAGTATACCACTACAACTCTTTACTATTTATTCTCCACAGCAGTGCTCTTCACTACTTTTGAAGTGGAGGGAGTTTGGGTGCAGGAGGGGACTCCAGGCTGGGGCAGTGTGTAAGGGTGCAGGAGGGGGTGTGGGGTGCAGGCTCTGGGAGGGGGCTCAGGACTGGGACAGTGTGTTCAGGTGCAGGAGGGGGTTTGGAGTGCTGGCTCCAGGAGGGGGTATGGGGTGTGGGCTCTAGGAGGGGGCTCAGGGCTGGGGCAGGGGCTTGGGATGCAGGAGGGGGTATTGGGAGCTGACTCCAGGAGACTGAAGGTTGGATGGTGGAAGAGCTATTCAGAATCTGCCCATTGAAGGGGGTGGCATTTACTTTGGATGGCCTTGGCCCCGCGCCACTCCTGGAAGGGGCCAAGCACCCTGAGGCCCCCGGGGAGGGGCACGTGGCTCTACGCACTGCCCCTCTCTGCAGGCACCTCCCCCGCAACTCCCATTGGCCACATTTCCTCATTCCCGGCCAATGGGAGCTGCGTGGGTGGTGCTTGTGAAAACCACCCATTGCATGGTTTTCACTTGATGATTGCCATTTATTTCTGTATAAAAAAAGTAGTTTCTTGGCTCTGCTACATTTGTCTATTGCATTATTGGTTGCGGGGGTGCTGATGTGGGAATCACTGGGCGAGATGTTATGGCCTGTGTAATATGGGTCAGGCTAGATGATCATAATGGTCCCATCTGCCCTTAAATCTAGAATCTGCGGGGACTGTCTTTTTGTTAAAAGAAAAGGAGTACTTGTGGCACCTTAGAGACTAACAAATGTTAGTACAGTGCCAAGCACAGAGGAACCCTGGCCTCTAGGTGCTATGGAAGTGTAAATAATATTAATCATTTGCTGGATCTACACCTGCATAACTAATCAGACTGCTGTAGAGTTGGAAAGACAAATGAAACAGCTGTAATGCAATCCTTTGGGGGTGGAGGCGGGAGAGAGACCTGGGCTTTGAATTGCAGGAACCAAAGGAAGAAAATCATTGGTGTATACACATTTCACCACATCTAATGACAAAATAGTTTGTGGCTTAACCATTGTTTAAAGGCCATTCCTCAAATTCCTTGTTTACTGTCAGCAGTGTGAGTTGTGGACTCTGTGACTTTAGCTGTTAATGGGCCTAAACACTTGTGCCAACAGATTAAGCTTTGCTGAAACATTAAGAAAATTGGTCCAAACAGAGATAGGGAGGATCCTTGTTTAGCTGTTGTTTCATTTGCATGAGGCTCATTGTCACAAGACAATGGCTTTGAGATATCTCCAAAACTGAGGCAATTGGGTGAAACTCATTCTGTTTCTGTTAAATGATAGAAATTGGGTTTTTTTTTAAAAGGGACAGAAAATGCTCATTTGAACAGGCAGGGCAGCATCTGAAGTGACATTAAACCCAACAAATACTCCGGTGCAGGCATTAGACCAATCCTTAATGAGTCACCCTGTTGCTGAAAGAAAATATGAATATTAAAAATCATGACCATCCTTACAAATAATGAGTTTCAGGTTAGGAAATAGTACAGAGCTTGGAATGATCTAGGAATGTAGAAAGCAAGTTTCTTTAAAAAGAAACAACTTTTAGCTATAGGTTTAGGTCTTAGCATTTTGGAAACGTCAAACTTTATACAGGAATCCCTGCCCATTTGTTGGTTCAGTATACAATTATGCAATAACAGCTGTTTCAGTAGACTGAATATTGCATAGGTTCTGTATTCAGTAGAGTATTAGTCTGATGCTTAGACCACACATTCACTTTCAATTTCCTCGTCAGTTATTGAAGATAATGGCCCTGATCGCACAATAATTATTTGAATGACAGTAGCACCTGGAGTCTCCAGCCAAGATTGCGGTAGGCACTGTACAAACACATAGTGACTCTCAGTCTCTGCCCCAAATATCCAAAGGGTTTGAGGGGAACTGAGTCATAGAAAGGTGAAGCAACTTGACCAAGGCAATGTAACAGTCAGTGGCAGAGCCAGAATAGATGGCTGGTTTCTTAAGTCCAGGTCCATGCTGCAAACATATCTGCTTTGGAGGTGAAATCAGCATGGCTCTGTAGCGTAGGCCACAAGGGGTCACCTGGGTGGGTCTGATTGCAGAATCAAGGCCAATGTTTATAGTTGCATTGCACTTGTGGCAAGTAGATAACGTGCTTATTGAATATAATAAAAAGGAATGGCACTCTCTCTTCTCCCTGGTCCTCATTACTGATTTACATGACCAGATTTACTTACAGCACTATTCACCATCACAGTATTACTAAGTTGCCACCTTTATTTATTTTGTTGTAGTACGTCTAATAATTCTGGGCACCTCTGATGCTGCTGGCGGCTACCTGTGGCTGTGCTAAATGCTAAGATGTTTACATCGTTACAATTACGTTGTCTTTGAACCATTTGAAACTTGACTTTGATTAACCACACTAATAACAAGAGAGGTTCCTTTTTTGTTTATTGTTAATGTCACTTGCTCAAGTTGAAAAGACATGCTCTTAATGCTTGCTTTTCATCTGAATCAAGAAAGCAACACCAAGCAAAAAAGTATTTAACTGTGGCATATAGGATTGTAAAGATGGTAATCAGGGACACTGGTAATTGAAGCTTTTGGGGGAGAACCTTTCTTCTGAATCCTTCAGTCTGTTTAATAGGATAAAATTAGCTTGAGTGGCTTGGTGTTTGAAGAGGTTATGATATAATTGGAACTGCCTCCTGGGTTTGCTGCTGGACAAGGCAATCAGGTGGAGACATGGGAGGGCATGGGAACCTCTGAAGTACAAGGCTCAGCTTCTGCCATACTAATTAGGCTAAATTAGCTATGCCAGTTTTATGCTTGCTTTTGAATTTCCCTGATAATGCTTTTATCGGGTGTGTAAGAAAGGAATATGAAATGCACGCAAAGTTCACCATATAATGGCAAGAATGGTGGGGACCGTAAATTATAAGTACCAGGGCTTATTGCTACAAGCTTCAGAAATAATGGAATAGCATTAGGAAATAACAAATGGATATCAAGTGCAACCCTTAGGGATTTAAAAGTACTGTAGCTTGTTCTCTCTAACAAGAAAGTTTACAAAGCTTCTGGAAGAAATTGATTATCTTGAGGATTATATACATAGTACTTTGAGGCCAAACCCCCAGCACTGCGATTGACTGTTTAACCCAAGGTAAACTAGACAGGTCCTCCTCTAGACAGGGCAAAGCTTGTCCTCCTTAGATTGCACAGTGTCGTCCTAAAGGCCCAGGAGAGGTTATTTTTTGTAAGCTACTGCCATTTTTTAATTTTCACTCCTGACCCCAATTAATCAACTTTAACTGTGCAAAGAGATTTGCAGTGCATTCAACGTAGCTTGCACAAATCTACTTTAATTGAAAATGTGTCTGGGCAAATGAAAATAAAGGATATTTCAACCCGGAAGCATCGGGCTTTTTGGTTGCCAGAAAATGAGAGAAATCATGGAAAACATTTAGGAAATGGTTTTGCTACAAGTCCTTGCTCAGTTTGTAGCCAGGGTGGCAGTGCCCCTTGTAGAGATTTCTTGCAATCTGCTCTTGCTTCCTTCTTCCTCGCTGCTTTGTGAAGGACTTTGAGTCTGTGGCTATAATATTGACTTCACACCAGGAGTATCACAGGTGAAATCAGTTGCTCCTCCATTGGAGTGATATCAGTTAAGCAGAATCAGCCCCTCTTGTTCACCCTGTTTCTAATTTTTTATATATATTACAGCTCAGTCTGCTAACACTAAACCATAACAGACAACACACATGTAGAGAAATGAGAACCTTCATATTTTCCAATAAGAGAAACTGTCTCTGCTACCTGGCTTCAGCAATCTGGTATGGACATTCATAGTTAATGTGCTTCCCATTCCCTCCCAGCAGCTGGATGATCTGGGAGGGTTTTCCACTGGCCTGCAGTATAATGCACAGAGCAATATGGGATACTAATTTAGTTGGGGATTGGTTCTACTTTGAGCAGGGGTCATTACACAAAGTAAAACTATTTCCCCATGTTATTTCTCCCCCCCCACCCCCCACTGTTCCTCAGATATTCTTGTTAACTGCTGGAAATAGCCTACCTTGCTTGTCACCATGAAAGGTTCTCCTCCTTCCCCCCCCCCCCCGCTGCTGGTGATGGCTTATCTTAAGTGATCACTCTCCTTACAGTGTGTATGATAAACCCATTGTTTCATGTTCTCTGTGTGTGTATATCGATCTCCCCATTGTATTTTCCACTGAATACATCTGATGAAGTGAGCTGTAGCTCACGAAAGCTTATGCTCTAATAAATTTGTTAGTCTCTAAGGTGCCACAAGTACTCCTTTTCTTTTTGAGCAGGGGGTTGGACTAGATGACCTCCTGAGGTCCCTTCCAGCCCTGATATTCTATCATTCAAGATCTCCGAGGCTGGATTTTTTATGCTTCCTGCAAGATACTATTACCAAGCCTTTCTTCACATCTCAATATGTGATTTGTATAGACTGTATTTACAAAAAGCAAAGCAAGTTTCACAGATGATGCTGACACAATTCTAAGAGTAAGCATGCAAGGGAAATTCTAAATATTTGCACAAGGGAACAAGGCCAGCTTTGAATTTGACTCTTCCACACAAGAACCAGGTCTAATGCGAAAGAGCTGCAGATGTTCAATATAGGCCAATTCCTGTTGGCCTCATTCACATGAAAATTGCCACTTACATGATTCCTGGCATCAGTAAGGCCAGCAGAACTTGGTTTCCTAGAGTTAACAGTGAGAAAGATGCAGTAATAGTGATAGCGTGCATGGTGCACTTCTACCTCTTCCATGAACACAGACCACTCTGAGAACATCTTGCTTGTAAAGACCACCATGTAGTTTATTTACAGTGTTTTAATCCCTCTGCCAATACATATCTGTGTCTCCCCATCTTTACACTGCAATATGAGCTTTCTAACCCCTTCTCCAAAAAGTGGGGGAGGGAGGGTAGGTGTGTCTACTCAGCGACCTGCCTTTGTTAGGCTCTCTACCCTTCTGCTTCTCTCCTTCTCTCCCCACTTCTTCTCAAGCACTTTCTTCCTGGGCTCTTTTTAAACTACTGTCCTGTTAATGAGCTAATTAACTCATTAATTTCCTAGCCCCCATTTGGCCTAGTAATCAGGTCCACCCCTACCAATTGGGCCTTCTCCAGAGAACCCGCTAATAGTGGCCAGAGTGCTGGCTCAGGCTCCATCTCTCACTCTGTCACATATCTCCCCCTCTTTCTAATGGGCAGGAGGTTCTTCCCCCTCACACTCTCTCTCCCCTTTACAGGAGGTTTTATTAGGGAAATGTCTCCCCTCGATCTCAGGCTGGTCATCTTGGATCCTCCCAGAGGTTCCATCCATTCCTCGCCTGCACAAATTGCATTTTGTGGATGTCCCCATAGGTCTGTCTCCACCCACAGGTCCTCACACCAAGGCCAATTTGTTGAGTTGTTCTTCCTGCTTCTGTTCTCTTTGTTTGGTGTCATGGTTTGCTCTTGTCCTTGGGCTCCTGGGTACCCTGGGTCTCTGTTTTGCTCAACCATCCAGAGTGCTCCAGGGATGCCTCCTTCCACCATTCTAGAAGTCAGGGCTCCATTAACCGCTTGACTTTATTAACACCTGTGCATATAAACATTTAAACACTGGCCCATGGGCTTTGTATAAGTCTAGTGCCTACATACATGCAAGTGTTAGATTTTACAGTTGCAAAACCCATTGCCCTCACCCTGCACCCCAGGAATGTTGGTCAGAGGTTTACCTACTTGTTTACTGCATATATTGAATTGTTTGAGGTCTGATCTGACACACGCCCATGAGTAACCTTAATCACATGAGTCACCCCAGGGGCACCTGTTCAAGTGGGCCCCTTGGTTGATATCGATCGCTTCTGTATGTTTACATTTAGATGCTTCTCTTTTATATGGATTATTGATTGTATTAATTATAAAATCAATCAACTTAATTAAAATCCAAACCAAGTTGACCCATGACATGGAGGCTCTAGGCAGAATTTATGCTAACAAAATGCAACCACATAGTTTTAAGCACCCTGTCTTATCATTGTCCTGGTGGAGTTTGGGTCTTTGCCCCAAATTTGGACTTTGCATTTAAAACAATTCCCCTCCCAGAAACAGAAGCCAGGAGCTCTTGTTTTTCAGCAGGTTTCTCTTCCTTTGCAGCTGTACTTTGTCTGTCTCTGGAGAGTCCTGGCTAGCAATCATCAGGCTAGCTCCAGCAGCTGAAGAATGGAAACAGAAGGACCTAAAACAGCTCCCTGTGAAATCAATTTTAATGGGTGCAAGACTGGGCCCCAAATACTTAGTCCACAATGAATCTAGTTTACTGTAAGAAAAATGAAATTCTGACTCTGATAAGCAGCAGCAGCAGGGAAGAAAAACTCTTCTACATAAAGAGCTGGATCTAACACCAACTGCAGTCAAGAAGAAATGTTCTGTTGCCTTCAGTGGCACTTGCAGTGGCCACTAAATCCCCACTGTATTCCTTACAATATCCTACCACTATTGCTCCCTCTGAAGCAGAGGTGACCCCAAGCTTCAAAATTCATATCTGGATTTTGAAGACCCCAAAGTTTGGGGCTAGGGAGATCCAGCATTTTAGCTTAAGCCCCACTAATGGTAGCTGCCATTTTGAGAATCTAGAGGAAGGTCTGGCTTTGGAATTCCACCTCCACTCCTCCAACATTTGGAACAAGAGATTTTAGACTCTGAGATGAATAGTTCAGTGCCGCCTTACTCTCTGCTTAGGCAAAGCTGCCCGGGAAATCACAAGCGGCAGGATTTGAATCAAATTTACAGAAGCGCTCGGTGCCTGTTTAGGTGCCTGTGGGAATGGGAAGGCATTTCTGTTGGGATTCAAAGCTGTACCTCTTGATTTCTCTTGTGAAGAGGCCATAACTTTTGCCAATCAAAGCACTGCCTCTATTCAGAAAACAAATATTACATGGGCTGTGACGACATTAATCCAGTACAGCAGTTATCTCTCATTAAATAACTTGAAGAGAGAACTTTTCTTGCCTTTTAGTTGGGAGTCTGTTTTTTCCAGTACACTCACTGGAAGGGAAAGCATGCACCTCAGGCCTATTCTGTCCTCAAGTCAGAGTTTATGGTTAAAAGGGACCACCAGATCCTTTAGACTGACCTCCCACATATCAAAGGCCTCCAACACCACCCAGCACCTGCTCATTAAACTTAAGGCCCGACTCGCCAGACTATGGAGCTACAATAAAAAGCAAAGTAGCTCTGTAGCCTCTACTGCAGCCATAGGCTTGTAGTAGCCCAGTCTCTCGTCAACATGGGGGAATGGCTGGTGGGAGCTGCATAATAGTAGATCCACACACACACCCCACTCCCCCTCCATGAACATCTTTGGGGAGAGGCCTTTCACAAGCTGACTTCCACTATACGCAAGGGGTGTGTATGTCCCATGCTGGCTCTCCCACCCAGACCCATGCAGAACTGGACCTGATTCATTGCTGAAAGGGCTTTTGCTGGCATGAAGGAGGGGGAAAGTATTTCTTAATGTATAAGACTTATTGCTTGGAGTTTTAGGACAAAAAGATTGCAGCCTCTCTGAAAAACCCACTGAAGTACATGGAAAGACTGCCCTTGGCTTTTCTGGGTTTGGGATCAGCTTCTATATGCATATAAGGAGAAGTAGCTGGAATGGTACCTAGGTAATTTGCTGTTTTCTGGAGACTTTCAGCTCAGCTGTAGCAACAGGAAGGGCAATTTCAAAAAGCACCAATGCTTAGGAGCTTCTCTATGGATTCATCAGACAATATCAGAAACATGTCTGTTGGGAGAGGAAAACATCTATTTTAAAACTCTCCATCTTTTCTAGGTGGGAACTTATCTGGTAACTGCTGTTAAACATGTAGAGAAGTCTCAGTGGCATTCATTTTTAAGAGGGAAGGCTGTCTAAAATTAAATGCCAGTTTAAAATAAAAGATTATATAATTCTGCACAGAAGAGCATTCATTCTCAGAAGGAAACTGTTAAGGATTGTTCTGGATTATTCTCCAGCTGTTCAGAGCTGATGCATCCTTTTTAAATTATAATTTTGGTGTGTCAAATGATGTCTAATTTCTTTCCTATGAAAAAAGGAAAGAACCAAACAAAATATCCACAAATAGATACATGGTGGATTTCAGAGACCAGGTAACCATAGTCAGTTACTGCGGTACAGTAATTACTCGCTTTCATTTTCCAGTAGGCTGCTGAAATCTAGAAGCATCATGTTATCTTTCCCAGGTTGATACTCAAAAGAATGTGTCACAGTATGTCCAATGGCAAAGGATATTGTGGATTCTTCAGCACTTGGAGTCTTTACATGAAGATGGGGTCTCTAGGTGGTATGTCTAGTTCTTTAAAGTTATTGGGTTTGATGCAGGAATTACTGGGTGAAATTCTATGGCCTGTGTTGTACAGGTCTGACTAGATGATCATAATAGCCATTTCTGATCTTAAAAGCTAAAATTCTACTAATAGCCTCATGTAAGCCCATAGAATGCAAAATTTAAAGAGGGGGCTTTTCCACTTCCCAGATAATATGTGATTCAAATATGCCTATGAGTTTAAAATGTACCTTTTTTATAGCCAGGCGATGGAGAGGAAGATGGCAGCCTTCTCGGGACCCACTCTGTTAAGTGAGAATTCACAAAGAGTGCCATCAACTCAGCGATTGAACATTGCTCAGTGATCTTCTGGTCATTAGAGCAGCAATTCGACAAATCCTAAAGTTCCTCCTCAGGGCCATACAACATGCCAAATAGGCCCTGGAATAAGAATCCTGCAACTTAATGTTGAAAGACTCGCATGGGCAAAATGCAAGTACCTTGGAAACTTGATGAAGACTTACAACATCAATATCCTCATGTTGCAAGAGACCCATGCTGGCAATGATCAACAGGTTAGGAGCTACGGTATCTAACAACCTAACGACTAACTATTATCCTAAATAAGGCTTGGCAATATACATCAAGGACACTATCTCAGATTTTAATGTTATTCCATCAACCGAAGAGGAGACCACATTTGCCACAACTATCAAAGAAGGGGAGCTCCACATTACCAACATCTCAGCCACACATGACTTGTGGATACCCAGCTGAATAAAGTGATGTGGTGCATCATGGGAACCCTTAAGTCAACTCCAACACTATGGCTACCTGT
Organism: Dermochelys coriacea; assembly: GCF_009764565.3. NCBI lineage: Eukaryota > Metazoa > Chordata > Testudines > Dermochelyidae > Dermochelys > Dermochelys coriacea. The sequence continues at coordinate 118,975,512 of NC_050073.1, forward strand.
CCTGTCTAACATCGCTCCCCTGCCGATACACCGAACAGCTGCAACATTCAGTGAAGCTCAGCGAATCCAGGAAAACAGATGCCTTCCTAGTCACCAAGTCCTTGACAATACACCCCTCACACCAATGTCTTAAGTCCCACAAGCCTTTCTGGGAACATTTGTTTAGCCTCATGTAATCAGGCTATGATCAGGAGGAGGCTTGGAAAGTAGATTGGATGAAACAAGACTTAAAAAATAAGCACCTTGTGCCAGATCCCATGCAGAAGGTTCCTGGGTTTGACCTTCCATAGTCATCTTGGTCAACCCTGAACCGAATTCAAACCAACCATGGTAGATGCGGATATCTAATGCATAAATGGAAAAATCAAGGACTCCCTGGTGTGAGAGTGTGGTTCCTCACAACAGACCATCAAACATATCACTCTACTGCCCAATTTATAAATTGGAAGGAGGCATTACTGCAATAAATTCTGCTACTCCTGATGTTGCCATTTGGCTCGATCAACTTCAAGTGAAATTGTAGTTGCTGATCTACACCAGCCATACGAAAGAGGAAGACAAGCCAGGCGGTATTGCAGGCTATTAATATGACTTAAAAGCTAAGCACAACATAAATGAGCAAATGTCTCACACTATACATTTTAATGCCCAAATTTCATTTGGTGCAGTTCATTTTACAGGCTGAGAATTAAAAACCCCACCTAGCATGTTTTACATTCCCTTGCAACAGGAAATTTTGATAACACCTTACAAATGATCCATATTGATACTAACTTTTTTTTGTAAACTTAATTTGAATTTAGAAAGTCTCGAAATGATAATTGAATCACAAGTCTGGATTAGAATTCTAGCAGCAATACTTGACTTGGTCAAAGTCACTGTTATGTAGAGATGCAATTTTTACACAGTACTTCACATTGATTAAGTAATGTGCGAAAATGGAAAAAAGTATTTGAATCTTAATCATAGTAATTTGCATGAAATAAAAGTCTCTGTCAGGGGAATGCACATTATAACAACTCCTGGGTGTTTTGGTTGCATCAGTGAGCAAAGAAGTTGTATGCATTTTTTTGTCCTGATATACGAGGATTTCTCTATATTTAGCGTATCTTTGATCGTATGAGAATTTAGCAATGTAGGATTTTAGTCAGTGAGAGATTGCAACTGATTAGCTACTTCAACAAAGGCTGAAGCCGAGATAGGTGACTGAAAGTATTTGAACAAAACTTGGAAACAAGAAAAAATATTTTAAAAATGGGAATTTAATATGAACCTAATACTGACTCACCCCAGTTCTGACTTGCACTAAACGAGATCTAGAGATACATTCACCAAACTAAGAGCCTGATCCAAAACCCACTGAAGTCAATGGAAAGACTCAGTGAGCTGGGGGATGGGCCCTACAAACTTTTCCCTTTAATTACACAACCGTGTATTTGTCAGGCATCCTTCCAGATCCATTGCATTTGCCAACACCAGTACAGTTCAGTCTCACTAAACACTGAGAGTGTCAATGTTATCAGCTACTAAACCTGACATGAGAGTTCAGGCACGTCTCCTTGGGCCACAGTGCATCCTACTCTTATTTTTAAAGAGCTAGTGTTTCAAAAAAAAAAAATCAATGTAATCAACTGTTAATTACAGAAAATCTATGACTTGTCCCTTTAGCAGGTTTTCCATTCCCCAACCCCCAGTTTTGTTTTGTTTTTTTTTTTATCATGGAGCCATGCTGCTGAATCCATCGTCAATGTTGTAATTCAACTCCATTACAAGCACCTTCTGAGCTCCGTCTTCTTCCAAAATAAACCTTTCAATCTGGAGTTCCTCCTAGGTGGTCTCAAGGAGATTTCTCCCCCTCAAGGTTGCGATGGATTGGACACAGGATTTTTCAGAAGCATGAGCATTTGAAAAAGTGAGCTGTTTCTTTCATGTTTTGAAAACGCTTAACATATAGAAGCTCCTGGTTTGTCTTATTCATTTGGCCTCAGTGGGTATGTCTACACAGCAAAAAAAGACCCAGGGGTCAGCTGACTCAGGCTTGCAGGGTTCAAGCTGTAGGCTAAAAATAGTAGTGTTAGGGTGACCATATTTCCCAAAATAAAAATGGGACACTATGCAGAGCTGGCCTGAGCCTCCCACCCTGCATGCAGGTCTTGCTCTTGCTGCTCGAACTTTGGGAGGGCAAGATTTCTAAGCATATGGAAGGGATCCCTAGCTGCTTAGGCTGGGTTAGCCCTAGCGGACATATAAAGCTGGCATATTACAACAGCTTCTATTACCTTTTGGAACCTTAGACTGTAACCCCTGTGTGTGTATATGTTCACCTGCCTTAACTTTGTAAATAACTCTCATTCCTTTTCTTTAGTTAATACATCTTTAGTTAATTTATTACAGGATTGACTACAGACAGTGTCTTTGGTGTGGGATCTGGGGTGCAATTGACCCAAGGTAAGTGATTGGCCTTTTGGTACTGGGACTAACCTGAATAATGTTAGAGACTAACAAATGTATTTGGGCATAAGCTTTCATGGGTTAAAACCCGTTACTCTAAGATGCCACAAGGACTCCTTGGGTTTTTTTTGCTGATACAGTCTAACACAGCTATCACTCTGAAACCTGAATAATGTTGTGATTTTTGGCATAAGGGACCATCTGTCGCAAAGATTGGCTTACCTGGGGGGCAGTACAGACAGGAGTGCCCAAGGGGACTGTCTGACCTGTGTTCCCTCTGAAGCGTGCGGCTGCAAAAGAGTCCATCAGGGGCCATGCATCTGATTAGGAGAGTTGCACAGATGTGCAGCCACAGGTGGCCTGGAGAGGAGAGACGTGTAGGGTGAGGTGGGGAATAGGAATGGGTGGGGACAATGGGGTGAGGTGCCTCTCCCCCAGCTCCAGCTCTGGGGTGGCAGCAGGCACCCCCCAGGGCTGTGGCAGGGAGACTTCTCCCCTAGTTCTGGGGCTGCATTAGTAAGAGATGCCTCTCCCCAGGGAAATTGAATGGGTGAGCCCAACCCAGAGGCTGACTGCATTGAAAAAGAATTACCAGCAGGACAGGATGGGCTTTCCAGCCACAGAATGTATTTTCCCCTCTTGGAACATAGCTCAACCCCTCCCCTAGTGAATGAAGTGAAAGAAGAGATTCCCACCCCACTGACTTCCTCATACCATCTCCTTCTCACACAACTGTTTTGTTGGGGTTTTTACATTCCTCTTTAGAAACCCCAGATCACATTCTCCCTGTGGCTGCTCCAAGGAGCTTACTGGTACCCTGAGGCTGATTCACCTTTGTGGGCTATGCACAGGAAGAGTGAAATAGATTTTGCAGAGGGCTACCCAGGAGCGAGCACCTCCCTTCACATGAGCTTGACTGTCTGCCCTGTTCCTGCAGTTCAGGTAAAGAGCTCTTCTTCCTTTCCTGCTTCCACACTGAGCCTAACTCGCTTCAAATTCGTTGAGTCTAACATAGAGCAGATTTGGACTTTAGGATGAAACTCCCGAATCCTGTATAAAGCCTGAATAAGCTGACAGAATGTGGGATGCGGGGGATAAAATGTAACCCTGACCTGTACAGTAGCTGTGAGGCAGCTGAGCCGCCACTCCATAGATGGAACAGCGGTAGCCCTTCCATCACATACATTAACTTTAAATGGCCCTACTCCAAGTCTGCCCTGAGTCTACCTCAGCTACCTGTACCTCATTGGCACGTCTGGTGATACTGTGTGTGCCCCATATCAGGGTGTGATTTCCCCCTCTCCCCGCATCAGAGAGATTTGCACAGTTCCCACCTCCAATGAATTTTACTCTTAGGGGATAATTATGAGGCTATGCACATGGGAGGTCCATGGGTCTTAGAGGGGACAAAATTCTGCCCCCCAGGACAGAGTGACTTAGTTGTCCCCAGTGTGGAAGAGTGACTACATGGTGATGGTGCAATCACAAGATCTGCAGCGCATGCATCTGTTGCCACTCTGTGACCTGAGCAGTTTGTCAAAGTTTAGGGCCCTGGAGATGTTCCAATTGGAAGTAGAAATTGATGGAGCCTGGCCCCAGCCCCAGGTTTTTTGTTTCTACTGGTGCCGCACATAACAAAATTCATGCTGCACATGGATAGAAAAACAATGAGCGGGAACATTGTCTGTGACACCATGTTAAGGCATGAGGAGTTCACACTGGATACTTGGTTGGTGAAATGGAAGCACAGAACCCTCAACCAATTTGGGGAGTGTGCCTTGCTTTCTATCAATCTGACCTGTGGTTGGTACTCATGCTCCCGAGCCACTCAAGACGGCTGCTACAGGCTTTTTCTTTGCCAAGTAGACATGCCAGCGAGAGCTACTGACACTGGGTAGTTTTGGAATATTGGGTGGCTAATTTTGGAGACATTTCTATGAATATCTGAACCTCTGAGAGCTTCTCAAGGTTCCAGGCTGGGACTCATGAGAGCTTATAAATTAGAGACTCTAATATGTCTAGATACTTGATAAATTCCATAGGACCAAAGGAAGCTACTGGAACCAACAAGAATTTGGGGGAAGCTTTGTGACCTATGTTATGATTGTGGTCAGACAAGATTGATCCCTTCTGTCCTTAAAAAAATATATATATATATATATCTGGATCTTTGACTGTTTGATGCAGCAGAACTTCGTAGCTCTACAGACTCCCTGGCTCTGACGATCTCTCTGTCCTGCCAAATACCAGAGATTTGCAGGGCCCAGACTGAGCTCCTGGAGCTGGGGAACAACTGAAGCTTCAGGTATGCAGGATCCAAGAATATCACTAGTCCTGGAGTCTGTGGAGTTATAAGCGCCACAGGTATAGAGAGAATCATCAGGGCCAGGAGTCCTTTTGACTTTATATGCTTCACAAAGTACTAGGGAGAATGATCCGGACAGATTCTCCTACAAGGTTTATAAAGCTCCTCAAGAGAAGGTTGCATTTGGAGCTTTTGATGATGGCTTCTTACAATCTCTGGCTAGGAGATGCGCTTTCTGGGCAGGGCTTTGTTACTCTGGCTCTTTCATCACTCCAATATAAGCTTGTAAGAGAATGGCGGGCTCCAAGATCTTGCAGTGGGATGAAGGAAAATCTTAGGAACAGCCAAGTTTGAAAGGAAATTTAGGCAATAATTTATTTTGTGGTGTTGATGTTACCAGTAAAGCCATGCCCCAAGAAGGGGCTACAGACAGCTAGACTAATACAGCCACACTGTATGCTGTCTTCAGAGTACTTGTGGCACCTTAGAGACTAACAAATTTATTAGCGCATAAGCTTTCGTGAGCTACAGCTCACTTCATCAAATTTGTTAGTCTCTAAGGTGCCACAAGTACTCCTTTTCTTTTTGCGAATACAGACTAACACGGCTGCTACTCTGAAACCTGTCTTCAGAGTGTGACAGGAACAATATCCGTTTACAATACTTGCTTTATTTGCAGGGCAGGGCATTGTTGCATCAAAATAAGGGTGTGGACCGGGCTCTACTTCTAAGGGAGTCAGTATAGCCACAGGCATATGGGGTAATAAGGCTTCTGTTCTTTTAGAAAATAACCTATGCAGTGAAATGCAAACTCAAGGACAATATCTGTTACAGAGAGGTTATTTTGGAAGGGCTGGGTTAGAATGACAGTAAGATAAAGAGATTCCGAGGCTTGAGTGAGAGTTGAGGGTACCGAGCACCTCTGAGGTTAGGGCCATAGCCACTTGTTGCACTTGACAGTTCCCCACACAAAGTCCTGGGTTTGATGAAGCCATATTTGTCAGCAGAAAAAAACCTTTCCACACCCATTGTTCTTCCAGCCAGTGCTAATACATGTACCCTTTCCACCCTTTCCCCAGGGGTGCTCAACCCCTGCTCAGCCCCAGGCCCCGCCTCCACTCCACTTCTTCCCCCAAGCCCCAACCCCTTCCCTGCTTCTTCCTGCCCCCTCCCTCTGAGCGTACCCTGTCCCCCCCCCCTCCTTCTTTCCCTCCCAGCACTTCCTGCACACCAAGGAACAGCGCTGATCACAGTGGGCGGCGGGGGGGGGGTGCTGGGAGGGAGGGGAGGAGTTGATCAGTGGGGCTGCCAGCAGGCAGGAGGTGCTGTGGGGGAGGGAGGAGCTGGCTGCTGGTGGGTGCTAAGCACCTGCTAAGTTTTTTACCTGGGTGCTCCAGCCCTGGAGCACCCACTGAGCCAGTGCCTATGTATGGCTGGCTAGCTGTATGGAAACCACATGGCATCTTGTGGAAGGGAAGTAAAGCGCACAGCCTTTATACGATAGATCATGTAAAACATAACAAGGAATTCAGAGGAAATAATCCTATTAATTAATGCCCAAATCCTGGTCCCTGTGCAGTGTCTGAGTAAACTGGCCATGCATGGGGACTTTGACAGAGACCAGGCAGGGAAGGGGGAGGTTCTGGCCTCTATTGTAGTCTTGTAGTACAGTAGCATGCACAGTTGCTGCACCACCCTCCCAGGTCTGGCCACAGTCCTGTCTTCCCCCACAATCCTCCTGTGTATCAACATAGTTGGAGCACCACAGCACCCAGACCCCCTGTAGCCTGCATCCCATTCTGCACAGCAGAACCTCTCCAGTTCCACTAGCAAGTGGTACCTTCTGCCTTTTGTTTAAGCAACCTAGCAAAGAAGGCGGTGGAAGTTTAGGAAGAGTGCCACCATCATGTGCTATTCGCAGAGCTGCTTGAAATATCTAGGACAAAACCTGAGGGTGATGTAAAGCTGATATGGGTTTGGTACAAACAGAGCGGGTTCATCAGAATGCATGTTGAGTTTTTGAGAAGGCAGACATCTTATCTACCAAGTACAATCTCTGGTAATCTATGGCAAAGCACTGGGGGATAGGAGAGAGATTCTGGAGGAAACTCTGGCTCCTGAGATTGTTAAGCATGTTGTAAAAGGAGAAATACTGTGTTTCCCATGGAAATGCTGAGTTATAGAGCAGCTTTGGGCCACACCCATAGGGTTGCCCGGTGTCTGGTTTCTGACTGGAAAGTCCAGTCAAAAAGTGGACCTGGCAGATGTACTGACTGGACATCAAAAGTCCAATTACCGTGGGTGTGTGTGGGGGGGGGAGAGCACAAGTGCTGGATCATCAACCTGGTAGCCTCTGCTCAGCTGGGGCAGCATCCTGCCTGCATCACGTGGACAGGCAGGCAGCAAGCTCTGTGTCAGGCTGCAGGTGCCGTCCCAGCCCCAGAGCAGAGGGAGTCTAGAGGGACAGGGAAGGAGGTAGAGGGGATGGAGCAACAAGGAAGGGGGAGGGGGAGAGATGAACAAGCAGAAGTGGGGCCTTGAGGGAAGCGCCAGCACAGGGGCGGGGCCTTAGGGGAAGAGGCGGAGTGAGGGATGGGTCCAGTTTTCAGAAACTAGAAAGTTGGGAACCCTACCTCCTGGTCAAAGGTTACATGATCTCATGGGTGGCCCATATTTATATGATCCAGAGGTCACTGCTCGAAAGACAAGTTACTGGGCTTGCTACATTTGTTCTGCAGCAGCCAGTCACATGTTGTGACTTCCAAACTTTAGGAACATATGTACACTCAGCCCTAAGAACTGCGATAACCAAGCAAGAGGCAAGTTCTTGGTCAATAATGTAATTGCATAATGTGCATGCTCCATTTTCCTTTCTAAACCTTTTTACCACTTAGAAAGGATTCTGACTGCTGGATGCAAAAGTGAACTTTGCCCCTTCATTGATGCCTGCTCTAGTACAGAGGATAAGTGAGATGTGTGTCACAGGATGGCATGGTGAAGAAATTCTACCCAATGTGCATGATTCATAGTATGTCTATTTTTCATATAAACAGAGGCTGGCTGAAAATTTTTCAGCAGTATTTTTATTTTGGATGAAAAAATGGCTTTGTGGAACATTGACGTGAAAAAAATGTGTTGCTATAACTTTTTTGACTAAACGATTTGAAGCAAAAAGTGGAATGGAAAACAATTTGGAATGGAAAAATGTGCTTTAATTCTAATTCTACAATAAAAGATGTGGGGTCTTCACTGTGCGGGGGGATTTTTTTGTAGTGTATAAAGTACTGGGGCCATGATGCATTGTCTCTTTCCATCTGCCTGTGGGGAGCAGAGACAGTTGACTAAATATGAGGAAAGGATTTTGAATTCCTCATTCCACCCTAAAACTGGACAGCAATTAGCTGCCACCTGGTCCCATCCCAATCCACTACCATCTTTAACAGTGATGGAGAAGCACTTTAGCTTGATGTCTCAGTTAAAGAGGATCAGCGGTGAAATAGTTAGTCATATTAACTCAGTAGACTTTGGCATGAACATCCCACTGAAATGACTAGATGAGGGTCACACCTATTTGAGCTGTTATTTCAAACTCTTCAGTCTCAGGTAGACCTCACTGAAGAGGTTGCATTTGTTTCATGTTTTGAGCATTCTCTGGTCACACAGAAGGGCCGGCTTCCTCAAAAAAGGAAGTGTAGCTTCTGCGACACATTTATGTGGCAAGTGCAAAGTATAGCAATTGCTGCAGCTGCATAATCACATTACACAAGGCCTTGACTGGTGGGAAGTGGTACGGTGGAAGCTCAGCGGAAGGGAGGCAATGCTACCACTTTTGCTAGTGGCTTTTGAAAGTACTGCTCTTTTGGAATGGTTTCTCATCCGATTTTAATTTCAGGGGATAAGCCAAATGAGTTGAGAAGGCAGAAACTGGGAATCACAGACTGCATTCCCAATGAAGCTACTCCACCTAGCTCGGCAGAGTTTAAAGTTCTTTCAGGATGCCCAGAGTAGACAAAACTCTGGATTTTGAGCACCTGATCAGATGTCTCCTGGCTAGCAGGATCAGGAAAGCAACCTGCTATTTTACCAACCCTCACTGTCTAGCAGCAAACGTTTCCCAGGGATTTCCTCAGGTGGCTTGGAGAGAATCACCCTTTGCAAGTGCAGCACAATACAGGACCCGATCCTGAATTCCTGATGCACGCCAAATTTCCAGATGTTGCTTTAATCAATGCTAGGGACTTGTGGGCCCCTGCTCTCAAGGTGACTTGAAACCATCTTTGCCCCACTTATAGGACTTGTGCCAACCCTGGCTCAGCCAGATTTTATCTGGGAATTCACTTGCTAAATTGCCCATTGGCTTGCCACTACAAATATGATTGGCCAGGAGGCTCTTCTGGTTTGCCTCAAGGTCAAAGCCAAGCACATTGGGCAGCACATTCGCAGTAGAGAGTTCTTGGCTCTGGAACTCAAGTCCTCCTCTGGCCCATCAGAGCCAAAGTCTGGCCACAATTTAGGCAATGATACAAGATGAGTTTTTTGGTTTACCTTCTCCTCAGATGTGTTTTTTCCCCCCATTAAGTCCTATTGGTTGGCAGGTTGGGTGATATATAGCAGAATCACTTCACTGCCTGGTTATGGTTAATGTGAAGTGGGTGTTTTTTTTTATTACTTAGTTTTGTAATGCTGCCCAGGCACCACAGTGAGGGGCAGTTAAGCTAGCTACATAATGAACAGATAAATCAAATTCACCGGGAAATGAAAGGACCTGGTGGTTTGTGAGAGAGTGAGGAGACTCCATCCAGTGCAGGGTGAGTACACCCCATCCTTCAAACTGCCCTCTGTCTCTAGGACGCAAGGCTTAAGGGCTGAAGTCCATAGAGTTGCCCTGATCCACAGGGCTCTAAAGCCCAACAGCCGGAGTCTATGTAATCACCCTGATCCACAGGGCATGACCTGCATCGGGAGGTAGCCCTTCTCTCCAGGGCAATGAGGCCTAGCGGTCAGAGTCAATAGCAATGCCCTCAGGGCAGGGTTGTAGGGCCTAGGGGGCCAGTTGGGGTGTGTGGGCTGCCACCTGGGGGGGGCAGCCAAGTAGGAGGACCCAGGTCCTCCCTACTCGGCTGCCACCTGGGGGGGGGCAGCCAAGTAGGAGGACCCAGGTCCTCCCTACTCGGCTGCCACCTGGGGGGGGCAGCTAAGTAGGAGGACCCAGGTCCTCCCTACTCCACTGGGTCCCAGTTCAGAGACCCGTCAGTGGCAAGCATGTCCATCACTGGTGTGTGGGGATCCATCTCTAATGTGCTGACCATAATCAGGACAATGGATAGTCCCTTCCCTGGGCTACTTCCTACTGTGTTACTCCTTGTGGGGTCTGTGCATCTTCAGGGTCTCTGAGTTCCTCAGCCAGTGCAACTCCCCGTAGCTCAGACCTCCCTGGGACGTCCACAGGTAGCTGGGCATCTGATTGGGTCTTGGCGCCTCTGGCTTCCATGGTCCAGGGCTCCAGTGGTTCCTGGGCAGGAGCTAGCAAGGAACATCCTTCCTTTCCAGCAGTCAGCCCAGACTGAGCTGGGCTGCTCCCTCTTATACTGGTGCTATACCTGGAGCATACCCAGTAAAGACGTGGGGGCATGGCTTCCTCTGCCCACAGTGAGGAGTTAACCCTTCCCTGTCCAGTGTGGGATGAGTTCACCCCATCACATGGTTATACCAGAGAAGGCATTCTTCCTAAATCTCCCTATACATGCACATAAACACAAACACATATCCACACAGAGCATATGTAATGTACAGATATAAACACAGAGGATGCATAGAGATTGGGTCTGGTATAAACGTTTCATTGGCATGAGTTTTGGATTGCTTGTGCATGACAGCTATTTTTATTTTCGTGCTACATTTGCCATTTTCTCTCTGCTTAGTTGGGATTCAGAAACAGTCCCCCAGTCCATTGCCTAGGTCTTGTCTACATCAGCAAGCTTGGTAGCTGTAGCTTGCTACAAAGGCAATGCGGGTTGCTGTAGTGCTTTTACCATCATGTCATCCAACCCTATTTGAGTTGCTTCCATTTTACATTTCTCCTGGTCTTTATATATTCCGAAGCATCATTAGCTCCATGTACGGAATCTTTAGATGTGCTGAAGCAGACCAAACATCTGGAACGAACAGGTGGAATTCAGCTACACTTACCATACTTTTCTATTTTTAATGGTGTTTGGCTTCTCTTTAATTGCACACGGATTTTTCCTGGAGACCTAAATGTCACTTCATGCATGTATGAATTTAATTTAATTGGTAATGAGTTAAAACTGATTGTTTCAGAAGAATTTTTGATGTTTACTAATGAGGCATCACATTCCATGTATATTCTTTTCTTTATTCTTTTCTTTCCTCTTCTGCATCTTTTAAAGTGGTGACAGCCTCATGCCCTCCTAAAGCACTTGGGGTTTGTCTACACTGAATTGTAAACCCGGCTCTGTGCAACCTGGGATTGTGGACCTGCTTTTTCTAAGCCCACTCTTGAATGTCCACAGTGCATTGTAAATCTGGGCTTAAAATTGCTGGACCCGGGTCTCATCTGTGCCAACATGTCCATACTGTACTATGTGATTTCTGACGGGACTGTAGCTTGAGCGGTGTCTGCGCTGCAAAGTGACAGGGCTGGGACATGAGTCACAGCAGGATTCGAGTTCTGATCCATTCCCTTTGCAGCATCCTAAGACACAGGTCCTGAGTGCTTGCTGACTCTTGTCAGACTGATTTGTGTGAGGACAGAAGAAGGGCTTGGGCTCAAACTTGAGTCAGAGCCTAGGATCAGGGTGCAATGTACCCTCAGGATACATCTACACAGCCTGCGGCAGCCAGCTTCTGAGCCCAGGTTGACAGATCCAGGCTCACATTCTCCTATTAAAAATAGCTGTGGAGACAGAGCTCTTAAGTTGTGGCTTGGGCTGGATCTCAGGCTCTGAAGCCTCGGGAAGGGAATGGGCTTCAGAGCCCAGGTTAACATAAGAACCGCTGCACGGGGTCAAACCAAAGGTCCATCAAGCCCAGCATCCTGTCCTCCGAGAGCAGCCAATGGCAGGTGACCCAAAGGGAATGAACTAGGGTGACCTGATCACAACAGTAAAATATCGGGACACATGGGGCTGCTGTAGGCCCCGCCCACAGTCCACCCCCTTTCCTCCCAGGCTCTGCCCCCACTCGGCCCTGCCACCGCACCCCTCCTCACCCCCTGGCCAGCCGCTGGCTTGCTGTGTCATAGAATCATAGAATATCAGGGTTGGAAGGGACCTCAGGAGGTCATCTAGTCCAACCCCCTGCTCAAAGCAGGACCAATCCCCAACTAAATCATCCCAGGCTTTGTCAAGCCTGACCTTCTCAAAGGAAGGAGATTCCACCACTTCCCTAAGTAATGAATTCCAGTGCTTCACCACCCTTCTAGTGAAAAAGTTTTTCCTAATATCCAGCCTAAACCTCCCCCACTGCGACTTGAGACCATTACTCCTTGTTCTGTCATCTGCCACCACTGAGAACAGTCTAGATCCATCCTCTTTGGAACCCCCTTTCAGGTAGTTGAAAGCAGCTATCAAATCTCCCCTCATTCTTCTCTTCTGCAGACTAAACAATCCCAGTTCCCTCAGCCTCTCCTCATAAGTCGTGTGTTCCAGTCCCCTAACCATTTTTGTTGCCCTCCACTGGACACTTTCCAATTTTTTCACATTTTTCTTGTAGTGTGGGGCCCAAAACTAGACACAGTACTCCAGATGAGGCCTCACCAATGTCGAATAGAGGGGAATGATCACATTCCTCGATCTGCTGGCAATGCCCCTACTTATACGTCCCAAAATGCCATTGGCCTTCTTGGCAACAAGGGCACACTGTTGACTCATATCCAGCTTCTTGTCCACTATAACCTCTAGGTCCTTTTCTGCAGAACTGCTGCCTAGCCATTCGGTCCCTACTCTGTAGCAGTGCATGGGATTCTTCCGTCCTATGTGCAGGACTCTGCACTTGTCCTTGTTGAACCTCATCAGATTTCTTTTGGCCCAATCCTCTAATTTGTCTAGGTCCCTCTGTATCCTATCCCTACCCTCCAGCGTATCTACCTCTCATCTGTCCCTCATCAGTCCCCCCCACACTGCTTGCCTCCTTTCACCCCCTCCCACCTGCCACTCACCCCTCACTCCCCTGCCAGAAACTCCCATGCCCACCCGAGATCCCCTGCACGCTGCTGGCTCGCCGCTTGCCTCTTTTCCCTGCCTGCTGCTTACCTTTTCACACACATAACCTCCTGCCTGCCGCTGGCTCTCCACTCGCCTCTTCACCCTCGCCCCACCGGCCACTCACCTCCTCACCCCCCCACCGCTGCCTTCCCGCTCGCCTCTTCGCCTGCCTGCCGCCAGCTCACCGCTCCACCCTTGCCCGCCTGGCGCTCACTTGCCTCCTCACCCCGCCTGCTGCTGGCCTCTTCACCCACCCGCCGGCCGCTCGCTCCTCACTCCCTCTCCCCTGCTCACCAGTTCGCCTCTTCACCCCACCCACCCGCCGGCCAGCCAGCCAGCCACTGGCTCGCCCCACCCTGCTGCTCGCATCTTCTCCCCCACCCCACCCTGCCCGCCGCTGGCTCACCCTCACCTGCCAGCCGCTGGCCTCCTCACCCCGCTGCCCGCCGGCCCGCCGCTCACTCGCCTTTCGCCCTCACCCGTCGGCCGACCGCTCGCTCCTCCTCCCCCGCCTGCCAGCTCGCCTCTTCAGCCCACCCACCGCCGGCCTGCCGCTGGCTCCCCACCCTTTACAGAAACCGTGTTGGCTCTTCCCCAACAAATTATGTTAATCTATGTGTCTGACAATTTTGTTCTTTATGATAGTTTCAATCAATTTGCCTGGTACTGAAGTGAGGCTTACTGGCCTGTAATTGCCAGGGTCACCTCTGGAGCCCTTTTTAAAAATTGTCGTCACATTAGCTATCCTCCAGTCATTTGGTACAGAAGCTGCAATTTCACATTTGAGTTCCTTCAGAACTCTTGGGTGAATATCATCAGGTCCTGGAGACTTATTACTGTTTAGTTTATCAATTTATTCCAAAACCTCCTCTAATGACACCTCAATTTGGGACAGTTCCTCAGATCTGTCACCCAAAAAAGGTTTGAGAATCTCCCTCACATCCTCAACAGTGAAGACCGATGCAAAGAATTCATTTAGTTTCTCACAATGGCCATATTGTCTTTGAGAGCTTTGGGTTCCAGCCCAAGTTGCAACATCTACATGGCTATTTGTAGGGCCAGCTAAGATCAGGGCCTCATTGTGCTAGGTGCTGTACAAACACATACTAAGAGACAGTCCCTGCCACACAAAAAGCTTGTATATGAGTTGGCCACCCCCTTGACCCCTTTCATGACTGGGATTCCCCCGCACTGCCCTGCTCTTTACTCTCCCTCCTCCAGGCCATTTTACACAGACTCCACATGCTTGCTTATCTAATCACCACCTTTACTGGGGCTGGGTTGATTCAGACACAATCAACTCAAAAGTGAAACTCCAATGTTCCAGGACATGGCTCTTACCTCAGCACCTGGGTGGGTGAAAGGTTCCTTCATAGGGTTCTTTTCTCAGTCCTTAGGGAGTGAGCCCTTCTGGGGCCCAGCTTGCAGCTGTCCTGCTCAGAGTGATGCCTTTACAGCCTTCCCAGAGTCAACCCCCCTTCAAGGGCTGCTTCGGCTATAAGGAACCAGCTGCTTGATGGGCCCTCCTGTGCCAGGTGTCTCTGGCTGGCTCATTTAGAGAGCCTGGGCCAGGCTTTAAGTATCTGGCTGGCAGTTCCCTCTGCTCTCTCACAAACCTACAATCCAAAGAGACAAAGCACACTAAGAGTGGGAGAAAGGGAATCCAATTATCCCCCTCTCCTCTTACAGCCGGGAGGCCAAGGCACAGGGAGCGTCAAGGACTTTCCCCATGTCACACAGAAAGTCTGTTGTAGAGCCAGGAACTGAACCCGGTCCGCCCACAGGACGGCCTTGCAGATTTTTCAAATGCTCCTGCTACTGTTGATTGCCCGGCCTCTGGTCCCCTTCTGAGGCAGAGCTACCTTATGGGCTGCATCAACACCAGCCACCTCATCTGAGAGGGCAAGGGCTGTAGCCGGATACCAGTGTGACAGGAGCATGGCAGCTGCTCTCCCTGAAGGACGTATGACCGGGCGCTCTGAGAGCTGTAGCCTGAGCTATACATTATCCATTCATTATATTGATTACCTAAGAATTCCCAATTATCACCGTGAGGGTTGATAGGTTCTTGTCTTAAGATAAGGCCCTGTATTATTAAAATAACTATGTAGTTGGGAATCCCAAGGTGTACAGTTGCAGCACTCACATGGTAGAAACTCTTCTGTATTTACAATAATTTATGAGTACATTTATCAAAGACATAAACATTCCAGCTCTGTAAGGTAGGTAGAGAGACTCCAGAAAGTACATCTGCACATCCATGCTCTCACCATCCCTTGCAGAACAACCTGAAATGTTCATCATCACCATCACCTGCCTCCGCATCACCAATGGCTATCATTCTGGCACCTCGCAAGGGCTACAGCTCTCTCTCCTACTGCCTACAGCCTGGGATACAGCTTTTTATAACATGTTACGCTGACACCACCCTGTCTAATGCATATTCAGTAGGAGTTTCTCCTCTCTTCTTTATTTGTATTTCCTCACCCTACAGGTGCCAATGTTGAGGTGCCCTTCACCTATAGGTTAATATATTAATGATCCCAACTTATTATCATATACGTCGATTCGTTGCCATGACTCTTGTGGCTGGATGTTTTTCCAAAAGTTCCCAAAAGCTGGTGTTAGCTCATGTTTCTGTGGTTAGCTGGTGTCGTTATGGACAAAATTTCCCCTCTCCTCTATTTCCAGTTTTCCGAAACTTAGGGGTGACCGCTGGGCCGTTTAGCTGTGCCAAAGTTCACAGGCCTCAAGCCTTATGCTAACTGCTGAAGCCAATGTCTTACAGGATACAGGCCTGGAGGTATCTTGCGTTACTGCTGAATATAATAAAGGCAGCATATAACGCAGGCAAGGCATTGAGTATAATAAAAGCAAGCTAGCCCTATGGGCTACAGAGCCCATGCATGTGGCTGAGAGTTGGTGCAGCCCCATGCTGTCCCTCAGCTGGCCGGCTGGTGCCATAAAGGCACTGGGAAGCCATATGTAAGTATCAGACACAATCAGGCTGGCTGATTGATACTGAACCTATGTTAAATTAGTGCAGACATCCTATCAAGCAATAGAAGTTTCATGCATGGGAGCATGAGACTTTCTGGCCTCTTCCACTCCAGAGCAGCACCTTCCTCTGTAACACACCTGGAGGACAGGTCCATCAATGACTGTTAGCCAAGATGGTCAGGGTCACCCATGCTCTGGATGTTCCTAGCCTCTGATTTCCAGAAGCTGGGAATGGGTGCTGGGATGGTGCACTCGATGATTGTCCTGTTCTGTTCATTCCCTTTGAAGCACTTGGCATTGGCCACTATTGGAAGACAGGATACTGAGCTAGATGGATCATTGGCCTGACCCAGTACGGTCGTTCTTATGTTCTTAAACTCTATGCCATATGCTCCCTAGATCAGCATGTGATACTCCCATTCATGTCAATGGAGGCTTTGCACAAAGGTCAAGGTCCTGTTTCATCTGCATGAGAGTCAACAGGAAAATGTTCACAGTTATGATCTATTAGCACAGCGACAGGGATTCCTTGGTGAACGTTCTTAAACAGTTATTTATTATTAATCACATGTAAAATAATATTAATAACTAGCTCTTATCATGCAGAGATCTCAAAGTGCTTTATAAAGGAAGTAAGTCATTAACCTCATTTCACAGATGGGGAAACTGAGGCACAGAGAGCTGCAGGGATTTGCCCAAGGTCACCCAGCAGAGCAGTGGGAGAGCCTGGAATAACAGTCAAGGCTCCTAAATCCCAGTCTAGTATACTAGCCACTAAATCACACTGCCATGGTGCTTTGTAAACATACAATAAGCCACATTCCCCACCCGGAATAATTTATAGCCTATATGTGTGTACACACCACACACTCACTCTCTCTCTCTGACCCTTCTGACTGTCGCTCAGTGGGAGTCACTTGAAGAAGTATTCATCCCAGGGGGAATTTACAATGGATCTGTGAAACAATGGGACCTGCATTATCTTCCTGCACATTTTTGGTTGACCTGGTGAGCTGTAAAAATGGCTGATCCTGTACCGAGGTGTGTACTAGACCTAGCGCAGTCGGGGCCCAATATTTGATCGAGGCCTGTAGATGCTACCGCAGAACAAATTGTGAGTGATAATAGAAATCAATGGATGTGCTGCCATTGACTCCAGTGGGAACAGATTTGCCCCCCCCCCAGTTTTCGTTCAACATGCCAGTTTACACTCTTGTTCACCCAGAGATACAGCACTTCAGTTCTTCATCTAGGGCTCCTCCCACGGTCCTGAGGCAGCTTTTTCAGTAAGCACTTAGGTCAGTATGACATGCCGGAAGGTAATTTTTACAGGTAAGGGCAGGAATACTCCTCCCCACCACTTTGATGCTTTTGTCATTGCAGTGGTTACAGAAATAGCCATTCAGAAGAGAGATGCAGAGAGAATTCTTCAAACCCATTGGTGCAAGTAATTTGTTTGCATTTGCACTTTGGGCACTGAGGCTCCTTCTCTTTGCCCTAAAGCTGACAGGAAGCTAGAAGGAAGAAAACTCTCTGTGTGTGTGTGTGTGTGTGTGTGTGTGTGTGTGTACACATATATGCCCATCTTCAGAATAATAATGCTTAGCTCTTATATAGTGCTTTTCATTGGTAGATTTCAAAGTGCTGCACGATTTTTAATGTATCGCTTTACATTCTGCATATTCATTTGTTTTTATCAGTCCAAATTGCTTTGATGGTGTTTTTTGTTTCTCATTTTAACTATTAAAATTGTTGCAAAAAAGGAGAGCTGGAGGCGAGCAGCTGCAGATTCAGGAGAAGGCAGGAGGGTGAGGGAGTGCATATGTGAATGTTTTGTTACCTTTCTCTTGCAGAGAGCAAAATTTTTGTTACTGACATTCATAGGCATGATCGAGCAGTTACAGCAGGTGACTGGGAATCCAGTGTTCTATTCCTATCTCTGACACCATGTTGCTGTCTGACCTTAGGAAAGTCACTTAATGGCTCTGTGCCTGCTTTTCCTTTCTGCAAAATATGCATGCTAATATCTACCTCAGCAGGGGTGTTGTAATGCTTAATTAATTCGCAATTGTCACTTAGCTTAAGTTCTTCAGATGAATGTTGTATGAAACACAAAGTATCAATTGCTGATGTGATCACAGAACAAGTTTGGATATAGGGTAAAAGAGTGTTTCTCTGTACCTGTTAGTTTAGTTGAATTTCCCACCAAATGGGCTGGAGAAAGTATAAAGTTTCTCTTTGCAAATAATCAATTTTAGTCATGGGTGAAATTCAGAAAGAATAGATGCTTTTCATGAACAATGTGGCTGTTTGTTGTTATTATTTATTAAATTCATCCCGTTTAAAGTGCATTGGTAAAATTAAAAAGTGGGTATATTCATTTTCTGAGCCCACATCCTTAAAACAGTTGGGAAACATATTTCCTTCCACCACTATTCTTCCCCAAGACACCACCCCCAGTTCTCTATTAGCATTTACATTGAGGTAGGAGCCCAAGGCATGGACCAGGACCTCATTGGGCTAGGTGTTGTACAAACATGGAACAAAAAGATAGTCCCTGCCCCAAAAAGCTTAGAATCTAAGTTATCTGACAGTGCTTAGCGGACTAGCATATGAACCCAATATCACCTATCGACATCCTTGGGAATATGCATTTTAATATTCAATCTGAAAATTTCATTCATTGTGTTCTCCCTTCAGGACGCTTTTGCTAGCATTCTCACCTGCTATGCTACAGGTAGGTGTTTTCCCAGACAACCTGGGCATGGAAGTGTTTTCGTGTTTGCACAAGAAGATGAGATCACCAGTACACACTCCTACCTAGAAGTGCTCATGCCTGTAAGGTTGCCAAAGCTCCCAAGTGCCAGATTCCCAAGATCGCTCTTGCATAGAAGAGTGACCTGAAGTTTCACCATACTGCCAGTCTTCACTTTCATTTACCTGATGTCAGTGGAGCTAGTCTGTTATATACTTAATGAAGGATATGCCCTATTATTCACACTACTGTTATCTTGTTTGTGAAGAACATCTCTATTTGGAAAGCTACTAACTACTGGGGCTTTTTGTGTCTTTTCATTGTGCTGGGTTCTTTCGGGTTTTTCATCCATCTTGGGCTAAAGCAAACAGAACAACTTTGCTGGTAATAGGGAGTGGAATTTCCATCTCTCTGAACCCAGTAGTGATGCTGCTTGAAGACTCAGCTGGTTGGAAACACATATACTCGAACATTTACATTCAGCATGTCTAGAACAGTAGCCACATCTGGGACTTAAACCCACAGCATTTTTGATGCACAGAACTAGATATTTAGTCACATCAAAGCTATTTGCTAATTGCGGATACTTCATTCTTGTATAAGAATTCATGTATAAGATTAGTTGGTTGATTTAATTGGTTCAGAAATACTTATGTGAAAGGCAAACCCTTAGTTAACTCAGGAATTATTCCCTTATGGAAAAATCCTTTAAAACTGAATACATATACACCCAATTGTGTGCTATTGAAATTACTCTGAAAACTATAGAATTTAAAAGAAATTATATTTGTTCTATAATTTTTTTAAAGCTGCCTTTGGAATTTTATAGCTAGTATATTAAAGTATAATGTTTCTATAGGGTCAATAAAATAGTACAAAAGATATTATTTTCTGTTATATTCTATAGGAGTCTTCTATTAGGGTTTGCAAGTGAAATTAGTGATGAGCATAAAACAACAATAAGCGACAAATGTAATACTGAATTGTGAGGTGAATATCTATATTTTGAGTCTATCTAGTGTGTACCTGTCTGTATGTGATATGTGATAATATATTATATATATATATATACATACATACACACGCACAGTGTATCTGATGTATATATGTATAGTGCTGTATATTATGAGTGTTTATGTGTAACATGCAATAATTTGTAATGTGTGTGTGTGTGTGTGTATGTGTGTGTCTGTGAGACAGAGAGGGAATTTCTGTAGACAATTTAAAACTGCTGTAGCTATATGGAACCCAAGTGAAGTTAAAATACCCATCTTGATTGGATGTGTATGTATATTTATCGAAGTCTAGCATTCATGGATGATAAAAAAAATTGTTTAGCTTGACATTAGGATTTATTTTGCTTACAGTATATTCTCTTGATATTTGCCTCATCAAGACAGTACGTCTTTTTCTAATTGCTTTTCCAACTATAATTATAAAACCACCATTCACATGGCTATAACACACTATAGTTAAAGCTGACAGTCTTTCTATTATAACTTCTATTTTTAGTTGTTGTTTTTAAATTCAGCCATCAAATGTACATACTGCAGGCCTGTAATTTAGCAAACAAAGTCTAAGCCTGGGAGAAAAATCCTTTTTTACAATATTTGAGAAAATCAAATAATGTGCTGCATATTACATTACAGGTGAAAAATAATTAAATTACATCTCAAATTCTGCAATTGCTAAAGAAGAAAAATGCTCAATTTAAATATTCCTCTGAAATGTGCATGCCAATAACCCTTAAATACCGACTAGTGCATTTGGGTATTTAAGGTGCATATGCTGAAGACATATTGACACAGCAGACTATGATTACTCGTTAAGGAAATGCTATAGGTTTTAGCCTCTTATGTAAGTAAGCTATATGAATTTTGAATGTTTTCACTGGGTTGACTTTAATAACATATTGCTCAGCTATTCTTATTTTAGCACTTCTCTAAATATCTATTTTGAGAATAGACTATACCAATCCACTAAGCCAGTAACACAGTCGAATTTTTAAAAAGTCTATATAGGGCTGTTAACACTGTGTCCTATCATCTCTAATCCATCTCTCTGAGGGAATATTTGTTCTTTTTCTTTTATCTGAAACTAACATAGGAGGAAAAAGAAGATACAGGCAACTGTTTCATAGCACCCCCTCCCCTGTGCAAACATATGTAACATTAGAATTGGGACACAAAGTGATGCAAGAAGGAAATTCCACATTTCACCTAGCACTCCATTCTAGAGAATTCATCCCACTGGGTGCACCCCTCAGGAGATGACATATATAATTTCCACTGATGTCTTGAGGTAACCTGTGGTTCCCCTTTAGGTACATCTCTAGCACTGGGTTATCTCATGTCACCGTTGTATGGTTGGCACATCAGTGCATAATATGACCCACAACACAGTATATGTTGTAGTACCTAGCTTCAAGAGGACGACTTAAAGACAGCCAGTCTTAATGTTGAATTTCCTTGGGTGAGTGTG
The DNA here is from genome assembly GCF_009764565.3 of Dermochelys coriacea. Lineage (NCBI taxonomy): Eukaryota > Metazoa > Chordata > Testudines > Dermochelyidae > Dermochelys > Dermochelys coriacea. The sequence continues at coordinate 118,996,729 of NC_050073.1, forward strand.
CTTGTGTTACAGCCTTAAGGAACAAGGAAGGTTTTTGGTGCTAATGCTGTCAGGATGCTTTGATAAAGACAGGGTCAGTCTTCGAACAGTCAGAAGCCATTTTTTTTTATGCCTTTCACGTCACTATTTGTAAGCAGCCTCTTTCAGGTTCAGAGGTACAATTGAAGACCTACTTCTTGGTAGGCCATATTTCATCGAAAAGCAAATAATACGGGTGCTAAATACTGCCGATCGTAAAAGAGAATGACAAAACCACAAATATACAGATTGCAATAAGAACAAGAACACTGTGACTTTTCTCCCTCAGAAATGACTCTGAGCTTCCACTCACCTTCCCAGCTACACTTACTGTGGCCTGTTTGTTTTTGTGTCTCTAATGTGACTTTCTGAAGGGGTGGCCTGGAACACCGAACCCTGCTGAACACCCGCAGGAGCAGCAGCTTCTCGGTGGCTGCTCTTACACCACCTCACGGAAGTCACTTCTTCCAGTTGCACTCATTGCTAGAATGGCAGATTATGAAGATCTGAAACCTCTACGATAAAATATTTTTTGAAAGAACTGTAGCTTCACCACTCTCCCAGCCATTTCCAGCTCCACGATATTCCCCCTTCCCCCTTCCTTTGTGTTCCATTCAAGGTTTTCTGAAGTGAGGCAATCTTTTACATTTTTTTCTTCTTGTCTGCATCAAAGTTAGGACTTTGTTAGGGATGCTTGCTATCGGCATCTGTTACCTCTTTTTCTCAGGGGCTAAGGAGGAGGCTGCTGTATGGCTGAAAAAGACTCTCATTCAGTTTGCAATTGCTTCTCTTTGCTTTCCTGTCACACTGTCAAGCTCAATCAGAACGCAATGAAAGTGATACAGAAGCAAAGCTTTGCTGGCTAGTCTTAGAACAAAGAGCGCTCCATAGCCTAGTACAGATTTCACATCCAATTTAACTCTTTGGAAAAGGATTTCAGGAAATACATAGTCAAGAGTTGAAAAAATGGAGTTGGGTCTACTATAAAGGCTAAAGTATTATCCTGGCTTAGATAAGCTACAAAGATAGGTTGATACTATTTTCTAGCATAAACCACATTAGCTGGCATTACACATTGAGCTTTCTTTACTCGTTAAGTTGCAAGGAGATTTGAGAGGAATTTAGCAGCTACATAAAATGACTCTTTCATGATTCTAGCTTTAACAGTCATTTTAGTTGTACAAGGTGCATGAATAGCGAGGACCTAAATCATGTTGTTTAACAAATCTGGTATTAGAGGGTTAGTCTCAGTTTACTTATTAAGAATTTAGTTGAGTAAAGGATTTTAGGACTCAGTGCTTTGTGTAGATAACAATGAAACGGCCAATACTGGTATTTTTGGGAACATAAATCAGCTACTCATGTTTGAACTACGCTCTTGGGCCCATAACTAATGTTTTGCATTGAGTATATTTTCTGTTTGGGCACACAGTAAAATAAGGAACATTGGGAAAGACAGAGACTGATGGTTATTTCACTGCTTTACTCCTCAGCAATATTTCTCAAATTTTACGAGCTTAATGTACTTCTGCTTCACTTTGCATAAGTCTTAGTGTTACAATCATAAACTTTTTTGAAACTGATCCCATTGGGAAAAGGGATGGAAAAAATTAGATCCACACATCTTTTTTCCCCATCATTAAAACCACTCTTTCTTTATGTATATTATAAGGTCCATTCTAAATACTGAATTGCACCAATTTAATCAATCGCAATTCTTTATCACACAACTCAGATCGATAGATTAGATCATAAACACCGTTAGTGACACAGCCCAGTACAACTTCAAATTAACATACAGTTTTAAAAACTTCCCCAGCTAATGGCATATTTTCTTTGCAAAAAGGAGAAAAAAAATCCCGTTTATATTTCAGTATAAAAATGGGGTTTTGTTTTTGCAGGTCTGCAAAAAGTCAAATATTTTTTAAGGCTGTTGGCATTTTATAG